>NW_022681465.1:170754616-171954616 GCF_009764315.1 Trachypithecus francoisi | reverse complement strand
TTTTTCTTTTTTTAAATCTTTGTTGGTTTAAAATCTGTTTTGTCAGGAACTAAGATGGCAACCCCTGCTTTTTTTCTGTTTTCCATTTGCTTGGTAAATTTTCCTTCATCTTTTTATGTTGAGTCTATGTGTACCTTTGCATGTGAGATGGATTTCTTAAATACAGCACATGGATGGATTTTGACTCTTTCTAGCCTGCAGCTCTGTGTCTTTTAATTTGGATATTTAGCTTATTTACATTTAAGTTTAACATTGTTATGTGTGAATTTGATCCTGACATCATGATGCTAGTTGGTTATTTTGCAGACTTGTTTATGTATTTGCTTCATAGTGTCAGGGTCTGTGTACTGAGTATGTTTTTTGTAGTGGCAGGTAATGGTTTTTCCTTTCCATATTTAGTGCTTCCTTCAGGAGCTCTTGCAAAGCAGGCCTGGTGGTGATAAATTCCCGCAACATTTGCTTGTCTGAAAAGGATCTTATTCCTTCTTCACTTATGAAGTTTAGTTTGGCCAGATATGATATTCTACATTGGAAATTCTTTTTTTAAAGAATGTTGAATATTGGCCTCCAATCTCTTCTGGCTTGTAGGGTTTCTGCTAAGAGGTCTTCTGTTAGTCTGAAAGGTTTCCCTTTATGGGTGACCTGGCCCTTCTCTCTGACTTCCTTTAACATTTTTTCCTCCATTTTGATCTTGGAGAATCTGATGATTATGTGTCTTGGGGTCGATCTTCTCACGGAGTATCTTACTGGGGTTCTCTGGATTTCTTGGATTTAAATGTTGGTCTGTCTTGCTAGGCTGGGGCAGTTCTCCTGGATGATATTCTGAAGTGTGTTTTATAATTGGGTTCCATTCTCCCCATCTCTTTCAGGTACCCCATCAGTCATAGGTTCAGTCTTTTTATATGATCCCATAGTTCTCAAAAGGTTTTGTTCGTTCCTTTTCATTCTTTTTTCTCTAATCTTGTCTGCCTGTCTTACTTCAGCAAGATAGTCTTCAAGCTCTGATATCCTTTCTTCTGCGTAGTCTATTCAGCTATTAATACTTGTGTTTGCATTATAAAGTTCCTGTGTTCCAAATGTCCATCAGTGACAGACTGGATTAAGAAAATGTGGCACATATACATCATGGAATACTATGCAGCCATAAAAAAGGATGAGTTTGTGTCCTTTGTAGGGACATGGATGCAGCTGGAAACCATCATTCTCAGCAAACTATCACAAGAACAGAAAACCAAACACCGCATGTTCTCACTCATAGGTGGGAACTGAACAATGAGGTCACTTGGACTCGGGAAGGGGAACATCACACACCGGGGCCTATCATGGGGAGTAGGGAGGGGGGAAGGATTGCATTGGGAGTTATACCTGATGTAAATGATGAGTTGATGGGTGCTGACGAGTTGATGGGTGCAGCACACCAACATGACACAAGTATACATATGTAACAAACCTGCACGTTATGCACATGTACCCTAGAACTTAAAGTATAATAATGATAAAATAAAATAAAATAATAATAAAAAAAGTTCCTGTGTTGTGTTTTTCATCTCTATCAGATCATTTATGTTCCTCTCTAAACTGGTTCTTCTGATTAACAGCACCTGTAATGTTTTATCATGGTTCTTAGCTTTTTGGCAGTGAGTTAGAACATAATCCTTTAGCTCAGTGGAGTTCATTATTACCCATTTTCTGAAGCCTACTTCTGTCAATTCATCCATCTCAGCCTCAGCCCAGTTTTGTGCCCTTGCTGTAGACATGTTACAATCAACTGGAGGAGAAAAGGAACTCTGGCTTTTAGAGTTTTCAGCGTTTTTGTGTTGATTTTTTCTCATCTTCATGGGTTTATCTACTTTGATCTTTGAGGCTGTTGACTTTTGGATGACATTTTTGAAGGGTCTTTTTCTTTGATGTTTGTGTTGTTTTCTGATTGTTTTACTTTTAGCAGTCAGGCCCCTCTTCTGTAGAGCTAATGTGGTTTGCTGGGGGTCCACTCTTGACCCTATTCTCCTGGGTCTCTCCCACCCCTGGAGATATCACTGGTGGAGTCTGCAGAGCAGCAAAAATGTCAGCCTGCTCCTTCCTCTGGGAGCTCTGTCCCGGAGAAGCACAGACCTGTTGCCAGCCAGAACGCCCCTATATGCAGTGCCCGGAGACTCCTGTTGGGAGGTCTCAGTCAGTCATGAGGACCAGAATTCGGGACCCATTTAAATAAGCAGTCTGTCTGCTCCTTGGCTGGGCAGGTGTGCTGCACTGGGGGAAATCCCCTCATCTGGGCTCCTCTGACTCTCCAGTACCAGCAGGCAGAAAAGACTAAGATTGCTGATCCATGATGCCACAGCTGCCCCTCCTCCTATGGTGAGTTTCTACAGCATTGTGCTTGGGACCCAAGGCTATGGTGGAGTGGGCTCAGAAGGGGATTTCCTGATCCATGGGTTGCAAGGATCCATGGGAAAAGCATGGTTTCAGGGAGGGGAAGCATAATCCTTCACCACCTCCATTGGTTGGGAAAGGGAGTTCCCATTTCCCCATGTAGCTCCCGTGTGGGCCCTTGCTCCACCCTAGTATTCTGCACTCTCCAGGATTCACACCAACCACCAAGTCAGTCCCAATGTTCCTTAATTGAAGATGCAGAGCTTACTCGCAGTTTTCACCCTTCTTGGTGGGAGCTGCAGAGCAGAGCTGCTTCTATTCAGGAGCTGCTCCCCCAGTGCTATGATTTTAATGTGTCCCCTCCAAAGTTCTTGTTAAAGTTTAATCCCCATTGTGGTGGCATTAAGAGTTGTGGCAGAGTTTGGGTAAGCAGACCCCTCATGAATGGTTTAGTGACTTAATTAAAGAGCTAGAGGACCTAGCTTAAGCCCTTTTTTGCCCTTCCACCTTCTGCCATGTGAGGATAGTTTTCACCTTCTGCCATGTGAGGATGCAACAAGAAGGTGTTCACCAGACATTGAATGCTGTTGCCTTGATCTTGGACTTCTCAGCCTCCAGAACTGTGCAAATTCATGTGGCTGTGTCACCACTTATGGGGTGCCACCAATGTTACTAAGTAACAGGGGATGGAGGGACAGGCAAGGCAACCCCCACTTTGAGGGGAGAACCAGGCTGGGCCCAGAACCATGCAGGCTGCCATTGAGGCCATCAGCCAAAACTGTGTTTTTTAGTAGTTTAATTAATAAGTCTAATAAAATGTGTTTCATATTTTTTGCATATTTTTATAGAGAAATCCAGATTTGCTTTATATCTATCTGTATCTTTATATCTATTTTTATATCTATTCCAGTATGAGAATTATTTTTATTTATTTAGGACTGAATTAAAGACATGTCATTGAAACAGGATTCTTTTTCTATTTTTAGGTCATTCCAATAAACTATCATAGTTCCAGCAGCCTTTAAGGGCTTAGTACTGACTGGTGTGTGGTTAAGAGGAAGAAATTTCTTAAGCAAGGTTTTAAGATATGGCATTTGGAAAATTAGGAAAAAGTCATGAATGGTCTCTTTTACTTCATTAGCCAAAAAATAAATTATACAATAATAGTATTATTTGGGTAGCTTTCAATCCTGAAACTCTTGGCATGCAAAGAACTTAATTACAATTTGATTGACAGATGGACCAAAGACCTTAACAGACACCTCACCAAAGAAAATATGCAGATGACGTAGAAAAAGATACTCCACATCATATGTCATCAAGGAAATGCAAAGTGAAACAATAGTGAGGTCCCACTACACACCTATTAGAATGGCCAGAATCTAGAATGTGATAGCATCAAAAGCTGGTAAGGATATGGAGCAACAGGAATTCTCATTCAATCCGGCTGGAATGAAAATAATATAGTCACTCTTGAAGACATTTTAGCATTTTGTAAACAACTAAACATACTCTTATGATATGATCCAACAATCACACTCTTGGTATTTGCCCAAAAGAATTGAAAACTTATATTTTCACATGAGTACACAAAAGTTTGTACTAAGATGTTTATAGATGTGTATACATAAGTACACAGAAACTTGTACATATATATTTATAGAGGCTTTATTCATAGTTGCCAAGATATCCTTCACTATGTGACTGGATAATTAAACTGATATATCCAGATAAGATAATACTGTTCAGAACTAAAAAGAAATGAACTATCAAACCGTGAAAAGACATGGAGGAACCTTAAATGTGTATTACTAAGTGAGAGAAGCCAATTTGAAAAAGGTACATAGTATATGATTCCAACTATATGACATGCTGGAAAAAGCAAAACTATGGACACAGTGAAAAGACCAGTCAATTAAAATAAATAAATATGGGCCAGGCACAGTGGCTCACGCCTGTAATCCCAGCACTTTGGGAGGCCGAGGCGGGTGGATCACGAGGTCAGGAGATGGAGACAATCCTGGCTAACACATGAAACCCCGTCTCCACTAAAAATACAAAAAATTAGCCGGGCACGGTGGCGGATGCCTGTAGTCTCAGCTACTCAGGAGGTTGAGGCAGGAGAATGGTGTGAACCCGGGAGGCGGAGCTTGCAGTGAACTGAGATCAGGCCACTGCACTCCAGCCTGAGCAACAGAGCAAGACTCTGTCTCAAAAAATAAAATAAAATAAAATAAAATAAAATAAAATAAAATAAAAAGTTTTTAAAAGTCAGTAGTTTCCAGGTATTAGGGAGGAGATAGGGATGAATAGACAGAGCATAGAGAACTTTTAAGTCAGGGAAACGTCTTTGTATAAAATTCTGTAGTGGTACATGCCATTAGACATTTGTTTGATCTCACAGATTGTACAGCATCAAACATAAATGCAAAATAAACTGTGGAATCTTGGGTGATAATGATATGTCAATGCAGATTCATCAGTTGTAACATATGTACCACTCCAGTGGGGAATGGCTATCATGGGGAAGGCTATGTGTAGTGGGACCTCACTATTGTTTCACTTTGCATTTCCTTGATGACATATGATGTGGAGTATCTTTTTCTACGTCATATACATATTTCTATGTCATATGCATGGGGCAGAAGGCAAATGGGAAATTTCTGTATCTTCTGTTCAATTTTGCTGTAAACCTAAAATTGCTCTAAAAATAGCCTAAGAATGATTTTATAATAACAGTATGCCATTATTCATGTTAGCATTATCATTATAGTCATGAATATAGTCTTCTGTTGACTATAGGGAACACAGTGCTTTTAGATTTCCTAGCATCCATTTAGCTTCCATGTTAAAAATAGAACAACACTAAGAACTTCTATATCATTTGCACTATAAAACCATATATTGTAGCTCATTAATTTATTTGGTAATAAATTGCTAATTAGTGATATAATACTCACTTGAACAAGTTAGCTGAATGGTGCTAATAATCATAGAACACATCCTGAATCTCCATCAGACTTCTTTTTTTTCATTCAGTTGGTCACAAGGAGAAATAGAACAAGTGTAATGAATCAAAACACATCCATAAATTATACTAGAAAAAATAGCTCAAAATATATGTCCAGCAGAGTTATTCAGTGCTGTTAACTCCCATTTCCCTATTACCATTTGATTACTACACAATACAGTTGAATTCAACCCTTGAGCTCTTTTTGCTTTATTTGATGGTTATATTTATTGTGTATATCAGGGATACATATTTTAGTGTATCCAATAGCGAGCCACATTAGTACATTGGACCTTGATGAGCTTAATCTAAAATTATAATCTGCAATAACTTTGTAATACTACATAGAATATCACTAAGCCAATAAAACATTCTCATTTTTGTTTACCTTTCAATTTACACATAATTTAAATCTGCATTTTATCTAATTAAAGCCAGATTGTTGGACTCTCAAATGTCTTGAGTGATCTATCACTTACTGAAGTGCATGACACTTTTAAAACATAAATGAAAACTTTAGAGAATTACAATTTATATTATACAAATACAACTTCTGTCAATTCTGTCACAGTCAAAACATAACCAGCTGCCTCTGCAATGATATCAAGTGGCAATTAAAATAGCACCAGTAATGTTACACTACAGTGAGGTGCAGAAAATATTTTGTCTAGTAAAAGCAAGAATTATATTTAGATGGTTGAGATTCGTGTTCCATATTAAAAGAACAAATGTCCTGAAAGATTAGTCTTTGGTGCCATCATGTCTATTTGTGCATAATCCTGGACACAGGGTGGCTTGCATGAGGCAGATATCTGTCTTGTCCAACTTTAGTCCACTAAGCCGTGGTCTCCACGTATCTTCTGCAGACCATTAGTTCAATGAAATACTAACAGGAATTTTGTCAAAAAATAGGTTCTATGATCACAGAGGATTTGGAAACGCTATATTAAGCTTGCACATTTTTCTCTCCAATGAATTGTCAACTCTTTAATGTACTCACATGCACTATGGATTTTTTAAAGAGAAAATGCATAACTTCCCCCAAATTATTTAATTATAGAACATATGCCAGAATAACCATTAACTTAGATAAAATACATGTTTGGGACAAGCAAAGTTGGAAAAAATTATGTCGTTATCTGATATTTGCTTAAGCTATCAAGGAAGTTAACACCAGGAAAAATAAAAATTTTGTTGGATTGGTTACATTTGTTGCACAGTCTAATGTGCTTTTTTTGGTAAGCATAGTGGGTGTAAACTTGATTTTTTTTAGTGCTAACGGCCTTTAATGGAATTGATCCAGAACTCTTTTTTCAAGGAAGATCTACTGGAGTAATGTTGCAAGGAACACGTTTACAGAATTGCATTCTAAACCCCATTTACCACATTTGCCATTCTGCTCATCTAAAGATACTAAAACATTTTTCCGCTTAGAAGCTTCTAATACCACCAGTTCCCCTGGAATAACTAGGGGTCTGATGTGGCTGTCTCAGGGCTCTCTAATAAAATAAAAATTCAGCCACCCTCTTAGAATGTACGAGGGCCAAGGAGCATTTACAGCACATAGTGACACCAAAGAGGTCTTCTTCTTTGAGCAGTTAGAGGCAGTGGGGCAAAGTGACCTGCATTAACCCAAATTCTCCTCTCTCTTAAGTTAACAAGGATTCTGCTTGATGCAAGGATTGACACTTGACATTAGGACCAAAGCAGGCAAAAAAAGCAAAGCCAGTGATTTATTTTTAGTAGCTCCTTTTTCAGTGTCTTTCCTTTACTCTCATATTCCAGCCAACCATCTCCCTGGAACCCTTGGGCAACCTTCTCTCTTCTTATTCCGAGCCTTCTTACTCCAACACCCACTCCTCCACTGCTTCAAAATTACGACCCTCATTGACCATTGGTGTTTATGTGTTCTCTTTTCAATACTCAATTCAATGACAGTAAATGAGTTTTTGCAATGGCTTTATTACATTGAAGAAAAAGAACTGGAGCGCATACAACATAATAGAATGGAGAATCATAATTGACTTAATGAAATGGAGGAGGTTAAAACCAAATAATTTTCAGGGAGGCATACAAGGACAAGTAAGGCAGTTTGCCCTAAATAACTCAAGAAAAGCTAAAACCTTTAGAGCTATCAAATTCACAAAATGCAAGGATTATGTGGAACTAAAAACAGAGGGATTGGTCAAAAGCAAAGTTCTGTAGATCTTTGGAATCCGTTACTATCTTAATTCCCAGAATCCGGAAACCAGCATGCATTGCTTGCCACCACCACCACCTCAAAATGAAAAGATTATTAAATCAAGAAAATGACAGAAACTAAAGGGTCCCAGGGAAGAAATACCTACCAATATTGATAAATGAGATGGGGATAATGAAAAGCCTGATTTTACCATCATTATAGTGAAACGAACTAAATCAGTGCATCTCAAACTTGAGTGTGCACATAGCAAGAATCTGAGGTCTTACTAGAATGCATGCTTTAGTTGATTAGGTCTGGGGTGTGGCCTCAGATTTAGCATTTCTAATACTTCTGCATTTCTGCTGGTCCATGAATCACACTTTGAATAAAAACACAAAAGACAACAAAGTACATTTGTACTCAGAGTAACTAGCCACTTTTTACTACTTCATTCTTGAATATGTGTAGACAGATAAAAGTTGCCATCTATTTGAAGGAAGCCTCCTACATGAAAGACAGAGACCAAAACAGATATTAAGAAGAAAAGAAAGTAAAGTACAGCTAGAGTATAGCTCTAGATATCATCATAGAGATATGAAGTTCATTTATGGAACTAGAGAAGAATTCTAAGAAAAAATAAAAATCAGAGAGCAAAAGCATGATTCTAGGAATTTAAAATACATGAGAGACCACGTGCAGTGGCTCACACTTGTAATCCCAACACTTTGGGAGGCCAAGGTGGGTGGATCACTTGAGGTCAGGAGTTCGAGACCAGCCTGGCCAACATGGTGAAACTCCGTTTCTACTAAAAATACCAAAATTAGCCACACCATAGTGGTGCACATCTGTAATCCCAGCTACTCAGGAGACTGAGGCAGGAGAATTGCTTGAGCCTGGAAGGCAGAGGTTGCCCTGAGCCGAGATTGTGCCACTGCACTCCAGGCTGGGCGACAGGGTGCACCCTGTCGCAATAACAACAAAATAATAAATAATTAAATACATCAGAAAAATATCAATAGAAGTTTCAGAAAATAAAATAGAGAAATTGCCTAGAAAGTTGAGTATACATCAAAAGATTTAAAATAAGAAAGTGGTTCAAGACCAATCCAAGAAAGCCAGCATATGAAATATGATATGTTTAGTAACAGAAAAAAAGGATGGAAAAATACTAACAAGACTTATCCAAGAAAAAATATTGAAACCAAAGACATACGTCTTCAGAATGAGTTCATGTCCTTTGCAGGGACATGGATGAAGCTGGAAACCATTGTTCTTAGCAAACTAACACAGGAACAGAAAACCAAGCACCACATGTTCTCATTCATAAGTGGGAGTTGAACAATGAGAACATATGGGCACAGGGAGGGGAACATCACACACCAGGGCCTGTCAGGGGGTGGGGGGCAAGGGGAGGGATAGCGTTAGGAGAAATACTTAATTCAGATGGTGAGTTGATGGGTGCAGCAAACCACCATGGCACATGTGTACATATGTAACAAACCTGCACGTTCTGCACATGTATCCCAGAACTTAAAGTATAAAAAAAAAAAATACAAAAATTAGCCAGGCATGGTGGTGGATGCCTATAATCCCAACTAATCAGGAGGCTGAGGCAGGAGAATCGCTTGAGCCCAAGAGGCAGAGGTGGCAGTGAGCCGAGATCATGCCACTGCACTCCATCCTGGGTGACAGAGCAAGACTCTGTCTCAAAAAAAAAAAGGAATATAAGATAATATTGTAAGATACTGTGGGATAAACTAGAAGGGAGTGAAGTCATTTATTTGGGGCTTAATTTTAAAAACCATTGCTTTTTCTTACATTATATAATTTTGAAAAATAAAATACAATATATTAGAGACAATGTTAAACACTTAGAAAAGAAAAAGACCCCCTAAGATATTTCAAGAAATATCAATATTGTACACAGCAGCAATATATATTTAACCTCAGAATCTAAAAGATAGCATATAAATGCCATCCAAATTCTGAGGAAAAATTATTTCTATGCTAGAATTCTAGGTTAATTCTGATTCACCTGTTGTGGCAAAATAAAGACATAGATACAAGGACTAAAAATGTGTCTGCTATGCATGCAGTTTAGGACATTTCCAGAGGATGTACTGTAGCCAAATGAAGCATTAAATTAAGAAAATGATAGACTTAGGATCCAGGAAAAAGGCAACTCATTAAAGGATACTGGAAAAACTAATTTCCAAGACAATGAGAAACATCCCAAATGGACAAATGCATAGCAAGTGCAGGAATAAATGAGTTTAATTGGATTTGAAGAATCAAGAGAGGAAAAAATAGAAATAATGTACTTGAGTATATAAATGGCAATAATAAATGCGGTGAAAATGTTCCACATTTGGAAAAAATGATAGACTTTTGTAAAAGGTGAATAAATCAATTTGGCAATCATCAATTCCAGGAAAAAAAATGGAGAAACAGGAATGGAAAAATACATTTCATAACTTAGTTGTTTTATCAGTAAACAACACCTGCATAGTCATAATCATGTAATGTAATCAGTGACTAGTGGTTTTTTTTTTTTTTTTTTAAAGCACAAGTTATAACTATGTAGGAGGAGGAGGGAGCGATTATGTGGTTGAGGAGAGTATTGACAAGTTAAAGCATCATCCATCATGGCCAGAAGTAAAGGGGTCATCTGTAATATTGATGAATCATGAAATAACAGTATAAGCCTATTAATTAGAAATGCAGATATAAATATGTTAAATTCTGTTTGTCTCAAAGTGGCCTCCATTCACAATGAGCTGTACCTTAGCTTGATGTTTAAATAAGTTGTAACCTAACTAGTAGTATACCCTTAAAATTAGGCAGCTGAGTCTCGCTGATCTCAAATAGAAAACTGCCAAATTTTGCTGAAATAAGGCAAAGGCCAAACTGTACTAATCAGTTTGCTGCTCATGTTGTAGGTGGGGGCATTTTGAACCATCTTCAGTTGGAAGCAGCCTGCTTCTAGAATCTTTTTCTCTTGTTCAAATTAACTTTATTAAATTTAACTGATCTCAGTATTTTTTCAGCGAATACCATAAACAACAGTTAAGAGAGCTGATAGTAATTGCTTTGATAATAATGTAATTAATTTTAAAAATAATATGAGCCAGGGCAAGGACAATCAGTGTTCCAGTAGTTTTAGCTGTGGCATACCCAAAGTGGAGCCTTTATCCCTCCAGTGGGGCTTTACAGAACAATGGAGCCCAGAAAACTGCCATCCCTTGGTGGTACTTGCCTAAAACATCCCCAGCATCAGAAATCTGGGGGAAGGATGAGGAATGAGGGCCTTCCCCTCCCTAGAACATAAGCCAGGAGCTGCATGGAGAGGGCTCTGTTCTTGGCTGCACCAGCCTAGGGTGGAGTTTCCTTCTTCCAGATCAGGAAGAGACGATGAAAGGAGCGGGGCTTAATTCAAATGCCATACTGAATTTTAGTGTATTTTCTTTAATAAATATTTCTTCATTTATTCTATGATCTTAGAACCATCTCTAGAAACTTAAATGTTTGTTTTATCAAAATAATGTTTGCCAGTTTGACTGGGGAGTGGATCCATGGAGATCCTTATGCTGTAATGCCAGAACTAGCCCTCCTCTAAACAGCTTTTGATTTTTCACAAGCAACTCACCTTCTCTGAGATTTGTTGTCTTTTCTTTAAAATGAATACTGTCTAATTTTCAAGGTTTTCATTGGCATTGAAGAAAATATGCAGAAAGATGTTTAATGTAATTTTTGTCACATGGAAGACTTCTTTTGTAAAAAAAAAAAACAAAAAACTATTCTTGTCTTTGAAGTAAAGTGATTATATGTCATGTATTCATTCATCCACTCAAATATGGCTTGAGCACCAGATATGTGTGCTATTCCGGATGGTGGAAATTTTGAGCAAAACAAAGGCGCTTCCTTCACAGAGCTTGTTCTAATGGAAGACATAGACAATAAAAAGTGAATATATAAAATGATGTCAGGGATTGATCAATATGATGGAGAAAAAGAAAACACATGAAGAGTTAGAAAGTTATATGAGACTGCCATACATACAAATGGACATATGGAGAAAATGGCCTATTTTCTCCAAGAATTCATCAAGGTAAAATTTTCAAATTTTGCCATTCAAATGCTTTTTGCCTTTAGAAGTAGAACAAATATCTTTTGCCAACACCTCCTAGTAAATATGGACCTGGTAAATTTATATATGTGTGTGTATATATACACATATATACATATATACATAAATATATATAGTTTTATAGATACTATATAGTACATATATATACTATATACAAATATATATACATATATATATGTATTCAGCTGCAACAGAGGCTAAGCTTTGCTTAAATGTAATAACGTTTACATATTGCCTCTATTCTTATAAGTTCAAGCCTGCCTGAAAGTGTGGGATAGTATAATAGACTCTTGTTGACTTCTAATTTTGTGCTTCTATGACATAAAGATGTGTGATGTATATGAATGGGAGTACGGAGATAGTGAGGGAGATTCTACTAAATATATTATAAATGCTATAAACCACTACTAGTGTTAAAATATTGTGGATGTCAGATTTTATTATCTTGAGAATGACTTTGAAAAGAGAATGAAATATAAAATATAATCTAAATTACGTAGGAGAGCTAATTACTAAATTAATTTCTCGCAGATGATAGAATGCCCTCTTGACTGTTGTCTCTAAATCACAAACACTGAGATTTCGTTGAGTACATTATCAGAGAGTATGTCATTATTATTAAGACATACACCCTATCTTCAAGGAGTTTGTATTGTAGTAGAAACAATAAAACTAAAGAAATGGGGCCCGGCGCGGTGGCTCAAGCCTGTAATCCCAGCACTTTGGGAGGCCGAGACGGGTGGATCACGAGGTCAGGAGATCGAGACCATCCTGGCTAACACGGTGAAACCCCGTCTCTACTAAAAAATACAAAAATTAGCTGGGCGATGTGGCGGGCGCCTGTAGTCCCAGCTACTCGGGAGGCTGAGGCAGGAGAATGCATAAACCCGGGAGGCGGAGCTTGCAGTGAGCTGAGATCCGGCCACTGCACTCCAGCCTGGGCGACAGAGCGAGAAAAAAAAAAAAAAAAAAAAAGAAATGGCCCTGTAAAGTTCATATCTTGAGACCACCAGCATAGGAATCATGTTAAGAAGTTAGCACTATAGCTGCTCTGATGCACCTACTTCCTTCTGTCTCAACAAGGATAATGAAGAATTTAAGGGACACGGATTATTTTTTGAATGTCTTCTGCTTTGTCCTACTCCTGGTTTTCCGCAGCATCTCTTAGACTAGGATCAGGTGCTGCTGGAAAAGTTCACAATTGGCTGTTTCAGCTACCAGCCTCCCATGCAACAACAGGGATTAGGAGATGTGGAGGGATGCTATTCCACACATAGTCTTCCTTTGCCTTAGGCAGGAAGTTGGGTGCTGAGAGTTTGTGCAGATAAAGTTGGCAAACTTTTATGCCACAGAGAGAAACAAGAGTTTTAATACCCAGGCCTCTGCTCCCTCTGAGACAACTGCTGTATTCTACACAACCATCACCATCATTCACCACTGGCTACCATTATGCATGGATTATTCATTGCAACATCTCCCCACAAAGTGCTCTTTTCATTGCCTATAATAGCTTATTTGCTTCTCTCCGTACAGCTTCAAGAAGCTCTTGGCTATGCCTTTCCAACTTGCCTCTACATGTTTACAAATTATTGATCCTGTTGTCTCATGACTGACCTGAAATTCTCTCTATATCCTTTTTTTCTAGAAGACTTCTAGAAGTTCATTAAAAACCCAAATTACCCTTTTGGAGCCTCATCTGTGCCAGGAACAACTTCTAATTCTAGTCAACCAATCCCCTTCCCAATGCCACCAGCAGATTTGTTTTGAGAGGCTTGGAGAGGAGAGAATTGATATGAAAGACATTTAGAAGGCAGAAGGGGCAAAACTTAGTGACCAGTTGAATGTGTTGTATGGCAGACTGGAAAGAGTTATGGTCAGTTTTCTGGATTCTGGTATGGGCATGTGGGTAGAAGACAGAGTATAGGAATTCAAGTAGGTGGGGAGAAGAGAAGAGAATTAAAAGGCTTCAGTAATTGTCATGATTACATTTCAAAATTCTTGATGTATGTTCAACCTGAGAGGGGTAGAATGAAAGTAGAGCTAACATCAGACAGAACACAGGCAAAAAGGAAAAAAATTGCAGGCGCTAAAACAATTAGACTGGCGTGGATGATACTATTCATGGGCACCACTTGAGGTACTTGGCAGAGTTTCCATCCAAGTGATAGCATTCAAGAGTCCAGGCCAGAAAATTCTTTCTTTGTTGAGAGAGACAGCAGTTACTTGATCATGCAAAATAGGTCTATGGCTGTGCTCTGTTCTTAATAAGTTCAAATACCAAGTAAGATGGACATAGGTAAATGGGAGATAAAAGATGGATATGTGATCTGGGAATGAGACAATGAAGTGTCAGAGATGGAGCAGTTCTGGATTATTTAAGGAGTAACATGGAGGTAAAGGAGATTGGAAATATAGAACATCAACAAGTTCTGAGTCTAGTGTATTGGAAAGTGCATTGTCATGGGGGTTTATATTAAACAAAATATCAGATAGAAACAAAGCAAAGTACCATGAATAAGGCAGATTATGTAAAATTTTTATTTGGAGGTAAGTAACTACCATAAGGGGAATGAAATACATTTTTTTGTGAGGAAGAAAGCGAGTATGATATTCCACAGCAGCCCTCTCTAATAGAATGTTCTGTAGTGGTAGAAATGCTGTATATCTTCACTGTCCAATATACTAGCTACTAGCCACATGTGATAGTGAGCACTTGAAATATTACTAGTTTAACCAAGGAACTGAATGTTTTAAATTATTTCAGTATATTTAATTTTAATTTCATAAGCACATTAGGGTAATGGCTATCATAATGGCCTGTATAGTTCTACAGATCTAGAAGAACAATGGACTGAAAATGGTAAGAGTGAGGTAGCACATCGCTGACTGTCCCACCAAAGTGGACCACAGGATGCAAGCAAAATTTGTAATCTTGCCCATTTATCTTTCCAGCCTTCTTACTATCTACCCTGCCCTTTTGAGAGTACAATGGCATGAAGACAAGAAAGAGTAATCATGTATAGGAGGCAGGGTGTATGCCATTTATAATTATAAGCTCTTGTTAACTAGGTGCTGTTGATCAATATGTGTGGTTTCAGTCTTTAGGTATGCAATTACTTCTTCCAGCATGTTCTTCAGGCTTCTGTATAGAGCAGCAATATCTAGAGTTTGGTCCATGGAACCCTGAGGGTTCTTAGGATCCCTTCAAGGGTTCCAGGAAGTCAAATTTACTTCCAAAATATACTATGACATTATTTTACATTTTCTGTATGCTGACACGGTACTGATTTTATGCAATCCATGATAGATAAAACAGCACCAATCAAGGCAGTGGCACAGAACTATGTAAATCATTATTGTATTCTTCACAGCCAGGCACTTGCAGCTTTTTTTAAAAAAGAAAATTGTATTTAAGAATGTCTTTAACGAGGCTATCATGATTATAAATTTTATTAAATTTTAACTCAATTATTCAACTTAAAAATATTCTGTATGACAAAAGGGGAAATACAACTAAAGCACTTGGGCTGGGCACTAAAAAACAGTGGTTATTCCAAAAACACTGTGCAATTGAGTTGTGATCTGAACATCTTTTTCACTCAAAGGAATAACTGAAAATTGTTATTATTCAGAATTGGGAGTTTGGCAGACATTTTCTGGAAAATGAACAAAGTGACCCTATCACTTCAAAAAAACAAATTGTTGATGTTATACACAACCCATTTGAGCTTTGACAGGAACATCTGAATATTGAAAAATGTATATTTTCCACTGTGAGCTTGACTGTTTCTCAGTACTTAAAGACTCTTCTGAGGATATTGGTAATGACATTAATGGATATGATTTTTATGGTGTATAATGAAATGTGTCAAAATTTTGAAATTGTAATTCTGAATAATTCCACAAACAGTTTTCAAATGATCTATATATAATGATTTAAAGATAAAAATATCAAAGTGCAAGACAGATCAATTGATTTTAATGAAACAGGCAGGGTAAAAAAGTTTACTGATACAGTTTCAGAATGCACATTACAACGAACACGTAAGAACTTACTACTAGTTGAGTTTTAGTGTAATACTATTTTTAGTTATCTGAAAACACTGTTAAAATTATTTTCCCTTGTTCAAGTATATACCTGTATGAGGTGGGACTTTCTTTACATATGCCAATCAAAACAATATTCTGCAACAGATATAATACAGAGCAGATATGAGAAACCAGCAGTGTTAACCAGACATTAAGAAGACCCACAAAATTGTAAAATAATGATATTCTGCAAACTCATTTGCTGATTTATTTGAAAATATTGCAACTTTTTATAAAAGAAAAATATGTTTTAATGTTAACATGCAATGATTTTTATTGTTATCTGTAAGTGAATTAATAAAAATATGTTGTAAATTTTGGTTTTAATTTACAATGTAGTAGATATAGATAAATATAATGCATGTATACAGAAGAATTTTGGCTCACTCAGTTACTTTTAAGAGCATAAAGTTGTCCTGAGACCAGAAAGTTTGAGGGCCACTGATGTAGAAATATCTTATGCATTTTGCAGGACCTCAGTCTTAGAAAACCTTTTTCTGACTCCACAGCTACTCAATCCTTGTTTTTTGTTAGTACAGCAATTTGTGTAAATGTTTCTTTGAATATGTTTACACTGTATGAGAGAGAAACAAAGTTGAAAGCAAGCAGACAGAAACATACACAGGTGGAATTAAGCAGTGGCCCTTTTTATAAAGTGGAAACAGTCACATATTTATTAACAATAGACAGGGAAAATTAAAAGAAAATAGTGGAACAATGAAAGAGGAGCATTTGACAGGTTTATTTAAGAGACCTAGTTGTGAAGAAGAGTCAAGGTAAAATAATTACGCATGGAAAGGAACAACTGCATTGTTATCTACACTGAGATAGGTTAGTATTGATAAAAATTCAGCACTGATGAAATGAAAACTTAGAATGGTAAGTGCTATGGTCTGAATGTTTGTGTTCCTTCCCTTTCCCCAAAATTATTTTATTGAATGCTAATCTCTAAGGTAGTGGAATTAGGAGGTAGACCTTTTGGGAGGTGAGATTAATGTCCTTATGAATGAGGCACTAAAGACCACTTACCCCTTCCATCATGTAACTACACAGCTAGAATGTTCCATTTGTGAACCAGAAAGTGATAATATCAGATCATTAATTACATGTAAAGAGAAATAGATATTATTTCAATAATTAATTGTAGCCACAATTTATTATAAAATGCCCCCTTTCATACTGGACTATAATTTCCATAAAAGATAGAAAAAATGTATACTTATCCATAGGTACACCCTTACCCATAGATTTCTTACAGTGCCTTACACAAGCTTGATTCATAATGAAGTAGTGCTGAATGCCTGTCAAATAAGTAAGTGTGGGTTAATCTGTGTAAAAACATAAACAGCCCAGAAACAGAAACTACTAAGTGTTTCAAACAGAGAAAATAAAATTCTAGGAATTGTTTACATGGGTTAGAGAAGAGCTGGTGGGTCAATAAGGGTTGGTGAGGCAAGCCAGAGATTAACAGCAGCTGGAAGCAGGACAACCCTGGAGCAGGGACAAAGAGAAGAAATGGTGATGACAAATGTATAAGGGAGGCTAGATTCCTGGCCAGGAACCATCATATCCTAGAGAGAGGGGCTGTTCTGTTATGAGCTGAGATGATAAAGCCACTGCTAAAAATGTTGCCATGGTATTTAACTCTCTCCTAAGAAACGAAAAATACTTTTGTTTCTCTCTTACTCCCCTTTTCCAGTTTTCACCCTTAATAAACTTGCTCAGAGGCTGACTGGCAAGAAAAGCTTCCTGGCAGGAAAAGGCATTCCTTGTGATCTGTAACAGTGAAGAAAGGGGCAGGAAAGGGACTACTAGAGTCATTAACAAATGCCCACTACAGTGGATCCTTTAAGCTACCTGGTAGACTGATTTCTGAGGGAGCTAGCCTGCAGCCAATGGAACACAAAAATAATTCAGTATAGAAAAATTCAGTGTAGATGTCTTTTCTGGCATTATTATTTCAAAAGAGAGTGGAACAAAATATTTCTGTTTAGAAAAGAAAGTGTTATACAGGCATTAAATCTACACGTGTTCAAAATATGTTACATGATGTATAGGAAAAAATGTTTTGAGTAATGAGTGAAATGGATTATACCCATAGACAAAGAAGAAACGTGGTGAGAGTAATTGTTTCTGGCATGTAGAGCATGTAAGGCTGCTGGAAACACAAGACGCACAATGGGGAAAGTATTTGCTTTTACATAAGTGGGAAACATTTACAGCTTCTGGAATATAAAACTGTGTGATCCTAAACAATCTTCTGTTTCTCGGACCTCACATTTACGGTGCAAGTCATACATTTTGACCATCAGAGAAAACATTTCAGACTTTTTATTTTCATGTTTTCATTAAAGAGCTAAAAGGGAAATGAGAGAAACATAGTCAATTGCATAAATATGGAGGATTTTCAACAAGTAGCCTCTGTCTCTAGAATAAAGAAAATATTATTAGGGTAAAGAGGATGTTGCCTACTCTTGGTGAAACAAATTACATGTTTGTGTATCTGTAATATCGACATCAAAGGTACCCAGGAAAGAAAGTAAAACCACAAATGATATCTTATTTCTGTCTCCTGGTACAATCGCCTATGAAATAAAAGGAATGCAAGAAAAAAATGAATAATTTGAATTTAAATTGCCAAGAAAATCTAGTGTTGTACTTTAAAATATCTGGGCACTTGATGCAAGCTCAGTAGGTAAATGATTAAATAAATATTTGAAGTTTTGCAGGTGGAAAAGTTCTTAGACATCATCAAGTAAAATATCCTTATTATGTAGATGAAAAATGAGACCCAAAAAGAACAAAACATATTCCAGTTTGTATATACGTGATGGATAACAAAGAGTTCCTTTTCTTGACTCAAACACTTGTAGTTTGTCCCTGAACTGACACTGTAGTCAATCAGACCTGGGAAATAATTCAGAGCTCTGCTACTTCCTCTTGTGTGATCATATACAATTAAACTCTTTTTGCCGCAGTTTTCTCATCTGTACATAAAGATAAATGTAGGCCGGGCGCGGTGGCTCAAGCCTGTAATCCCAGCACTGTGGGAGGCCGAGACGGGCGGATCACGAGGTCGGGAGATCGAGACCATCCTGGCTAACACGGTGAAACCCCGTCTCTACTAAAAATACAAAAACTAGCTGGGCGAGGTGGCGGGCGCCTGTAGTCCCAGCTACTCAGGAGGCTGAGGCAGGAGAATGGCATAAACCCGGGAAGCAGAGCTTGCAGTGAGCTGAGATCTGGCCACTGCACTCCAGTCCGGGCGACAGAGCGAGACTCTGCCTCAAAAAAAATAAAAAATAAAAAATAAAAAAGATAAATGTATTACCTAACTCATAGGATATTTGTAAAGATGAAATGAACTAATGCATATAATACACTGAGCAGAGTACATAAGGACACAGCAGATGTTATCCTATTCTTGTTCTGCATCACTCCCTGACTTTCCATCAAGCACTGACTAGCTAAGCATTCCAGTTGAAAATATGGTCTACATCCTTATGGAGACCTATAGAAGGAGGCAGCAGTCACTCAAATGCTCTTGTAATATTTTCTTTATGACTCATTCCAATGCCTTCCCACTATCATGATGGTATTCTTATACAGCCTTGATTTCTTCTACCCTGATTGCTTCTATTACCCATAATGAACAGGCTGCCCAAGAGCAAACTGGTCACTGCAATCTTTAGAGCATTTGGACAAATCACTTGGTAATGAAGCCTTTATTAAAGATGTGGTAATGAGGAGTTTCAGTAGGGACAATACTAGGTGGCTTCTGCACTGAGGGGTGGATATGAGTTTCTGGGGCAATTCTCTGCCACACTGCTAATACAAAATAAGCCAAAAAAAAGGCCATGTAAAGTAACATGATTTGTATATGATTGGATTTCATGAAGTTCTGTTGTAATACAGTGGATCAAATGATATGTAATTGGAATTTGTGCCAGGCATGATAGGTATAATTTATCTCATAGTCAAGGCAAGTATGTCATGGGTTTTTCAAATTCTTAGCATTCACTTAGAAAAAAAATATAATCCATATTATCAGTAGTCATCATAAAGGCAAAAGTAGTGTGGTCCAGGAAGGCGTCACTATAAAGATACTATTTTAAAATTGGCTACCAAAGATGGGATGCGGTGGTTCACTCCTGTAATGCCAGCACTTTGAGAGGCCAAGGTGGATGGATAACCCGAGGTCAGGAGTTCGAGACCACCATGACCAACATGGTGAAACCCCATCTCTACTAAAAATACAAACAAATTAGCTGGGTGTGGTGGTGGATGCCTATAATCCCAGCTAATCGGGAGGCTCAAGTAGGAGAATAGCTTAAACTTGCAAGGCGGAGGTTGCAGTGAGTCAAGATGGCACCATTGCATTCCAGCCTGGGCAACAGAGCAAGACTCTATCTTAAAAAAACAAACAAACAAACAAAAACTAACAAAAGGTGAGGAAGTGCATCTTGTAGCTATGTGAGTGAAAGAAAAGCATTTCAGTTAGAGGTCCTGAGGTGGCTGAAATACATTGCTTCAAGATTCCCCTTAGACCTCTAGGCCTGTGGACTGGTCTACTCTGACTTGTGAGAAGACAATGGTACCCATTGTTTGAGGACTCTGTGACAAGTACCTTACAGGGCAACCTTCACCTATTCAAAAGCTTCATTCACCTACCCTTCCTGCCACCAGACCAATAATTTTGTCAAATCTGAGAATAAACTGAATAGGGAAGAGCTCCGTATGTGAAAGCAAAACAGGAATTTTATACCAAAGGAACTATCAGATCTGGTGAAAATGTATAATACGTACCCAAAGTAATTGGTGAGTATGACTGGGAATATATATTGAAGGTACTGAACCAGAAATCACAAGAATATAATTATGAACATGAGTTTTCCATTTGGAGCCCCTCCCCCATGCCAGGAATTAAGATGCACACGCAGGCCTTTGGAGATGATTTTAATATACTTCCTGGATGACTCTTAGAAACTTGGAAAAGGCAGTGACCTACATTGAGTTGGAAATAGCAGAACTGCTGTGGAAGAATATGGAAGAACAGATCAAAAGTCTCAGAGAAGAGCCTATGCTAGAATGAATGTTTGTAAGACTCAAAGAAACACCAGCTGAATATGCCAAAGCAATAAAGGATGCACTGGCAAAAGAAGCACCAGAATTCCTGAATGCCTTAGTAATGATTGTCCTCTGTATCACAGGGCTGACAGTGGGAGATTCTGTCACTTCCCCTTAAAAGTGGGAGTGAGAGAATCTCAGAATAGCAACAGCCAGGGAGCAGTCCTTAACCATTAGAAGTAAAGTGGGTGTAATGATCATAATGGGCATCTGAGTTAGAATGGTAGCTCTGAAATATCTAATATCTGACCCAGAAGATGACACATAGAGCATGATATGCCAGAGGTACCCAATAGGAATATTGATTGTATATAGCTATAAAACCTCAGTGGTGTAATTTATATTTTAGAGTTCTTGGTGGGACTAGACTAAGTCTCAACAAAGGGCTGGGATTTGTCTGAAACTACATGTTATGGACTGCTTGTGTTCTCTAAAACTCATATGTTGAAACCCTAAGCCCCAAAGAGATAGTATTTGGAAATGAGATCTTAGGAGGTAATAAAAATTAGATGAGGTCATGAAGGTCAGGCCATCACGATACAATTAATGTTCTTCTAAAAAGAAATACCAGAGAGCTCTCTCTCTGTCTCTCCCAGCATGCAAATAAGAGGTTATCTGAGAACACAGGGAGATGTTGGCTGCCTACAAGTGAAGAGAACAAACAGGCTTCAAAATAAAACCTACTTTGGTGGAAAGTTGATCTTGAACTTCTAGCCTCCAGAACTGTGAGAAATAAATTTCTGTTATTTAAGCCACACAGTCTATGGTATTGTGTAATGGCAGCCCAAGCTAATATGACATATTTGCATGGTTTCTTCACATTCTGTCCTGCTTTCTTCTCATCCTTACAGGTTTCTCCTGAGAGCGCTCTCTCAATCGAGAGTTCCCATCTCAGGATCTGCTCCTACAAAACCCAACTTAGGATAGTAATGATGTTTATCACTTATTAAGTGAGCATGTGTCAAGTGCCATACATGCCTACACTCAACATGCAGTGGCAAGCAAGGCATTTTACCCAGTTTACAGGGCTCAGAGGCTTGTGGTCTCACTAGTGTTATTTACTAGGTATTTTATTAATCAAAAATTACAGTAGTTTGTAAAAATACCTTTGTTAATGTCATAATTATTTTGACATTAGATTCTGAATTTATGGTAATCTCATCATAGACTATGTCACGTAATATCTGCTTTAGGAAAAATGTATTAGGAACTTAAAACATTTCATACATATTCTAGAAATATTCAAAGAGAAAGTATATTACCTGACTCCTCAACCTGGCTTTTACTATACTTTTCTAGTCTTGCTCCATATGTTATGGGATCCTTGGGGTGTTGCTTCACCAGCCAGGGACCACTGTGGACAGTGGTGCCTTTGCCTGAGTTTTGTTCAGTACCACTGGGCCCACTCAGCCTGGTGGACTGTGCTTGGTTTGCGCTACTGGCCTGGATCCCATGCCTGCCAAGGGTGAGTGGAGTGCTGAGGGTTATGTGAGCAAGCATGGGGTCCAGCCACTGCACACAGCCAGGCACTTTGGGGGCTGTGGTGGGATTGGCAGCTCCAGGCACTGGTATGGGCACTGGCTCCCTGCAAGGCTGTGGCTGAACCAGGCACACCGCTAGCAGCTTCCATGGCTGGCACCAGAAACATGTTGTCACCCAGAAGCTTGGAGATGCCAGAAACCAAAGAACCCCAAAGAGGTTATCACAGCGCTGGCTTGGAGAACTCCTAGGTCTGGGCTTCCCGAAGGGCTGCAGCTCTTCTTTCCCTCTCGTCACCAATGATGTGACAAGCAAGGGGTGTGTTCCAACCTTGTTGACTTCCAGGGCGACGGACAGTGCAGAGGTGCCCGGATCCACAGCTACAGCTTGGGCGGCTGCTGCTGCACCCAGGAGGGCAGGTCTCCTGCCTGCTGTCTGTCCGCAAGAGCAGAGGGATGCCCGAGTCTGCAGGGACAGCTAGGTGCTTGCAACTGCGCTCAGGGATCGGGAGGCTCCACCCTGTCAACTCGGAAGAGGGCAGGGCTTCCTCCTGTTCCTGGCTGCCACCGGCTGGGTACACAGGAAACCCCAACCGCATCTCCCTGACTGCTGCTGGCATCACAGCAGCAGCCACGTCTGGGGCCACCACTGCCGTCACATAGATGCCATATTGCTACTCATTGAAACTGCCGGGCGCGGTGGCTCAAGCCTGTAATCCCAGCACTTTGGGAGGCCGAGACGGGCGGATCACGAGGTCAGGAGATCGAGACTATCCTGGCTAACACGGTGAACGGTGAAATCCAGTCTCTACTAAAAAATACAAAAAACTAGCCGGGCGAGGTGGCGGATGCCTGTAGCTACTCCGGAGGCTGAGGCAGGAGAATGGGGTAAACCCGGGAGGCGGAGCTTGCAGTGAGCTGAGATCCGGCCACTGCACTCCGGCCTGGGCGACAGAGCGAGACTCCGCCTCAAAAAAAAAAAAAAAGAAATTGCTAAAGAGGTGTCTTTTAAAATATTGTTTGGCTGGTTTCTTTATTATTTCTTCAATCATTTTCTTCCTGTGTTTTCATAATTTAATGGATTTCTTTACTTGTTTTTTTCAGTATTTAATCATAGTTCCTGTGTTCTTTGGTTCTCCTCTCTATGGATTCTGCCTAAGAATTTGCCAACAATCATAGTATATCAGTTTCCTTGTTCTTTGCACATTCTTCTTGGGTACTATTGAAAACTTCAGTGCATAACCAATAAGGCAGGTTGGGATACGTGATTTCAGGCTAATTCTTGGTGCATAAGTGGCACCTCTTTGGTGTATTTCTGCTTTAAAAGATGATCTTATTTTGTCCTCTGCCTGTCTTCTTATATTTCCAACTTTAATAAGTACAATTTCCAGTATCCAGGAGTACCGCATGGTCCTTTAGTTATTTAGCTCATTTTGTTCTCAAGGACTCTACCCTACCACCTGCATTTTAATCTACATGTTCTCTTCACAAAGCAGGTCCATTGTGATCTGTGAGCCACAGCCTCTGCATGGATGTGGAGCTGTAGAGGTGTACATTAGAAGTATTCTGATCACACTAAAAGAAGTCCCCAAAAATAGATAGAAAGACTGGTTGTATCTAATATCATTTTAGTAGCCAGGTGCCTCATTTCTTATTTTCTTTGTCTTCATAGAAATTTGAAAAGAAAATTGTGGGGTAGGACAGAATCAAACACCACTAGTAAGAAACCTTTTAAAATTATAACCAATCAATTGCATTTTGATATTTTTCAATATAGTGTTAACTTTAGCTACAATTTCCCAAAGGATAAAGACAAATTCACACTCACTACATGCCCTGAGAACATTCCTTAGGGATATGGTCAGCAACACTCCACTTTCCTCATGCCCCAGTGAGAATCTGTTCAATATGTCTTCTCCAGTCTTCTATTTTATAGATATATGTTGGAGATTGGAGGGGTCCAACAGTACAAAACTCTATACAAAAGCATGCTAAACATTGTTCTAAAAACTAGAATGATATGAGAAACCACACAATATAGAGATACATGTATCATTATAAAGTATCTAGGTGAGAACACTCAAATGAGAAGAATATGCCTGCACAGAATGAAAAGAAACTTGAACCTCTAATAGACTTTCTAAATTAATTAACATATAAATACATTTTAATATGTTCTTTTCAATTTCATTAGCAGTGTAACTGACTATTCTTCTATGAAAACATGTAAGCACAGAAGTTAAAAATAATCCAAGTGCACTTTAAAATATTTCTTTTCATCTATGATTAGGTTGTCCAGTGTATTTTATTTGCCTCATGTTGCTTATGGGAGAAACAATTGACACTACTTCTACACAGTAATGGTTTCTGAATATATCCAATTGCCTAGGAATATAATCTGTACTACATGTGTATGATGGTATAGTTATTTGCACAATTTATGAAAGCTGAAAAAAATCACAAGAAAAATAGGAAATGTTGTGCACCTGTAAAAACATGTTTGTATGCACCATATAAACTCATCAATATTCTGCTGTTTTGACCTAATATATAACTGGTTTATTAAATACACTGATTACAAATGCCCTTACATTTTAGGATAAACTAAAATGTTGGTGGGAGTAGGACCTTTGGACCAAGATTGGGAACTCCAGGTATCTCTTCTCATAGACTGAATGACTTCAGATTTCTTTCATATTTTTATAAATAGGGACCTAACTGGTTGGGTGGCCAGATATGTGCAGACATGTCTATATAAGGCAGGGTCAGGTAAAAGATGGCGCTTTCCTAGTGAGTAATTTGAAAAGAGTTTAATACGGGATAGTTAACAAAAGTCTGCATATGGTGTAGTAAAACCAACCAATGATGCAGAAACTCAGAAGAGGATCAGGTCTGAATGGAATAGGGGGAAGAAAGGTAACCAGAATCCAGAAAGGTCCTTGTCAAGGTATGTGACTCAGGAGTACAGCCGTCCATACAGAAAATATGCAAGATAAATCAATATTCTTTCTCTAGTCCCCAGTACTTGATCCAATCTGGAAGACAGAGAACAAAAGAACACATGGGTGTTGTCTATATGGATAAGTTACTTGTTCACAGATCATTGCAAAGAATAGTAGACAATGTATCTGGTTTTATTAATTCGAATCCTCATTCTGGTAACTCCCCCGTCAGGCTCCATACGTCAACCCTACTACCCTCCACCTGCCCTCCAGTTAATACTTCATAACAGTAGAATAATTTCAGGAGAAACTGACATATGATCCCCATTTTATTTTTATAACTTTGTTAGGGTTATCTTTACAAAATTGAATGAAAATTTTTAATGTATATACTATGTCAAAATATAAATAATAAAATTAATTTTCTAATATGCAAATTATCACTAAATTTAGTGAAACACTATACCTTTCAATGATTTTTAAACTTGGAAACATATATGATGCCAGTTAGATAAGAAACAGTATGTACCCCATTAGAAACAATATTGTATAAGTCACTGATTTTTGTGCTGCAATTACTAGATCAAAAAAATCTCCTGGGTCAGGAGGAAATTGAATCCAATGGTCACATTATTGCAGAGTTTGGTACACAGTATGCTTTTCACAGAGTTTCAATCATCAGTTCACTTGGCTGTAAATTGCCAGGCATTCAGCCTATTAAAGAAAAGCTGACTGAATCTTACCATGTGCTGGAGCATGGTTATTTGCCAATGTAGTCTAAGTCACACTTTCTATTCATGTG
The DNA here is from genome assembly GCF_009764315.1 of Trachypithecus francoisi. Taxonomy (NCBI): domain Eukaryota; kingdom Metazoa; phylum Chordata; class Mammalia; order Primates; family Cercopithecidae; genus Trachypithecus; species Trachypithecus francoisi. The sequence goes on along the minus strand of NW_022681465.1, from coordinate 171,928,469 downwards.
CTGCTCCACAGAAGAGCTCAGAAATGTCAGGAATGTTACTGAGCTGCCAATATGTCAAATGCATGGTAGAAAGTACATGGTGGAAAGCTTTCCCTTTTGTTTTCTTGATTACATTAGTGTATTCAGAGCTCCTTTATGGCTCCAGATGGGCACCACTTGAACGAGTGCTTTTCTTTTTATAAAATATTGCCATGCCATTATGACAGGGAAATATCCATTGTTGTATTACATTCTGTTTTACTACAATATTATTAACCCAAACCCTTGAGGATTCAGTCTTGTTTTTCAAAAATTGGAAATAGCCACAGGCTTTGAAATTTCTTGAATAATTCTCAGTCTGAAGTTGAGAATAGGATACTTTTCCTTTAGTAATTCAAACCAAATATCTACCGGCCAACCTCCTTTTCCTATTTCTAAATATCCAGTAGCAAATAAAGATAGAGGTTCAATTATCAGGCAGCTAAAACTAAGCCTGCAAATTCTACCTCTTTTTTTTTTTGAGACAGAGTCTCTCTGTTGCCCAGGTTGGAGTGCAGTGGCACGATCTCCGCTCACTGCAACCTCCACCTCCCAGGTTCAAGTGATTCCCCCACCTCAGTCTCCCCAGTATCTGGGACTACAGACACGCGCCACCACACCTGGCTAATTTTTGCATTTTTAATGGAGACATGGTCTTGCCATATTGGTCAGGCTGGTCTCAAACTTCTGACCTCAAGTGAACCCACCACATCAGCATCCCAACGTGCTGGGATTACAGGTGTGAGCCCCCATACCCAGTCAAATTCTACCCTCACATTTCTGAACTGAAGCAGAAAATACACTACTTTTTTGCACTCAAGGCCAGAAAAGAGATTGGAGGTGCAGAATATGAGAGGCAATGAGTCTAAGAAGTCATGTGTTATAGGAGAAAGCTCAATGAGTAAGAATAAGGACACCTGGATTCTACTCTTAATTCTGTCCCATAACACCAACTAAATCTTTTAACTTCGGAAACCTTATCTGAAGATTGAGGATAATAGCAGTTCACTGCTCTAGTTTATTGGATTATACTGAGAATCAAGGAAGATTGTATTATGACATTAGAAAATGCTACAGAAATAGTAAAGTTCTGTATAAATACAACACAAATGAAAATAGCGGAAGTAAATTGTTATATGAAAATATAACAATAGTAAATAGCAATAAAAATACTATTGATACACACACACACATACACACACACGATTCCCAATAAAGCCTTTCTAGACAGAATAATCAAAGCTTACAGACAATCATTTGGGAAGGCAAAAATATGATCCAAGTAATTAATATAAACTTTTATTACCATGTTTACCAAAATGTATTTCATGGAAATTCTTTAAACAGGCTATTTATAAGTGTTAGGTTAAAGGAAGGGAGGGTGGAAGGAAGGAGGGTGAGAGGGAGAGACAAAAAAAAAAGGGAGATTCCATTGTAAAATAAAATAAATTTGGAGATTAAATTTAAACAGGTAAGATTTTTCAGACTTTAATATCCTGATATTTAACCTCATAATTACATAAAATGGGGTATAGAGAAGGCAGAATTTTCCAAAATTTTATGTCAGTTGAAACTACTGGAATATACTTTGAAAAATGCTGTTATAGAGGGATTTGCTTAGTCAAGTAATTCTGGAAAGCAGCCAAATCCTAGAACAGTGAAGTTAGCAAGTTCCTTAATGCACACAGAAGATCAATCAAAGTAAACACCAAAAAGAATAACCATGGCTAACATTTGTTCAGTAATTCACAGATAATAAAACATTCTCACATAATTATCTCTTCTGATTCTCCACCCATTTTTGATAAATAAGTGTTATATCCACATGTGCAGATAAAGAAGCAAATGCTATTGGAGTGTGTCTAAGATCACAAAGCTGGTGGCAGAATATTAGTCTCAATGTAAAGTGTCCAATCCATAGAGTTTCCATTATAACCTGCTGCTTTACTGTTGAAAAAAGGAAGAGGTCTTATTCTTGTTATAAGGTTACTAGTCCTAGCTTAAAGGTCCCACCGTCACGACTTCATACAACCTTCGTTACTTCCCAATGACCTTATCTCCAACTATCATCTTATCGGAGGTTAGGGCTTCAACATAGGAGTTTTGGTGAGGAGACACAAACATCAAATTCATAGCAATATCATTTTATACAGTTGAAGACAGACTTGAGGCATAAATCATAGCTCATGGACTTGTGGTAAGAGAAGGGGGTAGAAAGTGGAAGTAGCATGCCAATTAAATAGATTAGTGGCATCATTGTAGATGGAAATGATTTTATCAAGGTCCACCAGTTCAGATTGACATGCTGTCTAAGGCCTTACACTTTAGCCTTACACAGAATGCCCTTAACTACTTGCCAGGCTGCAGATCTATGTCAGTCATTCCATTCTAGTTCCTGGATGAAGAACTAAAACTGCATACTATATGTGGTCACACACAGTATTGGTGACCACCTAACAGCTAACAGAATATGGTTTTATATCTGAAGGTCAGGGAGTATAGCTTTTGACAACTTATTTGTCCTCTGTAATTTTATCCTTGATCACAGTTACTCATTTCCTTGGAGCGGGGAAAGTACCTTGAAACTTAATAAGGACAGAAATCTCCAAGTACCTTCAAAATTATCTGGGTATCTGAATGATTGAATAGGGCTTTCAATTACCTTGATGCATGCCGAGTGTATTGAGTTCTGCTAAATGATTAAGGTGTCCTCTGTTCTAGCTGAATCCCCTTCCAAGGAAAGGAGCTGTTAAGCTGTGTAGAGTGGCAACTGATCAAATTCTCTTACCACCTAATCCAGCAATTTGAAGCTGTGAAGTAGAACGAGTTTGGGACTACCCTGTTAGGCACTGGCCTCAGGGTTTCAGGACAAGTGGTAATTCCTAAAAACTTGAGTGAAATGGAGTAATCGTTTGAGGATTGCTTGCTCATTTGGTGGGCAGTTCAGCAGAGCACTAGGATGCTTGAGGTGAGATCTTTATAGATGGGGCCTGAGCCTGAAATTGGAAAGGATGAGGGGGTTGGTGGCTTTTGGCATGGGTAAACTGAATGCCAAATCTAGGTCTTGATAGACGCTAACTTGGGGAAGCAAAAACAGCTAAAAAACTTCCATCTATGAGATAAAAGTAAAGTATATAATCTGTAGGGTCCAGCCCTACAGGGCCTGTGGGTTTTTCTCTTCATGTGCAGAGACGAGAGATCGTAGAAATAAAGACACAAGACAAAGAGATAGAAGAAAAGACAGCTAGGCCCGGGGGACCACTACCACCAAGACGCAGAGACCGATAGTGGCTCCGAATGTCTGAACACACTGCTATTTATTGTATACGAGGCAAAAGGGGCAGGGTAAGGAGTGTGAGTCATCTCCAGTGGTTGATAAGGTCACGTGAGTCACGTGTCCACTGGACGGGGGCCTTTCCCTTTTAGGTAGCCGAGGTGGAGAGAGAGAGGACAGCTTACGTCATTATTTCTTCTAGGCTCTTCTCAGAAAGATCAAAGACTTTAATACTATCCCTAATTCTGCCACTGCTATCTAGAAGGCGGAGCCAGGTGTACAGAGCGGAACATAAAAGTGAAACAGGAGCGTGACCACTGAAGCACAGCATCACAGGGAGACAGTTAGGCCTCCAGATGGCTGCAGGCAGCCTTGACTGATGTCAGGCCTTCCCCAAGAGGTGGTGGAGCAGAGTCTTTAACTCCCCCGGGAAAAGGGAGACTCCCTTCCCGGGTCTGCTAAGTAAGGGGTGCCTTTCCAGGCACTGGCGCTACCGCTTGACCAAGGTCCGCTAGGCAACGGGCACCTTCCCGGGCACTGGTGTTACCACTAGACCAAGGAGCCCTCTAGTGGTCCTGTCCGGGCGTGACAGAGGGCTCACGCTCGTGCCTTCTGGTCACTTCTCACTGCGTCCCTTCAGCTCCTATCTCTGTATGGCCTGGTTTTTCCTAGGTTATAATTGTAGAACAGCGATTATTATAATATTGGAATAAAAAGTAATGCTAGAAACTAATGATTAATAATATTAATATATAATCATATTTATATTCTATTTCTAGTATAACTATTCTTATTCTATATATTTTCTTTATTATACTGGAACAGCTTGTGCCCTCGGCCTCTTTCTTTGGCACCTGGGTGGCTTGTTGCCCATAATAATCCAATATAAATGCTATAAGGTGTGTGTGTGTATATATATATATATAGAGAGAGAGAGAGTTTTAATTTTTTCAGTGGTATATCTACTTTTTTGGGGGAAGAAATAGGCCACAGAGTAGGCAATTTTATCCAAGTTGGCCGAATCATTATACGTCTTCACTACCAGTTACTGATCCATGAAGGGTGACTGCTAATTCATATGCTGTCTTTCTTTGCATTAATTTTAAAAATAGAATCACTTTCTAAAAATACTTTAATTCCAACTCTCAGAAAATTATCATAATATACATATTTTGAGAGAATAACTCATTTTACAGACATCTGTTGGCAAATTGCAGTAATAAATATACACAACTATGACTTTTCTATAAGAATGGCACAAGTGTAATAGTAGTTTTCTACCCTACAACCCCATCCAAATCACAGTGATTGACTGTAGTGTGTGTCCATGATCTAAGCTGGATGTATAAAAATTTTCTCCTGGGAGCTTGCTGTGATGACCATCCTTTTTCTAGTTGTAAAGCTGTGAAAATGTGAGCCTGAATTTACCAGTGATCAAGGTTCAACTTTGTGGAGAAAATGGTATACAGGCAAGAAGCCAATCCGCAAAAGGGGAGTGGGAAATAGAGTCAGAAAGAAATAGTCCCAGTGATTCTAGAATTTCTGGCTCCAATTCTACCTGAGGCTATTTTTATCCTCACTTTTCTATGGTTCAACTATGAGACAATTTTTTTCTGTTGAGTTGAGCAAAATTCAGATTTTGTCACATGGTTAAAAAGTCTTCCAATTAACATACATTGGATGTTCTCTTAATCCATTTGGGCTGCTATAATAAAGTACCACAGACTGGATGGCTTATAAACAATAAAAAATCATGTCTCACATTTCTGGGGCCTGTGAAGCTCAAGGTCAAGGCACTAACAGATTTCGTGTCTGGTGAGGTTCTGCCTCCTCTTAGAGACAGGTCTCACTGTAGCCTCATATGATGAAAATAGGGAGGAAGCTTTCTGGCACCTCCTTTATAAGGATACTAATCCCCTTCATGTGGGCTTTGTCCTCATGAATTAATAAATCCCAAAGGCCCCATCTTCTAATACAATTACCTTGGGAGATAGGATTTCAAATTAATTTTGGAGGAATAATCAGACCATAGCAGAGGTCAAATAAAATGAACTCGCTGTAGTTAAGAATGAGGGCAGGAAGAGATACTCCGAGTAATCCCACTTTGTATTAGAGTCATGTAGAGAATTATCTAATTGTTCCTGCTGGGATTATGTCTAATTAAATCTAGTGGCACATCTACTCTTAGCATAGATTCTTGCTCAAGCATTTAAAAATATTTGTTGAATTGAATTAATTTCAAAACACACAGAGACGACGGTTTACTCATTCATTCATTTTGTTAAGTATTTATTGATCAGCCTTTTTGCGATAGACAGAGTTCTAATTTCTCAGGATATTGTGTTCAGTACTTGCATTTAAACTCTCAGGTCTCATTTTTTTAAACCTATATACATCAACAGTAGATAGTCATCATGCCAAAAGCAGTTGATACATTAAAAGGAGACATTGTCCAGAACAATAGAGACAATTCAACAAAATGTATTAATGAACAAGGAATTCTAGCTCTCAATGCATTGTTCCCTAGCTGTGATATGTTGGATATGCCATTTAGCCTACTAAGGTCTTAACATGTAAGTAGATGCTCTTTAGATTTATACTTATTTAAGATTTATCTAGATGCTCTTTAAAGCTTATAACAAAGAGAAATTTAACTAGATGATTTTTAAGGCTTATTCCAGGTAAAAATAAACTTAAAGTCTTTATTTTAATCTCTCAAATTGGTGGTTTTCAAAGTATGGTCTCCTACCAGCATCCTAGAAATTTGTTAAAATACACATTTTAGACCTCACCCTAGACATACTGGACTACAAACCCTGGGGCAGGGAGCATAGCAATCTTTTTTTTTGTTTGTTTTTGTTTTTGTTTTTGTTTTTAGAAGGTCTGATGGGTACTAGAGTTTCTCAACCACTGCCTGGACATAAAAAATATATTTAATAGTAAATATATGTATGGAAAACTTTTCTAATTTTTCACAGCCATATCACTGATATGGTTAGGCTTAGTGTCCCCACCCAAATCTCATCTTGATTTGTAATCTCCATAATCACCACGCATCAAAGAAGAGACCAGGTGGAGGTAATTGAATCATGGGGGCAGTTTCCCCCATGCTGTTCTCATGATAGTGAGTGAGTTCTCATGAGATCTAATGGTTTTATAAGGGGCTTTTTCCCCTTCACTCCACACTTCTCCTTCCTGCCACCTTGTGAAGAAGGCACCTTGCTTCCCCTTCACCTTCCCCTTCCCCTTCCCCCATGATTGTAAGATTCCTGAGGCCTCCCCAGCTATGCTGAACTGTGGGACAAAATATTTTGGGAATATTCTTATGCTTTTTGTGAATTTAAAATTATGTCAGTGTCACAGAGTTTATTTCCTGTGGGTTAATTACTAGGGATCAGCTGCAGTGGATTAAACACACACACACATATGCACACACTTGAGAATACTGATAAAGGCTTGTAACTGAAGAAACAAAAACTAGATGATCTCTTGTAATTATCCAATTCTTCCTGTTACAAAACTCAGAAAATGATTAATAGAGAGACAGGGAGAATAAAATCCTGGGTTTATAATCACTTCTGTAAATGAGTAAGACCCTCCTTTATTTAGAAATCCTTTCTAAGTTTATAAGTAATGTGGTTTGGGTGTGTACATTTGCAGCTAGCACTAGTACATTAACGAACTTATAGAAAGATTTACCAGAAATTTTATTAGGTGTCACTTATGCTGTTTGATCTCTACAACTGGGGTCTAAAACATCCGATATACTGATCTCTGAGAGAGTCTAGGATTACCCAAAGGAATGAAAGATTTTTCCATAGGGTAATACAAAAATATACACTTGATTTATATTCATAGGCCCTTTTTATTCTGTCTTCTCCTCCTCAATATTTTTAACTCTCTTTACAAAACTTTCTTCTTTAGACATATTTTATGGAGATTTGCTTTAAGTGATCCTTAATGACTAAAGATAGGGACAGACACCACTGCTGCAATCAATCCTACCAGCTTTCTCAGTTTGGGCCTGGAAGCCAGTTTTAACTTTTCCCTATTCAGTTAACTCGATATTGTATAAAGATATAGATAGATAGATGATAGTCATTATCTCAGAGCGAATTGTGATATGGGTGTGCGTAGTGTGTTTCTAAGCAATAATTTTGATTTGATTTTAAGCCAGAACTATTTGTTTCAGTAGCAGCAGTGGATATTAGAGTATCAGAAGATAACAGTTTCCTTCCTTCCTTCCTTCCTTCCTTCCTTCCTTCCTTCCTTCCTTTCTTTCTTTCTTTCTTTCCTTTTTTTCTTTCTTTCTGACAGAGTCTCGCTCTGTCACCCAGACTGGAGTGCAGTGCTGCGATCTCGGCTCGCTGCAAGGTCCACCTCCCGGGTTCAAGCAATTCTCTCCCTCAGCCTCCTGAGTAGCTAGGATTACAGGCACCCACCACCATGCCCGGCTAATTTTTGTATTTTTAATAGAGATGGGGTTTCGCTATCTTGGCCAGGCTGGTCTTGAACTCCGGACCTCATGATCCACCCATCTTAGCCTCCCAAAATGCTGGGACTACAGGCATAAGCCACTGCGCCTGGCCTGTGTGTGTGTGTGTGTGTGTGTGTGTGTGTGTGTGTGTTTAATCTTTAGTGAATGAGATTCAGAGTAGCATGGATATCTTCTTATATTGTGGGAGGATTATTTTGTCACTGTGAAGGAAAACACAATTTCCTTTCCTCCTCTCCAAACTCTAAAGTTTGACTTAACTTTGAGTTTGGGGGCTTTCTTACCCACTTGCCTACTATAAAGAGTCAAAAAATAATTCTAATCTAGAAGAATAGTACTTTCTCTTTTTCCCTACCATTAGCTCTGGCTATTTTTGACAATTTTGGAGAGTTTGTAAACCTGATGTAATTATTTTAATGTTATATTTTTATAAAATGAAGAATTTGAGGATATAAAGGATGTTTTAAAAAATCTAATTATCCCTACCTCAGATAACTCAAGCATATTACTTATTTAACACTTATAATCATTTCTTCTCTTTTTCTTTTCTCCAGTTTGCATGTTGCAGACTTGTTCTTATAATCTCTTCTCAAGTCTTTCCAGCAGCATCTGCTTTTCACCTTTCCTCATTTATTCCCCTGATTTTTCAATGCAGTTTTCAATGGTTTTCTTTTGACATCACTTTCAAATTTCATTTTTTTCTTCTATTCTCTTTCTTCCTCTATATTCCATATATGACTTCCAAAGGTTTTGTAAAGATGAATTGTCCATGATGAAGAGAGTGATTGATTAAGAGCCTGCAGAACTGGGAAGAGGAGAGCTGCCAAGATTTTCTTCATGTGTAGAAGCACAGTGGAGCTACCCAGAGTGTGAGAAGCAAGAAACAGAGAGCCGTGCTAACGCATGACGAAAAGCGGAAGCCTATTAAAACAATGATCTGGAGGAGTGTGCAGTGAAGAAAATAGAGTCAGCCTGCCGGGTCAGTAGCTAATAGCCCATGGGTTTGCAACTAAGGAAATTAAAACTCTAGCTAATGAGAATTGTAGACACCTACTGAGAGTGAACCGAAGGCTTCCTATTAACTTCTCTTCTTGACAGAAAAGTCAGAAAGTTGTTTCCTATTTGTGTAGTAGCAAAAGAGTTGAAATGGAGGTTTAAAAAATGATGAAAGAGAAGTTGGAGGCAAACTCTTACTCAGCTCCTTCACGAGGTCCAAATAAGATGCCTCCCCCACTCCACTCAAAATGTAAATCAGCATAGGTCACAAAAAGAGGAAGGACAGTTAAAAAAAAAAAAAAAAAGTGTTGGGCCAGATAAGACATACAGCCAAGACGACTCAAGACAGTCAGCGGGGATTTGGGGTGTAGGGACTCCAAATTAATACATCCGATATTAGCTTTGTGGAATTAGCAGGATTAGGGTACCTCTTTCAAGAACACTGGTTAAATTTCACGATTTCAAAAGATGACCATTAGCTATTACTATGTACCCCCCCCCCTTTTTTTTTTTCCTGCAGAAGTTAAAAAGTTTGTTTGACTCGCAGGTCACCAAGAGATTGATTAGAGGCCTCCGGACATCATTTGGGTTTGGATAAATCTGTAGGGCCACTTTACAGACTGTCTACAACTCCTGATCCCACTGTGGTTCTTTCTGATTGATCCAGGTCCCTGCTAGCAAGTGAAGCAGAAAGAATCCAGGCTAGTTGTGAGATGACATACAGCAGGCTGAGATGATGGGGACATTTCAGAACCAAGAGGAGGTGGTGGGCAGGACACAGACTTGTCTCCCCCACCTTGATGCCAACGTGGTCTGAGAGAGATCTCGAAGGGTAAGGTCGAGGGGACTGCTAGCGTCAGCCCGGGCGCCGCGGTCCGTCGCCCCTCTCCGCGGGCGGGGAGCGAGCGCGTGTGCGCGAGAGCGGCGGGCGGCGGCAGGAGGAGGCGCAGGCGCGCTGCTCGCCCGTCCGCAGCCCCGCGCCGAGCGCCGCGTCTCGGGAGTTGATGGCAGCACCACTGTGCGGCCGCCCGGCCGAGCGCGGAGCGCAGCCACACGCCGCTGCGCAGGGAGCGCCCAAGATGTGGGGGGACCGGGGCGGCAGCGGCTGTACCAGCGCCAGGGACGGGGGCACGCAGCAGCCTCCGCTCGCTCGCCTGTCCTGACCTGCCTCGCGTGCCCCCAAAGAATGTCAGCCAAGTCTAAGGGGAAACCCTCCTCGTCCTGTCCAGCCGAGGGACCGCCGGTAGCCTCCAAAACCAAGGTGAAGGAACAGATCAAGATCATCGTGGAAGATCTGGAATTAGTCCTGGGCGACCTGAAGGACGTGGCCAAGGAACTTAAGGAGGTGAGAGGCGCGGGGGTGGGGAGGGAGTTCGGCGCCCTTCGACCCCTGCGGGGTCCGCTTCCCTTTTTCGGCAGGGACCGCCAGATTTCCAAACTCCTGGGAAACTACAGAAAAGGCGCCTGCAGACGGACTTTCTTTGCTCGGGGTACTCCTGAGAGGAGTTGTTGTTGCACTTTTTAATTTTTTTTTTTTTTTTTTTAATCAGGAAGAAATCAACTAGTGTTTTAATCGATGGACCTGGGCTGGTGGGAGGGGTGAACGCTCGCGTGTCTCTGAATCTGTGTGTGTGACGACGGGGGAGGGGGTTAGCTGGGGGTGTGTCGGCAGAGGAAGTCGTGAGCAGCCCGGCCGGAGCGTGCAAGATGCTCCTCTCCTGCCCTCTTGCTTCCCCAGAGTCCTCTGGCAAGTCCGCTGCCTATCTGGCAGCCTCCCCAAGTCGGGACTGAAGAGGGGCCGGGCTCTGGGCCCTGGGCCAGATCGGGGAGGGCAGCCTGGGGCAAGCTTGGCTCAGACTCCCCTCCGTGTCTCCTGAGCCTTGCTGCAGGGAAGGCGACTCGGGCTGCTGGCAGCCTTGGGGCTAAGGAGGGGAACTGGGACTTTCTCACTTTCTCAGTTTCTGAAGCATCCCCTGCTCTCCTCCGAATGTCGTTCCCAGTAACTCTGGGCCTTCCTGACACCCTACCTCTCCTTCCTTCCTTCCACCCTGTCGCCACTTGGCACTGAACCCGAGGAGCAGGACGCGCAGGAGAGTGTGTGTGTGGCCGGGGTCTTGCCACTGGCGTCGTGGCTCTCTGCGAATGGGACTGCTCGGTTCTTCCCCTCTTTTCCTCTATCTCACTTATGTTCAGCCCTCCTCCCGCCCGCCCTAGCCCCAGGTGATCCAGATGGAAAGAAGCAGGGAAGGTGTCAGGGTTGAGGCTGCGTAACCCAGGCGGCGGCTCCGGGCGGGGGCGGGGGCCGGGCTGGGAGGGGTGGGGTCTCCCGAGCCAGGCTGGCTGCCGGCGGCGTCGCGGAGCTGGTGGCAGCGTCCCAGCGCGCCGCTCACTACTGAATGGGCTCCTGGTGCGGTTCTCGGTGAGGGAGTCCGTAGCTCCGCTTGCGTGAGAGCTAAGACTGGAACTTCGAAGGTGGTGGTGGCTGCAGCGGGAAAAGAAGGGGTGGGGCGCAGTCTAGGTCCAAAATTGTAATCCTGTTTCTGAAGCCAAGGGGGAGGAGACTGAGGGTTGTTTGGATGACTGGCCTCTAGAGATTAACCTCCTGTATTCAATTTCCAAACCAAATTTCAAGAGCCCCCTCGTCTTCCTTCCCTCCCCCCATTACCTCTATGAACTGAACTCCGCATTTGTTACCTAATATAAGTCTGTTAAAATGGGCCGTTCGTCACCAGGGTTAAGTTTGCCAATGGCAAATGTCGTTCCTGTAGGTTATTCCACAGATAGAACATAATTACTACTGAGGTCCTGAGAGTGGCTGTTAATATAGATTCAGGGATAAAACTTGTTCGTGTTTTCAGGGTTTCTCTAGGATTATTGCTTCACAACTGGTTGACAGATGGTGGGGTTATGCATTGAAATTCAGTTCTAAAAATGCTGTCCCTTTCTTTGTTATTCTTTTATATGACATCTTTGGCAGACTGTGTTTTCATCTGAAACATTATGGCGTTTTATAAAATGAAACTGGGCATATTCCTTTCGGCAGAATTTTGCTTAATAATTGGTAAGGTTTCTATGGGGAATGTGGAAAACCTACAGCGGCACGGAAGCGTATTTACTGTTTTCATGAGGCTGAGACTAAAAGAAAGGTAGTTAAGCAGAATTCTGCGTCTGTGAGCCATACTTCCTTATGTTATAATGCCAGTCTACTCACTTTTTTTGCACAGAATAAATGAAACTACACATGGCCCTGGTTTTGCTTTGCATCATTATTTATGGACATTTAGAGATCAAGTAGATCTGTAGTGAAATCTTCAACCTCCCTGTGGTTATTGGGTAGAATCACAAAAATGTAAATCAGGAAATCTGTTGATACCACTTTCTGTGTCTTCATTACTGAAGATTTTTTAAGGTGAAAAAAAAAAAAGGTTGTTTATAAGAGGAATAGAAAGCAGAGATGATGTACAACCCAGTAGATGAAAATATCTGACAAATCTAGAGATACAATTTTGACTCAACATTTTGGAATATTTGTTTGCCTTAATGATCTGTTTGAGTAAAAATCTCACCATGAAACTGAAATTTATGACTGATAAATAATGTGATGTGATTGTTAATTACTTTTGTGGGGCATCATCATCCTAGATTTGCACAAGAAAGTGTACCTACTATGGCCAAATCCCAAAACATTGGCTATTCGTATAATATGAATGAAAGTATTTTGAGAACAAAGTATTTATAGGGCATGTTTAACCTATGACATCTTGCAGTTGTCCAGCATGTATCTTTTTAGGATAATCCTGCATATGTGAGTGAACATGTCTTTGGTATAGTTTTGGATAAAGAAATAACAAAACTTCGTATATTACAAAGCTTGTTGGTTTCTGTAAATGAATGTTGCTGTTCATCAGTTGTCATATTCAATATTCTGGCAGTTTAAAATGAGTACGTGTTAAATATACACTGCTATATTTAGAATTCTAACTCCTTTATTAGCAATGCTATTCTTTTAGACCATAATATATTTTAATATAAATTATCGGCAAGCTCTTCTTAACTTGGAACAGAAATTAAAAATAAAAAAGTAGTTATGACTATATCACTATGTCAGTCATCACATAGTATTTGTTTTTTCTTTCTGCTTTCAAAAAATATCTAGTTAAAATGCAATCTTCTTTAATTCTGTTCTTTGTTTTTGCATAATTTCTGCACCAACAATATTAAACTTTGGTTTGAGGTTATTCTGAAATTGCTTTTCTTCATAGAAGTTCTCTGGGCTTAAGTCATCTGAAAACTCAGGTAGTAGAATAGATTCAAACATAATAGTAATTGCTTGAAACACTTTAATAAATAGTGACAAAACTCCAGTCTGCTCAGCAAGATGAGCTCTTATTTTGGGTATCTGTTTTATGATTATTTAGTTATAATTGCTTAATCAGTTATAATTGGATTACATATTAGAAGCAGAGGAACAGGCTTTCTAGAAAGTCAAAGAGCAGCCTTATTCTACTGTCAGAATTTAGTAAAATCTCAAACAATTTGACTTTTCAGAAATAATATGGGTCCTTTAGTTTTCTATGCAATTAATTTATTGGAAAAGCCTTAAATATAATTCAGTATACTTTTTGAGCACCTACCATGTTCAAAGTACTAATACCACCTTTTTAATTGCCACCAAGATGAATAAAGCATAGTTTCTAGTCTCAATGAGCTCCAAAGGTTAGGTAGGGGTATATTTATCCTGTCTTTCAACCTCAGCGCTATCAAAAGGCATTGTGGCCTTTAGTGGCCACTCTCACTGCAGGCTTGGGGAAATCGAGAATTGAGAATAATAATGAGTATATGTTGATTTATAAAATGATACATGCTGCATACTTAGTAGTATGGCAAGTCTTTGATGAAGAAAGAAGCTTAAAAATATTAAAATATATGAATTTTGAGAAATTTGCAGTTGATTTAGTTTGTCATGATTAACATAAATGGATCAATACCATATACAGGAGATAACATGTTCAAATGTTGTAACTAAATATTGAAGATTTCCATGAAAGGTAAGTCTTTTGGAGAAATGGAGAGTTAAAAAGGAAGATTTTGAATTCTTCTTTTTCTTAATGTAAATCAGGTTTTAAGAGATAGTCAGAAGGTAAAAGGAAATAGGTTTAGACTACATGAGTAATCCACGTTGCATTTTTTTACACATTGAAAAAAAAATAAAAAGAAAATAGTGGTGAAACTCTAGAGTTTTAGGGATAAAATTAACCATAACTGGTAGAGTAGGTGTGAGTGATACTTTTTCACTGTGAAATGTAGAAACAAGGCAATTGCTTTTTAAAATATTTCTGAAATAATCTAATGCTTTTGAGTAGCAATATGCCTGTTCTTTTTTGAAGATCTCACTGGTAAACTGTTTTGCATTAAATGCAGGTATTAATATGGGATCACATATCTTACTGGTCACAGTGACACTGGAATCTCTAATAATCAGCCTTTTATCTGGAAACAAACTTCATTGCAGCTTTAGCGGGATTCTCTTCTAGTTTAGACTCATTATAACCTTGAGCTTTTCTTGTAGTGTTTATTTTTATGATTTGAAGCAACAAAGATACTATATGAGTTGAAAAAACATTTATGTAAATAATTTCTTGAGAGGCTCTCTGAGTAGACATGACTCTAACGGAGGAACAAGTTAAAATAAGTTGTTTTATTGTTGCCTTAGAATCACTCAGTGACTGTGGATCTCCATTGGTGAGAAGTATGTCAGCATTGTTGCCATGGACTGGAAAGCACCCATAATTTGTCTTATATTGGCATAAAGTGAAATAAATTTAAGTTGAATTTTGAAAAATTTGAAACCCGTAGGAAACAGTCTGATTTGAACTGATGAAAACAGAATTAACAATTATCTGAAAAATATTTTCACTTTTAAATGTTCCCTCTTTTAATGCCTTAACCACTTGATATTCTATAGTTTGTTGTTCTGGAAAGTCCTACTGAGTATTTTTTGGTTAATGAGCCCATGCATAAAAAATTCATTACAAGAAAAAATTATAGAGAATAATCTTGGAAGTATTTTCTTTTTGTTTGAGAGAGTCTTGCCCTGTCACTTAGGTTGTAGTGCAGTGATAGAGATCTTGGCTCACTGCAGCCTCCATCTCTTAGGTTGAAGGAGTCTTACCACCTCAGCCTTCTGAGTATCTGTGACTACAGGCATGTGCCACCATGCCTGTAGCCTGGCTAATTTTTAATTTTTTTTTTTTTTTTTTGGTAGAGATAGTATCTTGCTATGTTCCCCAGGCTGGTCTTTAACACCTGTCTTGAAGTCATCCTCCTGCTTAGGCCTCCCAAAGTGCTTGAATTATAGGCATGAGCCACCATGTCCACCCCAAAGTATTTTCCAAGTTCTAAAGTTGTGAATAAGTAGAATTTAGTAGTTCTTTTAATTGTAGCAATAGTCATACTTTTACTACTTTATACAACAGTCTACCTCCCCAAATTTTGGTATATTTACTAAATGCTAAAATGCTCTAAAATTTTTCTTTACTTAGGCATGATGGTCTAGCATGTTACCAAAAATAATTTTGAGAACATAAATATAGCCAGTAATCATCCATCATTGTCTATTTCCAATGAGTTAAAACATTCAACACTTAGAGAATTAGCTGATAAGAAATTCAAGCAGCCTTAAAGTAATAGACAATGTGTTTCAGGAAATAGTGAAGTCGTAGATAATAAAGCCCGTCTAATAGGTTTCATTATTACCTGGATTATGTTATTTTCACCCTTGCTTCTCTGAGGATCTCAGATGCTTAAATCTAAATGTAGGAAAAGAGATAGAAATGCAAGTTGGAGCAAAACATGTTTTCCCAAACTATAGAACTTTCTTTCTGTAGAATAGTTTATGAAAAATTTCAGGGTCAATTTTTGAGAATTCGAGTAATAAAATTCCAGTAGGTCGCTGATGCAACTCTGATTGAAATATACATAATTGACATCACACTGCAAATACAAAATTAACAAACAACAAAGGGCACTATTAAAAAAATCAAATTTATTTTTTCTGATGTTAGGAGCAGTACATGAATATTATAGAAAATTTGCAAAAATCTAAAGAAATATAAAAGAGAAACTAAAAATTATCTGTAGTACCATGTAAAAATAGATATACTAAGCATTTTGTTATATTTCCTTTTAGTCTTTTTGTATGCATATTTTAACGTAGGTGAAGTTATACAGAGTTATAGATTATAAGCAATGACATTTTCTACTTTCTTGAGTAATATAGATCATAACTATTACACAGATTTGCTATAAGTTACTTCATACTTCCCTTAATGTTGGATAGTCTATTTATTTCCAGCTTTTCATGGTTATTAAATATCACTAGAAAGAGGAGTTTTGGCAATGTGAATAGCTAACAGAGGTCTTACTCTCTGCCAGGTACTCTTCTCAGTGCATTTATCTATATTAAATTATCTAATTCTCAAAACAGATAGATGCGGAAATTACTAATATTGCCCATTTTACAGATAAGAAATCTGAGGTCCGAGATATTAAGTCATTTGCCCAACTCACTTGACTTGTAAGTGGAGAAGTGAAGTTTCATTGCCAGATAGCGTGGTGTCAGAGAACAGCATTAACCACCAAGCTCTATCACGTTTCCTAATTGTTTTTAAACATTTTCTTAGATGTCAAGGATCTAAAAGCTTTATAATTCTCAATGCATGTTGCCAAACTGTCTTCCAGGGAGTTTTCACAGGTTTTTGCTTGCAGCAGCAGTATATATGTGGACACTGTTTCTTAAATTGGGAGTGAAGCTAATACACCATTTCATTATTTCATTAAGGCTTGCTGTAGTTTATTAACATGGTAACAGTCTTTGTTTTTGTGGGTTGCAGAAAACAGTATTGAGACAAAATTAATACTGAGTAAATTAGACCTTGCAATTTAAAATTTGTGAATAAAGAGGTGCTGTGATTAATTACCTTTAGTTTATTCAACAAAAATGTTGATAAGAATATTACATAGCACTTTAATATTCTGACTGAGAAAATAAAGGAACAACTAATATGGAAGCTTGTTGATATCTAGCATTGTATGTAATTGTTTCAAATGAATAAAAATAATTTGGAATGTACTATTCTCTTTTGTTGCTGTTAAATTACCTTAGAAGAGAGACAGTATCCTTAAGTTTTCTGAGATGTTTGAGGTTTGACAGTTTTCTTGTTTTCTGCCATGACTGATGAATTAGAGAATCTTGTTGAATTCTTTACTAGGAGCAACATTACTGAACTGGCTAATGATGTCATATGTTTATTATAATTTGATTTCTTGTATTAACTTTAGTGCTGTCAATTATAAACCACGTCCTCTCTCCCACATATAAGGGGTATAAGAAATGGCCTTATTCTAAAATTGTTTTCTTTTCCAGTATATTATGAATAGAAATATTTTTATTGTGTTAAAAGTTAGTATTCATTTGGAGAATTACTCTGAATTAAGTTTCCCACAGGAACTGGGAACCCAAAGCCAGCAGTAATTCATCTTTAAACAAGAACCAGAAAGTAGCATTAACTGAAAAGAGAAAATAAAGACATATCTAATATCCAAATCAAGGTAGACTCACAAGATAGTCTGTCAGCTCAGGACAAATGTTGTCTTGCTTATATGGGATAAGCTATTTATTTATTTAGAAAGGAAAGACATGAGGATTCCAAAGGATTTAAACTCCCAGACCCCACTTTCAGGCAAGAAATATTAACATTGTTAGGACTGAATTTACATTCATCATCTTTGTTTTCTCTCTTTCTACTTTGCAAATGGTACTTCAGACTGGTGTTTGAGATAAATGTTTACTTGTAGAATAATTGCAATTTGGCAAATTACATACTTATCCTCAATGAGACAGTTATCATGATGTTTGGGACACTATAAATAGATTTTCAGCTACAGATAACATATGTCATCCTTGTCTGGAAAAAGCAAATTTGATGATTTCTGACAGGTTCTTTCTCTGGTACCACACAAATGGTAACAGATATATTGATGTGCATATTCCCCTTTCATAATATCACATCTTATCTCAAGATTTCAAACTGGACGTTTGTATGAGAGAAAAACACTGGGTTAAAAAATATCAGTCAAATCGATTGCCTTCTAGCATCAGTGGTTGTTAATATTCCCCTTCCCCCCATATCACAAACACCTTCAAAAGAAGGAAAAAATGTTGGGATTATTTCTTCTGGAGCTAAACATCACACAAATGTGGTTCCTGCGCATGTTCAGAGAATCTTGAGTGGGTGGGAATGACTCAGGTAAAGAGACAAAACAAGTGGTTGATTGCCATTTTATTTTTTAGAAGTTTTAGCTAATTGTTTGAGGTTCAGCTCCATAATTTTCAGAATTAAAAGTCCTGGCTCTACAAAAAGAAAAAAATAAATACTGATGGCTGTGGTTTGATGTTTTTTATGTAGGGGGAAAAAATGAGTGGCATATCAACAGTTTATTTCTCTTAGAATGTGATGTCAGTGTGAAAATAGATAGTATATTTATAATTCACTACTTTGCAAAAATTGTAGAATGTTGTGTGTCTAAAGGTTAACTCTCTCATTTTGTTGTTTCTTATGATGTGTGCCATAGTATATCAGTAAACAGACGGACAAAAAGTTTTCAGAACTCATTGTAAATTAAGCATATTCTCTTCTTAAAACTGATTCCAGAACAGCATTTTTCTTTATTTTATTATTTTCCTGTGTGACATTAACATGAATTATGAAAGACATATTGAATTATTGATATATGTAAGTCACTATGCTAAAGAAAGTAAAAGATGCAAATATGAATAAGCTTAGTGATCTGTCCTTGAAGTAACTATTTTCTGTTTACTTCTGATGACAGTGATAACACTGTAGGCTGGCTATTATTAATTGAGATAACTTTGTAATTTTAAAGCCCAAATATCAGAGATATATTTATGTTTATTCAATTTTATATATATAATAAAGTATAAATTTGATTGTCTCTTTATTGCACAGATCAATGTTTTTGATAAATGTTTGGGGTTATCTTTTTTTTCATTAGGAGATTTTTAGTCTGTGTTACTCAGTAAGGTGGCATAGTATAGAAGGGTGAGAACGCAAACTCTGAAGCCAGACTGCTTTTATTTCAAATTACTCTGCTGTGCAATATTGAGCACATTATTTAATTTCTCTCTGCTTTCATTTTCTCCTTAGCGTGGCGATAGTGACAATGTCACATGCAGTATAAGTTGGTTACAAAGATTAAATGAGTTCTTTGTAGAACGTTTAGAATAGTTCCGATGCATAAAGCAAGCATTGTATGTGTATCTGTCGTTATTATTATTTGAATTTGTCTGAGCCCCTTTATTCATTTATTCAACAAGCAGTGTTTAACACCTACTGTATACCAGACACTGTTCTAGTTTCTAGGGATATAGTGGAGAACAAAACAGACAAAATTCCTTCATGGAGTTTACATAGTAGATGGAAAGGGCAGGGGGAAGATAGGTCAGTAAAATAAACACCAGTTTACATCAAATATTAGAAGGTGATTGATCTTATGAAGTAATGAAAGATTATAATGGGATAAACAGTGATGAGGAGGAAGTGCAATTTTCAATAGGATTGTCCAGAATAAGCCTCAGTGAGAAAGCGGCATGGCGGCATTGGGGGGAAAGCTTGAAGGTGAAGGAGCAAGCAGTAAGGAATCTAGGGGAGCACTTTCCCAAGTAGGGAACAGCAGCCCAAGGACCTTCTAGTGGGCAAGTTTCCCATGCATTTGCAGCAGAACAAGGGGCCAGGGTGGCAGGAGTGGAGGAGCAGGGCAAGAGTAGCAGTGGTAAGGTCAGATGGATATGGGGGACATGTCTAAGGATTTTGAGTCTTCCTTGGAGTAAAATGGGACTTTTGAGCAGAGAGGTGACTAAATCTGTTATACTTCCATCTTTTTACCTTTAATCTCTGGCTCAGGGTTTCTCAAACTCTGCACTGTTGACATATTGAGTGAATAATTCTTTGTTGGGGGATTGCCCTGTGCGTTGTAGGATGGTTGGCAGCATCTACAACTAGATGCCAGTAGCAACCAAAAATGTTGATGTGACCATGGAAAATGTTTCTAGATGATCCCAAATGTCCTCTTTCTACTTTGCAGTAGTAGCACTAGGAACCCAAAGGGCTGCTTTGAGAACTACTGCTCTTGCTCTTCCATCTTATTCCATATTACTTAATACTGCTTTTGCTACCTGCCTTTTTCTTTCTTTATGCTTATCCATCAAGCATTGAGACTTCATGTCTCTTTCATGTCTTGTATTTGCTCTTTTTAAAATACCATTATTTGTATCTGTCTTTACATTTACCTCATTCTTTTTTCCTTAATTCAACCTACTTTAAAAATACACCTTCCAATTTCCATCCACCACTTCATTTTTCTTGCTTTCCAGTTTTTTCACAATGAAATAAAAGTTAAATTGATAATTTTTAAGGGATTTGGGTAAATATGTGTGTTTTAGGATTGGGGAGAAAAAAGGAGAAACTCAGAAGGAATGAAGGGAGCAGTCGAGGCTGAGCTGTTTGTTTTCTTGTGAGTGAGATCAGAGGCAACCTTGATTAGTGGAAGGACTTTTGTCTCATCCATCAATTAGTCTTATGCTGCTTCTGCCGTTTTCATTTCTGTAGACAGAAGAGAATTTAGAATGGTTTCACTGCTGTCTGGTAGGGGACAAATTATAGATGATGATGATACTGATGACTGACAACTGTTAAATGCTCACTGTGTACCAGGGACTATTGTGAGTTAACTACTTTAATCCTCATAGCCACCCTTTGAGGTACTTGTAATTATTCTATAGATGAGGAAGCACAGACAGAGAGGTTAACTAAAAGCAAGTGTTGGAGTTGAACTCTTGATATTTCCCCCTTTAAGCCGAAGTCCATGACCTGCTTCCCAATTCCTGGCAGCCACACAGTCGCTCTGCTATTTTTCAGTCTTCTAACTTTAACGTAATTTCTTTTTACTCTTTTTCATCTTCTGCTTTCGTTAAATCATGTCTCTTTTTCCTTTCTTGTTTTTCTCCTTTCTCCTCAACTTTCTGTCTTACTTTTTTTCTTCTGTTTTTCTGCCTTTTGCTTCCTTAACTTCTTTGAAATCCATATCTTATTTACTCATTAAATTTTTTTTGACACTTTGGGAGGCAGAGGCAGGAGGATTGCTTTAGGCCAGGAATTCAAGACCAGCTTGGGCAACAGAGCAAGATGCTGTTTCTGTAAGAAATGAAAAATAAGCTGGATGCTATGGTATGTGCCTATAATCCCAGCTACTCTGGAGCCTGAGGTGGGAGGATCGTTTGAGCCCAGGAGTTCAAGGTTCCAGTGAACTGTGACCATGCTCCTGCATTCAAGCCTGGGTGACAGAGAAAGACTGCCTCAAAAAATAAAAATAAAAATAAACCAAGAAAAACATTTCTTTTATTGCCTACTGTATGCAGGGTACTGGGCTAGTCCATATGGATAAAATAGTCAGCAAAACATATGTAGCCCCTGCCATCTTGGAACTTATATTTTAATAGAGAGACATTATTCAAATAACAATATAAATAATATTTATGGTAGAGTATTAAGGGTTATAAAAGAAAATTACAAGATGCAACAAGAGCATATAATCCTTGTTAAGTCTTGTTGATTCTTGCTGAGAAGGGGATTTTGATTAGCTGCTTTCTTTCCCACTGCCACCTCTCTAATCCGTATGCTGTTAATTTCATGGATGGTATTTTAATAGCCCTAGAGCTCATTTATCTGCCTTTTGTTCTCCTCTGCCAGTTCATTCTCTAAACACTGCCAGATTAATCTAATGTACTGCTTTCTTTGGGCCAGTCCCCTGCTTAAAGGATCACACACTATCTCCTATTACTTAAAATGTCAAATGACCAAACCCAGCCTTCCAGCCTGACATCCAATGGTCCAGTCTTTCCAATTTGGCATTATCTCTCTTTCATTCAGTGAGTAACACAGAGACCATCCCAGACAATCTTGACATTATTACAATATTTTACCCAACTTGATATCTGTACCCCTTATGTTTATAATTACTACCCCACTATCTTGGATTGGCTTATGCACTTCAAAGTTCTTCCCTGTTTGTGCATTATTTTAAGACCTAGTAATCTTTCTCTCTGTATTGATTAGTAACTATATAACTTTCAAGAAAACATTTTGAAAGTCTCACTGTTATTATCTGATCAGGAACTTGAACTTGAAAATTCAATTCCATGTAATACTTATTAGGGACCAAAAGCCAATCGTTCTACTTGTGTGTGAGAGCCCATTATTTCCCATTTGCTCAAGAACATCATGAATAATCTTCCTCTGTCTCTCATATACCATCATTGTTTTCTCTCTCCCCAAATGATTCCTATCAGCATACAAATGAAATAAGTATTAAAACCCTGTCTTAAGCCCTCTTCCCCTAAAAATTACCATCTGATTTCTTAGTTATTCTTTAAAAAAATAAAAAAATTAAAAAAAAGTGAAAGAGTTCTCTGTACTTGCTGTCACCTATTTTCTCCTGTTCTTTCCTAAATCCACTCCAGTCAGATCTGTACTCTCACTACCATACCAAAACTGCCTCTATCAAGGTTGTCAGTGACTCCATGTTATTTAATCCAATAGTCAACCCTCAGGCCTAATCTAGCAGCAGTTGACAGTCTCTTTAATAATCTTTCTTCACTTAGCTTGAAGAATTACCATTTCATTTCACTGATTTTTCTTTTTGTTACCTTCACTTATTCCTCCTCTAGGATGTCTAAACTGAAATTTTCATTCTTTAAAAAAGTACTCTTCTTGGTGTTTTATTCAGCCTTGTGGATAAATTCCATTTATATGTCTATGACTCCCAGCCCAAACCTTTTTTCTGAAATTGTGTAGCCAGCAGTCTACTCCCTATCTCTGCTTGACTAAGAGGCACCTTAATTTTGCCACATAGCAAACTGAACCCAGATCTCCTCCCTCCTGCAAAACCTAATTCCATGCAGTTCTTCCCTCATCAGTTGATGTCATCTCGATCTTTTACACCTGGGAGTCATTATTAATTCCTCTTTCTCTCATGCGTTATGTTCAATTCACTAGAAAGCCTAGTTAGCCCCATCTTCAAAATGTTTCCAGAATCTGACCAATTTTTATCTCTTTCACTGTTACCATCCTGGTCCAAGCCACACATTATTTCTCACTTTGATTGCTACAATAGCCTCCTGACTATTCTCCTTCTCCTTCGCTCTCTTAAACCTTTCTCAGCATTATCAGTAAGGGTAAAGTTAGACCATGTTACTTTTTTCAGATCCCTGTAGCAGTTTCCCATTTTACTCAAAGTCAGAGCACTTACTGTGTCTATGAGGCCTTGCACAGTGGTCCTCTTTCCTTGTTATGGTTCTAACGTCCTCCCCTATTTACTACTTTCTCTGTGGCTCTCCTTACTTCAGGCTTAGTTGCAATAGTCGGTTGTTACAGGAACAGATGTGCTAAGCACATTTTAATGCCTAAATCCCCACCTGAGCAAACACTCACCTCACTCAAACTTTGTTCCAGTGGCACCACACCGCAGCCTGTTCGGACAACTCCACATGTTGTTGTATGCTGCTGCATTTCCTATTTTTCTTTCCTTTTTTCTTAATAATTGTCAGCCTTTTGTATACTGAATAATTTATTTCTCATATTTATTATTGTTTCCTGCTTCCAGCTTCTGAAGGTCAGTGACATATTGTTGTTCTCTTTTTGTATTTCAAGTTTCTAGAGCAGTGGCTGGCATGTAGTCGATGCTCATTAAATGAATTAATAAATTACCGATCTCTTTCTTTTTTTTTTTTTTTTTTTTTTTTTGAGACGGAGTCTCGCTCTGTCGCCCAGGCTGGAGTGCAGTGGCCGGATCTCAGCTCACTGCAAGCTCCGCCTCCCGGGTTTACGCCATTTCAACTCTAAACTCATCCTTCCAAAGTTCTCAAGGATCAAGCTATTACCTTTTACTTTCTACTGCAATCCAGTATTTGCAGAGAAGGAACAAGGAATAGATATTTATTAAATATTTCATATGGATTATTTATCTTCTTGCCCATTATATATGGTGGTAGTTTTTGGATTGGCTGAAGGGAGCTCTTGTTTCTCCTACTTTGATTCCATAATCTACTAGTTTCATTAAACTCATCCCATTCCCATTCAACTCAACCCATGTTCTTATTTTTTGGAATAGACAAGGATCTCTCAGCAATAGCTAGTGCCCTGAATGCTTACTGTGTGTCACAGTTCTGAGTTTTTAAAAACTATTAGCTCATGAAGTCCTTACCCCTCTCATCTCCCAACCAGTGGCTCCCACGTTGTCCCTCCTATGTAGAAATTTTGGAGACACTGTGTCTATGTAAACCCTAAATGTAGCCTGGAATCTCAGGATTTCATCTTCAGACAAAAGTCTGACCCTGATTTAGGAGTGCCCATTTTTCACTTTTGCCTAGGAGTGTAATTTTAAACTCTTCGAAGTACTTAGAATTATATATTCTAAATCAGATGTAATTCTACTTTCTTCTAATAGAATATATAAACTAAAATGGGGAGAAAGTATGTCTACTTTTTACAACCTTCTCTGTTTTTCTGCTTCTTGAATATCGTGCATTTTTCTTGCCTTTAGCCATTACCAATTTTAAATTAACTGGAAAATGACATTTAAAAATGGATATTGGATACGGTTTAAATAAGTTTTAAGCATTCTACTTATGTGCTTTAGAAATAAGCAAGCAGATTGGTAAGACCTAATGCAATTTAAAACACTGAGAAACTAGGTAATATCACTTTGACTTCTTTTTCTTTTCTTTTGTATACTCCCTCTAGTGTTCAAAAATATGGTACTTACAATCAGCCTATTCAGATACTAAATAAAGTACTATAGTGGTTAAGGTAGAAAGAGGGCTTTCCTAACCTAATATTGTTTGGAGATTATACTATCAAGTTACTGAACTTTCAGTATATTGTATACGAACACATGCTCTCTTTCCTTGCTTGTGGGGATTGAGTCATGCGAGGCCTTTTCATATGCATTTTCAATCTGTCCACTTCAGTCAGGTGTCAGACTATTGGACCTCTGTCTTTAAAGACCATACTATGTTGCAAACTCTCCCTCAGTTTTTATAACTGAAGTCCAGGTTTTAGTTGTGCAATCTGAATATGAGCATAAACCTCCCAGCATGCTAAATTTATGCAAAGAAAGAAATACTATGTACTGGAATAACCACTACTGGATTATTTAGAACACAGAAATTAAATAATTAATGAGATCATTTTGCTTTAATATATTAAAATGTTATTTAAATATATTAATTTCAAACTGCTTTAACAAATCACCAAAAAATCCCTAGGAACAACAAGTCAAAGAAAAAATATATACTATTGTCATTTAATATAGTATATTAATAGTCACTAGCACATGTAAAGAAGAAGAAAACTTTAAATTGTAAAAGTGACTTATTGCTGTTGACTGATTTTTTAAAATCAGGGACTAGTATTTGAATTAAGTTATTCTAAACTGACATCTGATAGTATTCAAATTTGTTTGATGCCCTATAGTTTAACTTTGATACCTACTAGTTCAGTTAGTCATCGTTAGACAAAGTAAAAAACGTAGAATAAATTTCTTCCAATAACTTTCTGAGACATTGTTTCGTAAGCTGTATTCACTTATGGAAGTACTTTATGTTATAATGATTAATTCATTTAAAAATAAAATTCAAAACTAGACATTCACCCTGTAGCATTTTTTAGGGAGATTTATACTTGATACTGAAACCTTATTCGTAACAGGCTGCATTGTATGCCCTTGGGGAAACTGGCATTTGTTAAAATACAGAATAATGTGGCACAGCATGCATGTTTGTGATTGTTTCATTAATCATAGACAGTATGCACCAAAATATCCAAGAGTTTAACATCTGCTTCCTGAAGTTACTAATACTCATAATGTCCAATGAATTCCAATACTCACCAATAACCTCTTAGTTCTATAGCTCAGGTAACCTAAGATTTACTTTGCATGAATACTGGATTAGCCAATAACATTTCTAGGATTTTATTTTTTGCAGGGTGGGAGATAGTTATCAGGAAAACATCCAAGACAATTTTTGCTCATAATGTTTTTCTTTTTGTGATTTCACTAAAAAGTGAAGTCATACTTAGTATACTGACAGTGTAGTATTATCTAATGGAGTTAACTCCTGTAGTATACAGATTAGCTGTTGCTTAGATTTGAAATATGTCTAACCCTATTATGTTCTTTTTGGTTTCTGATAATGTGTCTGCAGACTGATGAAGAAAGAGATTTAATGAAAAAACACTGGCACCTGAACAGAGATGCAGAGAGCAAGGAAAAACAGGGAATGACGAATATATTTAAGTCTTGTTTTGTATAAACAAGATACTATTGTTAAAATATTTAGTGAACCTGCAGATAGGCCATTATTTACTAAGCTGATACAAGATGATGATTGTCTTAAATTGTGAGGAAAGTAAACCAGTTAAGTATTTTTTATTAAGAAACTTTGATTTCCTATGCAATTATAATATTAAATGTTCTTTTTTCACTCTGTGCTAACAGTAAATAGATGAGGTCTGACTCACTTCATGTCTTCAGAAGTCTTCCTTTAAACCACACTAATCAAATTAGCATTGACTTGAAGTATTTTTCAATATGAAGTACATAGCAGGCAATACTTTGGCCCATCTACTTCCCTTTGATATTTGTGAATTTTCAGATTAAACACAGCTACTTTACAAATGTTTTAAAATATATCTTATTTCATTTTATTTTTTTTGGAGATGAAGTCCCACTCTGTCGTCCAGGCTGGAGTGCAATGGCGTGATCTGGGCTCACTGCAACCTCTGCTTCCCAGGTTCAAGCAATTCTCCTGCCTCAACCACCTGAGTAGCTCGAACTACAGGCATGCACCACTATGCCTGGCTAATTTTCATATTTTTAGTAGAGATGGGGTTTCACCGTGTTGCCCAGGCTGGTCTTGAACTCTTGAGCTCAAGCAGTCCGCCTGCCTTAGCCTCCCAAAGTGCTGGAATTACAGGTGTGAACCACCACGCCCGGCCCTTTTTAAAATATATCATTGCCAATGTTGTTTCCACTATTAGTATAGGAAAGGAATTTAACATACATGTATTGTATGCATAATAAAATTATGGAAGTCTTTGGAAGAGCTTCTGTTTTTTGAAAAATAATACTGTATTATTTTAATAACGTTCCTTTTAATTGTAGAAAGCAGATTACATTAATCAATACAGTGGAATATGTTCGATTAACATGGCTAGAAATATAATTTAAAAATAAGATGTTTCTGCAAATTTAAGAGAAATTTTCTAACAAAAGTGGTACTTCATGTACTGTGTCATAGAAACAGAATTTGGTTAGTGGTAAAATTTTAAATTGTAGCAGTTTTGTGAAATTTGTTTCAATTTGCCTAGAATAATTTTCTGTTTCAAAATAAATTTTGAAATCGTTTAATGGTTATATTCAATTAGGTTTCCATTACACAAGAGAACCAAGAAGTATCTGATTTGATTTGGTCACAATCTGTCACTCTAACAGACAATTGACTAATAGTTCTTTTTTATTGTTGTTATGAGTGCCATAATTTTAATGTGTCTTTAAATGAACTTTAGCATGGGAGCAGAAATTACATATGTTATCTAATACAAAGAATGAAAAATTTGTCACCTTTTTAAAAAATGAGCTTGTTGCCCACTGGACATTTTCTTTCTTTTTTGAAAAAATAATTTCAATTTTTATTTTAGATTCGGGGGTACATTTGCAGGTTTTCAACGTGGGTATATTGTGTGATGCTGAGGTTTGGAGTACAGTTGATCCCTTCACTCAGGTAGTGAGCATAGTACCCAACAGTTTTTCAACACTTTTCCCCCTTCTTCTCTCCCCCGACTAGTCCCCAGTGTTTATCACTGTTGTCTTTATGTTCTTGAGTGCCCAGTGTTTAGCTCCTGCTTATAAGTCAGGACATAGAGTATTTGATTTTCTGCTCCTGTATTAATTTGCTAAAAAGTATGGCCTCCAGCTGCATCCATGTCACTGCAAAGTACATGATTTCATTCTTTTTTATGACTGTGTGGTATCCCATGGTGTATATGTACCATATTTTCTTTATCCAGTCCACTATTGATGAGCACCTAGACTGATTCCATGTCTTTGCTATTGTGAATCGTGATGTGATGAACATGAGTGTGTGTGTTTTTTAGTAGAATGATTTATCTTCTTTTGGATATATACCTGCTAATGGGATTGCTGGGTTTAATGGTAGTTTTATTTTAAGTTCTTTGAGAAATGTCTGACTGCTTTCCACAGTGACTGAACTAATTTTTAGCTCCATGAGAGTAAGAACCTTGTATGCCTTTTATGTTATTTTACCCTGTTAACTTATGACAGTGCCGATCATGTAGCAACATAGCAAAGTATATTTAATGAAGATTTATAAACATAACATTTTAAATTTTTTCTCGACAAGTATATTTAGATGACATAGGATGAATAAGGAATTTTCAGTGTCTGAACAACTGTAATTTTTAGTTTTATGTTAGCTCCCTTTGTGTCACTTTCATTATTTTAGAATTCAACTATATTATTGGTTTTGGTAGGTTAGGTAGGTTAGGATATACTGCAGTAATAAATCAACCCTGAAATTTCAGCGGTTTCAATCAACAAAGGTTTATTTGTCTAATACAGTGTATTCTCCAGTGCAAGTTGGCTAGGAGCTCTACTCCAAAGAGTCTCTCGGGAACCCAGCCTCCTGCAATACTCTATTTCAACATATGGTTTCCAAGGAAAAAAGAATGCAAGAATTCACACCCACACCTGTATATTTTAGTTTCTAAATGACATAGATTACCTGTGCTTAGAGAACTGTATCCCCAAGTGAAATGCAAGAGAAATAAAGCCTTCTTATAAATCTATTATGAAAAAAAAGTCAATTTGGACTTGATGAACCCAGTATTGTTCTGGCCACAACTTTACTATTTTTGGATTCTTCCTTTTCAAAATAAGGTTTATGGAATATTTATTTTATCAGATAGGTTTAACATACATACATACATACATACATATGCAGCTTCTCACAGAGGATTTGCTAAACTCAATACATTTGACATTATTTCTCAAATTTATTGGGATAAAGATTTTGATTTTCGGAGTCCATATGTCAGAGCTAGTATTCTGTGACGCAGTTTTAGGAAACTGTTTTTGATCATGTCAATTGAATAAATATCAGAATGTATCATAAACAGAAGAAACTAATTTTTAATGAACTCTTTAGCCTATAGTAAATTCACAAATATATCAGCTTTTATTGTGCTTGTCAGTAAAATTTTAAATTAAAAAGTAAAATATTGTTTAGTTTATCATGAATATAAATTTCTGAATATCTCAGATAGCAGATCTCGCCAAGAACCTGGAATTAAATGGGAAAAGAAATGCCTACAGTTGATGTAAGTGATTCTTAACAAATTTGCATGAAGATCATACACTCAAACTTACTTTATTTCAATCAGTTCCAACTTGGCCTTAATTGGCACAGAATATTAACAATCTTAATTTTCAGTCTATAGTAGATTGAAAATTACTATACTTCTAATATTAATGTACTTCTAATACTGAATTAGAAGGGGTTGCAAATTTTCTTTCCTTCTAAAATTTTGCATACTGTCAGAGGTATGAAACAGCATACAACTCAACAAAGGAAAAATCCAGGATAACATTTTTTGAAAAGCAAGCATGTAACTAACAGTATTGTTTAATAGAAGAAAATATTCCTGTTTCTTAACTACTCGAGTTATCTGAACAAAGTTTAATTACGATTAGTATACTCACTTTTAAAATGTGAGGCAAATGTGTAAAACATCTGAAATGATTACCGATTCTAGTACTGAAAGTTAAAAAAGAAAATATATTTCTTCTATATATGTATAATAATTTATATTATGTATAAAATATGTAATATAAGAATATTATATGTGAGATCTTATATATAATATATAAGAATATTATATATGAGATCTTATATATAATATATAAGAATATTATATGTGAGATCTTATATATAAGAATATATACAATCTTATGTATAATATATATCTTATATATTCTATTTTATATCTAATACATATTTATATAACTGTATATAAGATATATATAGTATACATAAATGTATGCACAATATAATGCATAATTGTATATTATATATACATTTACATATTATACTTATATATACACATATATAATACATATACACATTTATATATTTATATATTTTATTCCTAAAAACTGAAACCTTCAGAAACATGGGATTTTCAGAGCATATCATTTTTTCCATCAATGTTAAATTGCAACACAAGGTCATAATGCTGTCTTGAATTTGTAAAATAAAATATGTCATACAGACTTTTTTCTTATTTTCTTTTCTAGTAAGATTATGGAATAATTAGGAAGTTGGTGTCTGTTCTTCTAAGGAGTTGTTTAAAATAGTATACATACATATGTTTTCATGTAATTTAATGTCTTATATACTTTAATTCTCTGATTTAAAACATTGTATTTATTTTTTGTCGATAAAAATACATATGATTCCATGGGAGAAGCAATAGATAATTTTTTCTTTCTTGAGCTTCTGGAAAATAATCTTTACTCTGATTTAAATAGTATAGCTGATTGTCTGATTTTAGTATAGTTATTTCACCTATACAACTTTTGTTAGCATTTTAAATGAGCAGTTAAGCACTCCTAATTTACAATTATAATGAAATATTAATTAACTTGCTAAACATTTATATTTTATGTCTTAGTCCATTTAGAAGAGTGGATTTGAAAGTATTTCTCTATTTTTATATAATAATTGAGCTTTTGTAAGTAATTGTGACATGCTTTTCTTTAAAATGTTTTGCATGGTTCCAAAAAAGTACTAGGATAAATATTGATCATCCTGTTTTAGACATTTTATTAATGAAATATTATAAAAAGACCATATGTAATTAGATATACTTTTCAGCATGTTTCTTAGAGGCATTTTGGTTAATGGCAAATGCCAACATTAAGCAGACATTGACATGATTATCTACATGTTTACAGCATCTGCTATTTGTTCTTGCAATGGATTTGCTGAAGTTCTCTTAAATGGAAGCAATGATGTATTGTACACAGAATAGAGTAAACCACAGTGAACTGTTCATAATGAGTTACTAGTGGGACTTGCAGATGTTGGTGTAAATTATGCCTAGATTTAGTTTTTAATGTTTCCCTGGTGTCACACTGAGTATAGCATGAGAAGTCACTGGTAAAGAGTGGACAATAACTTGAGATTAATTTTCTGGGAAATCTGTAAGCCTGACATTGAAAATGCATTATAAATACTATTTATACTATTTCTTAATCATTTTTCCTTCTTGTGCATTCTGTATTAACTTAGGTACAAGACCTAAAGACATACAGTCCTCTCTCCCTCCCTCCCTCCCTCCCTCCCTCTCTCTCTCTCTCTCTCGTTCGTTCGTTCGTTCGTTCTTTCTTTCTTTCTTTCTCTCTCTCTTTCTTCTTTCTTTCTTTCTTTCTTTCTTTCTTTCTTTCTTTCTTTCTTTCTTTCCCTTTCTTTCCTTCCTCCCTCCCTCCTTTCTTTCTCTCTCTCTTTCTCTCTCTCTCTCTCTCTTTTCTTTTCTTTTCTTTCTTTCCCTTCCTTCCCTTCCTTTCCTTTCTTCCTTTCTTGATGGAGTCTTGCTCTGTTGCCCAAGCTGGAGTGCAGTGGCACTATCTTGGCTCACTGCAACCTCTGCCTCCCGGGTTCAAGTGATTCTCCTGCCTCATACTACCGAGTAGTTGGGATTACAGCCACCTGCCACCCAACCCGACTAATTATTGTATTTTCAGTAGAGACGGGGTTTCACCATGTTAGCCAGGGTGGTCTCGAACTCCTGCCCTCAGGCAATCTGCCCGCCTCAGCCTCCCAAAATTCTGGGATTACAGGTGTGAGCCACAATGCCCAGCTGACCTACACTCTTTATTTTTATCGATTTCATTTTTTAGAACGATCTCCTATTTTAAGGAAATTATGTCACTTCCCAAATCATAAAACTTTGATAACAAAATTCATGAGGAGTGTTTGATTGAATCAATGCATTTAGAATGACACAATTGCCAATATAAATATTATTACAAAAATGTGTATAGGGTTTATACATTATAGTGTTCAATTTCTTTGATCACCTTTACTGTTTTTTATTTGTTTGCTTTCATTTTGTTTTGGTTTTTTTGAGACAGAACCTTGTTCTGTCACCCAGTCTGGAGTGCAGTAGAATGATAACGATCCACTGCAGCCTCAGCCTCCTGGGCTCAAGTGATCCGCCAGCCTCAGCCTTCTAAGTAGCTGAGACTGCAGGCATACATCCCCATGCCCGCTAATATGTGTGTGTGTGTGTGCGCGCGCGCGTGTGTGCGCGCATAGAGACAAGGTCTCCTTTTTTTTTCTAGGCTGGTCTCTTAATTCCTGAGTTCAAGTGATTCTCTCACCTTGGCCTCCCAAAGTGCTGGTGTTACAAGCCATCTTTACATTTAATTCATATATAGAAAACACATAGTGTTCAGTTTTCTAAGGATAATTTTTCTAACTATTATTGGATTTTGCTTATTTGTTCGGTTTTTAGTTTAAAAGCCTTATTGATTGTGTTATAGACCATTCTTTTAATTTATTTTTATTTCTATGTGTTTTACTTTTTAACATTTCAGTAGATTTGGGGGTACAGGTAGTTTTTGTTACATGGATGAGTTGTTTCGTAGTGAATTCTGAGATTTTAGTGCACCCATCACCTGAGCAGTGTACACCGTACCCAATGTACTCTTTATCCTTGCCCCTTGACATCGCCCATGAGTCCCCACAGTCCATTGTATCACTCTGTTTGTTTTGGGTCCTCATAGCTTAGCTCCCAGTTATAAGTAAGAGCATATGGTATTTGGTTTTCTATTCCTGGGTTACTTCACTTAGAATAATGGCCTCCAATTCCATCCAAGTTGCTGCAAAAGACATTACTTTATTCCTTTTTATGGCTTAGTAGTATGCCATGGTGTTTATATACCACGTTTTCTTAATCCACTCGTTGGCTGATGGACATTTAGTTTGATTCCACATCCTTGCAATTGTTAATTGTGCTGCTATAAGTGTGTGTGCAAGTGTCTTTTTCATATAATGACTTTTATTTTCACGGTAGCAGGATTGCTGGATTGAATGGTAGATCTACTTTCAGTTTTTTCAGGAATCTCTATATTATTTTCCATAGTGTTAGCACTAATTTACATTCCCACCAGCAGTGTAAAATGGTTCTCTTTTCACCACATCTACACGAACATAAACTATGTTTTTTTTCTTTTTTTTTTTTTTTAACTTTTTAATTATGGCCATTCTTGCAGAAATAAGGTGGTGTCTCGTTGTGGTTTTATTTTGCATTTCCTTGATGATTAGTGATGTTGAACAGATTTTCACATGGTTGTTGGCTATTTTGTAATCTTTTTTGAGAAACATGATTGTGTTATAGACTACAGCAACACTTTTACATTTTTTCTTATTTCTCATTTGACCAGTCTTTAATAAGTTGATACTGTTTACTTTTCTAATTTAAGCTTTTTATTTTGAGATCATTGTAGATTCTCATTCAGTTGTAAAAAATGATGCAGAGAGATCCCATTTCCCTTTACCCAGTTTCCTCCAGTGGTAACATCTTGAAAAACTACAGAATAAGATCATGATCAGAATATTTACATTGATATAGTCAAGTTACAGAACAGCACCATTACCACGAGGATCTCTCCTGCTGCCCTTTTGTAGCTATACCCACTTCTCTACTGTTGATAGAGACTCCCTAAGCCTGGACAATCACTAATCTGTTCTCCATTTCTATAGTTTATCTTTTCACGATTGCTATATAAACAGAATAAAATGATATATAATCTTTTATAATTAGGCTTTTTTCACTGAACATAATAATTTGGAGATACATTCAGGTTATGATGTGTATCTATGGTTTATTCCTTTTTTTGCTAACCCATTTTCCATGGTATAGATGTACCATAGTTTGTTTAAACATTCACCCATTGAAGGACATTTGGGTTGTTTCTAGTTTGCACTATTTTTAACAAAGCTGCTATAAACATTTATGTACGTATTTTTGTGTGAATGCACATTTTTATTTCTCTACAATAAATGTCCAAGCATACAATTACTGGATCAAATGCCAGTTACGTGTTTAGTTTTATAAGAGACTGTCAAATAGTTTTCCAGAGTGACTATATTATTTTCAGTCCTGTCGTCAGTGTATAAGTTATTCAGTTTCTCTGCTTCCTCACCAGCATTTGATATTGTCACTACATTTTTCTTAGTTATTCTGAGTGTAGTGCTACCTCATTGTGGTTTTAATTTGCATATCCCTGATGGCAATAATGTTTTAGCATCTTTTCATTTGCTTATATGCTGTACACATATCCTCTCTGGTGAAATGTCTGTTCGTGTCTTTTATTTTTTTGTAGAGATGAGGTCTTGCTGTGTTGCCCAGGCTAGTCTCAAACTCTTGGCCTTTATCGATCTTCTTGCCTTGTCTGCTATGTCTTCTGTCCATTTTGAAATTTGTTTTTTTCTCTTTGCTATTGAGTTTTGAGGGTTATTTATATATCTGATTTTAGTTCTTTGTCAGATATAGGGTTTGATAATATATTCTCTCATACTGTAGCTTGTCTTTTCTACTTCTTCACAAGGACTTTCTTAGAGCAAAAGTTTTAAAATTTAATGAAGTTCAATTTATCAATCTGTAAGTGTTATGAATTTTGTTATTGGTATCAAGTATAAGAACCTAGCTCTAAATTCTGAAGGACTTCCTCTATCTTTTCCCTTACAATTTACATTTAATTCTGTAATCTATTTTGAGTTAATTTTTGTATACAGTGTGAGACATAAGTTGAGGTGTATTGTTTTGCCTAAGGATGTCCATTTGCTCAGCACCATTTGGTGAAAAGACTAGCTTTCTTCCACTGAGTTGCTTTTGCACCTTTATAAAAAAATCAGTTCTGCATCTTTTTGTTGTACTATTTATGGATCTGTATTCCATTCCATTGTTCCGTGTGTCTGTCCTTCTGCTGATACCACATATATTGACTTGTTGTATTTTCACTTCTACTCAGTTCAGTATATGTTTAAATTTTTCTTGAGATTTACTCTTTTACCTATGAATTATTTGCAAGTGTGTTGTATAGTTTCCACCAGTTTTGAGATTTTAATGTTCTCTTTTTGTTATTAATTTCTAATTTGATTCTATTGAAGTCAGGGAACAGACACTGTTATGATTTCAATTCTAACAAAGTAGCTGAGGATTGTTTTAAGGCTCAGAATATGGTCTATTTTTGTTATGTGTTTCACAGACACTTGAAAAGAATGTGCATTCTACTCTTTCAAGGAGTGTTGCACAGATATTGATTAGATTCTGTTGGCTCATGGTATTGTTTACATATATCCTTGCTATATGTTTCTAGTTGCCCTGTCAGTTTTGAGGAAGGAATGTGAAACTGTTCAACTATTCAACTATACTTGTGTTTTTTCTCTCTCTCTCTCTCTTTTTCATTTTAGTTCTATCAGTTTTTGCTTCCCCTATCTGTTTGATGAATTGATTCTTTTTTTTTTTTTTTTTTTTTTGGAGACGGAGTTTTGTGCCGTCACCTGAGCTGGAGTGCAATGGTGCGATCTTAGCTCATTACAACCTCTGCCTCCTGGTTCACGTGATTCTCCTGCCTCAGCCTCCTGAGTAGCTGGGATTACAGGTGCACACCACCATACCCAGCTAATGTTTTGTATTTTTAGTAGAGACGGGGTTTCACTCTGTTGGCCAGACTGGTCTCAAACTCCTGACCCCGTGATCCGCCCGCCTCAGCCTCCCAAAGTGCTGGGATTACAGGCGTGAGCCACCACACCCAGCTGAATTGATTCTTTTATTACATAATATTTGTCTCTCCTCAGAAATTAACATTATATAATGATAACATACAACATTATATTATAATCACATATATTATTTTATATTATTATATACATAACATTATATGTTTTCTTTGAAATTTCCTGCTCTAATATTAATATAATCACTCTTGCTTTTTTGATTAATGTCTGCATGGCATATCTTCTCCCATCTTTAATATCTGTCTATATCATTATATTGAAGTGAGTTTTTAATAGACAGTATATAGTCATCCATTTTACTAACTCTTTTAATTGATATATTTAGACTATTCACATTTAATATAATTATTAATATGTTAAGGTTTATATGTGCCATTTTAATTTTTGTTTTCTGTTTGTTTTGTTTTTGGCATTTCTTCTCTCTGTTTTCTTCATCCTGACTTCTTGTGTGTTACTTGAAAATTTTTAGAATTTTGTTTTTATTTACTATTTAGAAATCTATTTTGACATCTGTTTTCTGTGTTGGCCTTTTTATATAGTCTTTTTGAGTAGTTTTTCTAATAGTTTTTCTAGATATTATATATATATGATATGTGTGTATAGATATATAAAATACTTATGTTTTATTTATCTGTACATATACATATATACATATATATCTATACATATCTCTATCTATCTATCTATCTATCTATCTATCTATCTATATAAAACTTACCACAGTCTTCTTGTGTTGCCATTTTGCCAGTTTAAATGAAGTATGGAAACCTTAACTCCTTTTACTTCCCTTTACTTTCTTTCATTTATGGTGTATTTGCCTTAACTATTTCTCTACATATATGTAGAAGCACATCAGACAGTGCCATGCTTTCTTTTTCAACCATTAAACATAAGGGAGAAAGCTCAAGAGGAAAGGAATTGCATTTATCTGTATTTTTGTTTACTATGTTCTTACGGATATTCTAAGGCTGTTTTTTTTATTGTTTCCTTTTTGGTTTAAAAAACTTTCTTTAGTCATTCTTTTAGGAAAGGTCTTCTTGTGACCAGTTCTCTTAGCTATTTTTTTTCTTTTTTTTTTTTCATCCAAGAACATCTTGATTACTCTTTCTTCTTTAAGAGTATTTTCACTGGTTATAGGCTGCTAGGTAACTAGATTTTTTCTCTTAGCATTTAAACATGGTATGCCATTTTCTTCTTGTCTCCATGGTTTCTAATAAAAATTTCTGCTGTCTTTTAAATTATATTTTTCCCTGTAGATAAGATGTTATTTTTCTCTTACTACTTTAAAGATTATTTTTGTTTGCCTTTAGTTTTGCGGTTGATTATGACATATCTTAGTTTAGATTTCTTCAAATTTATCCTGTTTGGGGTTTCCTCAGTTTCTTCAACCTGTAGGCTTGTAAGTGTTTTGCCAATATGGGATGTTTTCAGTCATCTTTTTTTTTTAATCACTTTTTTTTTTTTTTTTTTTTAAGACGGAGTTCCGCCTTTGTTGCCCAGGCTGGAGTGCAATGGCGCGATCTCGGCTCACCACACCCTCGGCCTCCCGGGTTCAAGCGACTCTCCTGTTTCAGCCTCCCGAGTAGCTGGGATTACAGGAAGGCGCCACCACGCCTGGCTAATTTTTTGTATTTTTAGTAGAGACGGAGTTTTTCCACGTTGGTTAGGCTGGTAATCACTTTTTAAGCCCTACCCTCTTTCTCAACTCTCCTAGAGCTCCAAGACATGAATATTAGCTCTTTGATTATGGTCCATGGATCCCCGA
This sequence comes from Trachypithecus francoisi, assembly GCF_009764315.1. Lineage (NCBI taxonomy): Eukaryota > Metazoa > Chordata > Mammalia > Primates > Cercopithecidae > Trachypithecus > Trachypithecus francoisi. The sequence continues at coordinate 171,890,899 of NW_022681465.1, read as the reverse complement.
ATCTCTTTTTGTTGTTTTCAGGCTAGTTTCTCTCTGTTGTTCACATTGGGTGATTTCCATTTCTATTGTTATATCTTCAATTCATGGATTCTTCTGTTTCTTCTGTTCTGCTATTGATTCTGTTCCCTGGGGTTTTAATTTTGATTTTTGTATTTTCCACTACTATAACTTGCATTTTACTCCTCTCTATATCTTATATCTTTGCTGAGGCTTTCTTTTCCTTTTCTACTTCTAACTGTTATTTTGTTGCAATATGTTTCTAATTATTCTTTGAAGCATTTTCTGTTGACAGCTGTTTTAAAACCTTTGACACCTCTATCATCAAGCTGTTGACATCTACTGATTATCCTTTTTATTTTTTTTCCGTTTCATTTGGGATCTTCCTGATTCTTGGTGTGTTGAGTGATTCAAAATAAAACCTGGACATTTTAGGTGTTACATTATGAGAGTCTCGGAAGGTGGTGTAACATATCACTACTCCCAGGAACGTATAGAAGCCCAGTTTCCCAACACTCTTCTGTTAACACTGGAAAGAGGGAAAGTAGAGTGGAGGAGGGAAGCTACTTTTTACTGCTTTTTGAATATTAACATCCAGTCCCTCTCCTTACTCAGCTTTTTCTGATACCATGCCAATGTGGAGTGGAAGTACTTCTTTACAGCTTCTTGAGGGTTAGACTCTAGCCCACCCTCTTGGCTTTTGCCGGTGCAGATGAAGGTGGGACTCCAGTTTTTCTGTGCTGTTTGCTAGGATTAGAACAACAATAGTCTGAAAGTTTTCTGTCTTGCTAGACTGTTTCTTTTCTCAAGCCTCATGACCTTTCCAGGTTGCTGGTTTCTTCAGCTGTAAGTCTGGACTATATTAGGCAAAAAGAATACCCAAGGGAACTCACCACCTCTTTTTTTGGCTGGAGATTGGTTCTTGAAGTCCCTAGCTTGTCTTTCTTCTTCTATCACCCTTTTGAAGTATCTCATCTTAGTGTTATATATAATGTCCAGGGTTTTTAGTTGTACTTTGTGGAAGTTAAAGACAAAATTACATTTACCCCTTCTGTCTGGAAGCAGAATCCTTAATGCCTTCCATTTTAAGACCAAAACATTAAACTTATTCTCTATTTGATAATAAAGACATGCATGTCTTAAAAACTAGAATTTTGCCTAAAATGTTAAATTTTATGTCATGAATCTCAAAAATAGGGCAGGTGCCGTAGAGAAGCATTTATTCTTGATTTCTTGCCTATTCCAAATTAGATAATGGAAATACCACATGGAAAACTTATTCTTTTTTATAAAATTTTCATATCCTGTCAATATCACTAAGTAAAATGCAAATATACAAATTATACTAAAGGACATAACATGTTTTATTTTCTGTTGATAAAATAACATATTGTTAAGCATGACAAAGTAAATTCATGAGATCATCATAATTTATTAAGTTCATGCTAAATCCTATCACTTTTTTTCCTTTGTTTATCTTATAAATTAGATAGAATTTAACGATTGGATAACACTCCCTTTTGTGTTTTTTTTCCTGATCTTATTCCTATATAATAACTAAGAACACTTAAAAAAGGAAGTGACTATTAAATGAAATACAACAGAAATATCAAATGACAGATTATTTTCTCCTAAAGAATTCAGAGAGGAAACATTTAACTTCAGCAGCATAAAGTTTTTTAATGTAAAATAATACAAAAGGTTTTGCAGGAATATATAAAGCAAATGTGAAAAGGCTTAGGAAAATGCTTAGAATTAATTTAATGACAAAATCCTCAGAACTAGGTTTACTCTTTGTAGGTGACACATTTAATTTAATAACACAAATTAAGTAGAGAATTCTACCATTAACTTTTATGTGAAAATAGGTTAAAATATACATTGAGATATTAATGGAAAAGAGGGAGTATATCTATCAAAAGCTTAACCAGTTGCCAGATGTTTCGTTTGTCTAGAAAGGAACAAAATGTGACTTGGAGATATTAAAACACACACACACGCACACACACAAATAAATTGAATCTTTATAAAAAAGTAAAAATAAGTCTAGTTTTTTTGTAGTATATTAAAAAAAGTAGTTGTTTGTCATCTTAGGGAACATCTTTTATAAACAATATTTTCCCTATGGTTTAAAAGATTTTTCTATGAAGATGGCATTTCCATATTTTGGTGCAGATCTCATTCATAGAAATGAGTGGAACTATCCAAATTGAAAACTGAACACATAATGTAGTCCAGTTGCTCATAAAATAAGAAAAAGAAATGGCTAGTATACAAAGTTACTGTGGAAGAGAGGGGGTCTCAAGTACTCCTCAAATGAAGTATGTTAATAAAAGTGTGACTTGGAACAATGGTTCTGGAGGGAAGTTTGCTAAAATTTATCAGAAGCTTTGGAAGTCCTTTGTTTCAGCAATTTCACTTAAAGACATCTGTCCTAAGAAAATAATCAGAGAAGCATAGACAATTTTAAATAAAAGAGTATACATCAGAATATCCGTAACAGTTTCCTTTTATATGTTTTCCTTTGTTCTTTAATTTTCATTATTCTGTTCCTGTTTTTCAACTTTAGCCAACCAAAAATATTAATTCCTAGTTAGTAAAGAACCCCAATAAATATGATTTCCAAATATATATTTTATATATATTATATATATATTAGAAATTGAATTATAATCCATTTGAACTACATGTAATAGGCACTCAAGGGTTAAGTTTGTTCTTACTGTCTTTGTTACTTCTCAGGCATAAAAAAGTTCTTTTAAATCTTCTATGTGTTTGTGACAGGAATGTTGTAAATGGTAGAAAACAGAAACTATAATGGAAGGATAACTGATACGGGAAGAGGTTCTGTGTGCTTAAAATGCAAGGCCATCTACTGTGGGAATTCAGAGGTCTTGGTTTAGATTCTAGCCCTGTTACTAACCTTGGACAAGTCTTTTAATCCCTATTGGAGACAATTTTCTTTTTATTAGTTGAAGCATGTGACCTTGCATTTTTGTTGGTCAAAACACTTTCATACCAGCAATTTCTAGTTCAACCTAATAAAAATGAGTAACAGACTGTCTCATAACTCCAACAAACTGTGGGTCCATTGTGAAGTTAATGCTGTTGTGTCCCAAAAAATAATAGTAAGTAGTTTCTTCTTATTCAAATGATCTACTTTTAGGAGGCAAATGAGCTCCTCTGGCCATTCAGAAACCTTCTCATATCATAAATGAAATGGTTAGCTCAGCAAACCTAGGACCTATTCTTTCACTTAAAAAAAGATTTTTTTCTGTTCACAATTCCATATTATACATTGAAGCATATAAAATATTAGAAGCCACTAGGTTAAAAAAGATAATTGCTACAATTTTAGTTAATCTTGGTTAAAGACATTGAAAGCTCTTCAATAAATCAAAGAAAGTTTAAGAATAAATTAGTAAATATGAGTACTGAACATTTTTGTAAATAGCACTAAAAAATCTTAAGTCTTACATAGTTTTCAGACTCTAGGGCCTAAATTTCATGTTTGATGAATGAGGGAAAAGGAGCAAAATTGTAGAAAAATATTGACTTAAAAAGGGATGCAAATTCTAAAGATTTAAAGTTACTTTAAATAATATTTCATTAATTTATAATTTCTGTAAAGTGCCATAATTTTCCATGTTTTCACTTAGAGCTAAGAAAAATTAGTTTGTTGACGTGGTGTGAATGCCCTAATAGAAATAATAACAGACTCAGAGTTATTGCAGGGAAACCATGGACATTTTCTTATATAAATATGGAATTTTTCTTACCTATTGTATGGTAAGATAAAAAAGAGAGCAATTAGATTCAGAAACCTTACGAGCGGAGAACATTTGTTAACACTCAAGTAGGAGTTACACTTCTTTAGGCAAAACCTGTTTGCACAATAATTCAGCTGTTGGAGGCAGTGACATTTGGCAGAGGTTCAGGCTCCTCACCGACTCTCTTCTTCCTTCTGCACTGGCCTTGGTGCTGATTCTGCTAGAAGTAAACAACCAACCATGTTGTATCACCTCAAGTTGTAAAAATGGCATTGGCAACACACTCGAATCAGTAGTCTTTTGAAGTCTTACATTCAGATTCTAGTGGAGACAAAACAAAAGGGACAGGAATTATTTTGAATTCCTACCAAGTGTCTCTTAAACATGGAACTGATAAGTTACAGAAGAAATTGTGGGGATATATCTAAAGTCTTTTTCATCTACTGTCTTGAGACTGCCTGCTTTGAAGTAATCTGTCACATACTGACTGGGATGACATGTCTTTGAGAAGTAGTTCCAATTTAAAAAGAGCAGTGAGTCACCCTTCACGGGGTTGACATGGACGGTGATCATTGATGTAAGAAGGTCAGTCTTTGGAAGGAAATGATGTGGTCGGAAGAGAGGAGCTCAAGCAAAATTCAGAGAAGGGCACTGAGCCAGTTTCTTGCTTCCCAGCCAAGCGAGTCCCTCAGCTACAGGGATCCCCTTTGAAGCCAAGACTTTTAAGGGTATGATAAAAATTGGGCATTTTCATGTCACTTCTTAGGTATATTCAGTGCCAAAGAGTCACATACCCTGGGATTACCTGTGCCATTCCAATAAATCCCCCAAGGCCCATAGTTACAGACCTATAGGCAAAGAAATGCCTTGCATCTTCAATGATTTGATTGCGGTAAGTCATGGGAACAGGAGAAGGGGTTGATGATAGAAGGCAAGAATACTTTTATTGTAGCACCTCTCAGGTTCTTCAGGCTGTTATTTGTTCCTGGACATTTGAAATATAATCTGGAGAATCATGTTACATTTCAGTTATTTCAAAATAATACTAAAAAAGAATTTCATGTGATTCATTTAATCCTCCGCTCATTTCCCTCTCCTGCTTTCTTTCTTCTCCCTTTCCAAACACTTTTCTGACTAGTGGAAATGAGTTACATGATAATATAAACTTAATGAAGTTTCTCATAAATATTTGAATTGAAAACTCTTAATGTCTAAAGAAATACTGAAGGGATCTCTAATAAAGAAACAATTTCTAATCCATTTGGTTATTAAAGCATTCCTAAGCAAATGCATTAAAACAATCCAAGTCCTGGATAAGAACACTTACAGGGCAGGGAAAAGGTTGCTTCAAAGGTGTTGAATGTGGCTGTTGCTTCCTGCTTGGGCAGGTGTCCAGTCACAAATGGACTTCCCAAATGGGCTCCTTTGCACCCCACTTCATACTTGGAGAGGACTTCGGTAGTTGAGACTGAAATTCTGGAACTTGTTTCTCAGAATTGACTTTGAGATTATTTATCATAAGAAAGACTAGACTATCCATCACTGGAGGAGGAAGATTGAACGCGTTTGGTGACTGTACAAGTGTCAATTATTTCAATGACAAAAGTGAATTGAGATTTTACACTTTTATTTTATAACAGATTGCTGCAGAGTAAAGTTTTAAACAGTTCAGAACCTTCTGTTGTCCCTTTTTCTTTGATTAATTTCTCAAAAGCTATAAAAATAAAACTTTCCATGAATGATTTAGCATGTGTACTTTAAACTGATATAGATATATACTTTTTAAGTTTACTGCTTCTCTTCTGAAAGTGTGTGTGTGTGTATATATATGTATATATACACATGCATATACATATGTGTATGAGTAATATGTATATATACATACATAGGGATATATATGTGTATGCATGTGTGTGTGTATACATTTTTTTCTGCATACATCTAGTTTCATCACATTCACTTCATCATGTGTTCTTGTAAGCCCGTAACATATGACAAACACTGAGACTTTTCTTGCCTTGAGAACTTAAAAGTATTGATTTCCTAGAAATGATGCTTTACAAATAAACAAACAGACAAACATATATTCTGTACAGAGGCTGTGGAGGGTCTTTCACATGAATTTTTATTGAGTTACCATGTGTGTATGCTTGTTTTAATTTGCAATTTTCGCAAAAAGTAGGTTTTAGGTATTCTTTACGACTTCTTTCACATGTATCTTTTTTTTAAGGAAACGATAAATACAATTTTGTTTTAGAATAAATTCTTGCATAACAATACTAAAATATATTGAAATGTATTTTGACTACCTATTTCTAAAGATAAATAAATAAAAATCTGTCAGAGATATGGCCTGATGTACAAGGAATAAATATAATGTAAGCTGAACTGATTTGTATCAATTAGGACTGTGTTCAGCCTTGAATTATGGAAAACATGATTAATGGTGGTTTAAAGTTATGCTGGCCATTTTTATTATATAACAAGAAGTTCTGGGTAAAAACCATTTTAACTGGAGTGAGGTGATACCTCATCATAGTTTTGATTTGCATTTCTTTGGGGCAGGCAGTCCAGGGATACAGCAATAGGTGCACAGTGTTATCAAAGGCCCAGGCATCTTCTTTCTATTTCTCTATCCATTCATCCTTTCTATTCTAGACATGTTGTGTGACTTTTCTGTTATGGTGGCAAGATGACTGCTGCATCTCTAAGTGTCACATCAGTTTCCAGACCAAAACAAAAACAAAAGAACAACAAAAAAAAAAAAAAAAAAAAAAAGGGAAAGGAGGAAAAGACTAAAAAAATGCTAAGAAGAGCTTGCTAGCTGAGCCTATCCCTTTAAATTTCCCATTTGTTCCCGTCTTCTCTTTGAGCACAGTGGGGTCCCAAGATCAGAAGGGAGGCCAAAGGGGGTCAGCATTTCAGCTTTCTGGCCTCAATAGAAGAAGGCAAGGAAACTGTTAATGGCCTTGGGAAGTAAATTCAATGTCTGTGACTCCATTCATTTCAACTTACTACCAGTGGTAATACCAGGCTAAAGAAAGACAATAGGAGAAATCCTTTCTGTGAATAATTTGTCTTAAAGGATATTCCTATTTTTATGTTTGAGATTATATCTAGAATCACTAAAGAAACTAGAAACCTAAGGGCACCATCTCTTGCACAGTATGCCACAAATGCACTTTGTATGAGATATAATACCTTGTATCTATAATATTTAAAGATTTCTACCCTTTAAGGCATTTTTATGTTGTATATACCTATGCTGTCAAAAATAAAACAGACATTAAAACTTATTTCCATTTTTGATGAAATATGTACATAAAGTATTTTACTTAAATTGCAAAACAAATATTTCAGTGATCGTCATTCCTGATTTATCAACAGTGTTTCTCAGCGTGAAAAACCTTATAGTTAGCAAAAGTGGCAAATGTGTGACTGCATGCAGAAAAGATGGAGTACCTTGTCAATTTATTTTGATCATCTTACAGAAAAAGTGTGATTCCTTCAGGATTAATAGTAAGGAGAGAAGCATGATAGTTGGACTGACATGACATAGACATAGTTTGTATATATAAAGCCTGTAGACTCATATTCAGTGTTTTTGTTATTGTTATTGTTTCATTTTGCTTTGTTTTATATTTTTTTAATTAAAAGTTTTTTTTTTTATTTTCTTACCAACAACTGCTAAGGAAAAGGCATGCCAGTGAACCGCTTTTTTTAAGGTTGGTCTGAATTGTTAAATATGACAGTTTAAGCTTGGATGTCTTTAAAACAACATTACTGTCTGATGCAAGAATCCATATAAACTTTCTATTTTTCAGACACTTTCAAAAGCATATTCTATTGGGTTAGATGACAGCTGGATGACAAAGCAGTGCATTTATAACAAGGGCAGATACTGCTACTTGCCTACCCACTATTTATTCCCTCCTTCTCCCTTAACGTGAGAACCTCTCTTTAGTTTGAGATACTAATGGGCCACTAAATAACTATATTTCTCAGCCTCTCCTACTAAATTGTAGTGCAAGCAGACCAGTGGTGCCTAAGTATGTCATTGGCGGGTTTTCTGGGAAAGCTTTTAAAGGGAGCAGACTCAGCTGCACATACCTTTCCTCTCTTTCGTTCCTTTTCTTCCCTTTCCCCTTCCTGGAATAAAAAATAGGAATATAATGCAAGAAGACACAACTTCCATCTTAAGAAGATGAGGATGAAAACTCTATGCTGAGATGAATGGCATCTGGAGTAGTTACTATACGCTTGTTACATCATCCTGGATTGCTTGAAATTTGATTTCTTGTTATGCAAAACTCTGTGTGCTGAAAACAGTGTTGTTTGGGTTTTCTTTTATATGCAATTGAACATAATTTTTAACTGTCACAGTAACTTAAAGGAGAATGTGTGGAGTCTGATGACAATTGAATCTCTTCATAGCAGTCTGCTGCAATATCATATAAGCAGTGTATTTGATGCTTTCTTCAGACAGATAACAAGAAACCTCAGTTGCTTTAGAAATCAGAAAAAATAAAGGCTTTAGAACAATGGTATTAGCCCCTCCCCATATCATTAGGTTTCCATATTTGTAGGGCTCAATCTTCTCCAATATATCCTGAATATCCTTATAAATTGTGTCTTTGATTAACATAGCCTTATTTGGATAACATCATTCTGCAAATATTTTACATTTTTGCTTTGGGTATTTTCCCCACATACAGGGATCATCTTAGGTTTTAAAGCATTAGTTTAAGGGCAATGCTATCATACAATTATAGGTATCTCATCGACCACCGAATATATTAAATATGTAAATGCTGCCCTGGCATAAACTAAATCATGTCATGAGAAAGTCTAGGGCTATCATTATCTGAAAATAAATATTTATTACTATATGCTCCTTTTTGTAATATAACCTGTAACTTTTAGTTGGGTGAGAGGGGGGATAGTAAAGACAATTTGCTTAGTCAAATAAAAATTGTAAAGTTGAAAATATACACTGATGGGACTAGCTTTCTGTAAAATAGGTTGTTTAGATTATATAGCTCTGTCTTATGTTTATGTTGCCTGTGAATCTCGATAGTGAATTTTTAATTAGCTGGCAAAATGTAGTAGCGCAGTAAATCTTTGTCTTTTATGTACACATGTGTTTTGTGTTTCTAGTATTCATCTTGTAAATTCTTTAGCTCACATGGTGTATAAGCACCACAGGCCCTCTATGGTGTAATCATACATCTGTAGGCCAGATTTTCTCCTTGATTTCTGTTGAGTTCTCTTCATCCATCTGTAGGACCATTTACAACCATATGCTTTTGGTATCAAGTGAGAATAAAAGGATTGACTGAGGCCACCAGTAAAAGGATGATCAGTCATTTGGGGCTACTGAAATGTTTTGCTTGGGTCTAGTCACATGCTAGAACATCTGCTGGGTTGCTGAGGCTCTGTTTTTCTCAGAGTGAGGCATAAATAAGAATGGTTAAGAAGGGTTCCTCCACTGAGAGTTTATCTATCCATTGCCAGTTCCTTTGTTCATTTCTCATAGTTAAATATAGTAGTATCTAGGCATTATCTGGTTGGAAGGGGTTAAATTTGAGAAGAGGAGTTATAAATTTTAGGCCACTGACTGCTGTCACATTTTCAATTGTCTTTTGATGTTACAGACATCAGAGTTTTACCCCACAGTATTTGAATTAGAGTAGGAAGAAATTAATGTGGCCTGAAGTTGTCAGGTGAATATCAAGGCAATTCATTTTTTTAATCTGTTCCGTCAGAAACTTTGACTAACAGGGAGTTAATTACCTTCTAAATTGGAATTTTGTGTCGGCATTGAGTACTATTTAATTCATAATGGCCTTGGAGGTGTTCAAGTTTTGTTTCTGGGAAGTGATCCCAATTGAACAGGCTGAGCTTCTGACAGGATAACTGATTCCCTATTCTGTATACTGTTCTTTACATGTCCATGTTTGGACTAGTGCATCAATGAGGCTTTTAGTAGCCCAAAAGAAGCTTTCAAAAAGAGCTAGTTTATGATAAGTTGAAAGTCCTTAGGTTAGAATGCACAAACCTGGGTAAATACACATTTTGTTTGAGCTAGGCTTGTCGCTTAAAGGTGCCCTGTCTTTTGTCATTAACTTACTCTGACTTCGTGTTAATTTCTCAACTGTTAAAGTAAGAGAATGATTTCTACCTGTCTCTAAAGCAATGTTATTATGGGCAAAGTATTTATGATTGGCAGAACACTTTGTGTTCTCAGAAAGCTATTTAAGTACCAAATAATAACATTCAACGTGTTACATAGGAGCTTGTTAATGCATGTGAGATTACAGTTCATAATGGAAATATGAGAATGGATAGGTCTTGACAGTTGAAACTGCTCCTTAGTTGAAATTGCTAAAATGAAAAATTACTGCCTGGCACGCTTATCATTGTGCAACAGAGCCTGCTATCTGTGAGAGATTATTTTGCACTTCCTATCATTTGTAGGAAAAGATTATGTCCCATGAAATGGCATCTGCATTCACATATTAGATGTTAGACATTGTGTGATGCTACAGTTTTTCAAACTATCAGTAGCAGCCTACATATAGCAAATGAAGGAAATAGAATGCACTGGGTGATGGATGGGGACTTACAAATGATTTAATAGGCCAGGCGCGGTGGCTCAAGCCTGTAATCCCAGCACTTTGGGAGGCCGAGACAGGCGGATCACAAGGTCAGGAGATCGAGACCATCCTGGCTAACACGGTGAAACCCCGTCTCTACTAAGAAATACAAAAAACTAGCCGGGCGAGGTGGCGGGCGCCTGTAGTCCCAGCTACTCGGGAGGCTGAGGCAGGAGAACGGTGTAAACCCGGGAGGTGGAGCTTGCAGTGAGCTGACATCCCGCCACTGCACCCCAGCCTGGGTGACAGAGCGAGACTCCGCCCCCCCCCAAAAAAGAAAATGATTTAATTAGATAAATGACTTCTATTTAGCATGGTCTCCAGGTTGAAATACCTACAGGATTTATGCTTACCTCAAATCTTGAAATTGAGACAAAGTCAATAAATACAGTGTTATATACATTTCCGATGCACTAAGGTTGTAATGGAATGAAAGGTAAACAAAAAATTGGAGGCTCAGATTATGGTCCAGGTTCTGTCACACATGACTGTGTTTCTTTCATCTGAGAAATATGTGGCTTGCCTTGTCCCTGCTTGTCTGGGGAAACTAATATGATGTGGATGAGAGTACAGCACAATATTATGTGATACGGTCTGGTTTTCAGCTTTGCCATGTCAGAAACCTGACTTATTGGCATGCTGAATGTGGATCTGTCTCTTAGGGCTCCATACACAAGCACCCAGAAACTAATGAATCAAAGCAGAATGTCAGTGTATTCATGTGTAATGAGAAATAGCACTGACAAGGGGCTATCATGTTTAGCTATCTGATTTTCTCCCTAAAGGCTGGAGGAACTAAAATACAATTAAAAGCCTGTACAGGTTGCGTGGAATCAGTTTAGGTTGAATGACATCAATTTAAGGTAACTTAATTCAGGCAAATAAAGTTTTGTTTGTCATTGGGACCAAAAAAACCGTATTTTTGGGCCAAAATGGACTTTACCTTGGACTGAGCCTCTGAAAATGTTCATTTTACACATTTTTCCAAACTTTCATTGCTGACTCTCCTTCTCATTTGTTATTATTTATTTTAGTCATGTTATAGCCAGTTTTCCATGTCTGGGAGCCACTTTGGGCTTTACAAAATGCTTGTCTTATCTCTGACCTATTATATGGTGATTTATAATTTAATTTTCAGAGGGAAAGCTTATCTCCCTTATTTCTAAGTTCTTCATGGAAATTTTTGCTGCCTCTGCTCCCCTACTGTCACTGCCTATGGTAGATTAATTCAGTATTTAAAGAACTCAGATCTAGGGCAACTGTCTACTCAATTAATGTATTTATTTTGAGAGTTCTTAGTGTTTAAGAGGCAATTAGACTTTTCAGATTTCAGTCTCATCCTTTAGAAAAAAAAATTGTTTGAAATACTAGCTAGGCAACAGAGGAGAAATAGCATTATCTTTTTGACACAGTTTAGTGTCAAATAACAAGACAAACAGAAACTTGGAGGGGCTGCTGCAGTTGTGTGCTTCACGTCAATTTGGTTTACCTTAGAAAAGTGAGGAAACTTGCTCTTTCTAGGGGTCTTCTAGGAAAATGAAGAGCTATTGTTTTTCAACGTTTTGGTGAGAGAGAAATCTGTCTGAAGCCTCTAAGCCCCACAGTTAAATTATTCAGCTCTATCATTCACCCTTGCAATTAGGTCGTATTTTATTAGTGTCGTCAAGGAACCCTGAGAGGAAAGGCATTCATGGAGTTTCACAAACTTTCCCTACCACAGCACGGCTGAGTTGCAGCACTGCCCTAGATTCAGGCGTCTGCTGATTCAGCGTTGCAGGCTCCCAGCTTTACCTAGAATCCCCTGCTGTTCCTGGAACCTCCATCCATTGACCTTGTTTCCCCTCCAGATGCAGAGAGAGCATTCAAGAGACATATCTCCTTCCCTCCCCCACCTATGGTCCTTAATGTTTCTGTGAGATGTGACTTTCCTGGTAGCTTTGAGAGCTTGAGGTTGTGAGGGCTCCAGGTGACCAAATCCCTTAAAGATCACAATTGCCTGGAAGTAGTTCTGCTCCTAGCTAGAAAAGTCAGCAGTCTTGGAGAGGAGGTGAACACTGCCAACCAACATGGGCAATCTCTGATAGAGTTTCTCAGAGTGGCCTCTCTTGCTCTGAGAGGTCTGCTTCTGACCGTTATTCCCAGTTATTAGGAAGGGATGAATTTTGCATCTTACGGGTCAGTGGTTTCTGGAAGCATAGAAAAAATCTGAGACTAGAATCATATCTTTTCCTACCTGTGACAAGAATATGGAATTGGGAATGTTCATAAAGATCTAAGATATCTAATTATATTAGAATATTTTCTACTTGTCTAGGATATTCAGTTTATCTTTTCTTCAGGCACTCTCCAAATAGCCTGTGTAACAGTGAAGCCATTCCGTTGCTGGTAGGGCAGTTCAGGTTCTTGTCTTCACCACACAAAAGAATTTGAAAAGGAGACCAAAGTGAAAGTATAGAAGGTTTATTGGGGAGGGAAAGAAAGTACATGCTTAAGAGAGGAGCGCAGACGTGTTCAAAAGAATAAGACAGCACGACATGGTCAGGGCTCACATACTATATGGATAAGCATAATGAAGGTGCAGAATATGCTATAATAAAGGGAGGGGATTTCCTGTAAATGGGCAGGCAATTCCCCTAATTGGGTTGCCACGTTTTTCTAGACTAAATATGGTCAGTCCAGAACTGTCATGGCGTCAGGTACATGAAGGGAGTGGGAGGTTTCCCTTCAGAAATTTTAGGATAATAAGGATGTAATATAGCCAAGTGGTGGAGAGTCAGTCGAGCTTTCAGCCATCTTGGATTTAACCAGTTGTGGGTGGTTTCTTCTTTGCCACATTCCTATCTATGCCTAAAGCAGGATGTCTGCAATCTGTCTTCATTGTTGCAACCTCTCATAACAGTTTCTTTCTGCTAGGGGAAGGGTACTTGTGTTCACCTGTTTGACTCCATTTGTATTTTAGCTATCTACAAGTAATCATGCTTGTTCCCTTGCTAACTGCCTGCCTCAATTCCTCTGTTTGTACCCCTTTCAATGAATTCCTGATGAAGATGGACTTCTCCTGATGGTAATGTCTTATTGTCTATTTTTCCAACTTTTTCTCAAACCTTCCTCTCCGTTGCTCATTGTGCTGTGACCCCACTGACCCCCTTCCAGTTCTCGAATACTTTATACTCTCAAGACTCAGGGACTTCACATGTTTCCTCTGCCTGGAATTTTGTTGCTTCTTCTCTTTACCTGGCTTCTGGTCCTCAGATATTCGTTACCCAGCTTTCCCCCTACTGGCCCTCCCCATCACAGTATTCTCTATTACATCACTGTGTTTTTTCCATAGAACTTGTTACAAATTAGACTTACATACATTTATATATAGCTTTATTTAATGTCTCTCTCAATTGATGGCCAGACTTATGAACATAGAGATCACATCTGTTTTTTTTTTTTTTTTTTTTTTTTGAGACAGGGTCTCACCCTGTCGCTCAGGCTGGAGTGCAATAGCATGATCTCGGCTCACTGCAACCTCTGCCTCCTGGGTTCAAGTGATTCTTCTGCCTCAGCCTCCCGAGTAGCTGGGATTACAGGTGCCCGCCTCCATACCCAGCAAATTTTTTGTATTTTTAGTAGAAATGGAGTTTCACCATTTTGGTCAGGTTGGTCTCAAAACTCCTGACCTCGTGATCCACCTGCCTCGGCCTCCCAAAGTGCTGAGATTACAGATGTGAGCCACCATGTCTGGCCACATCTGTTTTATTCACTATCACATGCCCAGCATTTAGCATCATGTTTGGCATATATTCGGTGCCCAGTAAGTATTTTATGAATAATTATGAATATATGAATCTAAGATGCCATTTCTAGCCTAATGATTTACTGATTCTCTATGCCATTGTAACAAGGAGCGGGCGCCACTCTGGATACCTTGCTCTCAAGGCAGTAGCTTGCCTGGAAGTTCTCTGACATCCCTTTGGTGTCATTCTTCCATTGTCTTGATGAATAGAACCTGGCTTCCTACCATCCACGTTAATCTCCTTAGTAAAAGGTTGCTTGGTCCCCTTAGGATTCTCTCCTGAACAGCATGCTTTTCTATTTACATAGCCCGGCTGAGAATTCTCTAGATCTTTCCATTCTGCTTCCCTTTTAATTATAAATCCCATCTTTAAATTATTTCTCTTTTCTGCCATTTTATTCTAAGCAGCCAAAAGAAGCCATGTAGTACCTTGAATACTTTGCTGCTTAGATACTTCTTCTGCCAGATGTCCTAGCTCTTAAGTCTTAAGTTCTACCTTTCACAATGTCGTAAGACAAAGACACAATTTCACCAGGTTATTTGCAAGTGTAACCAGGATAGCCTTTTCTCTAGTTTCCAATACCTTATTCCACATTTCCATCTGAGACCTCATCCCAATGTCCTTTTATTGTCCACATTTCCACCAGATTCTGATCACAATAATTTAAGAAAAAAGCTCCAGACATTTTCTCCATTTCTTTCTTTCTTCTGAGCTCTCACCTGAATTACCACTGATGCTCTGTTTATGGCAATTTGGGCTTTTTCTAGCCTGCTCTTCGAAATTCTTCCAATTTGTATCTGTTACCCACTTCCAGAGCTGCTTCCACACTTTCAGATAGTAACAGTTTCTTAGAGCAACAGTCCCACTTAGCTTCTCAGTACCAATTTTCTTTCTTAGTCTGTTTTGTGCCTCTGTAACAATACTTGGGACTTGATAATTTATATACAACAGAATTTTATTTGGCTCATGGTTCTGGAGGTTGAGAAGGCCAAGATGAAGTGCTGCATCTGGTGACAACTTTCTTGCTGTGTCATAATATCCCAGAGGCATTAAACGGGTGAGAGAGAGCACATAAGGGAGCAAGAGGTGGTCCAAACTTGCATTTATAATGAACTCACTTTCATGATAACAAACCCGTCCCCATGATAATCACATTAATCTGTTTATGAGGGCAGAAGCCTCATAACCCAATCACCTCTTAAGGGTCCACCTCTCAATATATTTGCACTGAGATACATTCAAACCATAGCAAAAATGTCATATATTTTATCCTATTTTCAACACAAGTCCCTTTCTAAAATAATCTCTTGTAAATCATTAAAAATTAATGTGTGATTAATAATGATGATATAAACTGGTGAAGACAGGGATGAGGGGAACTTTGTAAAATGTAACTAAGCATAGTCAATTTCTATTTGCTTAGAAATTGCTTGTGTTAAATAACCTCAGGGATACCCTACATTCTGATTACTTTCTTTTTAAAATCTCTATTCTCTTACTCACTGAAAAAAAACCCAGATTAATAGCATATTTTACCAATATTTGATACAATCTATACATGTATGTAGATATTAATTCCAGTGATGAATACGGCATATTTCTCACAGTCAATTTGAAGGAGTATGTTGTGAAAGGAGAAGTACAGTGTGCCTTGTGTGGAACGAGGGTTATGCAGTGATGTTGCATTAATTGCCTATATAGCATTTATGTATTATGATAATTTTATGCTTTATTCAGTTGGAAGTTATTTTTGTATATATTATATTGATAGAATTTCTTTCTTCAAGAATCTCTTGTTTAGGAGAGCCTCACCTAAAATATCTATCTATCAAATTTAAATCTATAGTGTTTTTCTTTTTCTATATTGACAATTTTGGGTAAACAATTTTCACTTTCCTGAAAGTTCCCTCTTTTTAGTTCAACTGTTTCCCTAGATTGTCTCCACAATGCAGTTCAAGACTGAAAATTTTTTGCTAGAAAGCAAAACCAAACCAAACCAAAACAAAACAAAGGCTGGGCGTGGTGGCTCATGCCTGTATTCCTAAAACTTTGGGAGGTGGAGGCGGGTGGATCAGTTGAGGTCAGGAGTTTGAGACCAGCCTGGCCAACAGAGTGAAATTCCATCTCTGCTAAAAATACAAAAATTAGCTGGGTGTGGTGGCGAGTGCCTGTAGTCCCAGCTACTCAGGAGGCTGAGGCAGGAGAATCACTTGAACCCAGGAGGTGGAGGTTGCAGTGAGCCGAAATTACACACTGCACTCCAGCCTGGGTGACAGAGAGAGACTATGTCTCAACAACGAAAAAAAACAAGCAAAAGAAAGAGGTTTTGTGGTATCTCTTAGGAGGGAAGGACACACACACACATTAGCAATTACAAGGCATTTACACTGTGCTTTAAAGCCATCCTGTTACTACATTGGTTTTTAAAGAATATGAATGCTGCCAAGAAAAGTATGACCTGCATGGATTTTTAAATATTTTTTCTTTTAAATTGTGGTTATATCAGGCTCGAATCAAATAAGTAAAAAAGGGAATCAGCAGAATACACTGAAAAACTATTTGATATCTTGCCATGGATTGGTGATATTTCATAGACCTTGGACATTTCAAAGGCAGAGATATTTTGGACCATAGACTAATGTTAATTCTACCATAGCAAGGGACACTGGCAGTTTCAGAACCTGCTGCTTTATTTCCCGTTTTAGCAATTTCCATATGGCTCATATGGTACCTACCAGCAGGCTTTGTCAGGCAGGGCCACTGAGTCACCTGTGGCATTTTGAACATCCTGCTGTGTTTGTATCATAACCAAGAACAATTTCTATTGTTAGCAAATTCTGTGAAAAATTCTCATGAGGTAAATACAGCCCAAAGAGAAGGCTGCTTTGGGATTTCCCTGAGTCAGAGTAAAATATTGGTAGGAAAAAAATCTTTGGCAGCAGATACTTTTATCCTGCTGTGCAGGAATAGTCTAGGAGAAAATGTTACAACAGAGAATATACTGAGGCTGATTTGCTTGATTTGAATCCCTTTGGGAAGGCTACTTTTCTTCATTTTAAAATATTAATTTAAATGTTTTATTTACTAGAGTTATACAATCAATGCATGAATTCAATTTATTTCCCTATAAATAAATTAGAACATTACACTTGAAGCAGAATTCTGCTCTAACCATCCACCACAGTGTGATTCTTTATTTTCCTACTCTCCCTCACCCCTACCCATTCCCACAAACCCTCAGTAACCATGCTTGAGACTTTTGCTTGTATTCCTGGAGAATTATGTTTTTTTTTTAATCTTTTCACATATAGGAATCGGTTCCCATAGAAAATATGTAATTTTCTATTCTTCTTTAAAGAACATAAACTGTAAGGAAAGAAACATTTGATGTTGATAAAAATGTCTTGCAAAATCTCCAGGGTTTAAAAAAATAATAATTTCATGCATTTCCTTTATTTTAAAACTTAGCTAACATTTTATTGATTGTTCTTTTTCGAAAGTAGAACTCCAAAATATCCTGGTTACTACTTTGTAGATAGTAGAAGAGTGTTCCTAGGGAAAACTTGGCTTTGTATCTGTCTCAGTAATTCTTTACTCTGTTTCTAAAGGAAGGGGCCAGTGTGAAGTGGTGGCTGGACACTGTTTTGAGTACTAGAAGGCCTGGGTTGTAATTTCATCTTTGCCACTGCTCTCTTTGTGACCTTTCTACTTTTGACCTCTGTGAGATCTATGAGGACTTCCTGTACTCTGAAGTTCTAGGATTCTCTACAATGCATCAGTATTTTTCCAAGCTGAATAAATTATCTTGGCTGGGGAAAAAGTTTTGTGTCACTATAGTGATGGATGGATAGCTCTTGAGTTACAGGATCTGGTGTCAAATTGTCTGGGATTGAAACTATCTTGTCTGCTTTCAGATGTCTATGACCCAGACATGTTACTTACCCTCTTTTTACCTCAATCTTTTTTATCTAGAAAGAGAGTGACAGTAATACATATCTCTCATAGGCAGCTTATGGGTTAAATGAGGTAATGTATAAAGAACATTCAGAAAAGCAAGTGTTGAATACATCTTAATTCTCATTGAATTTTGCAGGTATCTATTCACTTCCGGGGGCAATAATTTCCTTGTCTTCAATCATTTGTTTTAATTGTATATGGATATTTGTAAAGCAATATACTGACTCTGTAAGAGATAAATTGTGATAACTGTGGGGTCTTTGAGAGGGAATTCTTTGTATGAAAAGGAGACTAGGGATGAGGCTTCAATGTGGGTTCCAGGAGTGGCATGGAAACTGGTACCCAGGTGCATCTTGACTCAGTCATCTTTGCAAAGCTTGTTTACCTTCAGAGAAAGAAAGTTGTGTTTGTGAATTGAAAGGCATTCCTCATTAAAATCTTTTTTTTTTTTTTTTTTTTTTTTTTTTTTTTTTTTTGATAGAGGCTGCTAGTTGTCTCCAGTATTTAGCCCACCTGTGTAGTAATAAATTTTTTCCTGGACATGTGGCCTTCTACAATAAACATCACATTTCCAACCCGCTTTGTAGTATAGTGTGGCGAGATGACTACATTTTGAACAGCGGGTCTGAACAGAGGTGCTGTGTGTAATTACTACACTTTGTTCTCAAAAGCGTGTGTGGAATGCAGAGGGAATGCATATGACTTCCCCTTGCCTCTTTTCCCCTTCCTGCTGGGTAGATTATAAATGTGTGGTGGCTGGAGCTACAGGAGTCGTCTTGCACTGTGAAATGGAAATCACCTTTTAAGGATATTTGAGAACAAGATAGAAAAGGCAGTAGTAAACTTACCTTGTTTAAGATACTATTGTTATTTTATTTTATTAGTTAAGCCTATATGTTAACTAATACAACCTTAATAGTTTGGGGATAAATAATCCTGTGATTGAACCTTCTCCTATTTTCCCCATTCCTAACTGAATATAACCTGCAAGGAGGGAGTATGCCTTCTTATTTCCCAATAGATCATTGAGTTTGGAGGGCATGGAGAGAGAATCTAGACACTAGGACATAAAAGACAGCAGGTATGTGCTTCTCAGGAGAAAGATCCGTGCTGATTCAATACAGTATTAATGTATTATTCACTGAGTATACAAGATAGCTGTAGATGTGCTAATGGCACATATAAAAAAAGATATTCTGTATAGTGATAATTATATAATAAAAAGAAGAATGCTAACTTCTTAGACATGAACTGATTAGAATTTGTGTTATGAATCTTTATATGATAGGCATTGAGTGATGAAATAAACCATTTTTCTCTAGTAGTTTTATAATATAAGCATTTATTTTTCTATCGTGACCATTCTACTTCAAATATGAAGTTTTTGAAGAGTAATCCTGTATTACTTCACTCAATGAAAATTCCACATCATATGATGTTAAAAGGCCATTTGTCTTTCCTGAAATTAACTTTAGTAAATGTTAATTATGATTATTTTCATTTATAAACTTAAAACTCTTAGAAAGCCATTGTATGTCTCAGCTTAAACACCTCTTCTACCAACAATGAAAGAGCAGCTTTTATTTTTAAAAAAATAGAAATTAAGAGAAAAAAAGAAGAAATATGTGCCAGATATTTTGGGGGGCCCTTAAGATTCTGGGTAAATAACATAAATAAAATCTCTAGCTTCCTAGAGCTGAAAAATAGTATTTTTTATGTTTTTTCTTTCTCATTTAAAAAAAAAAAACACTTGATTATGTCACTTTTCAGGTTTCTCCTTCTTTACTGAAGGAATCTAATTTTTTCTTTAGTTTGATACATCCATACACTCATTTCTTCAATTGTTTTATTATGAATCTTCTTTAGATACCATTAATCCTGAACATTATTAACAAACATTGCAGGAATGAAAGCACAAGAGATTTATTAAAGTGCAGAAAAAAATTTCCTATTTTGATGCAATAATGTCTAATATTTTATTAGAATTTTGCACACAAATCCCAGCACTTTGGGAGGCCAAAGTGGGTGGATCACTTGATGTCAGGGGGTTTGAGACCAGTCTGGCCACATGGTGAAACCCTGTATCCACTAAAAATATAAAAATTAGCTGGACATGGTGGTGGGCGCCTATAATCCCAACTACTCAGGAGGCTGAGGCAGGAAAATCACTTGAATCTAGGAGGTGGAGGTTGCAGCGAGCCGAGATCATGTCACTGCACTCCAGCCTGCATGAAAGGGTGAGACTCTGCCCCAAAAAGAAAAAAAGAAAAAAAAAAAAATTTTGCGCATGGAGTTTGCTCTTCCTGAAATTATAGTAAAATCAGAATAAAAAGGAAGCAAGGCAAAGGGACATTGTGGGTAGATGACAGCTTTATTTTAAAAGAACCCAGGTTGAGAGAAACTCTTTATTCAAATCTTGGTTCATGATGGTTCAGTATTTTAACATCTGAAGCTTCTAGTACTTTTACTACTTGTAGCGCATTAAGAAGGAATCTTTTTTGGTTTGGGTGAAGTTTTCACCATTGCATTTTATTGTTCTCAATTTGATCATCTTATGTGAGTTGTCACATATGTGTTACATCTGAAAATTACAAAGTCCTGTATTATAAAATGTGTGAATTAAAATGGTAGTATTTTGTTTAAAGCTTTGAGGATCTATTCCTCTTGGAGTTCTGTCTCTTTCTACCAAAAAATTTCTTAAATATTGTATTGATCATATATTTTCTTTTAATTTATGTTGAATTTGGTAAACATTACTTTTTTTTTTTTTTATTCACAGCATCATAGGTCATGTTCCCCCATGAGATGGAAATTTGTCCACAAGAGGCTTATTAGAAGTGCCACAGGAAACATCAATAAGGGAATAAGTAAAGCAGAGGGGGAATTTGAACTGTGTTGTATTTGCAACAGTGGATACAGTCAATTCTAGTGGAGGCTCTAAAATTGGTTTGGCCTTTAGAAATGTCTGATTTGAGACAAAGATCTTTGTTCCTCTGCATCAGCCAAACCAAGGAGAGAGGATGCTCCAATGAAGGGAGCATAACCTTGGATGAGACAGTTTCCTTTGGCTCAGGACAAGATGAGTCCTCTTTTTTTTTTTTTTTTTTTTTTTTTTTTAATTATACTTTAAGTTCTAGGGTACATGTGCATGACGTTTATATCATGTATAACTCCCAAGGTCTTATCTAAAATGTTTCTTGAAATGGATTATAATAATCAGAAAGAACAGGTCTTTAGTAATGCAATTTTTTAATCCTATGGATTTTTTGATTTATGACAATTGTGGTTGTTATTGTTATTTGGTTCTGATGGAATGTATGTACTTTGTTTCCACATGACCTATATGTGTATATCATTAGAACTGCAAATTACAGTCTGCTCATGTTTATGGGACTGATATTTTTCTTAACTTTTTATTTATAATTGGCACTTAATAATTGTCCATATTTATGGGGTACAGTGTAATGTTTCAACATGTGTATATCTTGTGCAGTGATCAAATCAGGGTAACTATCATATGTATCACTCTAAACATTTATCATTTCTTTGTGGTAATAACATTTGAAATCTCTCTCTTTTTTTTATTATACTTTAAGTTCTAGGGTACATGTACACAACGTGCAGCTTTGTTACAAATGTATACGTGTACCATGTTGGTGTGCTGCACCCATTAACTCATCATTTACATTAGGTATATCTCCTAATGTTATCCCTCCCCTCTCTCCCCACCCCACGACAGGCCCCAGTCTTTGGTGTTCCCCACCCTTTGTCCAAGTGTTCTCATTGTTCAATTCTCACTTATGAGTGAGAACGTGCAGTGTTTGGTTTTCTGTCCTTGCGATAGTTTGCTGAGAATGATGGTTTCCAGCTTCATCCATGTCCCTACAAAGGACAAGAACTCATCCTTTTTTTATGGCTGCATAGTATTCCATGGTGTATATATGCCACATTTTCTTAATCCAGGCTGTCGTTGATGGACATTTGGGTTGGTTCCAAGTCTTTGCTATTGTGAATTGTGCCGCAATAAATATACATGTGCATGTGTCTTTATTGCAGCATGATTTATAATCCTTTGGGTATATACTCAGTAATGGGATGGCTGAGTCAAATGGTATTTCTAGTTCTAGATCCTTGAGGAATTGCCACACTGTCTTCCACAATGGTTGAACTAGTTTACAGTCCCACCAATAGTGTAAAAGTGTTCTTATTTCTCCACATCCTCTCCAGCACCTGTTGTTTCCTGACTTTTTAATGATCGCCATTCTAACTGCTGTGAGATGGTATCTCATTGTGGTTTTGATTTGTATTTCTCTGATGGCCAGTGGTGATGAGCATTTTTTCATGTGTCTGTTGGCTGCATAAATGTCTTCTTTTGAGAAGTGTCTATTCATATCCTTTGCCCAGTTTTTGAGGGGGTTGTTTGATTTTTTTCTTGTAAATTTGTTTAAGTTCTTTGTAGATTCTGGATATTAGCCCTTTGTCAGATAGGTAGATTGCAAAAATTTTCTCCCATTCTATAGGTTGAGATGAAGTCTCATTCTGTCACCCAGGCTGGAGTGCAGTGGTGTGATCTTGGCTCACTATAAGCTCTGCTTCCTGGATTCACGCCATTCTCCTGCCTCAGCCTCCCTAGTATCTGGGACTACAGGCGCCTGCCACCATGCCTGGCTGATTTTTTTTTTTTTTTTTTTTTGTATTTTTAGTAGGGACAGAGTTTCACCATGTTAGACAGGATGGTCTCGATCTCCTGACCTCGTGATCCGCCCATCTCGGCCTCCCAAAGTGCTGGGATTACAGGTGTGAGCCACCGCGCCTGGCTCAAAATCTTTTCTATCTTGAAATATATACTACATTGTTATTTGCTGTAGTCACCATACTTTGTATAGAACTTATTCATAGGATTCATTTTTATATTAAAACTGTAAACTTGTTATCTACTTTTTGACTTAATTTGGAATCATAGAGCATGTATCCCAGGCTCTAAGATTCTAAATTAACTTCAAAAGAGTTAATTGGAATGATTTGCCTTTAAATCTTTCATTTACTTGTTGCTATCTTATAGAGGTGGATTTCACTGCTTGTGCATTTTTGGAAAATAGTCCATCTCATCATTATATTTATTTGTGGTTCTGGTCTAATTTTAATAAATAGCTCAACACTGGTGTTATGAAAATATTTGAAACTTTTTAAAGGTATAATTGCCTCTTAGGTTAGATATATTTTGTTGGGATAATTTAGTTATAGCATAGGTTATTAAGTCTGTTACTTAGTAGTTGACATTATTATTATTATTATTATTTTACTAATGAGGGAAGTACTGTCTTGAGTTGCAAATATGAACTTTGTCATAGCACAGTATAATACATTTATCTGTATTTGTGAGTATTATAAACAGCATTTAATGTCAATGTCAATGAATATGGTTTTTTAATACTGCTTGTTTTATCTTTAAGTTGCAGCAACATTCATTGAAGAAAAAATTATTTAATTAAAATTGTTTGATTTAATTTTTATTTTTAAATTGAATTTTTTTCTTTGTACTGAGCTATAAACATTACTTTATACTGAACTATAAACATTACTACCTATAGTCAGTGGCTTATTATGCCTGAAATTATATGCATATTTAAATTAATACCTCTTTTCTAGTGGAAGTTGCTCTAAGGCAAAATTTTCAGAGTGAGTGTGTATATATGTATTGATATATTGAATACTTTTAAACCTAACTTATAAATGATTTAAGCTCATGTCAGAAATACTCTAATAAGAGTGGAACAAAGAAGAAATAGATAATTAAACCCAAGGGAAACATACAGAATTAATAATTGAAAAGCAGAGAGTGAAGAATATCCATATGTAGACCACAAGTGTCAATATGGTACTTGAAGACAAACTTCCAACTTGGCTCTGCCTTTTTCAGGAGCCAAACTAGAAAGAGAAAACTGCTTAGTTATATGACATTCATTGTTAGAGAGAGTAATAGCATTATTTTCAATGTGCAGATGAGGAAACTAAGACATAGAAGTTTATATAACCTGCTCAGTGGCACGTAGCAGCTGGAACCAGGATTTCAACACTGCTAAGCTGACTTCTGTGTCTAAACTCTTAAAATCCTTCTGTATGATATAGTTTTTAATATCTTCCCAAAATATTCTCACAGAATATATAGTACCAAAGTCTAGAGTTTGTTGTAGCCAAATTACCATTCTGAAAAATGTTCTTAGTGTATTTAATGATAATCGAAAGCATGCCTTTCTTTATAATTATTCTGTATTAAAGACATAATATATCTAATGTACAAGCTACAAAATTAAGTATGATTGAACAGATTTTGATGCCTTAGAAAAGGCAGATACACGTTTTTTTTTTCATTGATATCCAAACTATTAGGTTGACAATTGAACTCATAAACATAGAGAGTAAAACAATGGTTACCATAGGCTGGCAAGGGTAGTGTGAGGGACAGGGGAGGAAGTGGGGATGGTTAATGGGTACAAAAATAGTTTTACATACAATAAATATCATCTAGTATTTGATAACACAACAGGGCAACTTCAGTTAACAAGAATTTACAGTACATTTTATATAACTAAAAGAGTATAGTTGGACTGTTTGTAACACAAAGAAGGGATAAATGCTTGAGGTGATGAATACCGCATTTACACTGATGTGATTGTTATGCCTTGTATGGCTGTATCAAAATATCTTATATACTCTATAAATATATACACCTACTATGAACCCACAAAATTTAAAAATTAAAAAGCCAAATAAACTATTCAGTTGAACATTTGAAATGGCTGGCATAAAGGTTAACCATTTTTTACTGTATTGCTCAGCCTAATATTGGAAGAATATCTTAAAATATGATAATATAAAAATTTCTTATTTGTTAGTAAGGTCATAAGGAGATTTCTTATAGTAGGACTTTCAATCCTGTCTTGCCAGTCTATAAGTCTTCTTGAAAATATTTGGCATGATAACCTCTGGAAGGCAACTTGTCCTGGCAAGTCTCTCTATCTTATGAGAATTTACTTATTTCTAATACAATCTTACTGATGTAAGGAAATAAATGTACTTAATATGCTTTGTAAACTTCAAAGTGATATGTAAATATGAGAGGGCCCCATCATATATTTTAATATGTTAAATCAGATTGTCTTCAAATTCACGAGACTCTTTTCAAATTCTTTCATTCTTAATGACTACATTACATGGACACATTATCGCTCCATATTTCTGCCAGTTCTTCCATATCCAGGCTTAAACTTAATAAATTAAATATGAATTATAGCTTCATTGTTGTTTCTCTTTCTTCTTTCCCTTTTAAATGTATGCTATCTTGCTGTATTTTAAGAATCTTTTCAAGCCATCTTAAATAATAGCTGGAACATAGCTTACTATAAATAAATATATTTGTTAAATAGGAGTTTTATATAATAATGATCGGTCCCACAGACTACTATGAATATGCAATATTGACCTAATTTAAGAACACATATATTTCCTTTAGTAGCAAAATCAATATTGCTTTTTTTCTTTTTTCTAACTCCTAGGCAGGAAATTTTGCTAGATATTGTCAGGGACATTATCTTGTGAAAGTTTTACTTGAAAGTAACTAATGTAGATAAAATGGACGCACGTGAAACAGGTAAAGAACATGTCAGTGCTTAGAAGTCATTAGTAGACTTTAAAACATAAGCCTTGAGGAGGACCCAGGATCATTCAAGTGGTCAAGCTTGTGCAGTAGATGCTGAGCACATTTTTCAATGAGGCAACACATTGATTATTAGGCAATGATAAGTTTTGCTCCCTGGTTCAACAATTATAAAGAAGAATCAACAGTTTTGGACAGGTGTTTCCTCATGCAGTAACAACAGATTAAACCAGATCTGAAGAAACAAATTTGATGTAATTCATTTTTGGCTGGGAAGGGGGCCGGGAAACAGTTAGATCCACAATCTCAGATCCAGTTTTTCTGTTCTGAGGGGGAAGTTTATCTGTGTTATGAGCTGCAAAGTAACTGTATAGGTAATTCAACTGTATGAGCTGCAGCGTTGTATTAACTCCCACAGATACTGTGGATCTGGATAATAAAGATATCATCCTATGGTCAGCTCCTTGTTATTAATATGTAAACTTTGTAGACTTTTTCCTTTTCGTACACCGATTCCACTTGCCTTCTCCTTCCCAGTAAGAACACGAATTAGGCCATCTTAGCCTCTTGTTGTCATTCCTAAATCTATTCATATCACGATTTTCAGATCTGTGTATCTTCCAGAAGCATTTTTGTTATTTAAATATAATTGTGTGCCATTTCTTTCTCTTTCTGAATTTGGAATACATTGCTGTGCTATTTATATTTTTCCCTCAGGCAACAAATCCTGGCAATAACATGAATTATTGCCGTTCCCTCCTTCACTTACTCACGTTATAGTGTATTACTGAGCTCAACTGTGTGTCCAGCCCTGGGTAGGGAACATAATTGGTAGTAGAGCCACTGCCACATGTATCAACTCTGCTCTCTACCTGAGATTGGAAATCACAAAATAATATTTTCTGGAAGTGCAATAGTTGATTAAATCACACTCTCAAAAATTTTGAATGCCATGATCACAGAAAAATCATAGCAAAGTAACAAGATGAAAGAATATACAGTAATTATTTGCTGTTTCCCGGCATTCTGAGACTATATCTACTTTTTCATTATTTTAGCAGACATTATTGTAGCAGAACTATCTTAACTATACCACATATATCTTTGAAGAGAACTAATAATGTATGATTTGACTGGCCAGTATCAGAATAATTTGCCCACTTGGGATCCCTACTCAGATAGTGTTCTCTAGATTGTATCACTGTATAGGTGTACTTTAGAGTCCTAGGATTATGCAAAGATAGAATTGGAAGAAACTTCAGTAATCATTAAAGTAAAAATAGTAAACATATCAAGAAAGTAGCAGTCCTGTGAAATGAAGCCAATGTCACACAGTGAGTTAATAATTGAGATGGATTGATAACCTAGGTTTACCTACTGCTAAAGCATTGGCTTTCCTGATAATTTGTTTTTCCTGTAACTCTGTATACACCTTCACCTTGATAATGCTTCTCCATGTTATAGCCTACATAGGCTAATTCCCAAGTATAACATGCAATGAACCAGAACAACCTCCCTTTCCCATGGTCTCACCCTCTAACCCCACATTTCCAGCCAAGTCTCCTAATTTCAGGAAAGTGAGATCTGGCAGTGATGGCTCATTCTTAGTCCCTCGGTTTTGGCTTTGGTCTTTGCCTCTGTCCAGAGTCCTAAACTTGGCTTTGTGATTTAAATAAGATCAGGGTACCAGAAATCCACATTAGCATCGGACTATAGCTATTGCTACATTTCTAAATCCCCATGTCAGTATGGCTGCTTATGCTGCTTCTGAGTGGGAGGTGGAAGGAAGAATGAAAAACAGTGAAACATTCCTACAATTAGGACAAATGGAAACTGGAGATAGTTAAAGGAAATTTTGAGAAGGAGAGAACAGGGGAGACAATATTATATTGATAAAAATAGAGGCTCTGTGTTAGGTGAGCTGGTTAGCTTTACTGAGCCTCCATTTCATCGTCACCTTTAAAAGAGAAGTAATGCCTACCTTAGACGGTTTGTGAGATACATAAAACCTAATACTGAATAAGCATTGGGACAATGCTAGTAATGAGTATTAATTTGAAAACAGTAAAACCCGTTTTAGTAAGAAAATGAGGATAGAGGAGTCATCAGTTACTCCTTTAATTAATATGTATTATAACAAGCAGAAAAGCAAAGATACACACATAGATTAATCTGGAGAAATATAATGTAAAACTTCTAGAATTCTTGCCTTAATTGAAATCCTGTAGAATTCATCTTTGGCATTCTGTGGAACATCTCCAGCTAAGTGTTCCTGTGTTTGTTTTTCTTTTATTGTAGTAAGAACACTTAACACAAGATCTTCCCCCCCCCATATATATATATATATATTTGAGACAATGTCTCACTCTGTCACCCAGACTGGAGTGCAGTGGCACGATTTCGGCTCACTGCAGCCTCCACCTCCCAGGTTCAAGCGATTCTCCTGCCTCAGCCTCCTGAGTAGCTGGGACTACAGGTGCGAGCCACCACACCTGGCTAAGTTTTGTATTTTTAGCAGAGATGGGATTTCACCATGTTGGCCAGGATGGTCTCCATCTCCTGACCTCATGATCCACCTGGCTTAGCCTCCCAAAGTGCTGGGATTACAGGTATGAGCCACCACGCCCAGCCCCTCCATAAATGTTTAAGTATACAATATATTGTGGTTGACTATAGTGGCAATATTGTACAGCAGATCTGTAGAATTTATTCATCTTGTTTAGCTGAAGCTTTATGCTCCTTGATTAGTAACTACCCAGTTCTCCTCCCCATGGGTCCTGCTGATTACCTTTTTACTCTGTTTCTATGAATTTGACTCTTTTAGGTACCTCATATAAGTGGAATCAAGCAGGGATCAGCAAAACTTTTCTGTAAAGGGCCAGATAGGAACTATTTTAGGCTTTGTGCCTGAGAGGCAAAATCACCAATATTTGTATAACGAACAAATTTCCACAAATTTTAATGATGAAATTCAAAATAATTGAGTCCAACTTTTTGTACATAAGTCTACTGATGAGAGTAGCTGAGTTCTTTTTATTGGGGTGGTTAGTGTTTTCCTTAATTATTGGTCAAACATAATATTCCCTATCATCAAATTGATTGCTAATGTTCATCTGTAAAAGCCATTCCTAGAGCTTATGGGCTGTACACAACCAGGTGGCAGGCCTGATTTGGCACACAGCTGTGGTTTGCTGACCCTGGTCTTAAAGGATTAAGAAAGCAGGAGAGCTCTGAGACATTCTGATCAAATTAACATGCTAGCAAGTAACAGCTTAACTAGCCTCAGGCTAATTTTGAGTTATGAAGTGAGAAGTATAGCTGTAGTAGTGTCTGAACATATTTGGATGTAGGGTGCAATTGGAAACAAAATTTGGGAATATGCATGGGTTCCTGATTTCTAAAAGAAGGTTCTTGGATCTACAACTGAATTTCCTTTCGCTTTTTACACTTGCATGAGCTTTCTGCAAAGAGGCCAGACAGGGTTGACAAATGCTTTCCTATTTGAGGATTCCCAGATATTGTGGCTATTTTAGCAGAAGGGAGAGAATACATCAAAGGCAGTGCCAAGTGATGCTCATCTCAGTTCCTCTCTAGAAGTACATGCTAGCCTGGAAGGGAAATTGACAATAAGAATGGAAATTAACTTTGTCTTTTGTATATGCCTAATGTGAAAACAATATGAAAGGTGAAGGGAAATCCACAGATATTCCCCAGATCCCTTTCTTACAGTTTTTAAAGATCCCAAATTGAGTTATTTGGTAAATATTAGTTTAGGTAAAAGTTAGAATGGAGAGGTGTACAGAAGTCTTAATAGTGATAGGATGCTTATATCCTCCTGCCATGCAATGATGAACATCTTATGATCCTGGGATGGATAGAGAGAGTGTCGTTTACCTGCTGCTCTGGGATATTCTAAAAGTTAGGTAGAATGGAGAAATAAGGTCAATAAATGGAATCCAAATGTGTCACCACCCAAGACAAAAATACTTGGGTTTTTGAACTAAGTCAGCACCGTGGAGAGTCAGAAGGAGGAAGACAGAAAGCAATCGTTGAAGAAAGTCAGGTGAAGTGTGGTAGATTTGGTGTTGCCTTACAAAGACCTACATTTCAGTGCAATTGAATGGTGATTGCCAGACACATTATTTTGTAGGACTCAAGATACCGACCAGCTCTGGCAACTTTGCCATATTCTGGTGATGGGGTAGAGAAAATAACCTGACATAACAGGGAGGCTATGGAAAAGGAGAAAATAGGGAATAATGTGGTATTTCAGAGGAAATACAAATAATCTGTAAATCAATTATGAATTTGAGTTCAGTGAAAGCATTCAAGTTTCCAGCTGAGCATTAAGGATTCAATGCAGAATGGAGAAGGATGGGGACCTCAATTTTAAGAGTACAAAGGAACTATAGTAGAAAACCCAGATCCAGAGGTGATTTATGGGAAGTTCAGTCTGAGCATGATGCAAGACCATATTTTACCCCGGAAGGGTCAGAGGCAGGCTGAGGCAGCCATCTAAAGACGGTTGACAGCCCCGACCACCCGCATGCTGAATGGGGATGGACATGCTGATGAGGAGTACAAGAGACAGATTATTATGGATTGCACAAATATCTAAAATAGTTTTGATGTTCTTCATAAGCTAGCTAAAACTATGGACCCTTGTGAAAAGAGGCAATGTTTGGCTTACCCTGCCGCAGGTTTACCTGGCTGGTATATTATTTCTTGAGTGGAAAATCATATTTTTCCATTTAATTAAATCACTATTTTTTATGATTCAATTTTTCTCTGTTCCCTGAAAAACAAACTTAATCTCAACTTAGCAGCATTAGTTCTTATTATGTAGGAGAACAGTACACTTCCACTGATGAAGAACAAAGCAACCAATCTTTACTGTATTTGCTTTTCTCTTTATACCATTAATTGAGGGCCCACTAAATACCAAGTGATATACTTGGGTTATAAAGATAAATATGACATGATTTCTGAATGAAATAGTTTTAGAAATTTTGTTAATTATGATATGATCACTACTAGCGAAGAGATACATAAAATTGGTGCAGAGGCACAGAGGGGATAGTAGCTACCTATTTTTTTCTTTCTGACAGTGTTCAACAATGGCTTATTGGCAATTCAAATCATGTTTTAGACCACAAGTGTACTAAAATAATGTATGATGCATCTTTATTTTTTTAAAAAGTATCTGTCTCTAAAACAAAAATCTGATTTTTCCTCTGTAAAACGAGCAGAATACATAACCTTCTTGGTTATATAACAAACTCTGGTGATATTTATCTATTTGAATTAAGTGCAAAAATTCCTGCTGGGCATTTACTATCACAGAGTGCATCAGCTTCCATGGCCTGAGAACTGTTCCTGTTCAAATCAGCTTGATGAGGGGTGAAATAGGACAGGGAAAAATCCTTAAACATCTACTTGAAAAATGTGGCAAGGAAGGTAAGGACAAACTTTTGTAGTGACTGTGAGTCTAAGGATTTAAGAATAGAGTATTTTTAACCACTTTTATTGGTTTGTATTAAAATAGAATAATTGTCAAAGGATCTAGTTACCATGGTAACTTACCATATTTTAAGATCATGTAACTAAAGTCACTCTTGTAAGACTAGAAAATATTAAACACAATACAACAGGCATTTTTTTTCTTTTTTAACATTAACTTTTACTACACAAAAATAATATAAAATTGAGTTTTGGGTGCTGGGAGGAAATGAGAAAAAGAGAGCACATTGTAACATATTTGTTTCACTTTTTATGAAGTTTACATTCTTAAAACTTTTTTTCTGTCATATAGCAAACTAACAAAACCTATTTAAGAATCAAGTACACACATTTCTCATGTGAAAGAGTTGACCTTGTAAATATGCTACAGACATATATGTGTGTGTGTATATATATGCAGATATATGCAGTGCTTATATATATAGAATATATATAATATATAAGCAAAGAATTGTGCTGTTTTATCTGCAGGGTGTGTGTATATATATATATATTTGTATTTTACTACACACACTGTATGTAAAACAGTTAGCACAATTCTTTCCCAGAGTAAGCCCTCAGTATACATGAATGTCAATAATTCTCTGCTTGCCCGATCTCCTTTTTCTTCTGACTTCTCCTCTTTTTTTTTTTTGTCCATTATTCACTTTCTTTCATTATATCTCTGTGTATTTTTTGTTTTGTAGTTCCCCATATTGCCTCTTAATTTCTTTTTTGTTTGCTTCCTTGTTTTCCTTTAAATACTTCTGCTTTTCTTAACTAGTTAAAAAATAAGATTAAGTGTGAGAGACTAGCGTGAAACTAGTGCTAGGATAACTCGATGGTCATAAAGCAGCATATTGTTAAAACAGCATATTTGAGCAGCGTTTGATTCTGGATGAGGTGAGGTGTAGGAGATATTGGGGAGACGGGTAAGAGAAAGGGATGGTAGGGTGCAATTAGTTCAGAGGAGAAAGATAAAGGTTATTTAAGGGATGGGAAAGAGACTGCCTGGCATCACTCAGGGTGGAAGTTTCTGTTTTCCCATCTAAGCCAGGCAGCTTAAGACAATCCCTGCTACCAAAATAGTAGAAGGACTTAGCATGAGGCTTTATTAGAGTAAGACAGAATTTTACAATTTTACATATGTCATTTTATGAAGTGCATACCTTAGTGCAACAAAAGTTAGAAATAGATATATAGTTGGTAAAAATAATTGAAATATAAAAGATATGTACTGGCAGCCTCTTTCTGCCAAATCAAACATTCTCATTGCTTAGCTTAACTTTCTCTGTATTCAAATTGTACTGGCTCAGAAAACTAGGTAGTTTAAACCCCAGACTACAAGTTGTCTGTTCCCATGCATAGGAAGGAAAACTGTCCACCATGAACCTTTGTAGAATATAACATTTGTTTCCTCTTTAGTGGTGGTAGTTTGATGGCAAATGACTTAAATTATCCTTTTGTTTTACCATGGATAGAGTTGTTTGGGGGGTGTAGCTCAGATCTATAACAGGATCGTTTGGGGGAGCTTGCTGGCTTCTTCCACGCCCTGCAAAGCCCCAGACAGCCAGGGGTCATTGCGACCTAAATGCAGGATGCACTGTAGTGAGATCCAGCATGCCTGGTATCCAGCTTTTCATCCATAATGCCAGTCACTCCCAAATAAGGGGAACTAATCAATTGATTCATGCATTCTCTAGCAGGTCATTCCAGGTAAGCTACATTTGAGGTGTTTTCCTGTGTGAAGTTAGTTGAATCTTTTGATTTCCACCTTCGTGTTTGTATCTTCATTTATTTAGGTGGCTTCGTTTTTGATGTTTTGCCACTGTCACTGTCTAAATGATACTTCACAACTCCCTAGACTGGCATGCATTTGGTAGAGAAGAACACAAGCAAAATCACAGAAAAGGAATATCTCCTAAGCAGAATGATAAATTATAAATATTTAATCTGTACACATATATTTAAATATGTAAATATGCTACAAAGCATAATTAATGTATTGACATAACTGCTGAGCTATTGTATAGTAAGTTGATGAGATAGTGATACAAATGTTGTTAATTAGCATGTAATACATTGAAGACAACCATATCCAACTTGTTAATAGTTAATTGGAGAGCTAATTATGAAGAAGCTCCATTAGAAATTCCTTTTTTGGGTATGTTCGGGCTCTCTTCTCATATTATGAAAAAGTTAGCATGAGTTGCATTTTTTATCAACAAAGAAAATGAAAATAAAATTTATATGGTGATTGTACAATATGTTCTCAAAATCATAAAAGCCAGTGGGTTGTGATCCGGAGAAACTAATGTTGCCCAATTCCTTTCTTAGGCAAGAAATATCATGATGCTTATCCAGCCATGCCATTTTAGGTAAAGATATTATACAAGTGTTTGGAAAAATTTTCTGTATTTATTACTTATATATAGTTTCTTTAGGAAAACTATAATTCCTTTGAAGGATATTAAGATAATTTTTCTCCTTGAATTTACACAGTAGACTTTAAAATTCTTTAAGTTTGTGGGTTAGCTTTTATCAAGGACTAGTAGGATAACTATCCCTGAGTGCTATGGATGTTAAATAAGAAAAAACAACAACAAAATTTACACTCCTTTTTAGATATAATTAAATTAATTAGAATATTTGTTGAATCTTATATGACATCAGGCTTTATAGGAATTCTTAATAATTTCATTTTTCTGGTTTTGAGAATTTGCCAAATGCAAACCATTGTTCCTTAAAGTGGTTAAAAGTTTTATAATGTACAATATTGCACTGAAGAGTCTTAGAAGAAATTTAAAATATTCAGTTTTCTCTTTCAAGAATATTAACTTTATTTTTTATTATGAAGCCTACAGGATTTTATTGGAAATTTTATTTTTTTAAGAATTAATTTTTAATTGTATAGGAATTTTTAGGAAAAAAATCCACATACTAGAGAAATGACAAAGAAGCAAAAACCTATCCCAAAAGCCATTTACCCCCAAAAAGTAATTAGTAACATTCTGTAAATGTCATTACAGAAACTTTCCTCTATACAAATAAAATGAATAGAATGAGTGGACCTGGGTAATGTCTCTTTAACTTTTAGTACTTCTGAGCCGTTCTGGCTCAGAGCAGCCGTTTCCCTGAAGTCACAGGCAGATTATTGCTTCCCTGCTTTTTCATCCCCGCTTCACCTCTGGCTGTTTCCACCTTGGGGGTCTATGGCAACTTCACCCTAGATGTCAGATAGAAGATAATAGGATAGTTTACACTATAATCCATTGTTCCTGCCCTTTTGGAGTGATCTAGATTTCTGTGGAGAAATTTTCATGTGTTTTCTCTTCGTCCGCTGAATACATCCTCAAGGAATCAAATTTAGTAATTTCAAATCAACCTAATCTTCCACATGAAGTATTTGTTGGGTGCCTATTATGTGTTAGGCATTGTTGTAGGGACTTGGAGATACATCAGTAAATTAAGCAGACAACGATTCTTGCTCTGTTGGAGTTTAAAATTTAAAAGGGGAGATGGACATTAAACAATAACTATAATAAATCAGTAAATTATATAGCATTTTAGAAAGTGATAACTACTGTGAAAAAAGAAAGGTGGACTGACATGAAGGGGATTTGAGTGCTAGCAGGGGTAGGGATAAGTGCTATTTTCAGTAGAATAATTGTGGAAAAGGTGATACTTGAACAAAGATTTTAAGGCCAGGGAGTTGGCCACGTGACTGTCTTTGGGAAAAACATTCTATCCAGTAAAACCACCAGGGAAAAGTTTCCAAAGCAAGACCATGCCTGATATATTCAAGGAAGCTTGTGTGGCTGGAACGGAGAGAGCAAGGGAAGGGCACTAGGAGATGAAAACAAAAAGGCAGCAAGAGTCTGTCCAC
Organism: Trachypithecus francoisi; assembly: GCF_009764315.1. NCBI lineage: Eukaryota > Metazoa > Chordata > Mammalia > Primates > Cercopithecidae > Trachypithecus > Trachypithecus francoisi. The sequence continues at coordinate 171,855,692 of NW_022681465.1, read as the reverse complement.
TGACTGTTGCAGTCCGTGCAAAACTTTAACTTTTCGCCCGGGCACAGTGGCTCACGCCTTTAATCCCAGCACTTTGGGAGGCCGAGGCAGGCGGATCACAAGGTCGGGAAATGGAGACCATCTTGGCTAACACGGTGAAACCTCATTTCTACTAAAAATACAAAAACTTAGCGAGGCGTGGTGGCGGGCGCCTGTAGTCTCAGCTACTCGGGAGGCTGAGGCAGGAGAATGGCGTGAACTCAGGAGGCGGAGCTTGCAGTGAGCCGAGATCGAGGTTGCGCCACTGCACCCCAGCCTGGGCGACAGAGCGAGACTCTGTCTCAAACAAAACAAAACAAAACAAAAACTTTTAACTTTTCTCTGAGTTAAATAGGGGACTACTTCAGACTGTTAAGTAGAACAACACATGACCTGAATTACATTTTTAAAGATCATCCTAATATTTGTGTTGAAAATAGCCTGCAGGATTGCAAGGACAGAAAGAGAGAAAATTACAAGGCTATTGAAATAATCTGGGATGAAAGATGACACAGTGGCTTGGACCAGAAAGGTAACAGTGGAGGTAGTGAAAAGTGGCTGAGTGCTGGATATGGGTTGAAGGTACAACAAGGCTTCCTGAGAGATTGGAGTCCAAGGTGAATTCAAGTTCTGTGACCTGAGCATTTTCAGGTGCCTCCATTAAGATGGGGAAGGCTGGCTGGGCGCGGTGGCTCAAGCCTGTAATCCCAGCACTTTGGGAGGCCGAGACGGGCGGATCACGAGGTCAGGAGATCGAGACCATCCTGGCTAACACGGTGAAACCCCGTCTCTACTAAAAATACAAAAACTAGCCGGGCGAGGTGGCGGGCGCCTGTAGTCCCAGCTACTCGGGAGGCTGAGGCGGGAGAATGGCGTGAACCCGGGAGGCGGAGCTTGCAGTGAGCTGAGATCCGGCCACTGCACTCCAGTCCGGGCGACAGAGCGAGACTCTGCCTCAAAAAAAAAAAAGAAAAAAGAAAAAAAAAGATGGGGAAGGCTGCATGTGGGCATGGAGATTAATCAGGAGTCCAGGTTTTAACAGGGGGAGACTGAGTTGCTTATTAGACATCCAAATAGATATATTGAATAAGCAATTGTATAAACAATTTAAGAGCTTGTAGCAGAGATCTGAAAGGGAGATATAAATTTGGTTGCCACTGGCAAACGGATACTCTTTATTTAAAGCCATAAAACTAATGAGATCACTAAGAGAGATAGAGCAGAGAGTCAAAGATTGAGTCTGGAGCCTTCAGCATTAGGAGAATGAGTACCTGCCCCACACACATCTATTGGTTTTTGAATATCTTAAAAATATTATATTTTTCCTTTTATCTATTACATTCCAATATTCCTTCTTTGATAATATGTATATATAAGGGATATAAATGTGCTATTCACAGCACCTAATAGAAATGCTCATGTTAGACTCAAGCCCAAATGTTTTACACTCTATTGCACTTAAAGTATCCTATGGTATCTTTTTTGTATATATCATTTTATAGATGGAACTATGAATCTATTTGTATTTAAAAATGTGTTATCTGTCACGTTATTTCTATCTCTGACCTTTTTCTTCTCTCCTTACACGCTCAACATAAGTGGGTCCATCATTTTGTTTTCAGTATATTTCTAAAGATTCAGTGAATTTCCAAAGATTATCTTAAAACACATCTTTATAATGTAAAATCTTGCATGTCTGTTGCCTCTGTGTATTTAGATGTGAGCCTCAACTGTCCAAGTTGGAGAGGAGAGAAATACAGTTTCTTAAGTCACGTAAGTATGCGTAATACAAAAAATTTTGCATGAAAGATTTTTATTTTATTGGTATTCAAAGTGTTTATTGTTTTAGAAATGACATTATAATGAACCAAATATTTTATCAGGACTTTGTGGGGCATAATTATTTTTAAATGTATGTATTGTGATGAGTAACATACATGCATCAAAATAATGTAATGAACCAGATTGTAAGGGATATGTAATTGAAATGATTATTTGAATTCACTTTACACGTGTGTGTATATATAAAAGCTTCTGTGAGGATGCTGTTGCCTGTTGCTTTGCTCCTGCCCTCAAAGTGATGAACAGCATTTCAGATTTTGGCAATAGTTTATTTACTGAGTATCATCATGAAGAAGAGTAATATGTTTTGTAAGATTTTTTTTAAAACTTTTTAATTTGAAAGGTTTTTAGTCACAGAGAATTTGTACAATTAGTAATTGGAATTCTTGTGTACCCAGATTCTTCAGATGTTAATATTTTACCAATTTATTCTGTCTTTCTTACTCTGCAATTGTTTTATCAAAACGTTGGTAGTAATTTGTATACATGATGCCCCTTTAACTCTTAACTATGTTTGTGTACATTTTCCATAGAATAAGGACTTTCACTTACATATAACAAGAATACAGTTACCAAGATTAAGAAATTAACACTTCCTGGGTGCAGAGGTTTATGCCTGCAATCCCAGCACTTTGGGAGGCCAAAGCAGGAGGATCGCTTGAGCTCAGGAGTTCAAGACCAGCCTGGCCGACATGGTGAAATCATGTCTCTACTGAAAATACAAAAATTATCCAGATGTGGTGGCTCACTCTTGTAATCCTAGCTATTTGGGAGGCTGACGCATGGGAATTACTTGAGTCTGGGAGGTGGAGGTTGCAATGAGCCAAGATTGTGCCACTATACTCCAGACCGAGTGATAGAGTGAGATCCTGTCAAAAAAAGAAACAAACAAACAAGCAAACAAACAAACAAAAACACTTGGTCAGGCACGATGGCTCACTCCTGTAATCCCAGCACTTTGGGAAGCTGAGGCGAGAGGATGTCTTGAGCCCAGGAGTTCAAGACCAGCCTGGGCAATACAGTGAAATCCCATCTCTATTTTAATAAAAGAAAAAAATTTAAAAAGAAATGAACACTTATACAATGCTATTATGTAGTCTATAGACCTTTGTCAAATTTCACCAATTATCTCATGTTTAGTCACTAACCACACATCATTTATTTTCATTAAATGACAAACCTTGTTTATAAAATGTCACATCAACTAGTGCCGGTGTTTAGTTACAGAATTGTGATAGTTGGCATAGTTAGTTAGCAAATGACATTGTGTGTGTAACCTCTCTGTGATCAGCAGCGTGAGAGTTCTTACTGCTTGAATCTCCTTAGTAACCAATTGATTTAATATTAGTGATGCACTGATTCCCATTTTGCTGGGAATCTAGCAATAGAATTCACAAGTAATTCATCTGTGGAAGCAGTAGTCATCTATAAACCTCAGCTGCAAAAAGGTGTGCTGGTTGTGCATACCTCTTTTTTAGTGCTACAATATTGCACATATTTTCTATTATAATAAACTTTATAAAGTTACTTTATTTTTCCAGTTAAATATTTGATACTATCCAGTTCAAAGACTCCTACAGATGAAATGTCCCAAAATGTCTCCTCTTTTTTAATTAAAAAATTAAGTACACATATACATTGAATTTACACAAAACATACATGAATGAATGAAGAGAAAACATGTTCCTGAGAAAGGACGGCAGTTTTGTTATGTGGAAAAAGGTGTGGTATATGTTTATATTTTAGTGCATCTACCTCTGTCCTCATTGGTCACTGATGAATTAAGTCAGAATACTAGGATTACCTATTGTCTGCCTTTGATCCACTAATATAGTCCCCTTTTCTTTAAGATTTATTTCGATTAATGTTTTTAATCTGAGCAGTTAGCACTGTAATGTGATTGATAATTATTTGATTCAAATATAATTTTAAAAATATACAGCGTGGAATAAAATGCAACCATAAAACAGAACAAGGTCATGTCTTTTGCGGGAGCATGCCTAGAGCTGGAGGCTACTATCCTTAGCAGATTAGCACAGGAACAGAAAACCAAATACTGCATTTTCTCACTTATTAGCAGGAGCTAAATGTTGAAAACTCATAAACACAAAGAAGGGAACAATACGCTGGCGTCTACTTTAGGGTAGAGGGCGAGAGGAGGGAGAGGAGCAGAAAAAGTAACTACTGGGTCCTAGGCTTAATACCTGAGTCATAGAATAATCTGGACAACAAACCCTCAAGACATGAGTTTACCTATGTAACAAACCTGCACATGTACCCCTGAACCTAAAAAAAGAGTTAAAATGTTAACCATATAAAAATCCTAGAAGAACATTCATTTATGAATTAAATTTGAATGCATGGAAAATTACATGTATATTTAATTTGTTTTGCCAAATTAACTCTTAAAATAAATTTTCTATTATGTCTCGACATATATTTAGCACTTTTGGAAACGGTGTTATTAACTAGACTATGGTATAGTGTTACATTTGCTTAATTTACCATGATATAAAATTCCTCAATTACTATAGTACACATGTTGCATACCAGGCAAAACTCGGTGGATCTCCAGCAAGTATTACACAAATGTTACCCATACTAGTATAAAAATATTTTATTCATTGTACTCGTGGTTATTGTATTGGAAGCTTCCCCACTCCCACCCCACACACACCAATTGTTATTAAGCAAAATGAGTTGAATTTGGCCAAGCAAGATTACAGAATTACCTTGCCCATGACTGAAGTTAAAGTGCTATTAGTGGAACGGAAATAAAATTGGAGACAGCAAAAAATAAGTTGTTTTTAAACTTTTGAATAATTTTGTAGTCAGAGATGGTGACCCATATAACTTGGGATTTTTTATGTTATTTATAATGTAAGCATAATATTAAAAGATACTTGGAAATATACTTTCAAAAATACTTTCTGCTAAATAAAGAGATTAAGACTGAGTTGTCTATTCATTGATTTCATTTATGTTGAATACTTAATATTTAGAAAATACAAGCAAGTTATTATTGTTTCCACTTCAAATCTGAACAAGGTATTTCTACCATCCTCTTTCAAGCTACTGGTTTAGTTTAATTGATAAACATTCTGAGATTTTTAAGAGAAGCTCTTGAGAAAACATGGCATTTTCAGTTGTATTTCTATGAGTCAGGATTTGTCACTACTTTGCAGCCAAAATGGAATCCACACATAATTTTTCTATAGAAACAGCAGTCATCTATAAACCTCAGCTGCAAAATTTTGTTGTTAAAATACATGTAATTCAATTTATTGGATATATGTACTGCAATTTTGAACTTACAAACATTAATATATGCTATTAAAATGCCACTTTTAGTGGAGATTTAGGGGACCAAATAAAGGTTTCTGCTGTTAAAACAGTTTGATAACTGCTTGGTGGTTTGAATTTCTCACAAATAAAAGAAGTACAGATCTATAGGGTGTTTTTATAAGCTGAAAGCATCTCAGCATTTGCGTTAATGTGTTGCAGTTGCAGATAAAAAAGAAGGTTGTCCTTGCTTCCCACACTTTCCTAAATGGTTCCAAATAATCCTGTTCCTTAAGGTATCAGTCATCTGAATTATCTCACTGCTGTCTTTCCCAGTAGTTACAGTTGGGCCTGGAGTCGGATGAGCACGTGCAGCCTGCTTAGGGCTACTGCTGGGAGAAAGTGTTGGCTGCTGACTAGCAATTGCATTGTGAGTTTGTTCCCTGGAGGAAGATTGCGAAAAAATGAGTGAAGTAAAATACAGAGAAAGAAAATTGGTATGAAGGAAAATGGCTAAGTTAGGAGCAGACGAGACCACTCCAAGGACAGAGAAGGTACCTGGGCTCCCGAGAAAACAGAAAGGAGTAGCTCAGTATGGCTCTTAGCATTTTGTGAAATTTCTGACAGGCAACTTTGAGGCTGTTTCTATGCCATAAAGAGAAAAACTGATGCAGGTTCTCATGAATATTTTCTTTTGAAGAATACTAGGTTTTTAAAATCATGGTATTGGCAAAACAAAGTAATAGTAAATATTATTTTGTAATAATATTTTTCCTGGAAGATTAAAAATATTTTAAATTAATATCAAATATTTAAAATAACAACAACAAAGAAACCAAAGCCAAGAAGCAATGCCCACTGGTATTCCAAAGGATTTTAATATAGATTTTACTCTGAAATTTACAGGAATACTATTAAATAATATTTGAATAGTCATCTAAGACTTTAGTGGATTTATATGTTATCTTCAGGAAAAATTTTGCTATGGATGGGAAGAGGATGAATAATGGAAAACAATCTCTCGGGTGTTATACTGATTACCGGGTGACAAAATTATCTGTACACCAAACCCCTGAGACATGCAGTTTCCCCATGTAACAGACCTGCACATGTGCCCCTTGAACCTGAAACAGAACTTGAAAAGAAAAAAAATTGCTGTCTTTGTCAGTAAAAAGGGTGTAGGAAGACCATTTTGAGTCATGAGATTCTTGTATTATTCATTGGTTAATGAGTATCTAAATTATCAGTTGTGTATAATGTAATTGGATGTTGTGAAGAGCACGGTATGAATATTAAGTTTTTTTTTCTTTTTTCTTTTTTTTTGGATGAGTAGTTAACATGTGTGATGGTAGAGATGACTGAGTCATTTTTAGAGCCTATTGTGTTTTATATTATAGGTTCTTGCTGTTTCAAAATCCCTTTTTGGTTGAAATTCATGCCTGGCACTTTTAAAGCCTGAGAGTACGGCTGCCTTCCAGAGGCTCATACCTGGGTAGAGCATAGAACTTGCCATGTTCCGTGTTTATTTTGAAACTAATTTACTTTTGGTGAACCTAACAGGGCTTCTTATTTTGATGGCTCATTAGACAAAAAAACAGCAGTAACAGTGTTTTATTTTATTTTACTTTGTTTTATTTTATTTATTTATTTTTTAAATTGAGTCAAGCACATTTACACACTCTATTTTTTGTTCTTGGAGAGCCTGCCTTCAGACCAGGACACAAATTCTCAGCAGGGCCATTGCAGAGGCCCCTGAGGAACCTCTTATCTGTTTGCACACAGCAGCTAGATTGTACTTTTTTCACTTCAAATCTAAAAATGTCTCTTTCCTCCTTAACATGATTTTCGGGCTTGGTCTTGCTTTAATCAGAAAATTTGAGGTTTTTAGACACCATCCAGATTTCTGTCTCAAGTCCTTATAAGGTCCTGTGTGCCCTAGCCAGGCCTCTCTTACCGGATTCATTTTGCACCATGTGCCCCTAGGCAGTTAGTATTTTGGTCACATAGCCCTGTATACTGTCCCTTGAAAATATGATGTCCCTTCCTGTCCTGGACTTTAGATATGTGGTATCCTCTCTCCTTTGGTCTGTCCTAACCAACTCTTTCCCATCCTTAAAGACAACCCATTTATGCCTAGTGTTCCATTATTGGAACGCTAAGTCTGTGAGAGTTATTTATATCCTACTGCTCAAGGTCATCACCAAGGTCTGATTGCAAAAATTCCAAAAATCACAACCTCAGGCATAAATGGGTTAAAGAACTCAGCCTCCTAGTGACCACAGAATAGACCAACACTCTCTTTTTGCTATCTCTTAGTATTATATACTGCTACTTTCTAACATGTGTCATATCACAACTGTTATTAAATTATTAATTTTGTGATTGGAACTTCATTTTCAGCCTGCCCAGACAGAATGTAAGCTCTGTTTAGGCACCTGGAACAGTGCCATGAGCATGGGGCTATGCAACAAATGCATTTAGATGTACACGTACACACATACATGTATTTTATAAAGAGATTCTTTAGAGGTCTTATAATTGATTGCTTTAGTATTCGAGGCAGGACAGAGGTAATACAGACTAGATATATAACAGTAAATGACTGTTTTGTTGTTGTTGTTTGTTTTAGTTTTTTTTTTTGGGGGGGGGGAGATGGAGTCTCAGTCTGTCACCCAGGCTGGAGAGCAGTGGCGTGATCTCGGCTCACTGCAACCTCTGCCTCCGGGTTCAAGTGATTCTCCTGCTTCAGCCTTCGGAGTAGCTGGGATTACAGGTGAGTGCCACCACGCTCAGCTAATTTTTGTATTTTTCGTAGAGATGGGGTTTCACCATGTTGGCCAGGCTGGTCTCAAACTCCTGACCTCAGGTGATCCACCCACCTTAGCTCCCAAAGTGCTGGGATTATAGGCATGAGCCACCACGCCCAGCCAATGACTCTTTTTGGAAAGCCTGAAGGTTTTTGCTTCACTACTGTGCATCATTTCTAGTCACAAGGATGTGATTTTGTTAAATCTAGACCAATATGAACATTAAACTGCATTCTAATTTCAAGAACTAATGATAAGCAATTAAATAATATATTCAGCAGATTTGGGCTTTAAAATGATTACTTAAGGGCATTTAAAAAATATATCTGTTTCCTAATATTTGGAGTCTTATACTTTCACTTCTGCCTTCTTCTTTTTTTTTTTTTTTTAATAATAAAAGTTAGTCTCTGGAAAGAATTGTGGCTCTAGACATGGGAGTGTTCCCGCCAGTATAATTGGGGTCATACAACTTTCAGGGCTTACATGGGCTTTGGGGAATAGATGTTTTCATCAACCAAAAAGACATTTCCTCTAGGATATCTTGGCTACGTCCTATTCTCATGATCATTTTTGAGTTATCAGGCAGAATTTTTCCCCCTTCCTTTCCTCTTTTTTTTTTTTTTTAAATTTATAGTCTTAAGTATTCATTTTAGCCACAAATTAAAAAGTAACAATATATCTTCTTGCTATTGCCTTGTTGAAACCAAATCATTGGCATTTCTTTTCCTTTAGGTGTTGCAAAGAAACTGAAAGGGATACCACTTTATTAGCTAAAATTATTTTTATGTGTGTTATATTTCTTAGGGCACTGTAATTCAATTTTCCCCTTCCAGTATTGTGTAGCTGTTAGTGAAAATGTTCTTTGGAGATGGATAAGTTTTTGCTTATTCACATTTATTTGTCTCTCTTGTGAAGACACCTAAGATAGTGTTTATATTATTAGCAGTCATTATTTAAAGAATCAAGAATAGAGATAATATAATCATTAATGAGTGATTATTCAATGTGTGGTTTTAATGCAGTGTTTTTAACTATTAGGAAATAATTTGATGATTTTTGAAGATTTTAAGTTTTAGAATAGGTAAGAATAGAGCCTTTACTGAGGATTATTACATCTTTGTCCTTTTATAATAATTCATCTGATTCTAATAAGTATGGTATAACTTGTCTTTATTATAAATCCATAGGCTGAAGTATAGTCCCCTTACCTTTCAGATGCAGAGGTTCAACTTGTAATTATCAAACTCTTAAGAAAATGGTTGACGTTTTTCTATATTGTAAAATACTTGCTTGGAAAATTTTTATAAAAGATGTCAAAAACTGATGAAAACTTGCTTAAAACTACTTAATAGGTGCTTAAGAAATATATTTAGGTACAAGAGTGTGGCGGTTGGTGAATATATCGTGGGGTTATTTTTTCCTTAACTGATGCAGGAATTTTATGAGCCTGGTGTTGACTTTTATCTGAGGACTATTATGTCAAGTTGTATTATGGACACACTTCTCATTTTAGTCATTTAGAAATCAGTCACTTATTTCTAGATATTGTTGTGTAACTGAGTTGTTCATACTTAAGAGTATACATTATGTAGTAATTAATCTATACCAATATATACTCCTTCAATTGAACATACACTTGGAAATTGTAGATAAATAAGGAAACTGATGTGAACAAAATATGATGTTGGAAAGAATAGAATAATGGTTGCTAATATTTTATTTCTATCATCTATGTCCATATTACTGATAGGTAATTTATGTATAACCACATTACATTGGCTTTGTTATGCCTCAGCAATGATTTTGCTGCCTTTTATTTCTGAAAATTATTTAACTAAGGGCAGTTATGCATAATTTAAATGATATCAGGATGGTAGTGAGGAGAACTTCTAATGATGGAGCTATTACATTAACTCAGTGATCTCTGGTATTTTATTTGTTCTCTTTGAGTCTCAGTTGCCTCATCTGTGAAATGAAATGTTTAGACTAAAAACCTCTAAGGAGTGTGTTAGCTTTACAGATGGATGATTTTGTAGTTCTTTCTTTTTTTTTTTGAGACAGAGTTTCGCTCAGTCGCCCAGGCTGGAGTGCAGTGGCGTGATCTTGGCTCCCTGCAAACTGCCGGGTTCACGCCATTCTCCTGCCTCAGCCTCCCAAGTAGCTGGGACTACAGGCGCCTGCTGCCACGCCCGGCTAATTTTTTGCCTTTTTAGTAGAGATGGGGTTTCACTGTGTTAGCCAGGATGGTCTCAATCTCCTGACCTCGTGATCCACCCGTCTCGGCCTCCCAAAGTGCTGGGATAATTCCTCCTTTTCTTAATCTTGAGGAGTTGTTATTCAGTGTTTGGCTGGCTGTGGAGATCATCTAGGCCAAATCATGGATTTCTGTAATAACCCCTTGGTCTGTGCGATCATCATGGGAGCAGAGGTCTATACCAAACGTGACAAGTACAAATGCTTGAAGTTATCTGCTGGGTACAGAACTGAGTGAAAAAGGAAAACATAGGCCCCTGATGATCCAGAGAATCCATGCTCTTTCTAATGGTGCAGCTATTACTTAGCTGCTAGGGACTGTAGCCCAGAGGAATGCCAGATCTTCTGACCTTTCAAAGGATGCTACATAAAAGGCTGTTTATGTGAACTCTCACAATCTTCAAATGTTAGCACGTAATTTTATTTAAAGAAATTCACTCTGTGGACTAAATTAAATATTCATATGCCGGAACCCATCCTTTGTATGCTAGTCTGTAATTTCTGTTCTATTTCAGTAGACTTCAAACATTTCTGCTCATTCCAACATTAAGCAATGCCTTTCTCATCAAAACCTAGTATACGCACACACATGTGTATGTGTATGCATGTGTATATATGTACATCTATTTATATATGTGACACTAAAACTAAAACTTTATACAATAATATGTATAATACAATTATGTTTTCTATTTTATTCTATGTGACATTTTAAAATTCTGTTCTGTATATTTATATTTTATTTCTTGAAAAATGTAATCACGCTCATATTCATAAAGTCATTCATGATTTACCAATGGGTTGACTTATTTTTGTAGAGACGGGGTCTCACTATGTTGCCCAGGCTGATTTTGAGACTAGGAGGCCTCAAGCTTGGCTTTCCAAAATACTGAGGTTACAGGTGTGAGCCACTACACGTGGTCAAGGGTTGACTTCTTGTTCATGACTCTTTTGAAAAATTTAGATGACAGTATTCTTGATACTTGAATATGATTTTCCCACATACAGATCAGAAATCTGAAATATCTCAGAGGTGATTTTCTCAGCTTGATATCTTAAGAAACATTCCCAAACCACTGTATATTGTTTGCTGATGATTTGAGGTTTCCTTGTAGCCCAAGTCATCAGTACACTGGGAAACAGTAGTGTCTCCAAGAAGACAAGACTGAGCACAGAAGTAGGAGAGAAGAATCAGAGATATGCTACTTAGGAAACTAAATTTGAACATCACATTTTTTCTTCTTTTTAATTGCCTACAGATGGCATTTTTTCGTACTTATTCACATGCAGAGCTGTGTCTATGAACATCCTTGTCTCTTCCAAATGTTTTAGTGTTTCTGGCAAATAAAATTAGATTTTGTTAGATAATAAATATAGGTGACATTATAGATTGGATTCTGTCCATTTGATTTATATTATTATTAGACTATTTATTTCAAATCAATCAATGTTCTCTACATAATGTCAAGTTCATCAGTAAAGTTTCTTTCAGCTTTCACATCTTGTAATTTTACAGTTGAAAACTCATGTATGGTGGTGGCTTTTATAACGTCACAAAGAAGCCTGAAAAAGATCACCTTATGCTTTTTATTCTTCATATGAATAGGGCTTACATTTACTGATAAAAATTATTATACATATATAAAAATAAGCACTAAATAAGACATTTAGTGCTTTATGAATTAAAACTCTTTTGAAAATGTTGCATGGTGTATGTTATAATTTTATAGATATCTGTGGAGAAATATCCTAAAACCATATATTTTGTTAATGAGTTATTGAATATTAATGCCGTATTACACTGCTCTTGGTGAATCATTTGTATTGTTACAAATAAGATTTTAAAAATTTGGGTAGCCTTAGATTTATTTGATCTTTTTTTTTTTAAGACTTTCTTTAAAACACATTTGATCCCCAATTCCCAAACTTAACTTGAAGGAATATGTCATTCTTCAACAGATTGAAAAGTAGGATGTGTTCTTGCCAATTTGTTATTAGATAATTTAAAATACACCCAGAGTCTCTATTTTGTACTGATTTTGAGAGCATGGTTAGGTGATGATATGGCTTTCTGCTATTAAGGTTGATATGGACCAGCGTTTGTTGAGTACTCACCATGAAAATTGGTTTTCATACATTATTCATGTTGAGACCACTCGCATAGAGTATTTTTATCACTTTCATTTTACTAGTAAGGAAGCTGGAGTTAATAACAGTGTTGCAATGTTAGTGGCAGAGTCTATGTTCTTAACTATCATGTTGCTCTATATCCATATTTAGTGTAATAAAGATCTACTGACAATCTGCTGATAATTACATCACCACACTTCTTAGAATATTGTGGGAATGGTTATATACATAAGCATGGTTAATATTCATTCAATACACAATGGTAAAGATGTACCTGTTGGATTATGAAAATGCTACAAATTTTTTTATAAATCAGAATTAGTTGTTGCTCCATACTGCTCCCTCCCTACCACTCAAAGTCTCTCCCCAGTACCTCAACAGGTCTTCCATGATTAAAAACTAGAAGATTCTTGATTGCATGGTATTAGTAGGAACTAACCACAGCATGCCCCTGTGCTCAGACCCAGGTTATTTCTGAATGGCTGATTTGGTCAATTGATTGCTACATAGTTTGAAATCATCCTTGCATGTCAGTGTTTAACTTGAGGAGACAGGTATGATTTGTCAACTAACACTGCTTCATCTGCTGAAGTGAAAGCACACAGAGTGAAGATGAACAAGGATTCAGCTAGATAATTTTTCTCTGTTCTTAGGAGAATTCAGAGTGAACATGGAAATTCAGTCATCTCAATGAAGGTGATGCAGGGCAGTCAAGCCCCCAAACTGGGTCTTAACCTGGAAGGGTTCTTGACTTCACCCAGAAAAGACCTCAAGGGTGGCCCACTGGTAAAAGAAAGCTATTTAATTATTAAGTGTTCAGTAGAGGTATTTCTCCTTGCATAGCAGCACTAACCCGTAGGCCATGTCTCCAGAGTGGCAGTATATGGGCTATTGGCTAGTTATATTGATACCCACTCTTAGTTACATGCAAATTAAGAGAGAGGTCATTTAGAACTTTCTAGAAAAGAGATGTGGAGTTTCTGGAACTATAAAAGGTAACTTTTGAGTTGTTGCTATGGTGCATTGCCATGGCATTTGTAAATTGTCATGGTGCTGGTGGAAGGTGGGAGTGTCTTCATGTTAATGAGCAGTTAGGGCAACTAGAGGTTGCTTTTGTCACCACCTCCAGGCTTCAGCTGGCTGCTTCATTGACCAGATCCTACTCCAATTAGCATGCTCAGAACCAGAAAAGAAGTACTGCCTATCTCCTACCTCAGGCAGGCCTTGATGAATTCTAAAGAGCTCAAACCATTATCCATTTCCAAGGCTGGCAAAATACTCCTAGAGTCTTAAATCCTTTGTTCCTGAGAAAGTACTTTAAAAATGGGTGGGTGGCAATATGTAAATTCTTGGTATATAATCTTGGTTTCCAAGTGAGACAGGAAACAAGGATACTTCACTAAATGCCATCCACTCATGGACTACTTAAGAAGGTTGAGTATCTCTAAACTTAGAGACTCTGTTTACTTTTACATGTGTTTCTTCTCTTGGAAGGCAAATTATCCTTGTTTCGATGCATTTTCATTTTTTTTTTTTTTTAAACAATAGTAGCTATTATCTTTTGGCATTATCTACAAGAACATAATTGATAACAACAAGGTTGTGTTTTGTTATCTGCCACAGGATGTTAAAAGAATAGAATGTCAGTCACTGAAGTGAGCCAAGTACTTACTTAGTTGAAAGTATTTAAAAAATTCTACAGCAAGTATTAAGTCCTTTCTGTACTATGAGACTTGTAAACATTCAAAGGAATGTGAAGATCTCTGAGTCTATATGGGTATAATATATACTCATTTCTTCAGGAATTGATTAAAATGCACAACGAATTTATCAATTTTTATAAAAGAATGCACCCATACAGGCAGTAGATGAGACATGTTATTCAATTTTCATAGGAGTTTAGCAATATGAATAAACTGCCAGCAATATGAATAAACTGAGAATAAAAATACCAAACTTTTTGATGAATAACCATGATAAATTATAGATTTAGGTTGAGTTTCCTCAGCCTCTGTTTGCTGGTAATGACAGTGTTAAGTCTAAAGAGATACTGAGGACAGGAGAAACTGTTTTTCAAGTAAAGAACCTTGATTTTAGAAAAAAACACAAAAATGTATGGCCCTGTTTTCAAATACTGTAGAGAGATCAGACATGATTTACATAACCATTTACTTTGTTTCCTAAACAGTACCTACTTCGCAGTAAGCAACTGTAAATATATTCACTTCCTTGATGCTCAGCAATGCTTGCTTACCTGAGCACATGCAGATATTAGTTTTTGAAGGTAGACATGTCAATGTTTCCTATTCATTTTTTTTTACATTATTGCTACCCTTATACAAGTTTCTCCTTAAAGCTCAGCTAGCCTTTAGTTACAGTTCTTTAAGCAAATTTTTAGAACAGTCAATAATAAACAGAAAAATATTTTAAAATAGTGTGTACTTTTCACTATTGATTAAAGGTAACTTTTTCACTTTAGTTGAATCAGGGTTGTTTTAAAGATAAATTGGGATGTGTCTAGAAAAATAACAACTCAGTTATTTTAGGCTGTTTGGGTTCTTTCTGGATGACAGAGTAACTTCAGTTTTAAGTGTCAGATGTTACAATTAGCCCTCAAGTTTTGTGCTTGTTCTTTTGTTGTCCTGGAACTATCTTTTTTATCAGTAGAACTGGAAATAAATTAGGACTTGACATGTTCTTTTCATGGATTGATTGTAATGTATCATTGTGAAGGCATCTGACTTGCCATTGGCCAAGAGGTGACTAAGGAATCAGGGAACAGTGATATACACCACTGCATGGCTGCCATCCTGTCTGCTTTTAGTATGATTCTCCAAATTTGATTCTGATGCATCGAACTGAGTTTAAATGCACTGATACCTGAGTGCTGAAAACTTTGAGACATGCTGGTGTTAAAAACAAACTGTCCCCTCTTACTCTCTTTTCATGCATGTACACAAACACACACACATGCACACACATATATCCATTTGGTTTCATTTCCTATTATAAACCCAAGTTGCCATTCTAAAAGAGCATATTGACCTATTTTCCTCATACCTCTAAGTTGCCTAAACTTGTATGTTTCTCTTTTATTGATTGATTGATTGAGAGAGGCTCCTCCAGGCTGTAGTATAGTGGGGTGAATACTGCTCACTGTAGCCTCTAATTCCTGAGCTCACGTGATCCTCCTGCCTCAGTCTCCCAAGTAACTGGGAGTATGTGTGTGTCACTTCACCCAACTCATTTTCTTGTTTTTATTTTTTGTTGAGATGGCGAATCGCCATGGTCTTAAACTCCTGGGCACAAGCATTCCCGCCTTGACCTCTCAGAGTGTTGAAAGTACCGTTGTGAGCCACCACACCCAGGGCTCAGGCTCCTTAATTCTTTAAAAGAGACACTTGTTAGAATAACCTTTTCAAAACACAAATTCGAGTGTGTCCTTCCTATTATTAAGAATTGGAGGTGACTCTCTGTGGTCTGTTCCATAAACTAAAATCTCAGACTGGGTTGTAAGACCCTTCTTTACCTCTAGTCTTTCTATTTATGGAAACATTTCCACTATCTTTTCATTGTCTGCAAGACTCAGGCAGGCCTACTTTCTTTCCTTCAGAACATCTTATAATTTAGCAGCTGAACATGTCATGGCTAAAGTAGGTAGGGTGGGACACTAACAATTAAAGTAAAATTCAAATCTGCTAAGCTTATTATATTTCACGGGTACGTATTTGTTTTATCTTGACTTTAGGTGATGAATTTGCAAATTAATTAACTTAACAAACGCTTATGGAGCATGTACTGTACACAGAAACATTGCCAGACACCTAGGGATACCATGCTGAGTAAAAATAGTCAAGTCTGACTTCCTGGAGTTTATATTTTATCCTGAGGTACTAAAATTTTATAAATCCTCACAGAAATGTACAATCGTAACTCTCATAAACATGGTAAAGGATGACTAAGGGGATGTGGCCCAGAAAATCAGATCAAAACTTTCCTAGAAGAAGTTGGAGAATGGCTCAAAATTAACTAAATGACAAGAGGAGATACATATATGCTAGACAGAGAAAATGTGATTCATAGAAATGTTATTAGAAAAATTAGATATTGAACAGGATGTTCCACAGCATTTATTTGTCATTATTACTAGAAAAGCATCTTCAAGCAAATAGTCCTGTATTCCTGCTTAATACATCCTCTAAATATGAAGTTCAAGACATCTCAACATTTTTCGAGAAATAATGGATCTGCACATTGGGTTTCAATAGCTTGTCTTAGTTTTTCTAAAAAATTTAGTAGAATAGAAATTCCTTGACTGTAAAAAATATGGAAAAGCCTAAAGAAGTAAGTGACAAAGTGTGGGTTATGTTAATTTTACATGCACAGGGTGTAGGGCATTCCTGAGTTCAGTGGTGAATAACTGAAGATGAAATAAAGTTTTAGAGAGCAGCTACATTCCACTCTTATGAGAGGAGGAACAATTCCACTGCCTCTTGTGTTGATTAAGACCAACAGAAATGAGTGGACTTCAATGCACGCTGTAAAAGCGTGTTTGAAAAATGCATCATCTATGAGTCAGGCCTGGATTTGCATCCTGGTGCTGTTATGGAGTGACTTCGCCGTTGGAAAACAGAAGCAACACTAAGAGGATTAATTAATATTTGTGTAAGTGCTCAGCATAATACCTTGAACATAGCCATTTCTACCATTATTTTGTGTTTTTCTTAACCCTCATTCCTTCTTTTCTCACTGTTAACATGAATTTTAAAATTCAGCGTGCCTAAAGCAGGGAAGGACAGAAATTGGCAGATACCTGATTATTTCAATATTTTCATTCCTCTTTACCAGCTCTCAGTACTGTTTCTCCTTTTCATTTACTCAAGTTTACTAGTATACCTGACAAAAAATTGCATATATTCAAAGTGTACAAGGTGATGTTCTGATACATGTAGACATTGTGAAGTGATTCACACAATCAAGCTAATTAACATGTGTATAACTTCACATAGTTAACTTTTTGTGTGTGTGATGAGAATATGGAAAATCTACTCTCTTAAAAATTTCAACTATACAATACATTATTATTTGTAACTGTAGTTACTATGCTGTGCATTAGGGTTCCAGAACTTATGCACCCTTTGAACAACATGTCTTCATTTTCCTGTCATCCTTGGAAATCATCTACTCTATGTTTCTGTGAGTTCGACTTTTTAAAATTCTGCATATAAATACGATCACGCTGTATTTGTCTTCCTGAGTCTGGCTTATTTCTCTTAGCATAATGTCTCCCAGGTTCATCCATGTTTCTTCTTTTAAAAGAAAAATGAAAACTCGACGTTCATAGTTAGATGAACTTAAGTTAAAATGCTGACTTTTTTGCTAACTGGTTGTGAGACCGTTAGCCAGTTATATCATTTCACTTGCCGCTTCATCATCTATTAAATATGGATAATAAGAACTGCCTCATCAAGTTGTTGTTCTCTTAGCATAGGGTCTGACATATAATCAATGCATGATGAATGCATGGTACTTTCTTCTGTATACTGGAAATAAGTCAAACTTAAAGTTAAGCTTTAGCAAATATCACTGTATGTTAAATACAATGTTTTCTACCAACTACCAATGATTGCTTTGATCAGTGGTTAAGACCTGTGCATTTATATAAATGTAGGATATGATGAACATGTAAGAGAAATTGCTGTTGATGTGGCACTAATGTCAAGGCAGGGGTGTGGAGAAAGACCTCGGTTGCACTGGAAGGGTTGCTTGGCTCACCAGAGAGAAGATACTAGTAGGTTCTCTGACTTGGTAGAACAGAGTCTCTTGCTGTGCTAGCATCATGTCTTCTACTCTTAATAAATAGCCACTATTTAAGTTTATGGATGAATATTTTCACCAAGAATTCAGTTCAGGATATACAGAGCATCTCATGGACTTACTGTCTCATTTAGGACCAGAAAATAACTTTCTTGCTGAAGGAGCCATAAATAAAAGTGAGTGTTAGACATCCTCTCAGATCCCAATTCACAATCCTCTATGACATCTGAGGACACATAAAAGTGACATGTATCTTTCATAGTAGTGGCAGGCTATACAATGAGCGAACCATTTTCAGAAGACCACGTGAACCTGTGAGGTTTATACTGAGTCAAGATTCAATTTATGTTTTTCAAAACCACCGATGGCTCTTTTTATTGACACTGTTAAAAAGATATTGTTGTCATTGGGAAGTATTTCTCTTTTCAGGCTCATTATATTGCCTCCAGTGATTGCACTGGGAACTAGGTGCTTGATTCTTTCTTATTGATATTTGCTGGGATTATCATAAATATGATCTATAAAATGGAATCATAATAACTATAAATGGAGTCAAAACAATAAGGTGTACATATTATTTTGGGCAAAGTCAGATGGAAATTGTAAGGCAGTTACTGAAACACAATATTTATCATTTTTGCTATTTAGGATTTATCCCATTTATATCATTTTAAGATAAACTTGCAAATAAGAATATATTTTCTGATTGTATATAGATTATTTCTAGCTTGTTCTGAAAAAACTGATGTAGTTGTTTGTTTTTAGCCAAAAATAGTTTTAGAACATTCTTGTCAATCAAAATTTGGTATTTTTCATATATAAACTAAACCATGTGTTTTGGTGGTGGAGCATCCTTGTGGAAATGAACCACATGCGTTTTTTCCTGCAATTTTCTAAGCTTATACAAATTGTATCTTACAGTAATGAAAATGTTGCTGATGAATCTTTGAGAACATCATGACTGTCGTTTTTATTTCAATAGTGTGTCATACCTGAAGTTATTTGGCATACATTTCCTATTGATTTTGAAAGTCATTCCCTGCATGTTGATAGTGAAAAAAAGATTAGAATTCAAATAGGGAGACCTGAGGTCTGAGCTTACCTCTGCAACTAACCAGTTTTATGAGCCTGACTAAATATTTTGAACCCTCTGGGTGACACGGTTCAGAGAATAGACCACGTAACTCCGAACTCAGACAACTTCCCTTTAAATCATTTTCTTCAGTTTAGTGAAAAATAAAATATAATGAAAGGCATATAAAGGTTAGTATTCTTGCAAAATTCTACATGGATTTATTAAACCATGGTTTGAGAATATATTGAAAAAAGCAGTGATGACCAGGGTGTATTGTAGATTCCCTAAGAACCAATCTCATCACATTCATTTAATGTTCAGTAGGACTACTAAATGATAAATTAAGGACTACTCTGTGCCATAACTTGGTATCAGTGAGGCATTTTGCAAAGAATCTCATGATGTCTTTGTTACATAGGAAGGACTGTTCTCAAACCCAAGAGGAAGGGCTGTTTTGGATTATTGCTCACAGTTTATCAAACACATAATCTTTCCAAATAATGATGCATGCAGGCCTGAGTTTTGGCAGCTTCTTGATTTTGTTGTGGAAGTACTTTCTCTTGTTTAAAAAATAATTTTCAATCTGAATATCTTTATTTTCAAGGTAAATATACTCCATTGTCTTCACAAAGTATTTGTAAGATCATTAGATCATTATAATCTTGTTTTCTTCACATTCTTGCAGAGAGATTTTAAAGCCAAACTCACAGCAAGGAGTGAGTCATTTTCAAAAGTTGGTAATCTCTTATTGTGTTTCAAAGCAATATGTAATATGTTACTAACACATACAGGCATAATAACTGTCTTTCATTCTGCAATTCTGATTATGTGTTGAATTTTTTGTAGTTCTCTATACCACAATCAATTATCATGCTTGAAATAATTACCTCAACAACATTACAACATGGTATATGATTGCCAATGGAAAAAAACACACTCAGATTATATCAACTAATAGTAGTCTTTCATTGAATGAGATTGGATATAGGAAATTTTCTAGCAAGTCATGCAGTAGGAATTCAGTAAATGTTCTACTTAAGTCTAACTGCCAACACCTTCTCTAATCATGCTGAAGTAAATTCTGTTTTGTTTTGTCTCTTTTCAACATTTTTTAAAATTAGTTAAATTCATAGAATGAATAACAACTAAATTCACGATCAAGAATGAATAGTAAACATATTGAAACTTAGAATCAAATTCGTAAAATCAAGTTTGTTTAATGCTTGTGTGGAAAGAACCAGATGTGTAGGCAGGACTGCCATCTAAGATTTTGTAGGTTCTCCCTGCAATATATTCTGTGCTTTCTTTCACGGGAGTGTCCATAAATATATAGTGTTTATTTGCTTGTCACATTTACAAGATCACTTACAGTATTACCATCTGCAATGGTGGGCAGAAATCATGCACAAATTTAACAGAGGATTTAAAATACTAAACTAATATTTTAAAAATTAAGTTATGTAACTGTAGAATGGGTAAACATTTTTTAAACAAAACTAGGTATTAAAGAACTTTAAGGATTGTTTCGTTAATATTTAGTGAAGGTATGAAACAATGGAATAGTAATACAGGAATTCAGGGATAGGAAGTAAAGGTAGTAATAAAATTGAAATTGCAACTTGGGTTCAATCTGAGAGGAAATTCTATTGCCTGAATGGGGACAAGACTGGTCAGATGTAAATAAGAGAACTAGCGTTTGTGACTAAAGACTATGTTTTAGATCTCCTGTTAGTTATTTTGCATATAGTATTTCATGTAAGTCTCACAACAGCCTAGATTCCAGCCTTCCTAGCTCACATTAGTCAGAGTAGCTTACTGTCTCCAGTCTGATAGAACGATAATTTGAAGCATTGCAAGTTAAGTTGGGATTAGAAGGAAGGAACATACCAAAAACACCTCTCATAATTTCTTAAGAATTGTCTTGAACACAAGAAAGATACCTAAACACAGCAGAAGCAGCTACAGCATATGTTTCTTTATCTCCATGTTGCAGTAAGGGGAAGGCATGAGAGAGACACTCTCCATTTAGTGAACATGGTACCAGCATTGAGGATGCAGCCAAATGCTTGCTAGGTCACTGCTCCTTTATAGCAAGTTTATATTGCCAGTTTGAGAGGATTTATGTTAATAATCTCTATACATTCTTTCAAGGGAAACTTTTAAATATTTAGTGTTTATTTATTTATTAATTTACTGAGCAAATTCAGCATTCACAAGGCGATATTCTTATTCATGGGAAGGCAGAGTTGATTTTCTCATTCAGAACATTTTCTCTGCTCCAAATTTTTCGTATTCTAACAAGCTCTTTCATCCCAGAGGTGTCATATAAGATTTATTTGAAAAGAATTGAGCACTGTTAAAAATAAGTCAGTTTTGAATAACATTGTTTGGGACCTGTCAGCTTAGGCTGCCACGACAAAATAATATAAACCGTGTGGCTTAAGCAATGGGAATTTATTTCTCTGTTCTGGAGCAAGAAAGTTCCAAATTAAGGTGCTGGCCAATTTGGTTCTGAGTGAACATCTGCTTCCTGGCTTACAGAGGAAAGTCTTCTTGCTGTATTCTCACATGACTGTGGAGTGGGGTGTGTGTAATTTAATTTATCTAGTTGGCTTTTTGGGTGCAGTCTTGCTCATACTAACTAGGAGCCCATGTCAACTTTTATATTGATAATTTCTGTGATCACAGTCCTTCAGCTGAAGGCCATTATTTCTATGCTTTCCAGTATACATCTCTGGGACAGACTTGATTTGCTTTAAGAATTAAACAGATGCAAAGCTATTTCCCGAGAAGAATACTGGTATAGCCTGTAGATACTCATTTATACTGCCATCAATTAAAGGAGACCAAGGCTCTATCTTTCATTTTCTCGACAGTTTCATCTTTGCCATTCACATGTAAGAGTGTTGCTGGCACAGCCCGTATGTTTTTGTTCAATTCAGGTAAAAAGAAACTCCCTCTGAGCATTCAAATTACAAAAACCCTCTTCCTCTGGGTTGACTAACCTATTGCACATCTTGGAAACTGAAGAACTGGCTGGATTTCTGCCCTCACTAATCCTCAACTAGCTCTCTTCAGAGCTGATCTTACAAAATCATATGTGGAATCCTTGCTTACTTGCCTGGTCCTTTCCCCAAACAATATTAAACAACTTTCTTTTCAGCTCTGAATTATCTGAGAGTTCCTATAAATAACCAGTAGACCCAACTGCTACATAAAAAAAAAAAGTCTTCTAGGGTATGTTTATTTTAGAAGATTCTACACTGTTTGTTTCTACTACACTATAGAATAGTCTTTATAGAACCAGATGTAACACTGGACCCTGGATGTTTACTGAAGATTGCTATGACACACAACAATAACAATTTCTTAACTTCTTGAAATCTGTTGAAAACAGGTATTGTTTATGAATAACATTTTCTTAAACACTTATAAATTTTTTTCAGGTCTCAGAACGAAGAAATATCTGTCTTTTCTGAGGTATTGATATGTTATCTTTTCATAAAAGGAAGTTTTCAGTAGTAAGTAGGAAGTAATTGTAAAATTGAAATTCTAGATGTAAGTAATTTCCAGTTTTTTGCTTGTTTGATAGTTTTCCTCAGAGTTTGGATAGCTCTCAATCTAAATATATAATTGCATATATCTATATAATACATATGTACTTTTTTCTCCCTGTTTATATTTTATTCTACTTACATGATATTTGATTTCATTGTATCTGTGTTCTTTATGGAAATTGCTTCAAATGATCATTACTAATACAACTAATTAAACTTACACTGATATGATGAAAAAATATATGCACTGAGTTTCAGAAGATCTGAGTTCAAATAATTCACCCTGTCATTAGTTATTTTTGTGACTTTGGGCAACTCTTTGGTAGTTCTGGTTCACTTTCTCATGCAAAACAAAGGGTTTGATTTCATATAGTTGCATTTCCTATGGTCTCTTTTTATTCTTAAATATGGATTTTAAGATATCATTACATTTCAATCCATTAAATACTTAGAAAAAGAATATGAACCATATCTGATAATTAGATTATTGACAATTTGAAATCATTTAGCATCTCTTGCAATGACATGCTTTAATGTAGATATTTCTCAAAAATCATTTTGGAACTCATGCTACTTGGAACCTCATAATATTTAGAAAATATTTCAAACTTGGGGAAGGGGAGGACATAGCTGTTCGGTCGAGGTTTAGATTTAATAGCACGAAGTGTAGGTTCTTGTTAGAAATTAAGCATATTACCATCTTCAGGGTTTTTAATTTTTTGTGGGTACATAGTAGTTGTATATATTTATGGGGTACATTACATGTTTTGATACAGTCATGCAATGCATAATAATCCCATCATGGAAAATGGGTTATCCATCTCCTAAAGCATTTATTCTTCGTTTTACAAATAATCCAATTATACTCTTTTAGTTCTTTTAAATGTGCAATTTTAAATTATTTTGACTATTGTCATCCTGTTGTGCTGTCAAATACTAGGTCTTACTTATTTTTCTAATTATATTTTGTACCAATTAACCATCCACACCTACCCACTACCCTTCCCCAACTACTCTTTTCAACCTCTGGTAACCATCCTTCTACACTCTGTCTCCATGATGAACTAATCATGTTTTGATTTTTAGTTACTACAAATTAGAACATGTGATATTTGTCTTTCTGCGTCTGGCTTATTTCATTTAGCAAAATGACTTCCAGCTCCATCCATGTTGTAGAAAATATAGAATATCATTATATTTTGTGGCTAAATAGTACTCCACTGTGTATAAGCACCACCTTTTCTTTATCCATTCATCTACTGATGGATTCTTAGGTTGTTTCCAAGTCTTGGCTATTGTGAACAGTGATGCAACAAATATAGGAGTGCCGATGTCTCTTTGATAGGCTGATTTCCTATCTCTTGGTATATACCCAGAGTGGGATTGCTGGATCACATGGTAGCTCTATTTTTAGTTTGTTGAGGAACCTCCAAACTGTTCTCCATGGTGGTTGTACTAATTTTCATTCCCACCAACAGCGTACTAGGGTTGCCTTATCTCCACATCCTTTCCAGCAATTGTTATTGCTTGCCTTTGGATAAAAACCATTTCAACTAGAGATAGATTATATTTCACTGTAATTTTGATTTGCATTTCTCTTATGATCAGTGACATTGAGCACCTTTTCATATGCCTGTTTGGCATTTATAGCTTCTTTTGAGAAATATCTATTTAAATATTTTGTCAGTTTTTAATTGTATTATTATTATTATTTCCTATAGAGTTGTTTGAGCTCATTTTATGTTCTGGTTTTCAATTATTTGTCAGATGGGTAGTTTGCAAATCTTTTCTCCCAATCTATGGGTTGTATCCTCACTTTATTGATTATTTCTTTTGTAGTGCAGTGATTGTTTCTTTTTAACTTGATGTGATCCCGTTTCTTTTTTCTTTGGTTGTCTATGCTTGTGGGATATTACTCAAGAACCTTTTGCCCAAGCCAATGTCCAGGAGAGTTTTCTGAATAGTTTCTTTCAGTAGTTTCATAGTTTGAAGTCTTAGATTTGTTTTTAATCCATTTTGATTGGATTTTTGCATATGATGAGAGGTAAGGGTCTAGTTTAATTCATTCAGCATATGGATATCCAGTTTTCTCAGCACCATTTATGGAAGATTTATTGAAGATACTGTCTTACCTAGTGTATGTCCTTGGTACCTTTGTTGAAAATGAGTTCACTCTAGATGAGTGGATTTGTTTCTGGGGTCTCTATTCTCTTTCTTTGCTCTATGTGCCTGTTTTTGTGTTAGTACCATACTGTTTTGGTCGCTATACCTCTGTAGTATAATCTGAAGTCAGGTAATGTTTTTGGTAATTGTTTTTGATCAGGGTAGCTTTGGCTGTTCTGGGTCTTTTGTGGTTCCATATACATTTTAGAATTATTATTATTTTTCTATATCTGTGAAGAACGTCATTAGTATTCTGATAGGAATTGACATTGAATCTGTAGATTGCTTTGGGTAGTATGGACATTTTAACAATATTGATTCTTCCAATGCATGAGCATGGAATATCTTTCCAGTTTTTTTGTGTCCTCTTCAATTTCTTTCATCAGTATTTTATAGTTTTCCTTGTAGAGATATTTCACTCCTTGGGTGAAATTTAATTGTATGTATGACTATTGTAAAATATATAATTTTTTATTTATTTTTCAGATGTTTGGAATTGGCATACAGAAATGCTGATTTTTATGTGTTGATTTTGTAACTTGTAACTTTACTGAATTTGTTGATCAGTTTTAATATTTTTCTTGTGGAGTCTTTAGGTTTTTCTAAATATAAAATCATACAATCTGCAAACACAGATAATTTGACATATTTCATTCCAATTTGGATGCCCTTTATTTCTTTCTCTTGTCCGATTTTTTTAGCTGGGACTTCCATTGCCATGTTGAATAATGGTGATGAATGTGTGCATCTTTGTCATTCTCCAGATCTTAGAGCAAAGACTTTCATTTTTTTTCTTTATTCAGTATGATACTAGCTGTGGGTCTCTCATATGTGGCTTTCATTATGTTGAGGTTTATTACTTCTATACCCAGTTTCTTAAGGGTTTTTATCATGAAGGAATATTAAATTTTATAAAATGCTTTTTTCAGCATCAATTGAAATGAGCATTTGGTTTTTGTTCTTCATTCTGTTGATATGATGTATCACACTGATTGATTTACACACGTTGAACCACCTTTGTGTCCCTGGAGTAAGTTACACTTGGTCATGATAATTGGTGTTTTTAATGTATTGTTGAATTTTGTTTGCTAGTATTTTGTTGAGGATTTGCACATCAATGTTCATCAGATATATTGGCCAGTAGTTTTAAATTTGATGTGTCTTTTTCTGATTTTGGTATCAGGGTAATACTGACCTCATGAAATGAGATTGTAAGTATTCTCTTCTATGTTTTTCAGAATAGTTCAAGGAGGACTGGTCACAGTTCTTTAAATGTTTGGCAGAATTCAGCAATGAAGCTATTGGGTCCCACACTTTTCTTTACTGGGAGACTTTTTATTATGGCTTTGATCTCATTACTTGTTATTGGTCTGTTCAGGTTATGGATTTCTTACTGGTTCAATCTTGGTAGGTTGTATGTGTCTAGGAATTCATCCATTTTCTCTAGATTTTCCAATTTGTTGGCATATAGTCGTACATAGTAGCCACTAATGATCCTTTGATTTTCTGAAATATCAGTTGCAATGTCTCCTTTTTTATTTTTGATTCTGTTTGTCTTCTCTCTTTCATTCTTGGTTAGTCTGGCTAAAGGTTTGTAAATTTTATCCTTTCAAAAAACAAACATTGCTTTGTTGATTTTTTTGTTTTCTTTGTTTTAAATTTATTTATTTATGCTCTGATCTTCATTGTTTCTTTTCCTCTACTAATTTTGAGTTCAGTTTGCTCTTTCTTTTTTAGTTCTTTAAGATGCATCATTCGGTTGTTTATTTAAAGTTTTTCTTCTTTTTTGATGTAGGTCTTATAGCTATAAGTGTTTTTCTTAGGAATGCTTTCACTGTATCCCACAGGTTTTAGAATGTTGTATTTCCATTATCATTTGTTTCAATAAAGTTTCCAATTTTCTTCTTAATTTCTTTATTTACTCACTGGTCATTCATGAGTGTATTGTTTGATTTATATGTGTTTGTATTGTTGCCAAAATTACTTTTGTTATTGATTTCTAGTATTATTTCATTGTGGTCAGAGAAGATCCTCAATATTATTTCAATTTTTTGAATATTTTAAGAACTTATTTTATTCCCTAACATATGGTCTATTATTGAGAATGACCCATATGCTGAAGAAAAGAATGTGTATTCTGTAGCCTTTGGATGAAATATGTAAATATCTATAATATGGTTTGGCTCTGTGTCCCCACCCAGATTTCATCTTGACTTGTACTCCCATAAATCACAGGTGTTGTAGGAGGGACCCAGTGGGAGATAATTGAATCACGGGGTGGTTTGTCCCATACTGTTCTCGTGGTATTGAATACGTCTCATGAGATTTGATGCTTTGATGCTTTGATAAAGCCTAAGGGCTCTTCACTCAGTTTCTGCTAAAAGCTGCCATATTTCAGACTCACCATGGGCCAGTATGACCTCTGCCCCGGGCAGATCCAGAAATGCTGTCCAAGAGCCTAGGCTTGGACTTGGAGATCCAAATGCCTGCCTGTTGCTCTACCCCACTATGGCTGAGCTGGTATCTACCTGATATTTATCCATCTTCCTGGTGTGAGACAATGTCCCCTTTACTTTTCCTTCTGCTTTTCTCAAACAGAGGGAGTCTTTCACCATAGCCACCATAGCTGGGGATGTGCTGGTTCATCCCTAAAGTCAGCATGTCTCAGAGCCCAAAGCACATGGCATACTAATTGGGTACTACTGCTGGTTATTCAGGGTTCAAGGGCTCTTTAGTCAGCTGGTGATGAATCCTGCTGGGACTGTCCTCTTCTCTTCAGGGCAGTGAGTCCCTTTTGGCCCAAGGAGTGTCTGGAAATCTCATCCAGGAGCTAGGGCATGGAATAGGAGCCTTACAACTCTGTGTAGTGCCCTATCCTACTGTGGCTGAGCTGCTATCCAAGATGGAAGACAAAGTCCTCTTTACTCTTTGCTCTCCTCCTCTTAAGCAGAAGGAATGAGTCACTTTTGTTGCTGTGAGCTGCAATGCCTGCGGTTGGGAGAGGGGTGGTACAGGAATTCCCAAAACTGCTCCTGGCTGGTGTCTCCTTAAGTCACATGCTACCCTAGGCCCCCTGCCTCTGAGCCCAGCCCAGCACTAGAAGTTGCCTAAGAAATCCAGTCTTTGGGTCCTAGACTGCCTTTCAAGTTTACCTAGGATCCCAGAGCACTCGCCTGTAGTGGCGAGGCTTCCCGTAAAACTCCGACCTTCCGACCACTGGGATGGGCATATCACCTCTAGCTAGGTCTGGTCCACATGCCCCCTACATGCAAGGGCACTGGCTGAGGCAAGCATGTCTTTGCTCCCCACTGTAACAAAGCGGCACTGAGTTCAATGTAAAGTTCCCCAGTCACTGTGCTCTCTCTTCCCCAAGTACACAGACTTTCCATGTGCACAGCCACTTTTGGGTGGTAGAGAGGTGGTGTCAGTGATACAAGCCCTCTTCAGTGCTTCTTTAGGTAACATGAAGTTAAAACCAGGTACTGGCCGGGCACAGTGGCTCACGCCTGTAATCCCAGCACTCTGGGAGGCCGAGTTGGGTGGATCACGAGGTCAGGAGATCGAGACTAACCTGGCTAACATGGTGAAACCCCATCTCTACTAAAAATACAAAAAATCAGCTGAGTGTGGTGGCGGGCGCCTGTAGTCCCAGCTACTCCGGAGGCTGAGGCAGGAGAATGGCTTGAACCTGAGGGGCGGAGCTTGCAGTGAATGGAGATCCCACCGCTGCACTCCAGCCTGGGTGACAGAGACTCTGTTTCGAGAGAAAAAAAAAAAAAAAAAGCAGGTACTGTGATTCCTCACCTCATTTTTGGTTCTTGTGATGGTGCTCTAATGTGTGCATATAGTTGTTAAAATTTTGTGTTCTTGCCGTGGGGACACATGGTTTAGGATTCTGTTCCACCATCTTGCTCTGCCTCCTTCCCAGGGCTCTTTTTTTTAACCTAAGATTACTTAAGCACTTTCATGTTTTGGGGAGGGGGTTTGGTAAGTGTAGAAATCAAAAATTTAAAGAACTGTTGTCTAAAATAATCCACCTTTCAACAAAGCAGTGTAAAGGCACTAAGGTTTTCTTCCTTTAAAGGCTGAAAGAGTATTAAGAAGTAAATTAGAAGAATGACTCTGAGGTAAATTCTTTCTTTGTATAAACAATATGTAGCTGTAGAAAGATAAAGAACATTGGGAAGCATTGTAAATAGAATCAGCCCTCTACTTTTATGTTTTATACATAAAAAATTTTGAAAAAAAAATAAATACCTCTTGTCACTAGACACTACTGCTAATTCCATATGTAACTTCAACTATGGTTTTGCATAACTCTTATTTTAAGGAAAAATTAATCATATACTCCTGGGAAATAAATAGGTCATTGTAGTTGTCTTTGAAACCTTTTTCTAAATCCTTTTAACCAGTAACACTAAGTATTCAGTATCTTTCCATTGTCCTTATATATCCAGTTTTCTAAGGAACTTTATTGCCTGCTTTATATGAGTAAGACATCTTGTATTCTGAATTATGACATTACAGTAAAATATACAGGCTTCATTTGATAATTTGGTAATATTTTTGTTTTGGTTATTTTTGGACTACAGCACCCTAGAGTACAGATTAACATAAAATATTTCAATGGCTTGTGTTAGTAATTCACAATTCAATGTATGCAGCGGCATAATGGATTGTAATAGTTTGTGGGGAGCTAGTATTCTGATGATCCACTTATATGCATGTGTTTGATACTTGTGCTAAAATCCTAGCGGAACTTTTCAATTTCTTTTCTTTTTTTTTTTTTTTTTTTTTTTTTTTTTTTTTGAGACGGAGTCTCGCTCTGTCACCCAAACTGGAGTGCAGTGGCCAGATCTCAGCTCACTGCAAGCTCCGCCTTTCGGGTTCACGCCATTCTCCTGCCTCAGCCTCCCGAGTAGCTGGGACTATAGGCGCTGGCCACCTCGCCCGGCTAGTTTTTTGTATTTTTTTAGTAGAGACAGGGTTTCACCGTGTTAGCCAGGATGGTCTCGATCTCCTGACCTTGTGATCCGCCCGTCTCGGCCTCCCAAAGTGCTGGGATTACAGGCTTGAGCCACCGCGCCCGGCTCAATTTCTTTATGTGTGATATATTAGAAGTTAACTGCATAAAAATAATTAAAAAACATATTAAGGCCAAGAATAACCTTGAAATACCAAGTGGTAAGTTGATGTTGTACATGTCATTGAGATGAGATGAAATTTTTAGTTTCTATATCTGTAGGAACTAGCCCATTCAGATTAATCTGATTAATCTTGCCTAAATGTGTGGAAGACATTCAATACTAGGATTTTGAAAAAGAACCAGTTCTGCCATGTTTGATTGAATTTCTAATTCATCAAAATGTGACGTGGAAAAATCATACATAATTGAAATAAATCCTGAATTTAACTCCTGTCTCTAACACTGGTTGCAAGATCTCTAGCAAATCTCTACTCTCACACATAAAATAAAAATAAATAATCCATGCTACTGAAACACTTACAGGATGTAAGAAAAGAAGAGATTTTCCTATGAAATAGCTTTGTTAATTCTAAAGTGCATTACAAGCCTTAGTAATTATCTTCTTCAAAACTAATACTACTGAAATATCATTCTATTTTATTGTTTTGAGTACTGGGCTTACTATAATTGCAATTAACTTTACATTTGTGTCATGCATTCTTTCTGTCACAGTATTTGACATCTGAATTTATTTCAAATAATTTTTCCCCTGAATTTTGATAGTTTCATTTAGCTTATTATCACACAGATCACAAGATATTCTATGTTAAATATATAACTATGGCATGGTTGATGCTATGGTTTGAATGTCCTTTCCAAAACTTACGTTGAAATTTAATTGCCATTGCAGCAGTATTAAGTTCGAGACAGGGCCATCACAAGGTCATTAGGCCTTGAGGGCTCCTTTCTCATGAATAGATTAATGCTGTTATTTCCATAGTGAGTTCCTGAAAAAAAGGAACCCAGCCCCATTTTTTCTCTCTGTTCAGTGTGCTGTCACTCTTTCTCACCGTTGTCTCTGTGTGATCCCTTTCTCAAGACCCTCACCAGATGTGGACTCTGAATCTTGGACTTTCTTGCCTCCAGAACTGTGAGCCAAATACATCTCTTTCCTTTATAAAGAACCCAGTCTGTGGTTTTCTGTTACAGCAGCAGAAAATAAACTAAGACAGCTGACCAGGTTGTGTGACTCTTCCTGCCTGTTCTGGTGAATGTTATAACTGCCATATACTTTTGAATCTTGTTGAGCTTTACATATATTATTTTGGTATTTCTTTTTACCAAAAGTCTAGAATTTATTGGTCCCACAACTCTTTAGTACTATGTTATTTGCTGAGGTGCTATTGGCTGATGGAAGTATTTTAGATCACTGATTTAAGAATATCATTTTATCCATGTATAAAAAAATAAAAGGGAGAAACTGAAACACTTCTTGTTTTAAAAGTGATTAATTTTTGAATAGCTGTACACACTATAAAATTTAAATGTTGTGAAATGGCGTGTACTTTACAGTAAGGTTCTTCTCTCTCAATGTCCATGTCTGTCACTCTTTCAATGACTGTTAATGATTTCTTGAATAGCTTTCCATAAATATTCCTGAAACAATTCTCTATGAATTCAGTCAGGAAAGAACTCTTTCCTTAACTTAGCCAGCATTATTCTGTTTTTAGATTTCACTCTGGTCTTTGATACATTACTTTTAAGTTGATAAAAATATGATTTTCTTATATGTCTCATGAAATTCCGTTACTTTTTTTTTCCTGTTCCTAAGGCATACTCAGTTCCTGCACAGTTTCAAACTAACAGTTTTTCAGCAGTTTGTATTAGGCCCTTCATGCTTATCAAATCATTTTGTGCTATACTTTCATGCTTATCCTATCTTATAAATTGGTGTAGAGGAATAAATCCATTGTTCTATGTTCAACGTCTCACATATGCCATTTAAGCCTATAATGGCATTCTTTTATTTGTCCAATGACCAGCTTTGGCCCATCACTGGAAAATGCATGCCCAGTCTATGCCACTGGGCTTTGGCCTTCTTTCTCTTTTCTGCAGCATAATCTGCTTGCCTAGGGTCCTGACAACCTGCCTACCTCTGATAGGACTTCTTATCTGAGAGACTGGACCTTGGCTCTTAAGTTCACCTTTCTGTCACTGTGCTTTACCTATCATATTTGACCTCTTTAATCAGAATACTCACATGGAATAGTCAGAGTACACAGAGGGTGGAGGTAGGATGTTATCATTATTACAACTTCGTATCTTCTGACGGTCAGCCCTGTGCATCACATTGATGTGGTTTGGCTCTGTGTCCCCACTCATATCTCATGTTGAATTGTGATCTTCAGTGTTGGAGGAAGGGCCTGGTAGAAGGTGACTGGATCATGGGGGCAGATTTCCCTGTTGCTCTTCTTATGATAGTGAGTGACTTGTAATCAGATCTGGCTGTTTAAAAGTGTGTAGTATTTCCCCCTTCGCTCTCTGTCTCCTGCTGCCGTGCGAAGATGTGCTTGCTTCCCCTTTGCCCTTCCGCCATAAGTGTTAAGTTTCCTCAGGCCTCCCCTGCCATGCCTCCTATGCAGCCTGTGGAACTGTGAGTCAATTAAACTTCCTTTCTTTATAAATTACCCAGTCTCTGTCAGTTCTTTATAGCAGTGTGAGAACAGACTAATACACACATGATTTATCACTTGGGATCAGGCCCTCTCTTACCCAGGTCCACTCCACTTTCCACCCATCCCACTCAGGCCTAACATGTCTATTGGGTATGGCTGCAGTTTCAAGATTCATTTCTATATGATATGACTGCATTGCTTGGATTGTTAACACATTTAACACATTAGTAGTACCTTCTGGACAAATGATTACAAGATTTATGTGATGATATAATCATTTCTTTGCATATTAATCATCATATTAGAGGTTTAGAGAACCCAGAAAAACTGATATGGATGTGACCAGGCAGTGAGCGTAATAGCAATGTTTGCAAAGGCAGATACATGACCCTTATAAGCTGGCTTTGGAAAATTAAAGGATTCCAGTTCCACTGAGGGAGATTCTGGGTTGATAGAGCTGGGATAGGGCCCAAAGTAACTGTACTTTTAAAAACTGCTGAGGTAATGAGTCTGTGCAGCTAGTGGGGAATTATTACCTCATGGAACAAGAGATGAACTTTCTGTCATTGTTTATGATCAGGGATATGAGATATTTATGGGAAAGATCTTTCCTGAAAGAAAACAAAATAAAGTTGTCTGGGAAAAATGACTTTTTAGTGTTCTATATAAAAGCAAAAATAAAAGACCATCTCCTTTCCCTCAGTCTCACCACTTTCTCTACCACCTAATCAAGGGAACCAATTCTAAATAGAAAATACTGTTTAATATTTGTTGATTTATTGTCTATATTATATACCATAGCACATATGTCATAAAAATTTTGTAGTGAACAGGGTAATACAAATATGAGAATTACACATTCTTTGGTAATTATAGCTTATATACCAACACAAAAAAATTTTTTAAGTGATTCAGATGCTTTTTTGGTGAACACAATTTAGACATTAATTGTCTGGTGCACTAGGTTAACTTTTCAGAACCATCTGAGTAGAATTTTTATGAAATGAATTTAGCTAAATTTAGAAAAAACAGTGAAGTATTTTTGGAATGCTGTCATCACTGGTTCCTGACAAACAAACAGAATAGCATCACCAGCCATCTCTGAAAGCTTTGAGAATAGATCCTCTTTTTTGTGCCCCAACTACTTAACTTTTTATTTCTCACCCTAGGATCGCATTAGATCAATTAATTCCACTCATAGTTTGATACTCACATTCTATACATCCCTCTAATCAGTATCCTGTTTTTAGGAGTTATTTATTTTTCTTTTTGTTTATAAATGCTTGTGAACATTTTGTCAGATGTGCCAAATTTTTCTGCTGTATACTCATGAAAGACTTTTTACCAATTGTTTACTATATCATCTATAAGTATTAAGCCATGTTTTTAAAATGTGTGCTTTTATAAGCTTGTGAATTTTATTCCTGTAAAAACTTATAAAACTAATGTATAAGCAGAACATACAGTTTGATACTCTGGAGAGAGGTCCTTGATATGCAAAGGTTAAGGCATATGCATTGCTTTAGTTTTTACAGTGATGGTGTTATAGGGTTTTCCCTCAAAACAGAAGCTGTGTCTTTGAAATGGAGAAACTGGAGTGAGAATTTGGCTACCACATGGAATACACATAGATGCAGTGTGTTTATTTAATAAAGATTTACTGTCTTGGAAGACATAATGAAATAAAACTCATGGCCCCTGAACTCAGAAAGCTTACAGGTTGGATGAAGGGACAAACACATGAGAAGATGTCCATTAAACAGAAGACTGTAAAAGAGATGATAAGAACAAAATATCACCCCACAAAGAAGCAGCAGAAAAATGACATGGTGTCCTGTCATGTTCCAGAGTGATCAAGGCAGGGTTCATAAAAGGCATGAGAATAAAGCTGGGATTTGAAGAGTGGGTGACAATTTGCCAGTCAGAAGTAGGAAATAATACATGCCAGTTAACTGTTTGAAAACAAGGGACCTGACTGGGAACATTTGAGTAAAGGGTTGATATACAGACAATAATTGAGATAAAATTAGGGATAAAGTGAAACAAGTAACATAAACTCTGCTTAACGAAAAAGAAAATGGGAATTGTTAGCTCATAAAAGCTTGCAATTCCAAGGATAGAATTCCATTTAGATTTGGCTTATTCAGACCATAATAATCCTCCAGATGTGACCAGGACCTGGTTTCCCTGTTGTTGTTTCTTGACACCGTGTCCCCAGGATTTGCTTCATTCCCATATTATGAGGCTCATATCTTTCATTAACAAATGAAGAGATGAGAGCATGTTGTTGATAAATTACATGGAAGATAAATAAAACCCTTCCTCCCAAAAGCTCCAGCAAAGATCTCTAAATGGCTTACCTAGCTATCCATGAACCAGTGATACCTGTGGATAGACAGGACAGGATGCATTGAATGGCCCTGCCAGTCAGTTCTATTCCTAGGTCTGGCACCCTCCTAAATGGCTGAAAATGAGAATGAAGGGAATTTATCAAGAAAAAATTAGGGTACTCTTGATGGAAGAAAGAGGGGATAAATGGTGAAAAGTCAACCACCAAATGCCCTCATAGGTAGATATGTTGGGCCAGATGTATAACGTAGGGACCTAGGAAGCTTAAATGGTTTTCAGTGGAAACAGGACCTAATGCAAGAAGAGTAATAGATAAAACATTATATGCAAGTACCCAGGATAATGCTAGGTGTATGGCCAAGTAAAATTCTCATAGATAATACAGTAGAAGACATACATAATAATATTTATTGTAGCTCTCTTCATAATAGCAAATCTGAAAACCATCTCAATCCCAATAAGACAATAGTGCATAAGTACTTTGCTGTATATTCACAAAATAATACCTTAGGCAAAATGAACAAAGTATAAAAACATGAATCAGTATGGATAAATCTTAATAATAAATTATATGAAAAATGGATTCTCAAAGATTATAAACATGATAGCCTTTTTGTAAATTTAAAAACAACTAAGGTTTAAATATATATAGTTTCTTAAAGAAGAATATGAATACAATAAAATACAAAAAAGTATGAGACAGGAAACAAACAAGTGAATAGGTATTATAGATGGCAATGTTTATGGTTCAGGAAAGAAAATAAATAATGTAAGATGTTAGGCCAAGCTGGAATGGGGTTATTGCAATGTTATTTTATATATGGTGGTCACTGAAGTCTTCTTTTAGAAGATGGCAGTTGAGCAGAGGATGGAGGGAAGTGAAGGAGTGAGCCATGTGAGTGACGAGAGGAAGTCTTCTGCGCAGAGGGAAGACCAGCCTCGCCAACATAGCAAAACCCTGTCTCTACTAAAAATACAAAAATTAGCCAGTCATGGTGGCATGCATCTGTAATCCCAGCTACGTGGGAGCCTGAGCCATGATAATCACTTGAACCCAAGAGGCTGAGGTTGCAGAGTCGAGATCGTGCCGTTGCACTCCAACCTGGGAAACAGAGCAAGACTCTGTCTCAAAAACAAAAACAACAACAACGATGAAAAAAGAGGATATCCAAATTACCCATAAATATATGAAACAGTACTCAGTTTCATTAGTCAAAGAGAAATGCAAATTAAAACCACTTTATAATATTTGTAATCTGAAATTATTAAAATAAAAAAATATATTGAATATTGGTGAAGACTTGCAGCAACAAGAACTCTCATACATTGTTGGAAAAATGGAAATTGACACAACTACTTTGATAACTGTGTTTGAGAGTTTACTAAAGCTGAAAACAATGCAAACATTAAAACCCAGAAATTCCATTTGTAGGTACATACCAAAGGAACTTGTTCATATACTGCAGTCTCCTCTTACTCATGTGTTTTCTTTCCACAGTTTCAGTTACCCATGATCATCCATGGTCTGGAAATGGGTGTGTTTCAATAAGATGTTTTGAGAGACAGAAATCACATTCATATAACTTCTATTATAGTGTTATAGCCTTTTAATTATTACTTATTATTGTTAATCTTGGACTATACCTTATACATTAATCTTTGTCAAAGGTATGTATGTGTAGGTAAAAATATAGAATTTATAAGGTTCAATATTATGCATGATTTCAGGCACTCTTTGGGAGTCTTGGAACATAGATAAATGAAGACTGCTGTATTTACCACAAGACGTGTAAAAAAATGTTTATAGTAAGATTATTCAAAATAATCAAAAACTGGATGTCCTTGTCCAGACAAGGACAAACACACACACACACACACACACACACACAGACACACACACACACACAGACACAAAAACTACCAGCCAATATCTCTGATGAACATAGATGAAAAAAATCCTCAACAAAATACTAGCTAACTGAATACAACAGCACATCAAAAAGATTATTTATCATGACGAAGGGGATTAATCCCAGGGATGCAAAGTTTATTCAGCATACTCAAGCCAGTAAACATGATATATGAGATCAACAAAATGAAGGCCAAAACATCATATAATTATCTCAATAGATGCAGATGAAGCATTTTAAAAAATCAACACTTTTTATGATAAAAACTCAACAAACTATACAAGAAACACCTCAACATAATAAAGGCCATTTAGACAAACGCAAAGCTACCATCATACAGAATGGGGAAAAGCTGAAAAAGCTTTCTCTCTAAGATCTAGAATAAGATAAGTGTGCCCAGTTTTACCACTTTTATTCAACATAGTACTGGGAGTTCTAGTCAGAGCAATCAAGCAAGAGAACAAAATGTAAAAAAATTCAAATTAGCAAGGAGGAAGTCAAATTGTTTGTGTTTGTGAACACATCTATAGCCAGTTGATTTTAAGCAAAGGTGCCAGGTACACACAATAGAGAAAGAAAAATCTCTGCAATAAATAGTGCTGGTATAACTGGATATGATGCAGAAGAAGGCAGTTCGACTCTTAATCCCTCACCATATATAAAAATGAATTCAAAGTGGATTAAAGACTTAAATGGAAGACCCACATACTACAAAACTATAAGCATACAGGACATGACTCCATGACATTGGTCTAGGCAAAGATTTTTTCGATAAAACCTCAAAGGCACAGGCAACAAAAGCGAAGACAAACTAAAAAACTTCTGCACAACAAAGAAAACAATCATTGGAGTGAAGAGATAAGCTATGGACTGAGAGAATGTATTTGTAAACTACACATCTGGTAAAGGGATATATTCCAAAATAAACAAAAGACTCAAACAACTCAGTAACAACAACAATAACAACAGAAAAAAATAACCTGAATAAAAACTGGGCAACAGTTCCTGAGCAGATATTTCTCAAAAGAAGATATGTAAGTGACCAAAAGGTATATGAAAAAATGTTCAATATCACTAATCATCAGGGAAATGCAAATTAAAACAACAATGAGACATCACTTCATTCCAGTTAGAATGGCCACTATTGTAAAATTAAAGATAGCAGGTGTTGGTAAGGATGTGGAGTAAAGGAAACCCTTATACTCTGCTGGTGGCAATGTAAATTAGTATAGCCAGTTGAAATCCTGAATAGAACAAAAAGGCTTACAAATAATTGTTATGTGGGTCATAACAAAAAGGCTATGTGGGTCAAAAGAGACTCCTGCCTGGCTGCTTGAGCTGGAACAGTGGCCTTTTCCTTGAATGATACAGTTTGAGACCCAAACTGATAGCAGATCTTCCTAAGTTTCTAGCCTCCTGGCTTTCAGACTGGAAGTTACAACATCAGCTCTCCTGGCTTACAGGCCTTAGTACTCTGACTGGAGCTCTGCCATTGGCTCTCCTGGGTCTCCAGCTTGCCAACTGCAGATCTTGAGACTTCTCCGTCCCTATAATTGTGTGAACCAATTCCCTATAATAATTCTCTACATGCTTTCTCACTCTCTCTTACATATATGTATATACACACATACACATATATATGTTTATAACATCCATTTGTTGTATTTCTCTGGAAAACTCTAATGCAAATAGCATTTTTAAATGATTCAGTTTTCCAGTGCTGAAATATTCTTTTTTTAAAGCATGAGTGAATTTCAGGAAATGGTTAAGAATGTGTGAATAATTGCATATTTTTGTGAGTTTACACTAATATGTCTCACATATATATCATGATATAGCCAAACAGAATCAATATGTGTTCTAAGGATGTGCACTGAAATTTTAACCAAGCAATTCCTAACAGCAAGGTTTTTGTATTTTATCTGAAATGTCCTTGTTTAAAACTTTGCAGCATTTATATTGAGAAGTCACTTGCATATGACTTGGCAAATGCTGTAAACTCAGAAAAATGTAGAAAGTAGAGAGAGACTGTTTTATTGAGGTTTAGAGAATGATCTTCGTGCACCCATCATGCTCACAGGCAATACTTTGGTTGGCATACTAGTTCAGCTTTGAGGAAACCAAACAGGGGCAAAGGAATAATACCAATGTTCGTTGGGTGGATTTCTTCTTTTTTGTAACACGGACACCTTCCTGATATTTTCAGGAAACACCATTTCACAAACACTACCTCCTGGGAGTCTGGCAAATCTTTTTGCACAAGTCAATGCCACAGGAAAGAACACAAATGTTTACTTTGGTTAGGTAAGGTTTGATGTGCCTTCTTCTATTAACAAGACTGAATTTCTCTGAAATTAGGTAAAGGAGGACACAGTGGGACAAATTACAGGAAAAATATTACATAGTAACAGATCCCATTTATTGAATGATTAACTCTGTAGCAGGGACAATACTAAAAGCTGTCTATTATTTATTTATTTTTCCCAGCAATCGAGGATGGAGATGCTATTATTGTGTTAATTTTTACAGATTTGGAAACCTATGAGCTTACTAGCTTACATAAGTTCACACTGTTAGAAAGTGGCTGGGATGTGTTTAAACTAGTGCTTTCAGAATCCAGAGATCGAACTCAAGTGGTATGCTAACTGATGAGTGAAGAAAATAAATATAATGAAAAGAAAGAGAAAGCAATGATAAGAAAAAGAATTAATTTAAAAATACCTTCCATTA
The DNA here is from genome assembly GCF_009764315.1 of Trachypithecus francoisi. Lineage (NCBI taxonomy): Eukaryota > Metazoa > Chordata > Mammalia > Primates > Cercopithecidae > Trachypithecus > Trachypithecus francoisi. Next base: position 171,816,118 of record NW_022681465.1, on the reverse strand, counting down.
GAAAACACTTGGAAAAATAACAGAAAACAGAAAAGAAATAGATCAGTTACATACCCCAAATCCAAAGAAACCTTTTAAAGCAGTTTTTCCTTGGTTAATATGCTGTGCATAAATTTGCTTGATTGTGATTTTATTGACCTACTACAAATACTCTTGCTATCCTATTTCCTTACTAATAATTATACCTTAATTTTATGAGTTACTATAATTTTTTTCCTTATTTCTTCTAAAAAAAAAAAGAAAAAAAAAACAGGATACATATGTAGAATGTGCAGGTTTGTTCTATAGGTATATGTGTGCCATGGTTGTTTGCTGACCTGTCCTCTAAGTTCCCACCCCTCAGCCTCCACCCCGCAAAAGGCCCTGGTTTTTGTTGTTCCCCTCTCTGTTTCCATGTGTTCTCAGTGTTCAACTCCTGCTTATGAGTGGTGTTTGTTTGGTTTTCTGTCCCTGTGTTAGTTTGTGTTAGTTTGCTGAGGATGATGATTTTCAGCTTCATTCATGTCCCTGCAAAGGGCTACATAGTATTCCATGATGTATATGTACCACATTTTCTTTATCCAGTGTATCATTGATGGACATTTGAGTTGGTTCCATGTATTTGCTACTGTAAATAGTGCTGCAATAAACATATGTGTGCATGTGTCTTTATGGTAGAATGATGTATATTCCTTTGGGCATGCAGACTATAATGGGATTGCTGAGTCAAATGGTATGTCTGGTTCTACATTCTTGAGGAATTGCCATACTGTCTTCCACAAGGGTTGAGCTAATTTACATTCCCACCAACAATGTAAAAGCATTCCTATTTTCCCGCACCCTTGCCAGCATCTTTTATTGTTTCCTGACTTTTTAATAATTGCCATTCTGATTACCATGAGACGGTTTCTCATTGTGGTTTTGATTTGCAGTTCTCTGATGATCGTTGATGTTGAGCTTTTTTCATATGCTTGTTGGCTGTGTAAATATCTTCTTTTGAGAAGTGTCTGTTCATATCCTTTGCCCACTTTTTTATGGGGTGTTTGTTTTTTTCTTGTAAGTATGTTTAATTCCTTGTAAATTCTGGATATTATACCTTTGTCAGATGGATAGATTACAGAAATTTTCTCCCATTCTGTAGGTTGCCTGTCCACTCTGATGATAGTTTCTTTTGTTGTACAGAAGCTCTTTAGTTTAATTAGATCTCATTTGTCAATTCTGGCTTTTGTTGCAGTTGTTTTTGGCATTTTTGTCATGAACTCTTTGCACATGCCTATGTCCTGAATGGTATTGCCTGGTTTTCTTCTAGGGTTTTTATAGTTTTGGGTTTTATGTTTAAGTCTTTAATCCATCTTGAGTTAATTTTCGTATAAGGTGTGAGGGAGGAGTACAGTTTCAGTTTTCTGCGTATGGCTAGTCAGTTTTCCCAGCATCATTTACTGATTAGGAGATCCTTTCCGCTTTGCTTGTATTTGTCAAGCTTGTCGAAGATCAGTTGGTTGTAGATGTGTGGTGTTATTTCTGAGTCTCTGTTCTGCTCTATTTGTCTATATGTCTGTTTTAGTATCAGCACCGTGGTGTTTTGGTTACTATAGCCTTGTAGTATAATTTAAAGTCAGGCAGCATGATGCCTTCAGCTCTGTTATTTTTGCTTAGGATTGTCTTGACTACATGGTGTCCTCTTTATTTCCATATGAAATTTAAAATAGTTTTTTTTAATTCTGTGAAGAATGTCAATGGTAGTTTGATGGGAATAGCATTGAATTTACAAGGGCAGTATGGCCATTTTCACGATATTGATTCTTCCTATCCATGAGCATGGAATGCTTTTCCATTTGTTTGTGTCCTCTCTTACTTCCTTGAGCAGTGGTTTGTAGTTCTCCCTGAAGAAGTCCTTCACTTCCCTTGTTAGGTGTATTCCTAGGTATTTTATTCTCTTTGTAGCAATCGTGAATGAGAGTTCATTCATGATTTGGCTCTGTGCTTGCCTATTGTTGGTATAAAGGAATGCTTGTGATTTTTGCACATTGATTTTGTATCCTGAGACTTTGCTGAAGTTTCTTATCAGTTCAAGTTTTGGGGCTGAGCTGATGGGGTTTTCTAAATATAAAATCATGTCATCTGCAAACAGAGACAACTTGACTTCCTTTCTTACTATTTGAATACCTTGATTTCTTTCTCTTGCCTGATTGCTCTGGCCAGAACTTCCAACACTATGTTGAATAGGAGTGGTGAGAGAGGGCATCCTTGCCTTGTTTCCAAAGGGAATGCTTCCATCTTTTAACCATTCAATATGGTACTGGCTGTGGGTTTGTGGGTTTGTCATAAATAGCTCTTATCATTTTGAAATATGTTCCATCAATACCTAATTAATTGATAGTTTTTCACATGAAGGGATTTTGAATTTTATCAAAGACCTTTTCTGCATCTATTGAGATAATGTGGTTTGCTTTTGGTTCTGTTTATGTGATTGATTACATTTATTGATTTGCATATGTTGAACCAGCCTTGCATCCCAGGGATTAAGCCAACTTGATCATGGTAGATAAGGTTTTGGATGTGCTGCTGGATTTGGTTTGCCAGTATTTTATTGAGGATTTTCACATCAACGTTCATCAGGGATATTGGCCTAAAGTATTTTGTGTGTGTGTGTTTCTTCCTGGTTTTAGTATCAGGAGGATGCTGGCTTTATATAATGAGTTAGAGAGGAGTCCCTCCTTTTCAATTGTTTGGAATAGTTTCAGAAGGAATGGTACCAGCTCCTCTCTGTATTCCTGGTAGATTTCACCTGTAAATCCATCTGGTTGGGGGCTTTTATTGGTTGATAGGCTATTCATTACTGCCTCAATTTCAGAGCTTGTTATTGGTCTATTCAGGGATTCAACTTCTTCCTGGTTTAGTCTTGGTAGAATGTATGCATCCAAGGAATTTATCCATTTCTTCTAGATTTTCTGATTTATTTGCATAGATGTATTTATAGTATTTTCTGATAGTAGTTTGTATTTCTGTGGGATTAGTGGTGATATCCCCTTTATCATTTTTTATTGTGTCTATTTGATTCTTCTCTCTTCTTCTTTATTAGTCTACCTAGTGGTCTATTTTGTTAATTTTTTTCAAAAAACTAGCTCCTGGATTTGTTGATTTTTTGGAGGGTTTTCCGTGTCTCCGTCTCCTTCAATTCTTCTCTGATATTAGTTATTTCTTGTCTCCTGCTGGCTTTTGGATTAGTTTGCTCTTGACTCTCTAGCTCTTTTAATTGTGATGCTAGTATGATGATTTGAGATCTTTCCAGCTTTCTAATGTGGGTATTTAGTGCTATAAATTTCCGTCTTAACACTGCTTTAGCTGTGTCCGAGAGATTCTGGTATGTTGTCTCTTTGTTCTCTTTGGTTTCTGCCTTAATTTTATTTTTTTACCCAGGAGTCATTCAAGAGCATGCTGTTCAATTTACATGATATTGTGTGGTTTTGACTGGGTTTCTCAATCCTGGGTTCTAATTTGATTTTACTGTGGTCTGAGAGACTATTATGGTTTCCATTCTTTTGCATTTGCTGAGGAACGTTTTACTTCCAATTATGTGGCCAATTTTAGAGCAAGTGCCATGTGGCACTAAGAAGAATGTATATTCTGTTGTTTTGGGTGGAGAGTTCTGTAGACGTCTACTAGGTCCACTTTATCCAGAGCTGAATTCAAGTCCTGAATATCCTTGTTAATTTTCTGTCTCGTTGATCTGTCTAATATTGACAATGGGATGTTAAAGTCCCTCACTATTATCGTGTGGGAGTCTAAGTCTCTTAGAACTTGTTTTATGAATCTGGGTGCTCCTGTATTTGGTGTATATATATTCAGAATAGTTAGCTCTTCTTGCTCAGTTGTTCCCTTTACCATTATATAATGCCTGTCTTTGTCTTTTTTTTTTTTTTTTTTTTTTTATCTTTGTTGGTTTAAAGTCTATTTGGTCAGAGGCTAGGATTGTAACCCCTGCTTTTTTTTCCCCCCATTTGCTTGGTAAATTTTCCTCCATCCCTTTATTTTGAGTCTATATGTGTCTTTGCACATAAGATGGGTCTCCTGAAAACAGCACACCAATGGGACTTGACACCTTAACCAATTTGTCAATCTTTGTCTTTTAACTGGGGCATTTAGCCCATTTACATTTAAGGTTAGTATTGTTATGTGTGAATTTGATCATGTCATCATGATTCTATTTGATTATTTTGCACACTAGTTGATGCAGTTTCTTCATAGTGTCATTGGTTTTTATATTTTGGTGTGTTTTTGTAGTGGCTGGTACTGGTTTTTCCTTTTCCTATTTAGTGCTTATTTCAGGAGCTCTTGCAGGGCAGGCATGGTAGTAACAAAATCCCTCAGCATTTGCTTGTCTGGAATGGATTTTATTTCTCCTTCACTTACAAGTCTTAGTTTGGCTGGTTATGAAATTCTGGGTTGAAAATTCTTTTCTTTAATAATGTTGAATTTTGGCCCCTACTGTCTTCTGGATTGTAGAGTTTCTGCTGAGATGTCTGCTGTTAGTCCGATGGGCTTCCCTTTGTAGGTGACCTGGTCTTTCTCTCTGGCTGCCCTTTACAGTTTTTCCTTCATTTTGACCTGAATAGCTAAAACAATCCTAAGTAAAAAGAACAAATCTGGAGGAATCACGTTGCTTGAATTTCAATTATATTACAAGACTACAGTAACTAACATAGTATAGTTCTGGTATAAAAATAGACACATAGATCAATGGAACAAAATGAGGACCCCAAAATATAGCCACATACCTACAACCAATTGATCTTTAACATGATCTACAAAAATAAACAATGGGTAAAGGACACCATATTCAATAAATGATAATGGGGAAATTAACTAGCCATATACAGAAGAATGAAACTCTACCTCTTCCTCTCACTGTATACAAAAATTAACTCAAGATGCATAAAAGACCTAAATGTAAGACCTAAAACTATAAAAATTCCTAGAAGAAACCTAGGAAAAATTCTTCTGGATATTGGCCAAGGCAAAGAATTTATGAAGATCCCAAAAAGAAGTGCAACAAAAACAAAACAGACAAATGAAACTTAATTAAACTAAAAAACTTCTGTTCAGAGAAAGAAATAATCAATGGGGTAATTAAACAACCACCAGAATGGGAGAAAATATTCACAAATTATGTCCCTGACAAAGGACTAATATGTAGAATCTGCACGGAACTAACAAATGAACAAGTGAAAAACAACTCCATTAAAAACTGGACAAAGGACACAAGCAGACATTTGTCACAAGGAGAAATACAAGCAGCCAACAAACATAGGAAAAATGTATCAACGTCACTAATCATCAAAGAAACACAAATGAAAATCACACTGACATACCATCTTACATCAGTCAAAATGGCTATTAATAAAAAGTCAAAAAACAACAGAGGTTGGCATGGATTTGGGTAAGAGGGAATACTTACACACTGTTTAGGGGAAGGTAGATTGGTTCAGCTTCTATGAAAAACAGTATGGAGATACCTTGAGGAACTAAAATTCATGCTACCATTTGACGCAGCAATCCCACTACTGGGCTTCTGCCCAGTTCAAAATAAATTATATAAAAAGGACACCTGCAATGGTATGTTTATCACAGCACAGAACAGAAGTCATGTAACCAACCTAAGTATCCATCAACAGTTGACTGGATAGAGAAAATGTGGTGTATATAAAACACTGGATACTACACAGCAATAAAAACAATGAAATCACCTTCTTTCAGCAACATGCCTGGAGCTGGAGATCATTATCCTAAGTGAACTAACTCAGAAACAGAAAATGAAATATTTCATGTTCTTACTTATAAGTGGGAGCTAAACAATGGGTAGACACGGATATAAAGTTGGAAATATAGACAGTGGAGTCTCTAAAAAGGGCATAAGTGGGGGAATGAGGGTTGGAAGAATATTTATTGAACATAATGTTCAATATTTGGGTGAAAGTTATACTAGAAACCTAATTCCAATCACTATGCAATATACCTGTGTAACAAACATGACATGTACCCCCTGAATCTAAAATAAAATAAATTAAAATTTATATACTCTTATTTTTTTAAAAAAAGGCATAAGGAAGTAAATTTTAAGAACAAAAGCAAAACAAATAACAGATCCATGAACTATGCTCTTTGATCTATGCTAGAGAGAAAATATAGTTAAAAATAGATAGAGAAATATTGTTAAGGACTTTAAAAACAATCTAGGGACTTTTACCAAACAGGAATTTGGTATAGTATTTTCTGAATGATTTTTTAAAAATCTCTTTCATAATGGTAATATTTAATGTAGAAATGTGAAGTTCAGAGTGGTTATTTTCAAATAGTCTGTCAATAAGAAATTGCCCAGAGTTGGGGAAGTCTCAGACCACCTGAAGTGTAGCTATAAATTGATAGTCCCAAGTCTTGGCAGTCTGCCAGATCTACATTGATTATTTATTGCTGCATAATAAATCATTCTAAAACAAGGTGGCTTGAAACAGCAATAATCACCTATTATCTCTAATAGTTTGTGTGGGTCTCAACTGGAAGTCTCAAATATTGAAGGTTGAAATTATCTATGCTCTCCTTCTCTCACAGATCTGATGGTGGGGCCTGCTGTGGCCTTTTTTTTTTTTTTTTTTTTTTTTTTTGAGACGGAGTCTCGCTCTGTCGCCCAGGCTGGAGTGCAATGGCGCGATCTCGGCTCACTGCAAGCTCTGCCTCCCGGGTTTACGCCATTCTCCTGCCTCAGCCTCCCGAGTAGCTGGGACTACAGGTACCCACCAGCTCGCCCGGCTAGTTTTTTTTTTTTTTTTTTTTTTTTTTTGTATTTTTTAGTAGAGACGGGATTTCACTGGGTTAGCCAGGATGGTCTCGATCTCCTGACCTCGTGATCCACCCGTCTCGACCTCCCAAAGTGCTGGGATTACAGGCTTGAGCCACCGCGTCTGGCCCCTGCTGTGGCTTTTAATTGGAAGGCCCACGTGGGGCATCTTCATGTTGCCTGGGCTACCTTACAACATGGTGGCTGTGTTTCAAGAGCAACTGTCTCAAATTAGAGGGTGAGCCAAGCTAAAGTCATTTTGTCTTTTACACGCTAGCCTCAGAAGTCATGTAGCGTTTCTTCCACTGTATTGTATTGGTAGAGGCAGTTACAAAGGTCCAGCCAGATTTAAGAAAGGAGCACAGATTTCACATTTCACTGGAGGATTTTCAGTGTCACATTTTAATGGGTAATACAAAATACTGTGTGTGTGTACGTGCACGTAATGCACATCACCATGCTTGGAGAATACAGCCTGCTCTTCTGTCTGAGAAGGCCTAGAAAACCAGGTAGAAAGCAATGAGCCACATTTTCCTTCTGAAGGTAATTAATTAAACATGGCAGGGGTTAGGCCAACTCACAAGGGGAGACTTTATTTTGTGTCTCTTCAATTGGTATTTGTACTGAGAAACTGGTAATTTTCTTTATGGACCATGACTGGAGACAGACCTAAAAATGAAGGAACTGTGTCAAGACTGCCATTAAAACTGTAAATATTGAGATTTGGGTATGGTGAACTGTCAGTGCTAAGCTTAGTTGCCTAACACAAAGATATTTCTGGAGGTTGCTGGATCCTTTAGGGTGGTATTGTTTGTTGTTTGAGTGGAAGTTACCTCTTAAGTGCTGGGCACTCAGACTGTAGGATATTCACTAGTTGCCTGATGTTACAAAGGGATCTCAGACCACTGGCACTGTATCTGTAATCATTTAGGCATTTGACCCAAGCTGTCATTGGTACTCTAGGGAGTCATAGGAAGTTTTCAAGATTGTCATGACTTTTCAAAAATTTATTTAATTTAACACTTACTAAGTATCTGTTATGGGTCAAGCACTGTGTGTTGTGATGAAAGTATAGAGGTGAGCAAGATCTCCTTTGTTTAGTAACACATCTACCAAAAGTGAGAGACATGCAAATAGGCCATTTCACTGCAGGATGGGAAATGCCATGATAAAAGGTAAAAGCAAGGGAGGTCTTCTAGGCGAAAGGACACCACTTGAAAAGAATAGAGAAATGATGTCCCAGAGACTAATTATATATTACAGGACAATGTGGGAAGTGATAGGAGTTGAGGCTCACATGATAAGTGGTATCTAGGACGTAAAGGAGAAGTTTATTATTGAGGAGACTTACCTGAAATGACTATATAAAATGCCTTTGTTTTCTTAAGTCCTATCTTAGAGACTTGGCAAGGAGTTTTTAAAAGAGGACATCAAAAATTATAAACCTTAAGAGTTGTAAAGAATCTTAGAAGGCATGTAGCACGTAGTTATATAATTCTAGTGAAATGTAGGGTAATACATTGGGCTATGAAAGTGAAAAGATACAACAGTTGATTAATAGACTGAACATTTAATTGCTAAAACTTTTTCCTGCTCTTATTCTTGAATTTTAAAAATTATTTTATGAATGCTATTTGAAATAAATTATACTAAATTTATATGATATTCTGTTCCCCAGGCATTTTCTAATTTGTGCTTAAATCATTTTTTTTTTTTTTAGATAGGCACAGAGAGTAGATTATCTGCATTTTATAATGGACTAACAGATATTTTGTATGGGTTGTGAATAACCCGTGATCAAACACTTAGTAATTTCCTCAACCAGGAGTAATATTTCTGATTTCTAACTTCAAATATCATGTTTAAGATCACAATACTTACAAAATAGTAGTCTTCTGTGTTTAAGAGTCTTCTATGAAGAAGGTCCTCTAGATGCTACTTTCATATGTTACCTTATTTTCCTTCCCAATGATCCCATGAGATAGGTGGTGCTATAGAGACACCAAGACTTGTAGACACTGGATCATTTCAATCTTCCTCAAAGCAGAAGAGGGCTGAAACTCCTCTTCTCTGATTTCAAGCCCCTGGTCTTTCTGCCTCACTAGATCAGCTTAGCTGTTGTCTTCAGTGTCTCAAAAGTACTCTTTCAACTCAACAACAAATATTTGCCCTTCCACCTTGGGAAAGACTCAACTGCTGAAACAGCTTTAAAATTAATGGACTTTGAAATGTTAAGTAAGAGTAAGACAGCTATGTCAATTCCAACTATATGCCTGAGGAAAATGTGTTTCCTTATTGAGGGCTATACTTTTTATTGTTTAAATTTTGAGTCAATTGGACTAACAACGCATACAACTACACAATAGTATAAGAAAACTGAGCTGATGTGACGAATGAAGGACAAGGTTTACTGTTTGGTTAAGAGATATAAAGCTCAGCTGGGCACGGTGGCTCATGCCTGTAATCGCAGCACTTTGGGAGGCTGACATGGGCAGACCACTTGAGGTCAGGAATTCGAGACCAGCCTGACCAACATGGTGAAATCCCGCTTCTACTAAAAATACAAAAATTAGCCAGGCCTGGTGGCAATTGCCTGTAATCCAGCTACTCAGGCGGCTGAAACAGGAGAATCGCTGGAACCCAGGAAGTGGAGTTTGCAGTGAGCTGAGATCATGCAGTTGCACTCCAGCCCCGCAGACAGAGTGAGACTCAGTCTAAAAAGAAAAAAGAAAAGGAAAGGCCGGGCGCGGTGGCTGACGCCTGCAATCCCAGCACTTTGGGAGGCCGAGGCGGGCGGATCACAACGTCAGGAGATTGAGACCATCCTAGCTAACACGGTGAAACCCCATCTCTACTAAAAATACAAAAACTTTGTGACGGGCGCCTATAGTCCCAGCTACTCAGGAGGCTGAGTCAGGAGAATGGCGCGAACCGGAGAGGCGGAGCTTGCAGTGAGCCGAGATCCCGCCACGACACTCCAGCCCGGGCGACAGGATGAGACTCCGTCTCAAAAAAAAAAAAAAAAAAACTCCTTCTTCACATCACCCCACTCCTTTGCAATCTCCCCTAAATAATGCAACTTAATTTTTGTTTGTCTCCCATAATATTTACATTCCATGAAGAACTTCAGCTGTATTATTCAACACTTCAAGTTAGCATTTCAAGCTGAACGTATGTGTTTCAGGTACATGTAAACATATTACCTACATTTCCAGGATCCCTGTTATCTTGAAGTTTATTCACTACATAGAGAAATAAAATACAAAAATGTATTTTTGGGCTGGGCGCGGTGGCTCATGCCTGAAATCCCAGCACTTTGGGAGGCCGAGGAGGGTGCATCATGAGGTCAAGAGATCGAGACCATCCTAGCCAACATGGTGAAACCCTGTCTGTACTAAAAATACAAAAACTAACTGGGCGTGGTGGTGGGTGCCCATAGTCCCAGCTACTCGGGAGGTTGAGGCAGGAGAATCACTTGAACCAGGGAGGCAGAGGTTGCAGTGAGCCAACTCAAAAAAAAAAGAAAAGTTTTTTTGATTGATGAACACGACAACATCTTAATCATCAGATGCAATATGTGCAACAACTGTAAAAAAAAAAATTGACTAGGTGATAGGTCTTAAAAAAAGAGAGACCTAATTTACCAAACTACTTAGAGGAAGGAAAGCATAATTTTATCTTAATTTCAACTGTAATAGTAAATAATCTTCTAAAGTAATACAGGCAAACCTCATTTTATTATGGTTCACTTTTTGGGCTTCAGTTACTGTGTTTTTCACCAATTGAAAATTTGTGGCAACCCTGTGTCTAGCAAATTTGTCACCACTTTTTTTTCTAAAAGTGTGTGCTTTGTATTTCTGTGTCACATTTTGGTAATCTCTACAAGTTTTCAAAAATTTATCATTATTATTACATCTGTTATGGTGATCTGTGATCAGTGGTCTTCTATTGTAATTATTTGGGGGTGCCACAAAAATGCCTATATAAGACTTCCAACTAATTGAGAAATGTTGTGTATATTCTGATTACTACACTCATTGGCCATTTCCCTCTCTTCCTCTCCGTGGTCCTCTCTATTCCCTAAGACACAACAACATTGAAATTTGACCAGTTAATAACCCTGTAATGACCTCTAAGCATTCAAGTGAAAGGAAGAGTTCCACATCTCTCCTTTCAGTGAAGAGCTGGAAATGATTAAACTTAGTGAGGAAGGCACGTTGAAAGACAAGATAGGGCAAAAGATAGGCCTCTTGCACCAAACAGCGAAGTTGTGAATTCAGAGGAAACGTTCTTCAAGAAAATTAAAAGTACTTCTCTGGTGAACACACAAATGATAAGCAAAACAGCCTTATTGCTGATTAGAAAGTTTTAGTGGTCTGGATAGAAGACGAAACATTCCCTTAAGCCAAAACCTGATCCAGAGCAAATCCCTAAGTTTCTTCAATTCTGTGAAGGCTGAGAAACTTCATAAAGGCTAAAAGGTGAGTAAGATGTAGAAGAAAAATCTGGAGCTAGCAATGGTTTCTTCATGGGGATAAGGAAATAAACCATTTCTATAGCATAAAAGTGCAATGTAAAGCAGCAGATGATGATGGAGAAGCTGTAGCAAGTTATCCAGAAGATCTAAGATAATTGATTAAGGTTGTTACACTAAATAACAGATTTTCAATGAAGATGAAATAGCTTTCTATTGAAAGAAGATGCCACTAGGACTTTCATAGCTGGAGAGAAGTCAGTGCCTGGATTCAGCGTTTCAAAGGACATTCTGACACTGTTTTTAGGGGCTAATGCACCTGATGACTTTAAGATGAAGCTGGTACTTACCTGTCATTCTGAAAACCCTAGTGCCCTTAAGAATGATGCTAAACCTACTTTGCCCTTGCTCTAGAAATGGAACAACAAAGCCTGGATGAAAGCACATCTGTTTACAGCATGATAAACTGAATATATTAAGACTGCTGTTGAGACCTACTGCTCAGAAAAAAATATTTATTTTAAAATATTGCTGCTCATTGGCAATGCACCTGGTCACCTAAGAACTCTGATGAAGAAGTACATAAATTAATGTTGTTTTCATGCCTGTTATCACAACAGCCATTCTGCAGCTCATAGATCAAGGAGTAATTTTGATTTTCAAGTCTTATCATTTAAGGATAATATTTCATAAGGCTATTGCTGCCATACATAGTAATTCTGATGGATATGGGAAAAGTAAATTTAAAACATTCAGGAGAAGAGTCACCATTATAGATGCAGTTAAGAACATTTGTGATTCATAGGAAGAGTTCAAAATGTTGACATTAACTGGAGTTTGGAAGAAGTTGATTCCAACCCTCCTGGATGACTTTGAGAGGTTAAAGACTTCAGTGGAGGAAATAACTGCCTATGTGTAAATCGCAAGAGAACTAGAAGTAGTGCCTGAAGATATAACTGAATTGCTGCAATTTTATGATAAAACTTTAATAAATGAGAGATTTCTTTTTATGGATAAGAAAATAAAGTGGTTTCTTGAGATTATATCTACTCCTGGTAAAAATGCTGTGAACATTGATGAAATAACAACAGATTTGGAATATTGCATAAACTTAGTTGTTAAAGCAATGGCAGGGTTTGAAAGGATTGACTCCAATTTTGAAAGAAATTCTACTGTGTGTAAAATGCTATCAAACAGCCTCTCATGCTACAGATAAATCTTTTGTGAAAGGAAGAGTCCATTCATGTGGCAAACTTTAGTACTGTCTTATTTTAAGACATTGCCACAGCCATCCCAACCTTAAGCCACCACCACCCTGATTATTCATCAGCTATTGCTATCAAGGCAAGAGCTTCCACCGGTAGAAAGGTTTCAGCTTGCTGAAGGCTCAGATGACCATTAACATTTTCTGGCAATAAAGTATTTTTAATTAAGATATGCACATTTTTTAGACATAATGCTATTACATACATATAGACTACAGTGTAAAGATAACTTTTATATGCAGTGGGAAACAACAACAACAAAAAAACATAGTATGGCTCTGGAACCAAATTCACAATACCTCCAAGGTATGCCTATATTTGTAAATTATATGCCTTGGTTTTAGCTTTTTATTGTGACCTTAAGTAATTCATCATTGAATGTAGAGCACAAATTCTGACAGCATGCTCTTAACCTGGAATAAAACTTCCTTTTCTGTGTTCCTAATTTCTTTTTTAAAATAATAGGACAGTCAAATCTTTAATTTCTCTAAATCGCAAGTAGGTTTTCTCTCTAAACAATAGATTTTTTTATACTAAAGTCCAGTTCTACCATTAATTTCTAGGGAGAAAAGTCCTAGTAAACTTCCTGGATTAGAATCTTGCCTCTGCCATTTTCTAGCAATGTGACTTTAAATTACTTAATCTGTCTGTGCTTCAAAATATTTTCGAATCTAAAAAGTAGAGATGATAATAAAACCCACTGGATGAGGTTATTATTATAAGGATTAAATGAGTAAGCTTTTTATCCTAATAAGTAATAAAAATTAAGCTCATGAACCTGATTTTCAAGGTTTTTTACTATCTAATGTAATGGCATTTTCTGGAAAGTATGTTCTTTTTTAAAATATGCATACTCCAGCACTTTGGGAGGCCGAGGCGGGCGGATCACGAGGTCAGGAGATCGAGACCGTCCTGGCTAACACGGTGAAACCTCGTCTCTACTAAAAATACAAAAAGTTAGCCGAGGGTTGTTCCAGGTGCCTATAGTCCCAGCTACTCGGGAGGCTGAGGCAGGAGAATGGCATGAACCCGGGAGGCGGAGCTTGCAGCGAGCCGAGATCGCGCCACTGCAATCCAGCCTGGGCAACAGAGCAAGACTCCGTCTCAAAAAATAAAAATAAAACATAAAACATGCATACTCCAATTAAGCTGAAACATGCCTAATTTCTGAATGTTTCTTATTGACTGCAACTTTCACGCCTCTGCAAATGCCACTCTCTTTAAATAAAAGATCCTCTATCTACTTTCCAATTGCCAGAATCTATTAACATTTGCTATAACATAGCTCAATCCCAGGATAATACTCACAAATTCTCAAGGTATAGGAATGTCCAACTTAGTAGAAACTCTATTACCACTTCCCACACAGGCTTAGTATGAGGCTGTAGATTTAGGGTGTGTATTAGTCTGTTTTCACACTGCCGATAAAGACATACTGAGACTGGGAAAATAAAAGAGGTTTAATTGAACTTACAGTTCCAAATGGCTGGGGAGGCCTCAGAATCATGGCAGGAGATGAAATACACTTCTTACATGGTGGTGGCAAGAGAAAATGAGAAAGATGTGAAAGCGTAAATCCCTGATAAAACCATCAGATCTCATGAAACTTATCCTCTACCATGAGAACAGTATGGCAGAAACCGCCCTCATGATTCAAATTAATTATCTCCCACCAGGTCCCTCCCACAACACGTGGGAATTATAGGAATGCAATTCAAGATGAGATTTGAGTGGGGATACAGAGCCAAACCATATCAAGCAGTAATCCTCTAACCAACTGATCAAAGGCCACAAGCTAAAGAGAAACTGGATTTGGAATTTGCTTGCCAAGAAGATTTCTCAGAACTGAGAGTAGTTTTCCCTTAAGTGTATGGTGATAAATAGCTTTCCTTCCCTACTCAAAAGATTTCTATGATTCTTCCCTGATTTAGTTGATCTACTTATTAGGACCTAAAGAGCTAAGTTTTTTGCTTCATTTATAAGACATGATTTTCAGAAAACATTTAGCTGTAAGAGTAGTTTTACTCTCAACAGATTATAAACCAAACCTAAGTAACAATAAGGTAAAATTGCTCTATTACCTTAACAAGGCCTCATCCCCAACCTCTCCCCAATTTGATCCTTCAGGATCCAGCTCAGATTCTTGATCCTCCCTTTTAATTCATCTCTTTCTTCTCAATGCCCATCCTAATTTTTGCCTCTCTGGCTGAACCCATTCAGTCCTTCTGTGTCCTAAAGTTATTTTTGCACTTGATTTATCTCACTAAGAAATAGTGAGCAAACTTGGGGGAAGTTTGCCATATTTTTGTGTTCTCCACAAGTATTTTGTCAGTAGGAATTTCTTAATAAATATTTTACTTTATACTTATTCTGTTGTGATTGGTAACATTTGATACTCATTCTATAAAGCGTGATTCAGTGTTGAAGGTTGAAGTTTTAGAGAATTTGACTTTCTTTAAAAAGCTTGAGATTTTTGAATTGTAGCACATTTATCTAGAGTTGTTAGAAGCTAAGATTTACACTTGAAGAAGTTATCGGGAGACTTCGAAGTTAGACAAATCCTGATTCATATCACTATGTGGCTGCTTCTTGATATGTGACCTTTCCAAGTTCCAGCCTCTACAATTATAAAATAGAGAAGCAAAATTTTAAAATGGTATTAGTGAATGTAGAATGAGACCTTGACTACAAAGTCAAGCTCCTGTCTCATGATATGCATTCAGTGAGGATTAGCTGTTATTGTAAATATGAATAAAATGAGTATGTATATCTGTTACTCATAATTGTTCATCACAGTTCTGGTATAGAGTAGTGCACAATAAACAAAGTTTCTTTGTAGGCCAGGTGTGGTGGCTCACGCCTGTAATCCCAGCACTTTGGGAGGCCAAGGTGGACAGATCACAAAGTCAGGAGTTCGAGACCAACCTAGCCAACATAGTGAAACTCCATCTCTACTAAAAATACAAAATATTAGCCGGGCATGGTGATGGGTGCCTGTAATCCCAGCTACTTGGGAGGCTGAGGCTGGAGAATCCTTTGAACCCAGGAGGTGGAGGTTGCAGTGAGCTGAGATTGTGTGATTGCACTCCAGCTTGGGTGACAGTGTGAGACTCCATCTCAAAAAAAATAAAAATAAATAAATAAATAATGGTACTGTATAGATCCTTTTATAGCAATTCCTCGATTTTCAGAGAATTCTAAGAGGATATATATGTATATTCCATATATCCCTTTCTTCATTTGTCATAATCATTATATTAAAGGCTATATAAATTTTATAAAGTTATTTTTATATAAAAGCAATAACTGCTTTTGTGGTTTTAAGTAGAAACAAATATTATGTTAATTTATTTTATTTTTTCTGAATTATTTGTATAATTACTTTCTGTTATCTCAGAACCAACCTCATAGCCTGTGTTGGACATGTAAGTCGCCTTGGTTGTTTTCAATTTTCAGAATTATAGCAATTGATGTGTAATGTCATGGTAAGGATAATGTCATGGTGAGGATAGTTTTAAAATAGTAAACTCAGAGATTAATCATGTTGTAAATGAAAATGCACAGAAGGGCTGAGGAGTTCTTATCTTGAATCTTCAAAAGTACCAAGTAAAGATAGAAATTTTAATATGGTATCTTCTTGAAGAGACATGCTGAAACAGTTTTGTAAGAGTAGCTTATGTTCCCATTTGATATATATAAGATAAAAAGCCCAGGATTGCTATTATAGTCTTTATTTATTATGCAGTACAACAGCTTGAATCTTTGTGTAGTATTTTGGACATCTATCACTTTCATCATCAAAATGTCTGAAAAGACAAAGTAGCATAACTAAGGCATTATACTGTGTTACAGTTTTGCCATACATAATGATAAAGATGTCATACTACCCTTCCATAAATTTTGGTAACAAACTTAACTTGTTTGAAGGCTGCATGCTGCTTCCAAAAGACTCTCTTTTTAACATAAATTTCAGATTAAAATACTCGACTTATTAACATGAAAAATATACTTGTAAATCTGAAGAATAAAATGCAGAATAACTCTTGTAGTAGTAGGAGCCGTATTCTGCAAGTGGATGCCTAGTGTTCTTGACTGAATTGATGGTAAATACAACTAGCTTGTAAAATGGTATATTCTGGACAACATAATTTGTTTCTGTTTTGATTTGATAGATAGTGCTTCAAATGATATATTAAATTCATATGAAGTGAATTCATAGTAAGTAAGAATTTTTTATATTATGAATTTAAGAATATAGGCTTTTGGTGAATGACAGAACCATAATCTTTTGTGGTGGTTTATTTCCAAAGCAATCTCAAATACAACTGCTTTACACATTATTTATCTCTCCTTTGTCTTTGTTGCCCGTGTGCACATAACCCATCCCTGTGAAGACCATAACTTATTGTTTAAATGGAGATTTTTGTCTCCATATCTTAGCTAACAAATGACTTTAGATTTCATAATAATGGTTGTTAATGTATAGGGCATGTAGAAGGATTTAGTTATATTGCTAACATTTTATTCTCCCCTGTGTAATATTCCAAAATGTCAATGTTAAGTTACTAACTTCTAAAAATATGTTACTCTTTGTTTTAGAGAAGCATGAGATAATTGAAGCTACCTTCTTTAATAAATTACAAAAACCTAAGATATAATTTACTTCATTCGCAATTTATCTTTTAATTACTAACTTAGAAATAACTTTGGTACCCATACCAGAATCTCTGGGTCACAGCTAAGGCCATGTTAAGAGGGAAATTGATAGCACTAAATGCCCACATCCAAAAGTTAGAAAGAGCTCAAGTTAACAATTTAACATCACAGTTGTAAGAACTAGAGAAGCAAGAGCAAACAAACTCCAAAGCTAGCAGAAGACAAGAAGTAATGAAAATAAGAGCTGAACTGAAGGAGATTGAGATAGGAAAAACTGTACAAAAGATCAACAAATATAGATTTGATTTTTTGAAAAAATTAATAAGATAGACTACTAACTAGAAGAAAAGAAAGAAAATCTAAATAAGCACAATTATAAATGACAAAAGGGACATTACTGCTGACCCCAAAGAAATACAAATAATCACTAGAGACTAAGAGGAACACGTCTATGCACACAAATTAGAAAATCTAGGAGAAGTGGATAAATTCCTAGACACCTAACACCCTCCCAAGCTGAACCAGGAAGAAATTGATTTCCTGAACAGATCAATAATGAGCTCCAAAATTGAATCAGTAATAAATATCCTACCAAAAAAAAAAAAAAAAGGCCCAGAACTAGTTGGATTCATACCTGAATTCTATCAGATGTACAAAAAAAAGCTGATACCATTCCTACTGAAACTATTCCAAAAAATTCAGGTGGAAGTACTTCTCTCCAATTCATTCTATGAGGCCAGCATCAGCCTGATACCAAAACCTGGTAGAGACACAACGAAAGAAAGAAAACTTCAGGGCAATATTCTTGATGAACATAGATGCAAAAATCCACAAGAAAATACCAACAAACAGAATCTAATAGCACATCAAAAAGCTAATCTACCACAATAAAGTAGGCTTTATCTCTAGAATGCAAGTTTGGTTCAGCATATGCAAATCAATAAATGTGATTCATCACATAAAGAAAATTAAAGACAGAAATCCCATTATTATCTCAATAGATGTAGAAAAAGCTTTTGATAAAATACAAAATGTTTTCACGTTAAAAACCCTCAAAAATGAGGCACAGAAGGAATGTACTTCAAAATATTAAGAGTCATTTATGACAAACCCACAGCTAAAATCATACTGACTGGGCAAAAGCTAGAAGCGTTCCCCTTGAAAACTGGCACAAGACAAGGATGCCCTCACTCAGCATTCCTATTAAAAATAGTATTGGAAGTCCTGACAACAGCAATCAGGCAAAAGAAAGAAATAAAAGTCAACCTAATAGGAAGAGAGGAAGTCAAACTATCCCTCTTTGCAGATGAAATTATCCTATATCTAGAAAACTCCATCCTCTCTGCTCAAAGGTGCCTTGAGCTGATAATCAACTTCAACAAAGTTTCAGAATACAAGATCAACATCCAAAGTCAGTAGCATTCCTATACAGCAACAACATCCAAGCCGAGAGCTAAATCAGGAACACAATCCCATTCACAGTAGCCACAAAAAATAATAAAATACCTAGGAATACAGCTAATCAAGGCGGCGAAAAATCTCTACAATGAACCACTGCTGAAAAGAAATCAGAGATGATACAAACAAATGGAAAAATATCTGATGTTCATGGATAGGAAAAACAGATATTACTCAAATGGTCATATTGTCCAAAGCAATTTACAGATTCAATGCTATTCCTATAAAACTACCGAAGAAATTCTTCACAGTAGTAGAAAAAAACTATTTTAAAATTAATAAAGAACAGAACAAGAGCCCAAATATTCAAGGCAATCCTATGCAAAAAGAACAAAGCTGGAGGCATCATGCTACCTGATTTCAAACTATACTACAAGGCTACAGTAGCCAAAGCAGCATGTTACTTGTACAAACACAGACAGGTAGACCAATGGAACAGAACAGAGAACGCAGAAATAATGATGCATACCTACAACCATCGATCTTTGACAAAACTGACAAAAGCAAGCAATGGGGAAAGGACTCCCTGTTCAATAAATGGCATTGGGATGACTGGCTAGCCGGATGCAGAAAATTGCAACTGGACCCATTCGTTACACCATATGCAAAAATCAACCCAAAATGAATTAAAGACTCAAATATATAACCTAAAACAATAAAAATCCGTGCAAGATAACCCAGGAAATGTAATTCTGAACATAGGAACTAGCATAGGCATCATGACGAAGGGCAAAGATGCCAAAAGCAATTGCAACAAAAGCAAAAATTGACAAATGGAATCTAATTAAACTAAAGAGCTTGTGTACAGCAAAAGAAACTATCAATGGAGTAAACAGACAACCTATAAAATGGAAGAAAGATTGTAATATCCAAAATCTATACGGAACTTAAAGAAATTTAGAAGCAAAATCAAACAATCTCATTAAAAAGTGGGCAAATAACATGAATAGACAATATGTAGACATATAGAAGACATATATGCAGTCAACAACCATATGAAGGAAAGCTCAACGTTACTGATCATTAGAGAAAAGCAAATCAAATCCACAATGACATACTATCTCACATTAGTCAGAAGGGCTATTAGCAAAAAGTCAAAAAACAAAAAACAGATGTTAGTGTGGTTCTGGAGAAAAGGAAATGCTTGTACACTGCTAGTGGGAGTGTAAATTAGTTCAACCATTGTCGAAAGTAGTGTGACAATTTCTCTATGAGGGAGAATAACTAATTAGGAAAAATAACTATTTTTAATATGCTTAGTACCTGAATAACAAAATTGTCTGTACACCACACTCCATGACACAACTTTGACTGTGTTAACAAACCTGCACACACACCTGTGAACCTAAAATAAAAGTTAAAAAAATTCAGTGACTCAATTGCTTTGTTCTCAGAGTCTTAATAGAATGCGTGATGTTCTTATGATTCTCCTTTTGCCCATTTAGTACACATATTTTTCATATAAACGCTTTGCAGATTTGTGGATCTCTAATATTGCTTTATCTTGACAATAGTCTTATTTAGAAAAATTTAGCTTTGCAACTTGAATATAACTTTAGTATTCCTATCATTAAAAATTACCTAATATATTTCCTGCCAAAATGTAGTCTTTTGTAAGCACATTTTCAGTTTGAGGTTTTCATAGCAAATCAAAAGATGAGCAGTGACTGTGAAACTTGCAGAAAGTTCTTATCAACATTAAAGATGGGAAATAGAACAGCCTTTTTATGACTTAAAATTTTATTTCTCTCTCTCTTCATCCATCCATTTATCTGTCTCATTCCAGATGTTCTTTTTTTATCTCTTGTCTTTTTTTTTTTTTAAGTCCATTGGCCATTGTGATCAATTTAGTTATGCAATCTTGATTTGGACTCATGGGATATGAGAAGGAACCTGCTGAAGCTTATGGAAAAGTCTTTTTCTTTTCCTACATAAGGTACCTAAACTTCATCTGGATACAGTGGTAAAATGGGACAGACTCTGCCCCCAGAGTGAAGTTAAAACATCTGAAGGAAGAGCTGAACAATTTCCACAAAACTGGAACCTGATTGTATGGAAAAACCTGAGGACCAAACTCTTCCTGGAGTTTCCCTTACCATTGAAACTTCATTTATTTTGGGCCATTTAATTACTTTTGTTTTTATTCTTTGTTTTAGGCATCACTTTTCTCTTCATTATTTTTAACATAATGAAATATGTCAACTATATGAAAATTACACAGGATGAGATAATCAATACCTCTATATCAATTGCCCAACTTAAAGCAAATTTTTTTTGTATTTGATTTTAAACATTTTTACACCAAAGTATCACAAATACAACTTACATCATTTGTGTAAGCCCCCTAATTCAACTCTTCTCTTCTTTTTCCCTTTCTCTGTCCCTGCATGTTAACCAAATCCTGAATTTGATATTTATTATTGTAATGCATTTTTTCTATATTTATTTTCTGTGTATGTATAAGTCCAGATATAATATGCATAATTTTTAAATTCTGTCTGGTTTGTGTCATATGTATTTGTGAAAAAAAATTATGCAACAGTCTTCTTTCTAGAACTTCTGGTTATAGTTTATGCTTTTTTATTTCCAGGAAGTATTTCATTATAGAATATGAAGGTCATTACCTTGTATACATATAAAACAATTTATGTACTCACCTGTTGAGTCACAATCATGGTTTTTAAATTTTTGTTATTAAGGGTTTTACATTTTTAATTTAATGGATGTTTATTTCTTGATTACAAGTGTTCATTTGCCATTTGGTAATTTTTTTGCTTACATAATTTATATTTTTACTGGATCATCTCTCTTTTTACATTGATTTATAGAATATTTATTGTATTTGAGTACTAGTACTTTATAAGGTGTATGCTTTAAAAATATCTTCCATTCTATTGGTTGTTTTTAATATTGTTCATATTATATCTTACAATTTGTAGTAAAAATTTTCACCATTGCTATGCTTTTTGCTTTGAACTTTGTGAGTCTTGTTAAGAAGTCCATTTGTATTCCAAGGTTATAAAACTGTATTTTCCTGTGTTTTTTCTAAAATTTGAAAGTTTTCTCTTGCATTTTTAAGAATTTTTTATGTATTAATGTTTCTCTATAATTTCTAAAATATTAAAATTCTGACTTTGACATTTAAATGTTTAATTAATACAGATTTATTTTGGGATGTAATAGAAGTAGGAATAAAGATATTCTAACATCCCGTATTTATAGCATATTCTCAAACAACATGTAGTCTTTCCCCTTACAGATTTATTATATCAGGTCCCTATCAGTACGGGTGTATTTCAAGGATTCTGTTCTCTTGCTTGTTCTGAGTAACATGATCATAGACTGTGTAACAATATTATATTTCCTCAATTTCTATAACTGTAATGTCTGGATATTTAGGAGCGTAATTCTTCCAAATCTGTAAGGCTCAGTTACCTTTCTACTTCTCTTCCTCCATCTCCTCCTTCTAAATCTTTTAAATGTTCTTGAATATTTTTCTCCCTTTGCCTTTTCATTTGAAATGTAAGATCAACTTGTCAATTTTTGTAAAATATTCCTTTAGAATTTTAGTGAAATCTCTTTGGATATGTAGAATAATTTGGGGGGAATAGCTGTTGCTGTAATATGGAGGTCTCCCAGTCATGAATATGGGTTATGTATACAAATATGCAGGACCATCCTGATGACGTTTCATAATATTGTCCTTGAAGATCTACTTCATCATGAAAAAATACTTTTTTATTTATCTATAGATAATTGTGAGAATTTTTTTCATATTCTGTCAATTTCTACCTTTCTATATGTCTGGATTGAGGGCATACGTGTCAGATTTTTTATACACTTCTTGTTAATTGCTTCTTTTACATTATGTAGCAATCCTCTTTTTTATACAGCATAAATGTAGGCAATTTTTGTCAGCTTAAAAAACTAATTAATTAAAAAGAATTATCTCCAAGATATTATATCTTGTAGCCATTGAAAATATTTTGGTATGGCTCCCTCCTGTCTTTTTCTTATGCAAGCAGTTGTGACTGTGTACCGTTTTTTCTTTTTCAACTTTTATTTTTGAATCAGGGGGTAATGTGCAGGTTTGTTATAAAGCTATATTGTATGATGCTGAGATTCAGGGTATGACTGAACCTGTCAATGGGGTAGTGTGCATATAACCTGACAGGTAGTTTTTCATCCCTGCCTCCCTCCAACACTGCCCCCTCTAGTAGTCTCTGGTTCCTGTTATTCCCATTTTTATTTCCATGTGTACTTAATGTTTAACTCCCGTTTATACGGGTGAATATGCATGTAGAATTTGGTTTTCCATTTCTGTATTAGCTGACTTAGGATAATGACATCCAGCAGCATCATTGTTGCTGCAAAAGACATGAATGTTTTTATGGCTGTGTGCTATTGCATGGTGTATATATGCCACATTTTTTCTATCCAATACCCAGCAGTCTTCTTTATTCTTATTCATGCTTTTGGCTTTAAAATCAATTTAATCTGGTATTAATGTAGTTAAGTTAGCTTACTTTGCTAGAATTTTTTGTTCATTTTTAAAATTAATCTCTTAATTTCTTTATATTATAAGTTTGCCTTTAAAATCAGAGTATAGCTTTTTGGAAAATCTGAGAATATACTTCATGGGATCTTTTGTTCAAACTTGCTGTTGTTGTAATATGTTTAGTCTCATTACTATGATTGTATTTTGTGCACTCTACCTATTATTGTCTTGCTTTGCTTCTTTTTTTCTGATTTTTTTCTTTCTCTCTTACCTTCTGGTTGACAGATAAAATTTTCTATGCTGTGCTTCTTCCTCTTGTAATTTGGAAGCCATGTGGGCTGATTCTTTCCTTCCCACCCCAGCTTTACATTCAAAACCATTGCGTAAGTCATACATAAAAATGTAACCATGTAAAAAATATTTGAGTCTAAACTTATAAATTTTGCATTCTCCCTAAAGAGAAAATTTCTATTTCTATTACGTGATGGATTTCTTTAAATTTTGAATATAGTTACTGAAATATTAATTCTTTCAATGAAGTTTGTGTTTACTTACTGGTTCATTCCCCTTCTTTAAGGAGACAGAAAACATTAGCACTTTTTAACCTCTCATTTGTTTAAAAATTTGTTGACCTCTCCTCTGAGAAAGTTTGTATTCCTAGATCTCTTTAAACATATAAATATGCTTATTTTCAAGTTTTTGTCACAGTGTCCTAAAACATCTTTACTTGGAGTGATTTTTCTTTCACTTACTGGTTTTGTTGCCTAGATTAGCATTCAATTTCTTAACATGTATTATCATTTTCTGAGTTTATTTTTGCTTGTGTTTTTCTAACTCACTGTTACCTTTCCCCATCTAGTGGTTAGTGGTTGCCTTGACCTGGCCTCTAGCCCAGCCTCTTTCAGTTTAGAACCAAGTCTTTCCCCATGTGTTATTGCTGACATAGTCCAACCAGTTACTCAGATATTAGATAGATGGGTCAATTTCCTCTTTCTGGTTCATAGGAGCTCCTGATGTTCTCTAACCCTATGCCCACAGGACCGTATAAAACTCATGTCAAGGATTCCAACAGATTTCCTTCAGCCTTCGCCTGTGAGTGACTCAAATCCTCAGTATAGTTTTAAGCCCATTAAGTTTCCAATTAAAAAGTTCCAGAGTTTTATGTGCATCTAGGTGCACTTCTGAAGCATAACAGTCATGATTAAATCTGGTTCACCAATTCTCTTTTCTGTTATGATTCTATGTCATGGATATGTTCTTCCTTTTGTAGCCCAGCCCCATTTTTGTTTAATTGTTTTTCTGTTCATGTTTTATCAATCATATCATCTACTATGTTTGTGGGAGAGTGGGGTGTACTAAGACATATACTTACTATGCCAATTTGACTAGAATTTCCCCTTTTTTGTTTAAGCCCCTTTGACTTACCTTCCTTTGTTTGATCCCAAAGACTTTGAACTGATACAATATGTACACCTTCTCATATTTTAAAAACTTTCTCAAGGTGTTTTTAGTTTTGTCCTTTATTTATTGCTCCAACAACTCATAATGATAATTGGGATTATTTTAATAGTTCAGAAATTTGCAAACTGAATAGAGAATATGAGACTTGCTAAGAGCAGCGTGTAAGAGGTAGCAGGGCTAAGACTAATGTCTGATGATATGGTTCTTTTTTCCCCAATGATTTGATTTCATTTTATAATTTCTCTTTCAACTTTTATTGTAGGTTCAGGGGGTAAATGTGGAGGTTTTCTATAAGTGAAAATTGTGTGTTTCTGGGATTTGATGTACAAATTGTTTCATCACCCAGATAGTGAGCATGGTGCCCTACAGGTAGTTTTTTGGCCCACATCCTATTCTTACCCTCTCTCTGCAAGTAGTCTCAGTGTCTACTGTTTCCATCTTTATGTCCATGAAAGCAGTTTTTTGTTGTGTCTCTGCCAGGTTTTAGTATCAGAATGATAATGGCTTCATAGAATGAGTTAGGTAGCAGTTTCTTCTTGATTTTTTTAGAATAATTTCAGTATAGCTGGTACCAGCTCTTCCTTGCATGTCTGGTTGAATTTTCTGTGAATTTATTTGGTCCAGGGCATTTCCTGGATGGCAGGTTTTGTATTACACATGCACTTTGGAACTCATAATTGGTCTGTTCAAGATACGAGTTTCTTCTTGTTTTAATCTTGGAAGGTTATATGTTTAGAGGAATTTATCCATTTCTTCTAGATTTTCTAGTTTGTCTGCATAGAGATGTTCATATTAGTCTCTGATGGCTTTTTGTGTTTCTGAGGGATTAGTGTTAATGTCACCTTTGCCATTTCTGATTGTGTTTGAATCTTCTCTCTTTCTTTATCATCTTAGCTAGCAGTCTATCAGGCTCATTTATTCTTTTGAAGAACTGACATTTGGTTTCATTGATCTGTTATGTGAATTTTCTTGTCTCAATTTTATTCAGTTCAGGTCTGATTTTGGTCATTTCTTTACTTCTGCTTGACACGGGGTTGGTTTGTTCTTGTTTTTCTAGTTACTCTAGGTGTGATGTTAGGTTGTTAACTTGATAACTTTCCACCTTCTTGATGTAGGGATTTAGTACAATATACTTTCCTTGTAACACTGCTTTAGCTGTGTACCAGAGATTCTGGGATGTTGTATCTTTGTTTTAATTAGCTTCAAAGAATTTTTATTTCTGTATTAATTTAATTTTTTCACAAAAGTAGTTCAGGAGCAGGTTGTTTAATTTTAATGTGATTATATTGTTTTGAGAGATATTATTATTATTGATTTCTTTTTCATTGTGCTGTAGTCTAAGAGTGTTGGGATGATTTTGTTTTTTTTGAATGTGTTGAGAATTGCTTTGTGGCTGAGTATATAGTTAAGCTTGGAGTATGTGCCATGTGAAGATGAGAAGAATGTATAAGCTGTTGTTGGGTGTAGTATTCTGTGGATGTCTGTTAGGTCCATTTGTTCAAATGTTGAGTTTAGATCCCAAATATTTTATTTATATTTTTATTTTTTACTTCCATGATTTGTCTAACACTGTCAGTGGAGTTTGAAGTCTCCCACTGTTATTTTGTGGTTATCTAATTCTCTGTGGGTCTCTAAGAACTTGTTTTATGAGTCTAGGTACTCCCGTGTTGGGAACATATATATCTAGGATATGTAAGTCTTCTTTTTGAATTGAACCCTTTATTATTATGTAATATCCTTCCTTATCATTTTTGAACATTGATGATGTAGTTCATTTTTGTCTGAAATAGGAAAAGCAACCCCTGTCCTTTTTGTTTTCCATTTTCTTGATAGATGTTTTTCTATCCCTTTATTTTTAGCCTATATGATCACTGCATATGATATGGGTCTATTGAAGACAGCATACAGTTAGTCATGCTTCTTTATTCAACTTGCCACTCGATGCCTTTTGAGTGGAGTTTTCAGTCCATTTCCATTCAAGTTCAATATTGGTATATGAGGATTTGAACCTGTCATCATATTGTAAGTTGGTTATTATGTAGCCTTGATTTTATAGTTGCTTTATAGTGTCAGTGGGGTATGTGCTTAAATATGTTTTTGTGGCAGAAGTTTCTGTGTTTAACTCTCCCTTCAGGACCTCTTGTAAGGCAGATCTGGTTATAACCAATTACCTTAGCATTTACTTGTCTGAAATTGATTTTTATTTCCCCTTCACTTTTGTAGCTTAGTTTTGGTGGATATGAAATTCTGTGTTGGAATGCTTTTTGTTAAGGATGCTGAATACAGGCTCCCAATCTCTTCTAGCTAGTAAGGTTTCTCCTGAAAAATTCACTGTTCCTTTTATATATAACCTGTCCCTTCTCTGTCGCTGCCTTTAAGACTTTTGTTGTTGTTGTTAACATTGACTTTGTACAATCTGATGACTATATGCATTGGGGATGGTTGTCTTGTGTAGTATCTCACAGGCATTCTCTGAATTTCCTGAATTTCCATGTCAGCCTGTCTAACAAGGTTAGGGAAATTTTTGTGGTTTTATGGACAGTATTCTCAAATATGATTTACAATTTGCTTGCTGTTTCTCCATCTCTTTCAGGAATCCCAATGAGTTACAGGTGTGGTCTCTTCAGATAATCCTGTATTTCTTGGAGGTTTGTCCATTTAATTTTTTTTTTTTTTTTTTGGTCTACTTGAGTTGATTCATAGGATTCTTTCCTCAGCGTAGTCTATTAATGCTTCAAATTGCATTATTAAATTCCTATAGTGAAATTTTTATTTCCACAAGTTCAATTTGGTTCTTTCTTAAAATGTCTATGTTGTCTTTCAACGTTTGAATTGTTTTACTGATTTCCTTTGATTGGGTTTAAACTTTGTCCTGTATCTTGTTGAGCTTCCTGACATCTAGATTGTGAATTCTGTGTTGCCATGTCAGCCATTTCCATCTGGTTAAGAATCATTGCTGCACAGCTAGTGTGGTCACATGGAGCTTAGAGGATACTCTGGATTTTAGAGTTGTCAGAATCCTTATGCTGGCTCCTTCTCCTCTGTATGGACTGATCTACCTTTAATCTTTGAAGTTTTTTGGATGGGGCTTTTTGCTTTTATATTCTTTGATGCCCTTTAGGGTGTGATAGTTATATAAGTTGGGTTTAGTTTATTGGCTTCATTTTTGTATGCTTTTCAGGGCCAAGGCTCAGCTCAGCACTCCTGGGCTGCATGCTCTTACCCTGTCAGGCTAGGACCAGGCATGTAGCTTTGTTTTCTGGTCCCTGGAGGTCAAATATCTGCTGCACTTAGTAGGGGTCCATACATTCTCGGTCCATTGGCAACAACACTCTAATGGGGCTGCCAGCAAAAGCACTCCAGCCAGACAGTGGAGGGCCACAGAGGAGTATGTTGTGGTCAGGGGCCTCCGGGCTAGTGCACACCCACAGAGGCAGGGGGGATGCAGGTGAGTGCACAGTGGTGGGGCAGTTGTGGGTGCATTTGTGTTGGTGCAGCAGTGGGGCATGTGCACACTGCATGATGGTGGGACAGCCATGGGCACGTGTGTGCTGGCAAGGGTAGAATTTCAAAGAAACTTCAAAGTTGTTAAGTCTTGATGTAATGCCATTTTCTGGTTTCCAAGATGTGCCAGCGTCCTTTCTACACATCTCCCAGTACCTACAGGTAACAGGGCAACAGAGGCTGTGATGGAGCCTCCTCAGGACTCCCAGAGCTGAGGAGACAGAGCAGTAGGCATCCAATTATATGGCTTTTTGACTATTTGACTTATATAAAAGAAATTTCCCACACATTGGTCATTTATATTTCAAATATATATTTTTTAATCACATTGACTTATCACCTGCATTTTTATATATGTTTTTATATTGACTTTTTAATTTAAATATATTTCTTTGAAAATGAAAATTTCTGTTACTGATTTGGTAAACTAGTTATGTTTTTCTAACATAATTACTAATTATTTTTTTCATTAATCATCTAAAGTCACTTTCGTCATCAGTTGATGCTCTTAGGAAAAAATGTGATAAACCATCTGAGTGCAGTGGTTCTTGCACTTAATCACATAATCCCAGCATGTTGAGGCCAAAAGGTGGGAGAATTCCTTGAGATCAGGAGTTAGAGTCAAGCCTGGGCAACATAGTGGGACCTCATCTTTACAAAAAATGAGAAAAGAAATTAGTCAAGAATGGTAGAATATGCTTGTGGTACCAGCTACTCAGCAGGCTGAGGTAGGAGGATTGCTTGGGCCTGGAAACTCAAGGCTACAGTGAGCTATGATCACCCCTGTACTCCAGCCTGGGAGACAGAGCAAAATACTATCTTACAAAAAATTGTGGTATGCCATACTGTTTCCTTTACCTAACATTATGTATTATTGGCTCTAGGTATTTAACAATGCAAAGATCCAAGTAATTTCCAAAACATGGGCAGTGCTTTTTGGATCCATTTAGAAAAGAAGATCATTTTATTCTGTTAGATTCTTGCATATAGAAATTTTAAGTATTAGTGAATTCTTTTTTTTAATTGCCTTGTTGAAACCTGTAAATAGTGGTTCCCAGTTTACTTGTTTTAATAAATTATTTGAGAGCCGGGCGCGGTGGCTCAAGCCTGTAATCCCAGCACTTTGGGAGGCCGAGACGGGCGGATCACGAGGTCAGGAGATCGAGACCATCCTAGCTAACACAGTGACACCCCGTCTCTACTAAAAAATACAAAAAACTAGCCGGGCGAGGTGGTGGGCGCCTGTAGTCCCAGCTACTGAGGCAGGAGAATGGTGTAAACCCGGGAGGCGGAGCTTGCAGTGAGCCGAGATCCGGCCACTGCACTCCTTTTTTGATAAAACAAGATGAATCTTATATACCTGACACATTCTAAGACATTCTCACCCTTCTTTATTTTATCTCCCCTTGTAAATACAGAAATAAATCAGTAGTAGCAAACCTCATATGTAGAGTTGTACATTTTTATATCTTTGAATCACGACTTTCTCCAATTTATCCATCCAGTAGGTATCAAATCTAGGAGTTGCCACGCTGGAGTCACAGGCATGCAGGCAATGGAAATAATTTGGTTGCATGTTCTTGAGCATCAACATCTTAAGTTCATAAGAAAAGGGGAGCATATTTTGGTAGAAGCCCTTCCCTTATGTTTCCTGAAAATATACCCAGCGCTTAGTTTTGAATCTAAGTTTATAAGAAGTGAAATCCAGAGATTTCTGGTAGCACAAGAATGGAGTAAAATTTTGCCTTCCCTGCATAATATCCGTTTTTTCCTTTGTTCTTGGCCTTTTTAAATGAGCCTAGGCTTGAAGTAAAAAGAGTGTGCTACTTATGCAAAACGGATTTATCAGACTAGGTCTCTGACCAGATTGGTGCCACTGAGCTCTTCCTATGTATGAATGTTGAAACCAGCACTGGTATTCAGAATTTCATTTGATTACATTAGTTTTCAACGTAAGGGGGCAGAAGTGAATAATACAAAACTATCCAACTAATACAAAAATAAAACAAAAACAAAAATATAGACATGTTCACAAGATGACTGCTTGTTCACTGCTTAACAGTCCAAATTTTTCAACTAGTAGTTAGAAAAAAAAGACTAGAGTTCTTATCTGTGACTTAATTTACCAAATAAATGATTTAAATCTATTCATGATAGGATTTTTTCTATTAGGCTAGATTTTTTTCTAACTTATTTTCAATTATAGAATTATTTTTCTTTTAAAAAGTATATTGCAATAATCATTAGATCGTGTTAATCCCCTAGATGATGTTTCATCTCTCATTGCTTTTTTTTCTTCTTGCCGTGATCCAGGTTCTATTTGTATTTTGACCTACCGAAAATAAGCTGGGATTAACCTATTTCTGGTGGATTTCTGGAATATAAACTGGGGTCTTCATTTCCTTTATACTTCTTTCAGAATCAGAAGGGTGTCCCAGAGAGGGTATCTCCTGACAGTCTTGGTATTCTGTTAAGAAAAATAATCCTTGAAACTCTTCATATTCAAAAGAGAGCTGATTATTCATCCTAAAACGATCACATCTTCTAAAAACATTTTCTTTTCTTTCATAAGAAGAGATATTCTTTTTTTTCAACAACTATATTCATATATACTCCACATACCCTGCAATTCACTTATTTGTACAATTCAATTGCTTTGATATATTGCATTACTAATTTTTAAAAACTGCGGTTAGATATGTATAAGTAAAATTTGACATTTTATTCATATGTATAAGTACCATTCAGTGGCATCATTTACATTTACAATGCTGTGCAACCATCATGATTATCTATTTCCAAACCTTTTTCATCACGCCAGACAAAACTCTGTAATCAATAAATGAGAACTCCCCACTTCTCTCTCCCTAGAGCCCCTGGTTACCTCTAACCTACTTTTTAAAAAAAAATTTTTTTTAAAGGAATATTGTTTATTGAGTTGTTTACTTAGCTTTTCTTTTCAAATTGTTTTGAGGTCATTGCCAAATTATTATAGAAACAGAAATGATCTCAATATGTAGAGCCATTATCTAAGATTTTCGACAATGAAGAGCTTCTAAGTAATATTAAAATATAATAATGGATATCTCATTGAATTTTTTTTCTGTCTTTAGGTGAAATCTGAAACACTTATACATTTTTAAAACATGTTATTTTCAGAATTTGATATGTGTGAGTGATACTTGTATATATCCTACATTACTCATGCAATGAAAAGACAGAAAAGAGAAATAAACATGTTATTTTTACTCTCTGGAAATTGTTACTCCATTTGCTTTCCCATTTCTCTGGACTGTTTCTGGAACAATAATAGTCTAAACCTCGAGGAAAGCAGTCACAGTGTCAGTTCTGTTCCCATAGTCCCAGAATTACTTTTTGCACCGCACTTAGCTTTCCAAATTCTCAGGTGCCTCCTGAAGTGCTAGTTTCTTTGGTGTTGAGACTTGTCTTCCTGCTTTGCCTACATTTCATCAATAAGGACATTTATTTCCAGGCAGTCCTGACACAGTCTAATCCCAGATATGTGTGGCACCCTTCATGGGCCCATTTAGCACCTACACAATTATCCTGAAAAGGCAGGTGCAAAAGCAATTCATTCCCTTTGTGGTGGAGGAAGGTATCCTCCATTGCTCTTTATCTGTTTGCTAGTACCAGTTGAATAAATTCACTTGCTCTACAGAAGTAACTGGTCCAAAATTAAATACTGCCTGAAAATATTCTCTATCAAAACTGCACTCTTTATTTACACCCTGAATGACTAATGTGACAGCATGGGTTTTTAGTTTTCAGGCAATATTAATTTAAATTATATTTAAATTAATTAATTTAACCAGTTTAATGTAGTTTAAATTATATTTAAATTAATACAATTTATTATATTAATTTAATTATATTAAATTGAAATTATATTAATTTAATAAAGTATATTTATGAAATAATAAATATTTATTTTAACTGTTTAAATAAAACCTAAAGCTAAAATTAGTTTCAATACATACTGATATGGTTTGGTTATGTGCCCACCCAAATCTCAATTTGAATCACATGTCCCAGAATTCCCCTGTGTTGTGGGAGGGACCCGGGGGAGGTCATTGAATCATGAGGACCAGTCTTTCCCATGCTATTCTCATGATAGTGAATAAATCTCATGAGATCTGACAGCTTTATCAGGGATTTCTGCTTTTGCTTCTTCCTCATTTTCTCTTGCCACTGCCATGTAAGAAGTGCTCTTCACCTCCCGCCATGATTCTGAGGCGTCCCCAGATATGTGGAACTATAAGTCCAATTATACCTCTTTTTCTTCCCGGTGTTGGCTATGTCTTTATCAGTAGCATAAAAACAGACTACCACAGTAAATTGGTACCAGTAGAGTAGGGCATTACTGAAAAGATAACCTGAAAATGTGGAAGTGACTTTGCAACTAGGTAACAGGCAGAAAGGTTGGAACAGTTTGGAGGACTCAGAAGAAGACAGGAAAATGTGGGAAAGTTTGGAACTTCCTAGAGACTTGTTGAATGACTTTGCCCAAGATATAGACAATAAAATCCAGGCTGAGGTAGTCTCAGATGGAGATGAGAAACTTGCTGAGAACTGGAACAAAGGTGGCTCTTGTTATGTTTTAGCAGAAAGACTGGCGGCATTTTGCCCCTGCAGAGGTTTGTGGAACTTTGACCTTGAGAGAGATGATTTAGGGTATCTGGTGGAAGAAATTTCTAAGAAGCAAAGCATTCAAGTGGTGACTTGGGTGCTGTTAAAAGCATTCAGTTTTATAAGGGAAGCAGAGCGTTAAAGTTTGGACAATTTGCAACCTGACTATGTGAAAGAAAAGAAAATCACATTTTCTGGGCAGAAATTCAAGCCAGCTGCAGAAATCTGCATATGTAACAAGGAGCCTAATGTTAATCTCCAAGACCATGGGGAAAACGTCTCCAGGCTATGGCCGAGAGCTTCAAGGCAGCCCCTTCCATCATAGGTCCAGAGGCCCAGGTGGAAAAAGTGGTTTTGTGGACTGGGCCCCAGGTCCCCATTCTATATGCAGCCTAGGGACTTGGTGCCCTGTGTTGAAGCCACACCAGCCTTGGTTGAAAGGGGCCAATGAAGAGCTCAAACTGTGGCTTCAAAGGGTGGACGCCCCCAAGCCTTGGCAGCTTCCATGTGGTGTTGAGCCTACAAGTGCACAGAAGTCAAGAATTGGGGTTTAGGAACCTTCGCCTAGATTTCAGAAGGTGTATGGAAATGCCTGGATGCCCAGGTAAGTTTGCTGCAGGGGCAGGACCCTCATGGAGAACCTCTGCTAGGGCAGTGCAGAAGTAAAATGTGGGGTTGGAGCCCCCCACACAGAGTCCCTACTGGGGCAATGCCTAGTGGAGCTGTGAGAGAAGGGCCACCATTCTCCACACGCCAGAATGGTAGCTCCACTGACAGCTTGTACTGTGCACCTGGAAAAGCCACAGTCACTCAACACCAGCCAGTGAAAGCAGCCAAGAGGGAGGCTGTACCCTGCACAGCCACAGCGGTGGAGCTGCCCGAGACCATCGGAACCCACCTCTTGCATCAGCGTGACCTTGATGTGAGATCTGGAGTCAAAGGAGATCCTTTTGGAGCTTTTAATTTGCCCCACTGGATTTCAAACTTGCACAGCCCCGTAACCCCTATGTTTTGACCAGTCTCTCCCATTTGGAATGGCTGTATTTACCCAATACCTGTACCTCCACTGTTTCTAGGAAGAAACATTGCTTATAGCTTGCTTTTGATTTTACAGGCTCATAGGCAGAAGAGACTTGCCTTGTCTCAGATGAGACTTGGGACTGTGGACTTTTGGGCTAATGCTGAAATGAGTTAAGACTTTGGTGGACTAAAGGCCGGGCGCGGTGGCTCAAGCCTGTAATCCCAGCACTTTGGGAGGCCGAGACGGGCGGATCACGAGGTCAGGAGTTCGAGACCATCCTGGCTAACACGGTGAAACCCCGTCTCTACTAAAAAAAAATACAAAAAGCTAGCCGGGCGAGGTGGCTGGCGCCTATAGTCCCAGCTACTCGGGAGGCTGAGGCAGGAGAATGGCGGAAACCCGGGAGGCGGAGCTTGCAGTGAGCTGAGATCCGGCCACTGCACTCCAGTCCGGGTGACAGAGCAAGACTCCGTCTCAAAAAAAAAAAAAAAAAAAAAAAGACTTTGGTGGACTGTTGGGAAGGCATGATTGGTTTTGAAATGTAAGGACATGAGATTTGGAGGGGCCAGGGGTGGAATGATATGGTTTGGCTGTGTTCTGCCCACCAAATCTCAACTTGAATTGTATCTCCCAGAATTCCCCCATGTTGTGGGAGGGACGGGGAAGGTAATTGAATCACAGGGTCCGGTCTTTCCCATGCTGTTCTCTTGATAGTAAATAAGTATTACGATATCTGATGGGTTTATCAGGGGCTTCTGCTTTTGCTTCTTCCTCGCTTTCTCTTGCCACCACCATGCAAGAAGTGTCTTTTGGGTCCTGCCATAGTTCTGAGGCCTCCCCTGCCATGTAGAACTGTAAGTCCAATTAAACCTCTTTTTCTTTCCAGTCTCGGCTATGTCTTTACCAGCAGTGTGAAAACAGACTAATACACATATATATTATTTGATTTGATTCTTTTGAAGATATACTAGTTTGTATTCTAAAATGCTAATAAATGTAATTCTTTTTTATTGCATTACTTAGTGAAATATGTATATGATATTACTTTCACAAATCGTAAAAGTTCTTAATATGAGTATTAATACATGTATTCCCTTGAGACTGGACACTCAAATGGGATGATCGTATTTTAATCCTGTGAACTCATATTTTTATTTTGCTAATGTGATGGATTAATAAAGAAGTCACTCTGTGCTATTTTCTGTAACTCAAAACACTTATTGGGCAAAGACAAATAAGCATGAGGTATACTTTTTAAAGATTATGAGCAAAGCATACAATTGGCAGTTCAGCAGAAATTGAAAAAACTTGTAATGCAAATATTTGCCCATGAGTTTACACATGGAGCATGGCTATAGTGTCTAAGGAAAGTGAAGGAAACCTAGCAATTAAGCATGAATTTTAAAACAAAGGTCGTGTTTGTTATTTAACTGCTGATTTTCTGAGTATTCATAGAATACATAATTCAAACCAGTATTGGTATTTTATAAATAAGAAATACTAGATTTTATATCATATTTTATCATTGCTTTTTTATAACTTCAGTGGAAATAAAATTTAAAGCTTCATAATTTATTTTTTTCTGTTTACATTTTTAAAAATCTTACTATGTATTATTTTGTTATAGAAAGTCATGCTTTGTATTTTTTCAATAATTACTTAAGCCTATTACTAAGATTCATGTCTTAAACCCCACAAAAACATTATCAAATAACTTACATGTAGGCTTCCATTTGAGAAAAAATAACTTATAAAACATATTAAAACTTGTTAGAATTTTATTTAATTCATATGATTGGTTTACATATGTGATCTATTATATAATTCAATCCAGTTTTAAGCATGTATATTGTAGGCCTTCCTTGGGTCTTCTATGCAATTTCAACAGCATACTTATATTCTAATACTTTTAAAATACTTTTCCTTTAAGGCACTAACACATTGTTTAGGTGATGGCCACCGAAAATGAGACTGAACCTTGCATTTCAGTTTTTTATATCCAGGCCTATATGGCTCATTTAAGAAATCCGGACTGAGAATACAATAGCCCTCTGCTGCTTAGCCTAAGAGCTGAGCTTTCATTGGGTTCAGCCAATAAACAAATTTCCTTTGATTCTCAGAAGATGGTGTGGTAAAGATGAGTAAGAGGTTATCGATTCCCCGAAGGAACTTTTAATGTAGCCAGTTGGATAACGATTAGCATTTGAACAGAGCTTTCCTTAGTAAAGCGCTTTCGCACACACACAGATTCAACTGGTGAATATTTGCAGCTTGTAGTTTATGGGCGTTTGTTTGATCTCCAGATAAATCTGATGGCTTAATACACAAACATGTTTTTTTTCTGTAATCAAACTGTGACCCTGCACGTGAGACATGTTTTACAAATATATGTCATTGAGCATAAAGGAAACAAGGTAATGTGGCAAGTTGAATGTAAAACCTATCATGACTCCTCAAAAACCTATTCAAGTTCTGTTCTCATACTGTGGGCTGTTTTGTATATTCTTATTGGAAGAATAAGCAAATGTTTAGGGTGGAGTTTTTAAAACAGATTTGGGATGTTGATTCATTCTGCACAGGCCAAAAATGTAAATGCACATTTGTCATGAATTCAGGTTTGGTACCCTCCCGTCCAACAAATTCAAATCATTTTCTGTTGTTTTCCAATGGCCAGTGCCAAGCCTAAACTTTAGATATTTTCCTTGTAGTATGGATACTCATACTTTGGATAATTGAAAACACTTTAATGATTTACTTCAAACCCTCACCAGATAATTTTCAAGCCTTTTCCACTTTGGTTTGATTAGCCGTGTCTGAGACTGTGTCTAAAGCACACGAGAGGAACAAAAGAAGGAATTGTTCAGCTTGTAGTTGGCAGGAATGTTGTATTGCTGCATAAGTTCACAAGTTACGGCTGCAATGATTTGGTAATAGTTTTTCCACTGTGCATAGCCAGACAATCTCAGCCAACCAGCAGAACAGAATCTATACTGTCAAAATGGAAAAAGTGGTGGCAATTATGAAGCAGGGGGATTCTGGCAGTACATGCAGCATTTGGCTCTTTCATTTTGCCCTGAGGAGGAACATATGGGCACCAGCTATAGCAGCTTGGTCTGCTGCTGTATTGCCCGGAGAATATCTGACACTGAAGATTAATTACAAAGCCCAAGTTCTTGGTTCAGAATTCTTCATTCAAGTGCTCTGAGAACCTCTGTCAGTAAAAATTCTGACAGGCATTGTTACTTCCCTGTTCTGTTGACTGTATAACAGAAAAAAAAATAGCAAACATTTGTAAGCACTTATGATGTGCTTTTAAAAGTGTGAAATTATTTACATATATTAACTTAGTCAACTCTCACATTAACCCTGCAAAGCTTGTACATTTTTTAGTCCTCTTTTCAAAGATAAGAAAACAGAAGTACAGAGAAATAGCCCCCAAGTACCTTGCCTGGGATTACATAGCTAGTGAGTCTGACTATAGAAACCACACTTCTACCACCATTCTTTAGTGTCTTGAAATGAAGAACAGAGTTCAAGAGGAAAATCTATATTCCCTTCTATAGGCCCTTAAGCCACTTTCTATGGATTTCTTTTTCTTTTTTTTTCTTTTGATAAAGTTTTTTTTTGGGGGAGGGTGGAGGTGGATACAGAGATATGTAATTTTCTTCTGAAGTATTAATATAGAGAAAATAGTGTTTGCCATTTTCTGTTTTTCTACTTCAGCATTATAATTTTATGAATGTCTAATTTTTGTTAATAATGTCAGGAGTATTCATTGTAGATTTAAAGTGAAATATGATTAGAAAATATGATAGTTCTTGTTTTTGATTGTTGCTGTTGTTAAATGTTTTAACCATAACTTTAATACTATATAATAATTAAATAGTGCCTGCATACTCTATTCATTCGATTTTTTTAATTAATATTTTGCAGTCAAATGTTATAATTTAGTTATAATTTAACAGAAGTGTTTTCTGTCATCCATGTATATATAATTAAAATGTGGGTGAGAATTCTGGACATTTTATTCATTGTCACGTTCCCAATAACCAGGACGGTTCCTAGCACATACTTAGTGCTCAGCGAGAGTTTATTGAATATATTCGTGGGTAGATGAATGATGAAGTTAAATACCTTGAGCTTATTCAAATGTGTAATTTTGCTTTTCTTTACTAAATATTCAAGTTATTGTTGATAAAGTCAACAACATTAGAAGCAGCAAGAAACAGAATAGTGGGCCCTTTCTCAACCGCCACCCCAAACTGATTCTTTTGAGCTCCTTGAAGAAGAGTACTTTTTCACTCATTTCTGCATTCCTAGTACTGACATAGCATGGTGCTCTACAAGTAGCTAACAACAGAGTGAGTCAATAATTGAGCAAACTCGGCTATATTAGTAACTCACTGGGCTATTGGATTCTCAGCCCAGATTTCTTAAATGAGCCACATATGCCTCATTAGCAAAACAATATTGAATGATGAGTCAGTGTTAACCTACAGAAAGCATCCAATGATTTGCTGTGGTATACTGTTCTCAGAGAATAGGTACTCAGTAAACGTTCTTGAAGACTTGATTGATTGACTGATTGATACTCATAGTTCTTATGTTTTTACTCACAATACGTGGTCTTTCACGTGCACTTCCTTCATAGACGTGCTCCTCTGTTCACTCTTCTTCTCTTCCATCCATGTGTAATTTCCATCGGTATATCCTATTCCTTCATGATGAATGCCCTCCATCCATTCATAGCCTCCTACACCATGTCCAGTCCAGTGTTTTTTGGAAAGTCTAAAGTAAATAAACTAATTTTTAAAGTTTTCTAATTTTTTTAACAGAAGCTCCATTACCTACTCCCACCTCCCCACATGATGAAACAGGGAAACAGAGCTGCAGGCACACAGTGACAACATGACATCAGGAAATGCCCAAGAAGGTCAGCCCCACCTTAACATGATGTTTTCAGAAATTTGAACAGCACATACCAGCACATGTTGGTATATATACCAATACATCATTTGTAATTCAAAATATATGTAAGAGTTGCAATTAACAATTAGGTCTCTTTGAATATTAAAGTTATCAAATGATGACCATGAATAACGTGATTAATGCTCACAGCACTATTTATCATCATATAAATGATCATATTTTAGTCTGTGTTTTATGTTTAAATTCCACGTAGGGAAACAAGTATAATAATATCATGAATTTCAGCAATGTTTTATTTTTAAGACTCCAAAAATATTTTAAGAAATGTTTGTGATCTGTTCGAAATTGCAAGATTTAACTTCCAAGGTATCAGAATTAATGAGGTCATATTAGAATATTTACACTTTTTATTAACAAAATCAGTTTACACTTTGATACTTTCTCTTTATATATGTTTATTTTAGAAAATTAATTTTAATCACTAAAAAACAATAAAAATTATATTAAAAATATGATAATTTAAAATCAGATATTAAGCCAATAGTCCTTTTTTAAAGATTGGTTTATGGTGCACAGAATTCATTCATGACATCAGAAGTATATTCATAACATAATCTTGGTTGTGCCATATGTGACCATAAGAAGGATCACTACCTTTAACAACTGTGAATTCCCAATGAAGTGAAAACATGCATAGTCAAGCTCAATAATTTTTTTATTGCAATTTTCCATGTTCCCATCATCAAAGGCTGTCAGTAAGGGTTTCTTTGATCTCAGTATTTTTCTGTGTATAAAAGAACATGTGGGCCGGGCGCGGTGGCTCAAGCCTGTAATCCCAGCACTTTGGGAGGCCGAGACGGGCGGATCACGAGGTCAGGAGATAGAGACCATCCTGGCTAACACTGTGAAACCCCGTCTCTACTAAACAATACAAAAAACTAGCCGGGCGAGGTGGCGGGCGTCTGTAGTCCCAGCTACTCGGGAGGCTGAGGCAGGAGAATGGCGTGAACCCGGGAGGCGGAGCTTGCAGTGAGCTGAGATCCGGCCACTGCACTCCAGCCCCGGCGACAGAGCAAGACTCCGTCTCAAAAAAAAAAAAAGAAAAGAAAAGAACATGTGTTTATTGCTCGTTATGCTGTAGTGCTTCTGGGACAATCATTTCAACCCCCTAATCTATATAAGACTCTAGTTACTGTTTGTGTTAAATATGGATACTAAATTTTTCCACTTCTAGATAAAACCTGAAAGATGCCATGATTAGTCAATTATTGGATTTTAATAAAGATCTATTGTATTTAAAATCAAATAAAAAAGATGTCTGGATAATGTCAAATAGTAGAGATATATTAACATGTTTACAATTACTGTTTTTCTTTAATCAGTTACCTCCTTTTGTCATGCATTTGACAACACTCTATTTGAATGAATTCCCATTAGTAGTATTGATTTTGTTGTTGAGTGCCTATTAAATAAAATTTCTATATTAGTGTATAGTGATTTTAAGAATGTAATAAGTAAACTATTTTTAGTTTTGAGATTATAGTAATTATACTGTTTTTTAACAGTTTGTTAGGTGTTGTTTCATGAATCAAGTCTTCATTTTAATGTGTTTGTTCTAATTGTTGTAAAACAAGAGGGAATGGTATTTGGAATTTAGCTATATTTATCTTCTCAATCAAATCTACTTCAGAGGTAAGTAAAAAAGAAGTTATAGCACATCATATAAAATGGAAAAAAAAAGGTATACTGAAAAGAAAATAAATTGTTGATTATCTCAGGATAAAGAGGACAAAGTAAATTTAAAAGTCTCCCTATGTCTGTTATTGCTAAGAGAGACCCATGGATAAATACTTGGAATTATTGTTTTTTTTGTTTCCTTTCCTTTTTTATAAATTATGTTAATTCACCTCAAAACTACACAACTCTGATATTAACTTGCCAATTAGCAGTTCGTCAAGTCACTTATTCAACTTGAATTCCTGAGACCTTATTCAATTGAATTCATAAGACGTTCAGCTGACCCAAAGGACCAGAAAATTCAAGACATAGTGTCCACATATTCTGTTTGATGTGACTTTTACACAAAAAGTCAGAAAAAAAAAAAAGTGCTGTAGGCCTAGCTTTTCCCACTGGAATAAAGTCTTGATGGTCTATAACCAGACAGCGTTCTTCTTTATCTAGAAGAAATTACCTGGGCAGAGACTGCTAACTCATGTTGTTTGGGGATGCCACATTGGCAATATATTCAGAGGCAATTCTCTGTATATATTACATGATGCCCCACACATCATTTCCTAAAGTCAAGTATTTCGTACCCTTTAGACTGCTGCTGCACTTATCAGACAGACACACCTCTCAAACTGAGTTCTAATTTTTCTGGAAAAAAGAATCAGATCTAAATATTTAACTGTTTGAACTGAGTTCAGTTGAATAAAAATGATGAATTGACTGTTGAAGTAATTGTAAAGTTGACTAGTAAAAATAATAGTGTGGAATATGCAATGTCTTTCCATCATTATTATAGGGGCTATATATTTTGTTAAAATACAAGAAGTATTTGTTGCATTGAGCAAAAGAGAGAACCAACCATTTAATGTTACTATTGATTTCAATCACAGAGCTAGTTCCTGAGAATTGAAAACATATCATAGGTTAATCGACTAGCAGTTGTCACTCAAAATGGTTTGTTGTTATACTAGCATACTAATGAAAATTACATACCCAAATAAAGATGAAGTAAGAAAGCATGAGGGACTGATGAATCTCAGGAATGCAAAAATTTCTCCTTATAGTCTATATTAAAATATAATAAAGCAGTTGTTTGATATCTTTATCATTTTTGTCGAACCAAAAATTAACAGTCTAAACTAATCTAATCAATTATTTAATTCATTATTTTACTCAATAGTTATTGACCATGTACTTTGCATTATGCACTGTGCTAGAAAAAAGAAATATAAAGATTAATAAGACACAGTTCTACCCGTGATAGGTTCACTGTCAAGTAGAAGACTAAAACAAGGTAATACAAGAGTATATCGATGTTTACATAAAAATAATTGTTTTCTGCTTGAGTTGGAGGTAGATCAGAGAGAATATGAAAGTTAATGAACTGAGTTTTATGAAGTAAGGATGTATAGTGATATTAGAGAGGAGCTAAAATTAATGTGCCTCAAAAACTGGAATAAGTATTGTTTGTTATCTGAATTTCCAAAGAAAGATTCACAATAAATTGGCAAGTCATGGTCAAGTTTGGTGTTTTTGTGAAATGAAAAGAAGATGAAAAATTCAGACCAGAACTTTTACAAGATTGTAGAATTTCATACTAACATAGTGCATGAAATTTATCTTTAATTTATTTATCACTAAGAGTGACCTTGAATATTATAACAGCAAAGAATTACGGAGCATTGTGACACCAAAGCCAGAAGTTGCAATGGTGAAACAGGCAGACGAGCTTCGTGATTATGTTGCAATGCTCCCCAGATAGGTACAGTGATTAATAACCTGCAAGAAAGTGTGCTTATGAGGTGAGGTTGCTTGATTTTGTTGTCAAATCAGAACAACTATAGATATTATTCCTGAGAAGCAGTCTTTAACCCGGCTTTAATCAGAAAACAAGTAGTTCTGTGATGTAGGTCAGTGAACTTGCTGTGATAGCAATGATGTATGTGAGAGTGCGAGAGAGTACTACATTTTGTTATTGTCAAAATGTTATCTGTCAAGGTTCTATGTATGGAACAGATAAATTTACATTTTCTCTTCTACCTCTCTGGCCGCCTCTTGTTAGTATGTTTTGCTCCTCAGCCACTAAATGTTACAGGGTCCCAAAACTCAGAGCAAGACTTGTCTCTCCCCAGTTTACTCCTCCTCCACCTGTGTATCTCCCTGTGCTCCCCATCCCAGCTCTTTTTGCTGATCTCATCCAGCCCATAGCTTTCCACACCAACTATATATGAATGAATTCCAACTTTGTATCATTAGCCTCTCCCCATTGTCTCCATTGGATGTTTCATAAGCATCTTAAAATAAACACATGAAAGCGGGAACTTCAGAATCAATACCGGGGCCTATATTTCTCTTTCTCCTTTAGTTTTCTCTATGTCAGTTAATCACACCCTCATCAAGTTGCTTGGGCCGAAACTCTGGGTGTTGTTTTCCTTTAGAAAGTTTTGTCAAATATGCCTCCAAAATGTATACTGAATCCTTCTTTTCACTGTCCTCACTACTTGCAACTTTTCTGTCCTCCTCTTTAGATTAGACTGCCCTTATATGAATTCCTTTCCAAACTCTACTCCTTGCTTTCTTACAATTCACTTTTCTCAGAGCAGCTAAAATAATGGGGCTTTTTTTTTTTTTCTTTAATATAAAGGGATTCATACTATGCTACACTGAAAACTTTTGCCACTTGCATTGCCACTTGGGCTCCTTCATGCTACTTGTCTTGGAGATCTCTATTTTGTAATCAATCTGTTTACTTTGTGATCATTCCCCTGTGATCTGTTGACCTTGTGATCAAACCCTGTGATCTCTTCTTAGCCAGAGCTAACCTCGTCTCAGTCTGTGATCCCCCTGTCCGGTACTTTACCATACAAGACATGTTTTAGGTCTCAAACTCATTCCCACTTGATATAATTAGGCTTTGCATCCCAACCCAAATCTCATCATGAATTCATCCCCATAATCCCCATAATCTACATGTGTCAAGGGAGAGACCGGGTGGAGGTAAAAGGATTATGGCGGCAGTTTCCCCCATGCTGTTCTCATGATAACGAGTGAGTTCTCACGAGATCTGGTGGTGGTGTCAGGGACTCTTCCTAACTTGGTCAGCACATCTCCTTCCTGCCACCTTGTGAAGAAGGTGCCTTGCTTCCCCCTGGCCTTCACCGTGATTATAAGTTTCCTAAGGCCTCCCCGGTCATGCTGAAGTGTAAGTCAATTAAACCGCTTTCCTTTATGCATTACCAAGTCTTGAGCAGTTCTTTTAGAGCAGTATGAAAACAGACTAATACAACACCTTTGGTCCTTTCCACTTGGCATGAACAAATTGACTCACTGTATTATTTAGGTTCCATTTCATGTCACCTTTTTCAGAGGTGTCTTTGCTGACCACTTAACCTGAGCATTAGCTGTTCATGTACATCTCTCCCACTCACACACTTAGTCACTTGGTGCAATTCTATTTCTCACAGTCCTACCTGTAGTTTTTTCCATGGCACTTATCACTTTAGGATTTCTTGTTTTTGTGTTTCTTTTCTTCTTTGCTGACTGCCTCCCCCTGTCAAATGTAAGCCCCTTAAGAGCATGAGTCTCGTCTCCCTTTTTTATTCCTGAGACCTCAATATCTAGAAAAGTAATGGCACAATAAGTGTGTATGGAGTGAAGGAAAGAGATTCTACAGTTAATTCTTGTTTTCTATCTTTAGAAGCTTTAGAGAGATTACCTATATATATATATATATATATATATATTTTAAGAGATACACAGAGCTGAAGATA
Organism: Trachypithecus francoisi; assembly: GCF_009764315.1. Classification (NCBI taxonomy): domain Eukaryota; kingdom Metazoa; phylum Chordata; class Mammalia; order Primates; family Cercopithecidae; genus Trachypithecus; species Trachypithecus francoisi. The sequence goes on along the minus strand of NW_022681465.1, from coordinate 171,771,893 downwards.
TGTCTTTCTCATTACTCTGATATTGCCTTCTGAGAGCAAAGCATGATAAGTGTTTATTTTTTATAAGTTGGCATTCCATATTTTATTTATTTGTTTGTTTTTTTGTTTGTTTATTTTATTTTTATTTATCTATTTTTTGAGGTAGAGTCTTGCTATGTCACAGGCTGGAGTGCAGTGGTGCAATCTCGGCTCACTGCAACCTCTGCCTCCCGGGTTCAAGCGATTCTCCTGCCTCAGCCTCCCAAGTAGCTGGGACTACAGGCACGTGCCACCATGCCCAGCTAATTTTTGTATTTTTAGTAGAGACGGGGTTTCACCATGTTGGCCAGGATGGTCTTGATCTCTTGATCTTATGATCCACCCGCCTCAGTCTCCCAAAGTGCTGGGATTACAGGAGTGAGCCACCGCGCCCGGCCACAAGTTGGCACTTCATATTTTAGCTACTTCTTGCACTCTTTAAATCCTGTACTTTTTACATTATTTCTTTTTTGTTCTTTAAAAGACTACGTGTCAAAAAGGAATTTGATTTGCAGAAACTAAATGTTAGCACTTTGAAAGAATGCATATACTCTTAATTCACAGAGAGGGAATAATAAAAATGTGTAATTTTCTATTTATAAACACAACACATTTTATGTCTTGGAATTAGGGATTAATTTGTGATATTTTTTCACAGAATTGAAGGGTAATATAAAGTAATGTATTGACTTCAGAGACATTTTATTATTTTCAACTATTTACAGAATATACCACCACTTGAAAATGTACTGTTACTACAGTCCTTTTAGGATAGAAAGAGAAGAAGAAAAAAAATGTTATGGTCATTAGACTCCTCAGTGAGGAAAACACACACACACACACACACACACATAAAAAGGGAAAGGTTTTGTAATGGCAACAGTATCAAGAGTTAACATAAATTATTATGAATAAATTTTATCTATCATTCCTAGATTTTTCTTGGTAATTTTATGTAGTTATCTATGTCCTAATTCATTCCTACTAATCAGGATTCTACCTGTATAAATAAACTGATTGCCTGGGACAAAGTGGGAGGCACTTCAGTGTAATTATTAGAACATGGATTTTGGGTTTAGAATACCTGACTTTGAAACCCAGCTTCACTACTTACTAGTTATGTGGCTTGGGCACATTACTGAGTTTCTTCTTGTGTAAAATGAGGATTCATTAATAAATACCTAATTTATGACATTGCTTTGAGCATTACATAAGGAAATGTTAGCTAATATAGGATTACTCTATTTATTATTATCTTCACCCTTACCAACGTTATCATATATTATTAGCTCTTGTATTTACCGTGTCATAGACCCCAAAAGTTATATTAGAATAAAAAGTAATTGTATTAGTTTGTCATGGATTCATTAGACATCCAGAGCAGCAGTGTTTTCCAATGTAGGTAAATGGGTGTTACACCGAGGAAAAGCAGACTTCATTATTTTAAAATTTGATGACTACTGAGTTAAATACCTTTAGTCAGGACTTTTCAGAGCCTTTAAAATGTGAATAAGGATGAATATGTTAATGAGCTTGATTTAGTCATTCTACATAATATATATTATTTGTATATAAAACCAATGTATAGATACATGACAACTGTATGTTTTTAATTTTTTACAATTGTATACTTAATGTTTATGTGATTAAAAAGTTAAAAAAATTAATATGCATCATTATCGTCCCACGGGACATAAATTGTGCAAGATTTTTTGCAATGGGGTATTTTTCCACAGATGCTCTGCTACTCGTAATTCACAGATAAGGAAAGAATGACTGAGTAGGAAGAGAGCATTCTTATGGTCAGGTTAGGGATCCTTTCTGCAGTATTAAATAAACACATCTGTGAACTTGAAAAGCTTTAGTTTTTCAGCATTACACACATATAAAATGGATAAGAGGATTTAAGATGAAACTGAAAGTAAGATATAATTTAGACCTGGCTTGTTTCACTCCTATTTGAAAGAAACATTTTCCTGTGACTTAAATAAACCAAATAGAGTGATTAAAGAATATTGCTATGGTATATATGTAGAACAAAACTGATCATGCCTCCCCTTGCCTTTTCCAAGAATATATTTTACTTTGGTAAAATGTTTCTACTTCTACTAAAAGAGATAACATAGCATAGCAATGCAAATGTAAACACTGGAGCCAGGTGGCTGAGTTTGAAACTCAGCTCTGTACTTATTAGCTGTGTGACACTGATCAAATTACTCAACATCTCTGTGCCTCAGTTATCTGATCTGAAAGTGGAGATAATAAATACTAATTCATAGGAGTGTTATAGATTTTAAATGAGTTACTACTCTTAAAGTATTAAGAACTGCTCCTGATCATAATGTGCACAGCATATTTGTTAAATAAGGTAGAAAAGCTACTGATATGGTTTGGCTCTGTGTCCCCACCCAAATCTTGTTTGTAGCCTCCATAATTCCCACATGTGGTGGGAGGGACCCAGTGGGAGATGATTGAATCATGGGGGTGGGTCTTTCCTGTACTGTTCTCCTGATAGTGAATAAGTCTCATGAGATCTGATGGTTTTAAAAAGGAGAGGTTCCCTGCACAAGCTCTCTTCCCTTGTCTGCCGCCATGTGAGATGTGCCTTTCACCTTCTGCCATGATTGTGAGACCTCCCCAGCCACTTTGAACTTTAAGTCCAATAAACCTCTTTCCTTTGTAAATTGCCCAGTCTCACATGTCTCTTCATCAGCAGTATGAAAACAGACTAATATAGCTACATAATTACTTTGTACTTTTTTTTTTTTTTGCCTTTCTTTTTCCCTGTGTCTAGTATCATATTCATAAGGAAGTGATAGGAGGAAGAGTGAGTGTTCCCTGGTAGAAATCTAATTCTGCTACTTTGTCCCTGAACTCAGTGATGTTCTATCTTGAAGCAAGTGGTTATTAGAGAGCCCCTTCCCCACCAATTACTGTGTGGTAGTGATCAGATGGGAAAATACGTTTTTAGTTTGTTTTATTTTTTTGAGACAGGGTCTTGCTCTGTTGCCCAGGCTGGAGTTCAGTGACACAATCACAACTCAATGCAGACTGCAACCTCAACAAAGTGATCTTCCCTCCTCAGCCTCCTGAGTAGCCGGGACTATAGATGTGATCCACCATCCCCAGCTAATCTTTTAATTTTTGGTAGAGACAGGTTCTCACTATGTTGTGAAGACTGGTCTCAAATTCTTGGACTCAAGCTTTCCTCTTGGCTTGACCTCCCAAAGTGCTGAGATTACAGGTCAGAGCCACTGTGTGTGGCCAGAAAATAAGTTCTTTGCTACCCTCTTTATAAAAATATGTGGGTTTGTGCCTGATAGTATGCCATGTTAATCAAGAGTGAGGTTTGCATCTCTTAGTAGGAAAATAGAGTCAGATATCTTCTAATCATCTTGTTTTATTAGCACTACCACTTTCTTGATGTATTTCCATTATGATCTGGTGCATAGTTGTTATAATAGTTAACATCAAATGAGCACTGTGCTAAATAAGTGTGTTTTGCATCATCTGACCCTCATGACAAGCTTATTTATAAAGGATCCATTGTCATTATCTCCCTTCTATAGCAAAGGAAACCAAGTAATATCTTGCTTAATTTAAAACTGGTACAATATTAAACTGGTTGAGAAATTCAAAGGATCCCACTCCAGAATCTGTGCTGTTAACCACTCTACAATTCAGTCTCCCTTGGAAACCTTAGAATAATAATCAAGCACCTGGAACATCTAAATTTATGCTTTGCATATCTGAGTACCAATTTTTCCAAGGCTCGGTAAGCATTATAAACGTGTATACCCATAAAACTGGATTGTGATGTCCATAAATACATTGTTTATCATACTCAAAAATGAAAACAATCCAAATGTTCACCAACTGATGATTGAGTAAAAAAATGCGATATACCTATACAGTGGCATACTGTTTGGCCATGAAAAGTAACCAACTGCTGACACATGCTCCAACATGGATGAACCACAAAAAGGCCCCACAGAAATAGTGTGTTAAATAAAACAAACCAGATATAAAAGACTATAGTGAAATGTCCAGAAAAGGCAAATCTATGGAATCAGAAAGTAGATTGTTGGTGGCCTATGACTACAAGTTATAATAGGGATGTCTGCAAATGAGCATGAGGGATCTTTTGCAGGCTCTAAAAATGTCCTAAAGCTGGATTGTGGCAATCTTTGCACAAATCTGTAGATTTACTAAGTATCATTTATCTAAAAGAATTGCACACTTAAATGGAAGAATTTTATCATATGCAAATTACACTTCAGTACAGTTTTAAAAAGACACAAATAAATTGAATCATGGCCCAGAAGTACCATAGTTTAATGATAAGCATAAAGCAGACTCAAAGTTTCAATTTTACAATTCATTGTAATTTTTAAACTTATCTGTGTTCCCTCCATAATTTGTAGAGTAAAAGATAAAACGTAATTAATTTTAACATAAAAAATAAACTGGCAATAAAATAGGAGTCTTATTTATTTAGAATTTGGTACTGACCTTATTTCTCTTGAATATGATAAACTGAATGTCTCACTTTGGAAATAAATTAGATTTTGTCCTTCATTTAAAATTTGTCTCTTCAAATGAAAAGGTTTAATTGGAAGTTTTATCATATTACTATATTTATATATAAAGGAAGATCTGCAAAGTTTAAAAGATATCCACTACCTGTACCCTGGATAAGTAACTAATATGCTCCTTTATAGTCAATCACCCAATTTTATTATGTTCAGTCCTTTGATTTTCACTAAATTGTACTTTGTAATATATGCAGGGCATTCATTTACTATTTCTCCCCTTTCACAATCTAGACAACAGAGTCATATAGGGATTAAGCCCAAATCATGTAGCTTTTAAATGGCTGAGATGTGAGTAGCACTCCGTTTTCCTCAACACTAGTCTTATATGATCTGTACATAATCCTGCTGTGCTGCACTCATTGCTCAAATTAGTAGATATTTAACAAGTCCTGGTTAATTCTGTAGAGCCATGGTAGATATCATAGCTGGGTTATTCAACAGCTATATTACTACCGTCTTTTAATATTCTTTTGGCAGCATATAGTAAATGGGAACTACAAGCTATAAGGGTTTAAAATTTGACTGGGGACTGATGAATTATAATAGTCTTTGATGTGCTTCAGGCATCTACCAATAGACAGATGCAGAAAAGAATGATCCTACACATATACAACATATCTATCTGAAAATAATGTTCCTGAATGCATCATTTTTCACTACTGGGCTTCAATCTTTGTGAAAAAAAAATAGGAAAGTATTATAGATTATTTAACTATTGTGCTGGCTGGCCATACATCAAAGCAAAAAAAGAGAGCCACCCTGTTGCTTTTTACAAAAGGTGTAATTAGGCTCTGATGGAGCTCCAAGGTTTTCTTCCCCAAAAATATTCTGAATGGCAGTTTTCCTGATGCTTCAAAGCCTTAGATCTCAGTCCATTTCTTATGGACTCAACAACTTACTATTAAAGAAAGACTTGTCAAAAGCTTACAAATCAATTTTCTCTCTTCTTTCTTAGTGTTTGTCTTAAAGAAATAAAAGAAGTTCATGTGTGGGTTTCTTTAAAACAATATCTCTTGATCTATTCTTAGTATAATTATATTTCTTAATAATATTTCCTTTCTGTTGTCTTTACTCTGCTGAGTGTATTGCTTCTTTCAGCAACAACATGTATCATACAATCGCTTTTTCAATTGCTCTGGTTGTCACGTGAACTTATGTTTCTTACACGTGAAAATGGATTGTCCCCTGAAAGGTTGGCCATCAAGCCTGCATATTTTGTTTTTGATTTGCAGTTCTTTTGTTTCACTTAATGTTTTCTGTATTCAGAACCTGATGCGTTGACAGTAAGGGAACAAATACGGGATCTTTTTCATAAAGCAATATGCATGGGAACTGTGGAAACACTTTTCCAGTTATATTTATTTATTTTGTTTTTAAGACAGTTGTGTTTTAGATATAAGTGAGACTGAGTGGGGTGGACTTAATGTAAAGCACATGTGTTGGCCAGTTTGCAGGCACTTGTTAGAGCTCTCTGAGCATATGTGGAATAATGAATTCTGTTTCTGTTATGTGTTTCTCATGAAGCCTAGCACTGTGTTTTTAAAGGCTAGGAAGCATATGAATGTATTGGAGCCTTTTCTCCCATACAGCAATAAAGTGGAAAGGATTAAAAAAATTGTAGGTAAGAGAGATTAGATTTCTCCAAGATAAAGCAGATTTGTATCTTTTATTTTTTGTATGAAATGTTCTACCTATCATTCTACCCTCTATCTATCTATCTATCTATCTATCTATCTATCTATCTATCTATCTGTCTTTCCCATCTAACAGTAAGCATCTTAAGGCAGAAGCCTATGAGTTTAATTGTTGAATTTCCTTAATTTGTTTGAAATAAACACATATATATAGCTCCTCGATATGTCACTTAACGAGATATACTTTTTTAACTTTGAAGTTCAGAGGTACATATGTCGTGTCATTATATAGGTATATTGTGTGTCACAGGGGTTTGGGGTACAGATTATTTTATAAGCTGCGTAATAAGCGTGGTACCTGAAAGAAAGGTTTTTAGTCGTCATCTTTCTCCCATCCTCCATGCTCAAATAGGCCTCAGTGTCTGTTGTTCCATTCTTTATATACTCAATGTTTAGCTCCCACTTATGAGTAAGAATATGGGTATTTGGTTTTCTATTTCTATGCTAGTTTGATTAGCATAATGGCCTTCAGCTCCATCATTTGAGATCTGCAAAGGACATGATCTTATTTTTTATGAATGCATATTATTCCATGGTATATATATACCACATTTATTTACCCAGTTGAACATTGATAGGCACTTAGGTTGATTCCATGTGCTTTTGTGAATAGTGCTGCCGTGAACATATGCATGCATGTGTATTCATGGTAGAATGATTTATATTCTTTTGAGTATATACTCAATAATGGGATTGCTAGGTGAAATGGTAATTTTGAGATAATCTCTGCAAGTGATTTCCAAACATTATTTCTAAACATGAGTTTTGTAACATTATTTCTAAAATGCAATTATCAAATGCTATTAAGTATTTCTTTTATGCCTCTTGACCATTAAAAGCATCTTAGAATGTTTTAATTCTGCTCACCACCTTACTAATATTTTATAATTATTTGTTTTATGTGTCATAAAGTAGCCATTACTAGAATTGTTTTATACAACATTGCTTATTTAAATTTGCTGACACGTTTTCCAATTTCTTGGCTCACTATGCCTTCACACACCTTTCCGTCTCAGTTTTCATATTCTTAAAATACAACCTTTAGTTCTTTCAGTTAAGATCAGTTATTAGAAGGCTCTCTTTGTTTCTGTTTTGAATTATATTTACTTTACCGTTCATTTTAGATTATGACTTACTACTGGGCATAGGATTCTAGGCAAACAGTTATTTCCAGTCTGCATTTTAAAAATATTAATCCATTATTTTCTGGGCTGCACTGTTGCTTTTGAGAAGCCTGAAATCAGCTGTCAGCACTATTTCATTAACTGGCAATTTGTCTGTCTCCTCCCTGGTCATTTTCAATATCTTTTATTTTCTTTTGTCATTGGCCATTATAATGACCAAAGATGTGTAATTAAAAAAAAAAATTACACCCATATCTGATATTTTTCTTCTATCCGAGGATTCATGATTTTTGCCAATTCTGTATTATCATTCTTTAAATGCTAATTTATTTCCATTTTTCTTACTTTTATTCTTTCTCAATTTCTATCAGTTTTGTTTTTTCTTATTTTATCATTTACATCTCCTAACCACTTTTTCTATTTTTAATATATTTATGTTTATCCACTTCATTTCGTCTTGTTCATTTTCTTGTTCATGTCCTTAGTCAATTTAAACATACTACTTCACAGATTGTCTTTTTCTATTATCCTAAGTTCTTGGGATTCCATTCCTATTGCTTGTTCTCTGGGCTGACTTTCTGGCACAGTGTACTGGTTTTTTATACATTTTGTCCTTTTGACTTGTAAGGTCATCCTAAGCTTTGAAATCACCTAAGGTCTGACTTTCATCTACTCTGGCAGATGTTCCTGTGCTTTTGCTACAGTCCACTGCTAGACATAATTGCCAAGATGTATAGGTTCTATATGTTTGAACCCCAAACCTAGGTCAAGTTTTTTAAATGTTGCAAAAAAGAACACCTTTTTTTTCTTTCATGGACCCAGAATACGAGGAAAACATCCATGTCTTCTACTTTGGTATGTTTGATATATTTATTTTTCCTGCCTACCCACTAACAGATGGTGCAGCTGTTCTAGATTCCTTCTATGATTGAGATATCTCTACCTCCTCATTATCCATGGTCTACATCAGTGTCAATGCCCGAATTGTTTGGTTACCCAGCAAATGATCAACTTTCTCCCCAACAGAGGTTTATTTCCATACCAGCTCATTGGTTTACACTATTGTTTCTTGCCCTTGGAAAGTCCCTTTCCTTTTTAAACAAACCTAGATATGCATTTTGAGAGATGTTTCAAATTATCTAGTCTAGCTAGACTAGTAAATTGCGATAAATATAAGTCTCCCAGAATACTAAGTTATTTAGCTATGGTTTCACTAAATATTGAGGACCAATATCACCCAAAACTAAGCTGATTTTTAATGTTTGTAATCAACTCATCATAAAGAAGCAGAGGACAATAAAATAAATTGACAGTGAAGATTTATTTAAAACATAGTACTTCAAAGGGATTTAAAGAATTTAAAATAGAGACATCCTTATCACTATATATCACCACAGCAAATTAAGAGTTGATGATTTAAAATTTATGATTCTGGATCTTAGGCAGATAAGAGGCAGAACTATCTTGGGTGGACAGAGCAGCGTGTGGAGACTTACATCGTGAACTTTTGCACCAAGAACTATGCAGGAACATACCAGGAAAGCAAAGAGAATCAGCAGACCTTTTGAAGGACTGGATCACCACTGCAGGCTCCCTGAGACACTGAAAAACTGTGAGTCAGCTTGCTTTCTCAACAGGCTGTTCATGGTCTGGGATGAGTTCTCAGCCCTGGTCATTGGTGGCCCGGAAATAGATTTGGTGGTGTTGTGGGGGCACAATGGTACTGGACGTTAGAACTGCCAGCTGCATGGGATTAGGGTGAGGCTGGTGACTGCTGGCATTTCCCCATTTCCCTGGTGACCTGTATGACTCAGTAGAGGCAGCCATAATCTCCCTGTGAATATAATTCCACTGAACTGGGAACTAGACTCCCGTTCTCCACAGCAGCTAAAACAAGCCCTGCCCAAGGAGAGTCTGAGCTCAGACAGGCCTATCCCTGCCCCGACCTGGTGTTCTTTCTCTACCCACCCTGGTAGCTGAAGACAAAGGTCAGAATCTTTTGGGAGCTGTATGCCCCACCCACTGCCTGAGAATCCTGAATACTTAACCAGGTGTCCCTAGGGCAAGTTTACATTCCCCCATAGGACCTCAGCTGATGCACTCTTGAAAGCATCATCTCCTGGCTGGAGGCCAACCAACACAAAACCAGCACACTAAATGAAAACACAACCAAAGACCCTCACAGAGTCCACCTCACTCCCCTACTACCTCCACTGGAGGAGGTGCTGGTGTCCACAGCTGTAAGACCTGAAGACGGATCACATCACAGGACTCTTTGCAGATACTCCCTAGTACCAGCCTGGAGCCCAGTAGCTCTGCTGGGTGGCTAGGCCCAGAGGAGCAAAGACAATTACTACAGTTTGACTCTTAAGAAGCCCCATTCCTAGGGGAAGAGAGAGAACACTACACTAACGGAGCACCCTGTGGAACAAAAGAATCTGAACAGCAGCCCATATCTTCCCTCTCACATAATCTACCCAAATGATGAAAAACCAGAAAAACAATTCTGGTAATATGGTAAAACAAGGTTCTATAACACCTCCAAAATGTTGTACCAGCTCACCAGTGATATATCCAAGCCAAGACAAAAATCTCTGAATTTCCAGAAAAGGAATTCAGAAGGTCAATTATTGAGCTAATCTAGGACATCAGAGAAAGGTGAAGTCAAACATAAAGAAATTAAAAACATGTTACAGGATATAAAAGGAAAATTCTGTGACATAGAAAGCATAAATAAAACAATCATAATGTCTGGCAACCAAGGACACATTTAGAAAAATACAAAATGCACCGGAAAGTCCCAGCAATAGACTTGAACAAGCAGAAAAAAGAATTTCAGAGCTTCAAGACAAGGCTTTTGAATTAACCCAGTCCATCAAAGACAAAGAAAATAGAATTTAAAAAAAAATGAACAAAGCCTCCAAGAAGTTTGGCACTGTGTTAAAATTCCAAACCTAGGAATAATCAGTGTTCCTGGATAAGAAGAGAAATCTAAAAGTTTGGAAAACATACTTGAAGGAATAATTGAAAAAAACTTTCTTGGCTTTTCTAGAGATCTAGACATGCAAATACAAGAAGCTCAAATAACACCTGGGAAATTCATTGTAAAAAGATTATCACCTAGGCACATAGTCATCAGGTTATCTAAAGTCAAGACAAAGGAAAGAATCTGAAGAGTTGACAGGCAAAAGCCTCAGGTAGCCTATAAAGGAAAATCTATCAGATTAACAGCAGATTTTCAGCAGAAAACCTCAGGATAAAGAGATTGGGGCCCTATCTTCACCTTCCTTAAACATAACAATTACCAGCAAAGAATGTTTTATCCAAAGAAACTAAGCTTCATAAATAAAAGAAACATACAGTCTTTTCCAGACAAGCAAATGCTGAGAGAATTCGCCACTACCAAGCCAGCACTACAAAAACTGCTAAAAGGAGCTCTAAATCCTGAAATACTCCAAAGTAGCATCTTCTTAAAGCATAACTCTCACAGGACCTACGTAACAATAACACAATGAAAAAGAACCAAGCTATTCAGGAAACAAACAGCATGATGAATAGAATAGTACCTCACATCTCAATACTAATGTTGAATGTAAATGGCCTAAATGCACCACTTAAAAGATATAGAATTGCAGAATGGATAAGAACTCACCAAACAAGTTTCTGCTGTCTTCAGGAGACTCACCTAACACATAAGGACTCACATAAACTTAAGGTAACGGGGTGGAAAAAAGATATTCCATGCAAATGGACACTGAGAGCGAGTAGGAGTAGTTATATCAGACAAAACAAACTTTAAAGTAACAGAAGTTAGATAAGAAAAAGAGGGACATTATGTAATGATAAAAGCACTAACCTGACAGGAAAATATCACAATTCAAAATATATATGCACCTAAAACTTGAGGTCCCAAATTTATAAAACAGTTACTACTAGATCTAAGAAATGAGATTGACAGCAACACAATAATAGTAGAGGACTTTGATATTCCACTGACAGCACTAGATAGGTCATCAAGACAGAAAGTCAAACAATGGACTTAAATTATACCCTACAAGAAATGGAGCTAACAGATATTTACAGAACATTCTACCCAACAATTGCAGAATATACATACTATTCATTAGCACATGGAACATTCTCTAAGATAAGCCACAAAACAAGTCTCAGTAAATTTAAGAAAATCAAAATTGTATCAAGTACTCTGTCAGATCACAGTGAAATAAAACTGGAAATCAACTCCAAAAGGAGTCCTCAAAACCATGCTAACACATGGAATTAAATAATCTGCTCCTGAGTGATCACTGGGTCACAATGAAATCAAAATGGAAATTACAAAATTCTTTGAACTGAACGATAATAGTGACACAACCTATCACTACTTCAAACTGAACGATAATAGTGATTAAACCTCTGAGATACAGCAAAAGTGGTGCTAAGAAGAAAATGTATAGCATTAAATGCCTACATCAAAAAGTCTGAAAGAGGGCCAGGAATGGTGGTTCACACTGGTAATCCCAGCACTTTGGGAGGCCAAGGTGGGGGAATCAGTTGAGGTCAGCAGATCAAGACAAGTCTGGCCAATGTGGTGAAACCCCATCTCTATTAAAATATAAAAATTAGATGGACATGATGACATGCGCCTGTAATCCCAACAGGAGAATCACTTGAACCCAGGAGGTTGAGGTTGCATTGAGCCAAGATCATGCACTCCAGCCTGGGGAGCAGAGTGAGACTCTGTCTCAAAAAATTAAACAAAAAAATTAAGTCTGAAAGATAACAGATAGTCTAAGGTCACATCTCATGAAATTGGAGAAACAAGAGCAATCCAAACCCAAATCCAGCAGAAGAAAAGAAATGACAAAGACCAGAGCAGAACTAAATGAAATTGAAGCAACAGCAACAATAAAAATACAACAGATAAATGAAACAAAAAGTTAGTTCTTTGAAAAGATAAAATTGATAGACCATTAGCAAGATTAACCAAGAAAAGAAGAGAGAAGATCCAAATAAACTCAATTAGAAATGAAACAGGAGATATTGCAGCTGATATTATATAAATATAAAAAATATGCAAGGCTGCTATGAATGTCTTTACATATATAAACTAGAAAACCTGTAGGAGATGAATAAATTCCTGGAAATACACAACCCTCCTAGATTAAACCAGGAAGTTGTAGACTCTCAGAACAGACCAATAACAAGCAGTGAGGTTGAAATGGTAATTAAAAATTTGCCAGCAAACAAAAGTCCAGGACCAGACGAATTCATGGCTGAATTCTATCAGGCATTCAAAGAAGAATTGGTAACAATTTGTTTAACCCTATTCCAAAAAATAGAGAATGAGAGAATCCTCCCTTAATCATTCTGTGAAACCAATATCACCCTAATACCAAAACCAGGAAAGAACAACAAAAAAGGAAAACTACTGACTAATATCCCTGATGAACATTAATGCAAAAATCCTCAACAAAATACTGTCTAACTGAATCCAACAACATATCAAAAAGATAATCCACCATGATCAAGTGGGTTTCAAACCATGAATGCAGGAATGGTTTAACATACATAAGTCAATAAATGTGATACACCACATAAACAGAATTAAAACCAACAATCGCAAGATCATCTCAGTAGATGTATAAAAAGCATTTGACAAAATCCAGCATCCCTTTATGATTAAAAACCTTAGCAAAATCGCCACAGAGAGACATACCTTAAGGTAGTAAAAGCCATTTATGATAAACCCACAGCCAACATAGTACTGAGTGGGGAAAAGTTAAAAGCATTTCCCTTGAGAATTGGAACAAGACAAGGATGCTCACTTCCACCACTTTTATTCAACATAGTACTGAAAGTCCTAGCTAGAGCAATCAGACAAGAGAAGGAAATAAAGGGCACTCAAATCGGTAAAGAGAAAGTCAAACTGTTGCTGTTTGCTGATTATATGACTGTATACCTAGAAAACCCTAAAGACTCATCCAAAAAGCTCCTAGAACTGGTTAAGTGAATCCAGCAAAGTTTCAGGATACAAAATTAATATACAAAAATTAGTAATTCTGCTATATACCAACAGTGACCAGGCTGAGAATCAAATCAAGAACTCAACCCCTTTCACAATGGCTGCAAATAAATAAATTAATTAATTAATAAAATAATTAGGAATATACCTAACCTAGGATGTGAAAGACTTCTACAAGGAAAACTATAAAACACTGCTGAAAGAAATCATAGATGACACAAACAAATGGAAACACATACCATACTCATGAATGGGTAGAATCAATATTGTGAAAATGACTATACTGCCAAAAGCAATCTACAAATTCAACACAGTTCCCATCAAAATATTACCATCGTTCTTCACAAAACTAGAAAAAATCCTAAAATTCACATGGAACTAAAAAAGAGCCTGCATAGCCAAAGCAAGACTAAGAAAAAAGAACAAATCTGGAGGCATCACATTACCCGACTTCAAACTATACTGTAAGGCCATAGTCACCAAAACAGCATGGAAGCAGTGTAAAAATAGGCACATAGACTAATGGAACAGAATAGAGAACACAGAAATAAAGCCAAATATTAATACTTAAAGCCGACTTATCTTTGACAAAGCAAACAAAAACATCAAGTGGGGAAAGGACACCCTATTCAACAAATGGTGCTGGGGTAACTGGCTGGTCATATGTAGAAGAATGAAACTGAATTCTCATCTCTCACCTTATACAAAAATCAACTCACGATAGATCAAAGACTTAAGTCTAAGACCTGAAACCATAAAGATTCTAGAAGATAATATTGGGAAAACCTTTCTAGTCATTGACTTCGGCAAAGACTCCATGATGAAGAACCCAAAAGGAAATGCAACAAAAACAAAGATAAATAGATGGGACTTAATTAAACTAAAAAACTTCTGCACAGCAAAAATTAATAATAATTATAATAATAATAATAACCAACAGAGTTAACAGCCAACCCACAGAGTGGGAGAAAAATCTTCATAATCTATACATCCAATAAAGAAATAAAATCCAGAAGGTACAAGTAACTCAAACAAATTGCAAGAAAAAAAAATCCAATCAAAAAGTGGGCTAAGGACATGAACAGACAATTCTCAAAAGAAGATATACAAATGGCCAACAACCATATGGAAAAATGCTCAACATCACTAATTATCAGGGAAGTGGAAATCAAAACTGCAATGCCATACCAACTCACTCCTGCAAGAATGGCCATAATCAAAAAATCAAAAAATAATAGATGTTGGCATGGATGTGGTGAAAAGGGAACATTCTTAAACTGTTGGTGGGAATCTAAACTAGTATAACAACTATGGAAAAACATGTGAAGATTCCTTAAAGTACAAAAAGTAGATCTATCATTTGATTCAGCAGTCCCCCTACTAGGTATCTAGCTGGAGGAAAAGAAGCCATTATATGAAAAAGCAACAACAACAACAACAACAACAAAAACTTGCACACACACATATTTATAGCAGCACAATTTGCAGTTTCAAAAATATGGAACCAGCCCAAATGCGCATCAATCAATGAGTGAATAAAGAAAATGGGGTATGTATGTACCATGGAATACTACTCAGCCATAAAAAGTAATGAAATAATGGCACTAGCAGTAACCTGAATGGAATTGGAGACTATTATTCTAAGTGAAGTAACTCAGGAATGGAAAATCAAACATGTTCTCACTCATATGTGGGAGCTAAGTTATGAGGATGCAAAGGTATAAGAATAATACATTGGATTTTGGGGATTTGGGGGAAAATGTGGGGGATGGCGAGAGATAAAAGACTGCACATTGGGTACAGGGCACACTGCTCCGGTGATGGGTACACCAAAATCTCAGAAATCACCCACTTGGGAGAGACTGAGGTGGGAGGATCACTTGCAGTGAGCTGCATTCATGCCACCGCATTCCAGCCTGGGTGACAGAGCGAGAGACCCCATCTCACAACAACAAAAAAGAAATGTTAGCCAGATTCATTAAGTTTTGAATTCCTTTGGTATTGGCAGACATAGTAGTAACCTTTGGTAAAATACAAGTTGAGTACCCCTTATCTGAAATGCTTGAGACTAGAAATGTTTCAGACTTCAGATTTTTTCAGATTTTGGAATATTTGTATGTACTTAGTGAAATACCTGGTGAATGGGGCCCAATTCTAAGCATGAAATTCGTTTATGTTTTATATATATCTTATACAAATAGCCTGGAGATAATGCTATACAATATTTTAATAGTTTTGTTCATGAAACAAAGCTTGGCCTGCATTTTGACTGTGACCTGTCACAGGAGGTCAGGTGTAGAATTTTCACTTGGGGCAACATGTTAGTGCTCAAAAAGTTTTAGATTTTGGAGCATTTCAGTTTTCATATTTTTGGATTAAGGATGCCCAACCTATGTAGAAATGGCATCACAGATAGCTTGTTTTTCCAAAGTCATCCATTGAGTTATTAGTAATGTGGTATTTTCAAACAGAAGTATATCTAAAAGCTGCTTAAACAATGTATTTGAGCCATTTTTTAGAATAATTCATGACACATAGAGGCTAGAAGAATTTCAGTAATGGTAGTCAATATGATAATACCACTGTGAACCAGGCACTGTTTGAAACATTCCATTTATTGACTTATTTAAGTCTAACAAGATCATGAGATTCAATTATAATCCCATTTAAAGACAAAGTACTCTGAGGTAGCTCTTTCTCAAAGACATGTTGGGATTTACAGCCAAGCCATGTGCAGCCTGGCTCCACAGTCTAGTTGTGAGCTACTGCTCTGCACTTTTTCTTTTTTTAAACACAAATTCATGCACATGCAAACACATACAATACATATGCATACCAACACACATACCCCAACACACCCACACACAGCCAATGGTGTGATGATTATCTTAGAAATGTTTCTACTTTGATTTATCTCTCTGTTTATCTGATTGGGAAGAAAAGGGACAAATTTTCTCACTCTTCAATTTATAATAGTGGCCCCAATATAATAGATCATCTAATCTAATATAGAAAGATGTTATTGTAGAGGAGTTGAGGTACATATTTTATATGATTGAAGCTAATATCTTATCTGTGCAATTAATTTCATGGAGTTCTGAAATTATTACAACTCTGATTTTGTTACTATTGGAAAACAATATATTTTATTTCAAACAAGTATGTAGTGTCTTAATATAGAATCTGTGCTGTCTTCTAACTCAGAACAAATGAATGACATTTTTTACTAGCAATAACTTATTTTTGTTGCTTAGTCATCTTATGTATAATGATTACCTATTAACAGATATTAGATATTTAATGCATATTTTGGATTTAATTTATTTTTATTGTTTAATAATAAGTCTTTTTGTTATTCTAATTTGTTTAAACCATATAATTGTTTGAAAATAGACCTAAATTATAGTCAACTTTATTTTAGGAAGATCATAAAAATGGAAATAATGTTCTTTTTTTTTTTTTTTTTTGCCAGTTCATTATTTTCTTTTCTTTTTTTTTTTTTTTTATTATACTTTAAGTTCTAGGGTACATGTGCATAACGTGCAGGTTTGTTACATATGTATACTTGTGCCATGTTGGTGTGCTGCACCCATCAACTCGTCAGCACCCATCAAGTCATCATTTATATCATGTATAACTCCCCAATGCAATCCCTCCCCCCTCCCCCCGGAAATAATGTTCTAACTGAATAGGAATAACCTTTTGTTTTCTTTCATGATATATCCAGGTATATCATATTCTATTTTCTTTTATCATTTGACTGGCTAAACTAAGTGAAAAATGTCTATAGAAATGATTTTTGCCTGCTCAAAATCCAAAGACCTAAAAGAATGATAGCTTTTCTAATTCTTTTTTGCCTTAAAATACTCTAATGATGAAGGGATGCTGGATTTTATGGAAAGCTTTTTCTGCATCTAAGGAGAAATGCAGAACCACAATGAGATACCATCTTATGCTAGTCAGAATGGCTATGATCAGGAAGTCAAAAAATAACAAGTGTTTTCTAGGTTGCAGAAAAAAGGGAACATCTATACACGGTTGATGGGAATTATACACTGTGCAGCCACTGTGGAAAGCAGTTTGGAGATTTCTCAAAGAACTTAAAACAGAGCTATCAATCAACCCAGCAATCCAAATACTAGATACATACCCAAAAGAAAATAAATCATTTTACCAAAAAGACACACACATTTGTATGTTTAACACAGCATTATTCATAATAGCAAAGACATGGAATCAACCTAGATGTCCATGAACATTGCACTGAATAAGGAAAATGTGGTCCCTGTACACCATGGAATACTATGCAGCCATTAAAAAAGAATGTAATTATGTCCTTTGCAGCAACATGGATGCACCTGGCGGCCATTATCTTATATGAATTAACACAGGAAAAGAAAACCAAATACCACATGATCTCACTTATAAGTGGGACATGGATATAAAGGTGGAAATGACAGATTCTAGAAACTACTGGAGGGGGTAGGGTAGCAGATAGCAGGTCAACAATGGTTGAAAAACCACTGATTGGGTCCTATGTTCAATACCCAGATGACAGGATCATTCATATCCCATACCTCAGCAACACACAGTTTGTCCATTTAACAAACCTGCACATGTACCCCTGAACCTAAAATAAAAGTTGAAAAAAATACTCTCATGGTCATTTTAAATTATTGCCACTGAGTTTAAATCTGTGACCTATAAATACTACAATGAATTTTATATTCATGGCATTAACATGTTTGGTGACTATATATAGAAAGAGAAACATGAGCTACGCACACATAAAGTTTTCGTGGAAGTGGTCATTCTAATATAATGCCCCCCACCAATAGTCTTGTAATTTACCATCAGTGAAATAGCAGTTTTTAAGGCAGTGTATTCTGTGGAAAAAATAGTGTTTTATTTACACACAGATAGGGAATTGGAATTACATTTAGGCTGGTTGCATGTACTTGTCAGTGGATCATTACATATGGTATAGAACATGAATTTAACTGCTGTTTTGTTCACAAGGTAACTTTTGGCCAACTCTTTCATCTTTATTAAAAAGTAGCTGAATGGTACTGTCAAATGACTTCACTACTCAGGAAAAAATATAAACAAGTCAAAACAAAACACAATTCTTCTCCCTTGCTTCTCTGTCTGAGTCTCTCACCTACAGAGCTACTATTAGGCATTAACCCTTTAAATTGAACTAGCTTATTGGCTAGGCAGTTTTCACTTTGCCATTGTGTGACTTGGCAGTCTATGAATTAGCTCTCAGTGACTTGGCTGACGTTCTGCAGAGCCTAGAGGCAGTGAGCGAGAGAAATATCCGTTGCCCACAATTTTTAAAAAGAGACGATTGTAAGGCCTAGGCCTTGGCAACCAGAAGAGCAGAGTACGGGCTGGGAGAGGAGAGGAGCCAAAGGGTAATAACAAACAAGTAAAGGGAAACGGTGAGAGTGAGAGGCTAAACACAACTTTCGTCTAGCTTAAAATTGTGCTGAGGCAATAGCAAATATGACTTGCCTTCTTTGTATGCAAGAAAAATTATTTTTCTTCACTCAGCAAATGCTTATTGAAGATTATGTATCAATCAGTGTGAAAGGGCTGGAGAATCAACAATTAAGAAGTTTTTATACCTGGTCTGCTGGTGCTAATGGATTAACTGAGGAAATTAATAAGGAAGGCAGACAGACCAGTAATCATAATGCCGTTAGATAAATATAAGCAACAATGGAAATATATAAGTACTATATAGTTTCTAAGAAATTGCAAGGGCATGGGAAAGGGAAGAAAATGTTTTGTTTTCTGTTCCTTTTCCTTTAACTATGTTATCCAGCCCTTTTACACTGAAGGAAAACCCTACTTTTAGGTTGCATCATCACACTGCCCTGCATGAAGTGAGGTATGGTAAAAACAAACCGTAAGCAGCATTCCTGCAAAAGAATGCTACCTATTACTACAGGGAGACACCTGCTCAACTGCCCTTGATTACCTTGGGCTTTAATTTTCTCTAGCTGGCTTTCACTCTTTCAGATGAAAAGAGCAAGTAAAAGAAAATGCAACTGTTCTCTCTGAAAACATGTGCCAGGGACAAATCATCCATGTGCAGCTTCACCCTCCCTCTGCAGAGAGTGTTAACCGGAATCTGCAGATTCGTTTTCCGGTCCTGACCTCAAGGGTGGCATCTTTTGCATATAGATATTTATCTGGATGTCCCTAGGACTTCAAATCCAGTATGTCAAGAACAGAGTCCATCTGTTTCTCCACTGTCCTTACGCTAGGCGTCTCAAACCTACTGCTCTTTAGGTATGACTTACATTGTTCATCCGTTTCCTCAAGCCAGAAATTCAGGTTCCTTCTGTAGCCTTCCTTTTCTCTTTACCTTCCACATCTAATCAATCACCAAGTCCCGTCAATCCTACCTTCCACACTTCTCTACTTATCCATTCCTTTGCTCCTTCTTTTAGTCACCATTTTTCATCTGGATGATGAAGACAGCATTCTCACTTATCAGTCTCAGCTCCATCAGCCACCAAAGGGACCTTTTTGAATATTTTATTTGCAAATCTGATACTGTCATTTCCCTGTTAAAAATTCTTCAACAGCTGTTTATTTCCCCTATCAGTTGTTTTCAAAGTTGTTTGTGGTGGGCAGAAACCTCATTCAAATGATATTTTATTCCAATTAAATGAAATTGATTAGATGTAAAGTTTAATGTGTGGTACAGAGATGTAAAGAGAGTGGTGGTCTCAGAGAAGTTTTTTTTTTTTTTTTTTTTTTTTTCTTGATAACCTCTCTGGGTATCTTGCTAGATAACATGAGGTACCTCAGTGCATCTGCAGGGAAGAACAGAAACAGCTTGAAAATAACTGATCTGTAGGATAAAAAAGTATAAACTTTCTTGTTGCTTGTTATGTAAACTCTTAATTATTCATCTTTTCAGGCTCATTTTCTACACTCTGCATGTTTGCAATTCATGCTGCAACCATAACTTTTGCTATTTCACATATACACTGAGATTTATCATACCTCTTTCTGAACACTAGTCCCTCTTTCCAGAATGTGTCCCCTTATCAAGAACTTCAAACAACTGGCTACTCATCATCTGAAGCTCAGTGAGCATCATCTGTTCCACGTCACATTACCACTGCCCACCCATAGGCACACGAAAACACTCCTTCTCTATATGCTCCTACTGCATTCCCACCTGTATAGCATGTTGTCTTGTAACTCTGTCTTGACACCTGTTTCTCTGCAATACTTGCTGAGGCCAATTGCTGGTTTCCATGTCTTCATTCTTGATTTCTGAGTACCTTACACAGTCTTTCTGCCCATAGTGAGTCATTAATCAGTATTTGTGACATGATTAAATGGATAGCTTGCTCTTTAAATTACTGTAATTAGAATAAAATTCCTTTCAAAGATAAATATACTCATAAAATATTTGATATAGTGATATGGGCCTTCATTTTTAGATTAAATGAGAATTCAAATGTAAGTTTATTAATAATACAATGTTTGAAACAAAGAAAAGACATACAGGTTTTCTAAAAAAAAAAAAAAAAAAAACAACTCTATCACTGTCGTTTTCAAATTGTTTGAGACCCATACATTGGATGTGAGATTTTCTTTTTAGCTTCTTTATTTTATTATGAGTTAACTTAAATCGTTTGAAATTAGCATGCCCAATCTCTAGCCCATTCAGAGTTTCTCATCTCTATATTGTTGTACTTTGAGCCCTAGTAGTCAGTATCACTACATGTAACTGTTAAGTTTAGTTTACTTTCCAGGAACTGGATGTTTAAACTCAGAAGTAATAGAAAAATAAGAACATGATTTTTAAAAAAATATTCACCCGTTTTATTTTGGTCAAAATACTACAAATCCTTAGAAAACTAAATTCTAAAGTATAGAGTTTATCTTTTTTTAACTATTAAAACCTGATGAATATTATAGGATATATCCTAAAAGTATGAAATTGATTCATTAGCCTTTAGTGTAAGCAACAGGTCATCTCTGTTCCAGGTAGGACCTCAGTAAACCTGGATGAACTAGAGAGTTGAAGATAGCCTTAAAGCTAATGCTCTTTAGGCCAAGCATGGTTGCTCATACCTGTAATTATAGCAGTTTGGGAGGCCGAGGTGGGCAGATAATTTGAGGTCAGGAGTTCAAGACCAACCTGGCCAACATGGTGAAACCCTGTCTCTACTAAAAATACAAAAATTAGCCAGGCGTGGTTATGGGTGTCCGTAGTCCCAGCTACTCAGGAAGCTGAGGCAGGAGAATCCCTTGAATCCAGGAGGTGGAGGTTTCAATGAGCTGAGATCGCACAACTGTACTCCAGCCTGGGTGACAGAACAAGACTTCGTCTCAAAAAACAAAAACAGACAAGCCTAATGCCCTTTAGATGAGGTCATAGAACTTTCTGGATAGAGCTCAACGACTTGGGTTCTAAAACTGTTTCTTCTCTTACTAGCTGTGTGAGTATTCAGGCTAATTACTTCTCTAATACCTAGTTTCTACTTCAGGAAAACAAGAATGACTATCTCATAATCAGATTAATTGAGATAATGTCTGTAAAGTTTTCAGCTTAATTCTAGGCACAGGGTAAGCATTCAGTAAATGATTTATTATTATTATTATTATTTAACTTTAACATATACAATATTTGTCCTCTGAAAAGCTCGATCCCTATAGCAGGGCTGCCAAGAAAAAAGGTAAAATGAAATGCCCAAGTATGTTAAGAATCTTGGAAAATGTCAAACATTGATATTATAACAAATGATGTTTAATGTTGTTCATATTCTTATTAAAAGAACCTCATGGGATTTGGAGATACATTGGGAAGATCCATGGTGCAGGTTAACACAGACAGGGAGCGCAAAGAGGACTTTCGAAAATATCTGAGAGTTAGCCATTGCTTTTACACCTGAGTCAACAGAAAACTGAATCACATTTACATTTCCACTCAATCTTGCCTTTTGGGTCAAAATGTGTCATAATCTTTTGAGATGAAGTCCAGCATTAGCTCATTTTTTCTGATGCATAGTCATGTTTCTTCATTTGACGAGGCATTTGGAAAGGATGATGCCTGTATTTCTGAGATAGAATATTGTCATTGAAGGTATTTCATATAGTGAAACAGTGTTGCTGGTTTATGTACTTCAGTTGCTTTATTTTGCAAGTTCACGAACCACATGGGAATTTAAATAACTTGACAATTTTGATACAAAGCCTTCTTACCTGATCATTTACAATAGAAAGATCCATCTCTGCAACTAACTCATCTAAAGCCAGCTGTTGACCGAAATCAAATATTTATTCCTGTGCCTCTCTTCTGACTAGATGCTTTGCCAACATTTGTATCTCTTGTTATCTCTGGAGAAGGTCAGTTATTTACAGCTTCTCTGAAACCTATACCTTTATAATTCTCTTTTGAAATGCAGATTATTTAGCTCTATTTAGCATCTGTTATGAAAACTAGACATGAGTCCTTTATTTACTAAATCAGTGAAGATTAGAAAAATTGAGTAAATACCTTCTTCTTTGTCTATATCATCATAAATTTTCAATGTATGTGTTACAATATCACAGGAAACATATTCTAATGAAGCTGAGACTTTAAGCCTGGTACTGTATAGTACATAAAAGTCTGGTTATAAACACACATGCATACATACACACACACATGCATACACACACACACACACACGAATGCCCACCTGTCCCCACCCCTACACACACAGAGAGAAAGAGAGTGAGAGAATATAAATTATTTTAGTTGAAGTACAACTTCAATTTTCCCAAATACTAGTTTTGATCAGCTATTAGGGGCAAAAGTCATATTAGATCCTGTGGAAATAATGAAGATGAAAAATACATATTCCCCATTTTCAGAGTGTTTACAATCTGATAATGTGAGATATAAGTATGATATTTGCTACAAATTACTAGTTTAAACAAAATGGAAAGTTTTTGAAGTTGCTCAATAAGTAGTTTAAGGATACATATGTTTGTGGGTCCTTCATGTTTGGTTAAGCCAAAAGCCCAGTTATTTTCTCAAGAGCCAAGTTTCTTTTGTTGCTCCATCATGTCATCCTTGGTTTTGGTGTTATGCTCAGTCTAGTGATCAATTTATCTGCAGCACTTCCTGACATTACATCTTGAATAACAATGACTAGAAGAAAATAAATATACACCATGTAATCTTGTGGATATCTTTCTTAAGACAGAGGAAATCCTCTGAAGATAGCCCAGGAGTCTTTCTTTCTATTTCTTATTGCCCAATGTGGGGGTCATAATTGATTTCAGTTGATCAATGTTCAGGACTTAGCCACAATCCTCTAAATATGACGATAAGCTCAAATTGCAAAAAAAAAAAAAAATACATATTATATATATCATAGTTTCATGAATATTATAGAAATATTATTGAAGTTTTATTGAAATGTAAAAGTGGCAAGGGGTTTACAGACTGGGGAAAATGCCAGTAATCTCTGTGGTTGTGAAATAAATGAAGAAAGTGTTAAAAAAAGTTTTAGTCACCTTATTTATAGAATTTTTGTCATCTTACATCTATCATGTCTATCATACCACCTCTCACATTCTCAGGCATTTATTTAGAAGATTATTTGCTTTCTGTTGTGACACCATACTGGAATTTCATAAGGACAGGAATACTCACAGTTTTATTCATCAATATGCCCCTCTTTGTTAAATAAATCAAAGAGTGAATGAATGGTTTTGGAGGCTTTATAGAACTTTAGCAGCCAAGAAGAGAGCATTCCAGGTACAGGGACCATCATTAGCAAAGTTATAAGTCAGGAAAGCTCAGACACTTGGCTGAATCTCCAGGCAAGTATAGTAGAAGATTGAGAATCTATGCTGGGATTATAGTTCAGAGTTTCAGAGTATGAAATGCATGATTTTTTAGCTTCCATTAAGGATAATTAATATTTCAGAGTTGGATGGTGATTGAGTAAGGGCACTGTTTTAGTAAGAAAATCTTGACAATGATATGTTAGATATAAGAGGAAGAGAGTCAATATAGGACTGCTGACTAGAGGCTGTATCAATATTTGGAAAGAGCTAAAATCCTTATTTGGGGTTAACGACTGCGAAAAATGCAATAAATGCATATCTAACAATGTTACAGGTAAGAATTGAGAGGATTTATAAATAAATAGGAAAGGAATAAATTAGCAATGGAATGACTAAGAGAAACAAAAACAGAATAATATATATCAGAAACAAGCATTATATTGTTTTGTTGTTTTTTTTTTCCAAGAATCATGGGTTGCAGAGACAGCAGGTTGTAATGAGAAAAGGCAATAGTTCTTCTAGTTGAATGACTTGGGTCCAGATCCCTGAGTCATCTATATTAAAAAATGTTTAATACTAGAAATTTTTAAGAATGACACAATCATAAATGTCAGATTAAATGCCTTCAAAAATTAAGTAAATTATTAATGATTTATAGGAGCCTCAAAGGAGTCTATGATTAAGAAAAGAGTTAGAATAAGGTTATGGCGGGAAAAGTATAGAATGGGAATTAAAAAGGAAATGTTGGAATACATTAACAAATTTTGTCCAACAATTATTCAGTTGTTGCCTAATATATGTCTTGGCTTTAACCATGTATTTGTAGAACAGAAAAGGGTTTTAGGATGTCTTCCAATCTTCTGTTTTGCATGCAAGAGATAAATAAAACCTGCTTAATTTTTAAAGAGATTTCAAAAAAAGAGATTTCACAAATAGTCTGTATATAACTGGGTCACAAATATCAGTCACTCCCAAGAAATTATTCTTGCAACTAGATTTAATCACATATAACAAAAAGTAAGCTTATTCGTTTTTAGTTTGTCTCTCTATATAGATTGTATTTGACCAATACCTTTGATAATACTTGACTTATTTCAAGTACATTATAATATCACCATTCAAATTATTTCTTTACTAATTCTAATCTCTAAAAGAGTAACTGATGAATTCTGTTTTTAAGATCTGCTGTAACTGCTTTTGACTTAACTCTGAACCCTGCTTAAAAATGTATAATCCTTTTAAATTTTATACAGCCTAGAAAATGTTGCAGGTCTTTGCAAAAGGATCCACATGTCATGCCTCATCTTCATGCCATTTACTAAAGCGCTTTACAAAGAATGGTGTTTTTAAGTAGCAAGAGAAAACTGCCAGTTTGCATAATTTTGTTTGTTTGGAGGGAAGAGGTATTGCGATCTTGAGTTAGGGGCTAGCAGAGAAATAATACAGCAATAAATGCATATTTAGCTGTGCAGAGAAGACTTATTACACTATTAGATACAGCATTTTGGAAAGGAATGGGTTAACAATTAACTAAAATTAGAAGATTAAGGAAAATATGAGAAGTTTTTAGAATGCATATTACTGATAAGTATATTTAGCTTTCTTGTATATAGGACTTCTCTGAACTTTAATATGCTAATTTCCCATGTAAATATATAGAGTTTAGAAAAGGATATTCTACATTGTACTCACTAGATGTTTTTGAATCATAGCTTCTATTTTCAAAGTGGTGATACATTGCTGAACCTAGTTATATGCTATAAATAACAGCTAATATTATTGAGTATCTTTAATAGTTTCATGTTTAGTAGCTTCATGTTTGTTATCTCATTTCACGTTCATAACTCTGTAATGTAGGGTATTAACTTTTTTTAATAAATAAGGATTCAAGCTTTTGAAAGATCAATTATGTTCCTGGTGTAGAAAATAGCAAAATCAGAGTTAAACTCTTTGTTCTACCACCAGTATGCTTCCCTGCCTTCCTTTACATTCAGAATTTGTTAAGCTCAATATAGAAGCTTTCTGCCTGAGAGATGGCTGTTTGGAGTTACATTATTTTTCTATTTTTCTTTAAAGAGAATAAATATTTCTATTATTTTAAAATGAATGACTGTTTTCTTTAAAGAGAATAAATATCTCTATTATTTTTAAATGAATGACTGAATACAGAGCTGAAAGTGGCAACAACCAGGACATTTCCCCAAAACAAATATCTTTAAAGAGAACCAACACTAAAATTTTATTTTCTTTCAGAGAGAGAATTGATGGAAGGGTTAAATATGGGGTTAGTCAGTGATGTGCTGACAAATGTTTTACAACTGGCTTTTTGAGGTGGGAAGGCAAAGCCCTGGTTTGTAGTATTTGCCCGTTCTTACAGTGTCAGTACTCCCATAGTAGCTTATTTCAAGCTACCAACCTATGTCACTGAATGTGGAATTGGAAAGAGATGCACAAAAGCAGAGCTTTATGTAGAATTTTTAGCTTACACAATAGATGTAAATACCCTCAAGAACATGGATAATAGTAAACCATTAGAAAGTAACAAGTTTTGAATGTTTATTGCTTTTGTTGTTAGTATGATTAATTGTAAGATTATAATTTAATTTTTAATAATGGTTTAACAGTTGGCTCACAAATTCCAGAAGATTTAAGAAATGGCTCTTGTAAGCCAGTGCAAGCTGGTTCCAGCACACCGCTGGGGTGGATTGGAAGAAGATATAACTTAAGTCATGTAGGAAATAAATTATCGAAAGGAATATTTTAGATCTATTTTAATATTCTTTTCTCCTATTATTTTTGAAGTTTAATATGAGTATTAATGTAATGGAAACAGTGGTATTTTTCTCTAGGAAGGTTACAACGCATTTCTTGCCGATTTCCATTTATCACTCAGATTTATGGTGTATGACAGTCAAGGAAGCCCACATGATTCATCGTTAGGATGAAGATCAACAGTAATTTTACCCCAGGGATGAATGAAAATAGCAGAATCTATTTTTGAGGATCATTGTCATTTCTACTACTATTGACTGTACAGGATTTATGAGTTATCCGTCTTCTTATTTTTACTTCATTTCAAAAAGAAATATGATAACGGGGTTTAAGCATAAAGTAAACAGATGTAACTCCAGCCTATGGCCATTTGGAAGGTGGTTTAGATTACTGAATGACATTAAAAAGGTGGGGAGTACATTTGATAATTTGCAATATAACATGGGAAAAATCTACCGTGTTATTTTCTGGGCAATTAGATTAAGAAAATATTTTACATATTAAACTGGAGAAATAATGAAAATATATTCTTCAGTCTTATTTCTCACTAGACTTTTAAATACTTTTTTTCTTAGGAGATAAAAATGGTAGTATCTTGCTTGTTTATTATATTTTTATAAGGCACTCCATAATAAATTAAATTATATAACATATTAATCTTCTATGAATAAATTCTCTCACCATTACTCTGTATTTGTGATATTAACTCTGAATATTATATAATGTATATTTTTGGACATTTTCTTTAGAAAACCTGAAACTATTGGGAGGCCTAGGCAGGCAGATCGTGAGGTCAAGAGATCAAGACCATCCTGGCCAACATGGCGAAACCCCATCTCTACTAAAAATGCAAAAATTAGCTGGTCATGGTGGCGGGCACCTGCAGTCCCAGCTGCTCCGGAGGCTGAGGTAGGAGAATTGCTTGAACCCGGGAAGTGGAGGTTGCAGTGAGCTAAGATCATGCCACTGCACTCCAGCCTGGTGACAGAGCAAGACTCCTTCTAAAAAAATAAGAAGAAGAAAAGAAAATCTGAAACATGCAAAAAGAAAGAATAAGAAATAAATAATTCAAACTTCAACTAGTTCAGATTGTCAAATGATTTTTATTCCTGGATTATTTTTATGCTTTCAAGTTCTTTCACTTGGTTTTGTGTAGACTTGGTTTATGACTGTTTCTATGGATGTACATTGATATAAAGATCAAGTCAACTGTTTTGATCATCGATTTAGATGATTCTATGGAAAAGAAATATTTGCAATAGTGTCTATGTTTTTTTAATTGATATTCTACATGGACATCATGAATTGGACCTATGATAAATGTTCTTTTCCTGTAGGTTTCTGTATAGTATAGCAGTCATGATATACTTGGGAATCATATAAACTTGTTACTTTTAGTATGTATTACTTTCTTCCAAAAAGTACAGTATGGAAAGAGAGAGGAAAAATAAGAGAACTTTATATAGGAGAAACTGACAAACACTACCTGAAGCCAAGTGGACCAGCTTAATATAAATGTAGTAAGTCATATTTTTAGTAAGTGTTATTGATGTGATGTGTTAAGAATGGCGTTTTACATCTGTGGTCTTCTCAAAAACACATTTTCTTAGTCTAAACTTAAGAAAAGTGTAGACAAACCCCAACTGAATGACATTCAACAAAATGCCTGACTAATAATCCTCAAAACTGCTAAGGTCATGAAAAATAAGTAATATCTGGGAAACTGTGACAACCAGAGAGCCTAAGTAGACATGATACATACAGTATCTTCAATGGGATCGTGCAACAGAAAAGGTACATTAGGGGAAGACTGAGGCCATCTCAGTAAAATATGGGCATTAGCTAATAATAATATTAATATATTAATATTGGTTTATTAATGGTAAAACTTATACCATACTAGTGTAAGATGCTAAAAATAGGGGAAACTGAGTGAAGGGTAAATGTAACTCTCTGGACTATTTTCTCAACAATTCAGTAAATCTAAAAATGTTCTAAAATAAAAAGGTTATTTAAAATAAAACCACGTATACAACAATGCAGATATATTTCATCATTCACCTGAAATGCAGCCAATTAATCTAGACATAAGAGTGTATATGAAATATTAATCTGTTTAGATAAAGTTCAAGGATAGGCAAAATTAATTCATGCTATTATAAATCAAGAAAAATGGTTTCACTTGGGAGAGGAAAGTGACTGTAGAAGGAGCACAAGGTGTTTTTTGGGGGGACCTGTAATATTCAGATTCTTGGTCTCTATGTTGGTACCATGGATGTGTTCACCTTGGAAAAAAAACAATTGAGCTATAATTATGATTTTTATATTTGTCTGTATATGTATTATAATTCAATAAAAGTAAAACGGCAATGAGAGTATTTTTTCAGTGGCATTTGGATTGTATACATTATAAAGGGTTTTTAAGCATTAAACACCAAAATGCATTTTGTGTAAAATGATTTTTAAAAATTAAGAAACAATATAGTATTAACAATGCAGTATTAAAAAAGATATTGGTATATCTTTTTTGTATTATTTAAATTTTTCCATGTCTCTTTTTAAAAACTCGCAATATACATCCTTAGAAAAACAAAGGTATTCTAGAAATAAGAGACAAATCTTAATCAGATTTAGGAAGGGATATCTGCAGTCAAGAGCACTGATCACCATTTATTTGACTTAGGCCTTGGTTTATGGTGAGTGTACTTCTGTAAATAATTATAAATCAACTGCACAATGCTTCACATTAACAAAAATAGAACAAAGTTAATGCAGTCATTTATTCTCACTAGTAGTGATGCATTTCTCTGTTATGCCCAGACTGGGCCCAGGACTGAGATATATGGAGGAATGTGTTTGTACTAGGCCCAGGACTGAGATATATGTTTGATTTCTTACATCTCCAGTCCCTAATGGGCAGCCCTTATGTACTATACACCTCATATTTATGTGCCTCTCATGATGGCCTGCCTGCACATGTCAGAATGACCTTTTAAAAGTGAATAATGCCTTAGCTAAACCTCTTTCATGACTCCTCCTCACTATCTGGATAAAAATCGAAACTCCTAAACAAGACTGTGGCACAGACTGTTAATTGTCCCTTAACAAATTACTGACTGTTCTTCAATAAAGTAATATCCAAATGGTAACTAGGCAAACGACCACCCTCTCCCAAAAACCTACATTTCTCAAGCTCTCTTGCAACTAGTAGATGTGACAGAAAATGTAGATACAGCCAGTAGAATTTAAGTGATGTGAGCAACTTTCAGGAAATATCCTTAGAGGAGGTGTATTTGATTTGCTGCCCCTTCTCCCTTTTTGGCTGCTTGGAATGAGGACATGATGGCTGGAAGTCATCTTGGACCGCAAGTTAGAAGATGCAAATTGAACATGCACTTGACTACCTACTTTACATGAGAATAAGAGAATGAGTTAGAACTCATTCAGGCTCCTTTTATTTTGCATATTGAATCTAATCTTAATGTTTTGTTTCTACCCCATTCAACCTTTGCTTCTTTGCATAGGAGACTAGCTAATGGACTTACTAGGAGAAGACAAAATTTAGTGGCCTTTTTTTCGCTAGTATGTAACAAACTACTTGACACATTAAGAGTTGTCACAAAAAAAGTCTTTTTTTTTTTTAACTTGGTTAAATATAAATATCACCTCCAGCAAAAATTAAATTCAGAGATACATTGCAAAGCTAAAGAAAATCTCAAATTATCTTCCATCTCCATTGGTTCAGGAATTTGAAAGATACACAATGGAGAGAAAAGGTAAGCATCAAATATTATGAATAATTTCAGAATGAGAGAGAATATACTACATCCATTAAAAAGAATATGATTCTATGAAAATATGTTATAAAATTATATGTAATAAAAATAAGAAAGGGTCCTCATATATAAACATATTATGACCATGTTTAAAACTTCAGTAAAAGGATTGAATGGTAAAGCCCTAAACAGCACAAGCCAAAAAATAGAAAGATTAGGAAAAACAGATAAAAGCATTGTAGGATCAACCCAGGACATCCATTACCCAACCATTAGAAATTATCAGAGAGAGAGAGGGAAGGATTAGAGAAGGCAAAATGATCAAAAACATAAACACATAACATAAACACATCTTAAAACAAAAACATGATGCTCAATGTATACTTACTAAAGTATACATATATGTGTTCTTTATCTCTTGTACACCAATCATAATTATTGATCATATATTACCTGCCAGAATATATACTAGCTACTGAAAAGAAAAAGATAAATAAAATGATATTTCTGATTTCCGGTCTGCACCCATCACTCTGCTCACTTATTGTTTATGTTAACTCAGGCCTGTGGTAATGATAAATATTTAATAATATGATATTTAATAATAAATGCTTATTTTCTCTTGGTGATTTTGTATATTAGCTGATAGACATTAAGTCTATAAAATTTACTTGTACAAATTATTAAAAAGAAATGTATAATGTTGGGAAGAATTTTCAATGGATGATATATCTTCAAATCAATAATTGACTTTTTTTTAAAAACAGGTTTTTATGGTCCCTTATAGTTTAGTGTAAAAATAAAGCATAAAAAGAGATGGACCTCACTTTGGGAGGCCGAGACGGGCAGATCACAAAGTCAGGAGATCGAGACCATCCTGGCTAACACGGTGAAACCCCGTCTCTACTAAAAGTACAAAAAACGAGCCGGGCGAGGTGGCGGCGCCTGTAGTCCCAGCTACTCGGGAGGCTGAGGCAGGAGAATGGCGGGAACCCGGGAGGCGGAGCTTGCCGTGAGCTGAGATCCGGCCACTGCACTCCAGCCCAGGCGACAGAGCAAGACTCCGTCTTCAAAAAAAAAAAAAAAGAGAGATGGACCTATTATTACAGACATATATAGAAGCATTTGTACAAACAAGTAAAAAGAAGGAGAGGAAGTGGTACAAGTAGTAGTTTGACAATATCTGATAACCAAATTTAGTGCTTCGTTTTTCCCCAAAATATTTCTTTACTCAATTTGTATGAGTAACTCACGGATATGGTCTGTGGGATTTTCCATCAAAACACCCTGATATGGAACACAATAAAATAAAACCATGCAATCACATAACTCATGGTAATGCAAATTTGAATGATAGTAATTGACGGTTTTTTTTTTTTTTCTAAATGCAATCCACATTTTCAAATGAAGGTGGTCAAATGAGAAGGCTAAATGTGAAAAGAAGTGAGACACCCTCTTGAAGATCCAGGTGGGTTTAGGAAAGGTCCTTATATTCTTGGCATCCATCATTCCCAATTCCTTGGATAGGGATGATGAGACAGGTTCCAGCTAACCAGAAGATCCCTTGAATCACTATCACTGTGAGGGAACCCCAGCCAGTCACAGAACGCAGCCTTTCCCCTATTTTCTATTTTAGACAGAGCATACGGTTGCCACCAGGTGGTGCCAAATTCCAACTGGGACTTGGATTTGGAGTACACAGTCAGACCCAGAATTCCAAACCTACTAACTGCTTAGGCTTGTCTGGTTCATTTCATTATTTTCAAAATATCATCACTGCCTTTTACACCAATGACTCTCTGAGCCTTCTTACCACATTATGAAAGGATTTTACTGCACTTTAATTTCTGTTGACTGAAATTCTGCAAGTATACTATCTTCAGGCAATCATGGAAGAAGAAGTCAACTGAGTAGTTAGATTGTATAGCTAACTTATCATATCTTTGCCTATCTTTTGTTCAATTACTTCTTTTCTTATAGCACCTCTCTTCTTAACAGATGTAAGATAAGTGGTAGCTATCATGTGAAAACTGTTATTTCCCTCCATAATGTATCATGTCACATTAAGCTCCAAAGAAAATAGACATTCTAACAGTAGTAATCACTCCCTCAAAAAAAATTGACTAAAGTACTTACCAGACACACCAGAATAAGGGAAAAATCATTGTAAGTATAATGCCAATATCTAAAATCCAGTATAATTAGTTGTGACAAAAAATACGCTACGAAAAACATACATTTCAGTTAACATATTTATATATACCTTGCCAAAGTAGCTTTTTACCAGTTTTAATAATAGCCACTTATATAATTTTTGTGTCTATTATAAACAAATATAAGCAGTTTAAGTAGTCAGCCGATTATTGACTTAGTATCATACATAAGTGATATATTTGTACTTAATGTTCCTGTAGTAAACTGGGAATTTATTTCATTCAAGCTACATTTATTATGAGATTACCATCTGTCTATGCACAGATTAATAGTCCTTTTATTGAAGGCTTCTTCAAGAAGAAAACATATCCAAATGCTTTTCATAGGAATATTTGAGGTTAATATAAAAGAACTTAGAATTTTTATTCCTTGGGGCTTTGGAATGAGAAATGTCTGCATTTAACTTTATAGGAGTCAAGTGATTTTTTTAAATTAAAGAGCTCAGATTGTTTGAAAGAAGATTGCACCTCATGCTATTTTTATAGGTGGAAAAATGATCACAAAATCAAACTGATTTATTTCTTTTATCTTGCTGAGTTCTTAGAATAATTTAGCTACTGTTTTGCTCATAGAGCTCTAAAGGTAAATTAGAAATGATCCACATGTATTTTGGTGTTTAAGGGAGACAAACAATTAGCATGCCTCTTGCCAGCCCAGGTTTTAGACCAATTGAGAATAAACTTAGAGTAAGCAGATTGAAGCTGAGATAACACCTAAGTGTCTGATAAATGGCAGCTTGAAGAATGACTCATGTGCAGTGATATGCTTGAGCCAGCTCATAGGGGGTTTGTGAAAGCTAATTATTTACACATTCCCCTAGTTCCACGTTCAATGATCTCATGTTGGTACCTTGAAATCAAATTGTGTGGGAATATTTGCACTATGAAAATCGGTAAATGACACACTGGGGATTTTTTTACCCTGGAGAGCTGGTTGTTGGACATTTAACAGAATACTACCCACTTTCTGCAAGGAAATCTGTGTCTAAATACTGAATCCCAGAGTTACTCATTGAGCCCCACAAAATGAATACTGGGAGACATGCTCCCTGCACCTGGAGCTAAACAAGTGGATTCTCTTCACATAACTTATTCATCAGAGGAAGGGAAAAGGAACACCTTTAATTATGTATACTGTTTCCAAACTCTCCTGTTTAGTCTGCCTTCCCGAGGACAGAAGAAGTGAGGATGTGACAACTTGAAAGAAAGCATTAGGAATGTGAATGCATGTTCCCCCACCTGTTGCCTCCTACCTTCTGCTTTTTTTTTTTTTTTTTTTTTTTTTGAGACGGAGTCTCGCTCTGTGCCCCAGGCTGGAGTGCAGTGGCCGGATCTCAGCTCACTGCAAGCTCTGCCTCCCGGCTTACGCCATTCTCCTGCCTCAGCCTCCCGAGTAGCTGGGACTACAGGCGCCCGCCACCTCGCCCGGCTAGTTTTTTTTTTTTTTTTTTTTTTTTTGTATTTTTTAGTAGAGGCGGGGTTTCACCGTGTTAGCCAGGATGGTCTCGATCTCCTGACCTCGTGATCCGCCCGCCTCGGCCTCCCAAAGTGCTGGGATTACAGGCTTGAGCCACCGCGCCCGGCCAACCTTCTGCTTTTTGTTCATATTTTGGAATGAACCATTAAGAACTGGACTTTACTAAGGGTGTGATTGTTGCCATATGGGGAGGATATCGCCATTCCATTAGGGCGTTTTCTAATGCTGTACCAACACCAACCTGCCATCCCAGTACCAACCACTGTTTCTTTTTGAGTACCTTCCTGGGAATACTGGTGATGAGGTTTTGTGGGTTTTGATGTTGTTGTTGTTGTTCCCAGGGAGTTCTAACTATTGGACCCATATTTGAAAATGAAATATTAGTAGCTTTAAATTCAATTTTCCCTCTGCAGATACAACTACATAATGTTCTTGCACTTTTTTTTTTTTTTCCTGCAACAATATGTGATTTCACAATGGAAGGCATTCCTCACATTATACTGAGAAGCTCACAAGTGGGTAACTCTCCAATGTAACATGTATGTCTGCCCAGTATATCAACTCCAGCCTCACTTAGGCTTATAGGTTTTCCACATTTCTGCAGCTGTTGTAACAGTTTCCCATGAGTGGGGGGGGGGGGGGAGAAAAAAAAAAAGCTCTGATTTCTCTTGTTCTTCATGGAACCAACACTTGCACAATGTCCAGGCAGCACTAGGGAAACATGAAGCAAATAGGAAATACCTGTGTTCACTTTTTCACTGTCTCCTTTAAGCACTGAAATTGTTCCAAATAAGATAATTAAATAAATTCTGAAGGCTCTCTGTATTCAATTCTAAATATTTACTTGCTAATCTCTTTCTTATCCTGTATTGTTTCCAATCTCACTGTCTAGCAGAAGCTTTGAAATTTGATGAAAGACAAAAATAAGATACAACAATACATATGCATATTGAACTCCAAGACAGATACAATTTATATAAAGAACTCCAATAATAAAATGCCAACAGTAAGAATCCCTACGTATATAAATCTGCTCCCATTTTTCTAATTATATGAGAGTGAAATCATTATTTAAAAATTAATACTTTTTAAAGCTGAAATCCAGAAATATAGTCTGAAATCAAATTATCTTGCCCTTGTTCATCTAAAAGTCTAAAGAAGTTGTATTTCCTTCTTTTTTTTTTTTATTTCTTCATCTCCCTCTCCCTCCTACCCTTCCCAGCCCTTGCCAACTTCTTATTCTTCCCTCTGGTCATAATCAGGGTTCTTTCAGGAGTTCAATGTGGGTTTTCTCTCTCTGTCTCTCTCCCCTGCCACCCCCTCATAGTTCTTTTAAGGTCTCAGATGTTATATTAGTTTGATTCCAAGTATTTCATTAACCATACTTTAAAATGCTCAAAAAGTTCATTGGATGCACACGATGATCATTAAGCACGGGCCCCACAAAATAAAAATTCAAAGGTGAACCAATTTGATTCCAGGTCCTAGTAGTTGGGGTTTTTCAAAGATCATCCTTTATTTTTATTCTATTTCTTTGTTGGCTAGATTTTGTTGTCCAGGTGCAGGGAGCATGTCTCCCAGTATTCATCTTGTGGGGCTCAATGAGTAACTCTGGGATTCAGTATTTAGACACAGATTTCCTTGCAGAAAGTGGGTAGTATTCTGTTAAATGTTTATTTTTTAAAGAAGCATTCAAGATGTCTGTAGTCTGTGTCTTCTTGGTTCCTTGAGAACTTCTGTTTGTTGTCTCTGTAATTGGATAAATTGGCAATTTTTAAATGTCAAATATAAAATGTAATATGTTTCCTCCTTCAGAATGTATAGGCCTACCCACTGAATATGTTTTTATTGATATATAATACTTGTACATGTTTTCAGAGTACATGATATTTTGATACATTCATGTGATACATAATGATCAAAGCAGGATAATTGGGATATCTATCAGCTCAAAAATTTATCTTTTCTTTATGCTAGTAATATTCAATTTATAGCTATTTTGAAATATACAGTAGATTAATATTGATATAATCCTTTCAACATAGCTTTTTCTTTCATCCTCTGGGTTGGTAAATTTTGGTCTTTTTTACATTCATTGAGTACCTGAGGTTTGAAACTATCTTGTCTCTTGTATTTATACTTGAACGGCAGCTTGGCTAGGTTAATATTCTTGGATCAAAAAAAGACAGTCATCTGAGGGAAGGTTGGTTTAACTTGCAGTGGTTTGAGAATGTACCACTGAGCCAAATCACTTGATGCTTAAAAAGAGTGTCAGATGTTATAGCTGAAGGACCTTCACATTACGGCTACTGATCGGGTTGCTGAAGTACCTAAGATTATATGCATATCCTCCAACCCAGAGCCCCAGTGCTTCTGACTACACGGGCACTGCCATGCATTCGGTAGTCAGATCACTCTTCCTCAAGGCTTAGATTGCTCCGTCCAGACTGAGTGTGGAGTGTAGGGCATAGAGGAATGTTTCATTACTAAACTCATCCTGAGTTTATGAAACTAGAATAAGGACAGTATAAGTACACTCACGACTTTAGGCAAGCCAATACTTTTATAGTACACTTAAAAACTTTCTATCTTCTAGTCCTCAAACATGTACGTTATAGTTATTACATAATTTCAAATTGTATTTCTTATGAACAGTTTTGTTCTTGTCAACACATTTTAAATAATATGATATTAGTGGCAACATATTTTATCAGTCTAATTTTTGTCATTGACAGACATCACGTTAAAGGAAGCATGCCACAGTGCCCTTTATGTTTGTTTCTTAGCAGAGAATCTACATTTAAATAATCTCACATATTATACAATTATTCAAAACTTTTTCATGGTGAAGCAAGTCAATACTTTTTCACTTTTTAACATTTTAAATTATGAACACTTTTAAGCATATGTTACAGCAGAAAATAGTATAATAATACAAGGTACCAATGATCCAGATTTAAGACATGCTCTTGTTTGACATATTTGCCTAGGGCTTTTTTTTTTTTTTCCTTGTTTAAATGACACAGATACCACAAAACCCCTGATTCTCTTGCTGTGAAGCCAGTCTCCTCCATCTCCTTGACATTGTAGCTTATCTTTCCTGTTGCTTTTGAACTTTTACTATGTAGGCCCTCATGACATTATGCAGTCTTATATGTGTTTTTAGAATTTGCATAAATGGTATAACTTCAGAATTTATTTTATATTATGATAGTATTTAGTATTTAGTGATTATGGAATATAAAAAGCAACAAAAGGATTTGAAATTCTTTTCTATGTTTGATATGATCCTATGGTGTCAAATATATCATCAAGTCATTTTGCTGTTTTATTTGTGTGTTTGTTTTTAAAGAACTGTTTGAGATCTTGTAATCTGTGTTTTCTTAGATCTTTGAGAGTTTCTGTCAGTTGTCTCTATACTTGAAGGATAACCTAGCAATTTTAAAGTCGTCCAAGATAGCATATTTTCTTCACAATGTGTAGACACCAGGACATTAAATTTTGCTACAGTCTCTTTATCATAGCTTGTCCTTTCATCTTTTGGGAAGGTACATTTTGAGCTTCGTATCTTTCTTGGGTACTTGAGGTTTGAAACTGTTATGTCTGTTGTCTTTATACTTCACAGCAACCAGATATGACATTCTTGGGTCACACTTTCTTTCCTCAGAACTTTGTACTCATTGCTGTTCCATCTCCTGTCTTTTGTTGTTGCTCTGGGAAAGTCTGAGACCAGCCTGACTTTTCTCTCTTGTGCTTGAATGGCTCCTTTTGCTTGGTTCCATTGAAGTGCTGGATAATTTCTTAGTGGCAATTGTTTGCCAACAGATTTTATTGGAACACATTGTACAATTTAAATGGCCAAAGTCAGTAGCTTATTCCTTTCAGAGAAATTAGCCTCTTGAATACTCTTTTTTTTTTCTGTTCTATAATAATGGAGTCAATATGGAAATAATCCTAAAAGTAACATTCCTTATGATGTATATCAACTTTATATTTCCTCCATACCTATTCTTTCCTTTTCAGTTTCCTTTCTAATTTATTTAAATTTAATACAGAGAGATCTTTGCCTTAGCTACTGTCCTTCAGAACACTATACTCTCTCTTCCTCCAGCTGCTATATGGGCCAAGCATCTCTGTCCACCTAAAGTCTGTATTTCCCAAATCTGTATTTCCCCTCTAGATCACACTACAGTACCCAAGACCCTGAAATTCCCCAACCATTGTTTCAAAACACATTTCAACAACTCAGAGTAGCTCCTTGTCATGAATTTTCTGTCTGAGGGCAGACCAAACCACTAGTATGTTTATCCTTAGACCTAAGAAATTGTTCAACAATTTGACTATTTGCAGGGACTATGGAAAGAGCTTGGAAGTGTGGGCTGGGGTATCCACATATGTACATATGAGGCTCCTCATGTTATAGGCACAGCTGGGGTGGAAAATGGAGTGTAATGGGCTATGGTCAGGCCTTGGCAGCTAGGGTTGGTTCTTCACTGCTACATACTGACATGGAATGCTGAGTTATCCATAAATTCTGTCTTAAAAATTTGGCCTTTCAGATCTTTTATTAAGGTGTATTTTTCAAGGTAGCAGGATAGAATATGTAAACATTTTCAATAGTTTATTACCTTGAAATGATCTTTATTTAATATTTGGATATATTGTATTTTACTCTTAACATAGGCTTTGGAAGTGTTAGGAGCAGGCCTACGTGAGAAATCTCTGATTTTTTCCCCTTCTGTGGTCACAGTGTTTACGTCAATAATCCAGTTGCAATCATGTCTATTCTTCATCTTACTTCATGCATATTATTGGTTTGTCAGTAGTGCTATTCTGAACTCAGCTTTTTTCTTTGACTCTTCAATTCCTCTTCTATTTTATTCCCTTTTAATAAGTATATATCTTATGTATTTTTGTAGCACAAAACGCTCAGGGAAGTTTTTCTTCTCTTCCAAACAGCTCTTCATCTGCATTTTGCACTGTATATTTCTTTCTTTCTTTTTCTACCCTTCCACACACCTTGTCACAATAATGTTTACAGAGTCACCTTGCCAGTTGTTTCCATCTTGCTATGTTTAATTTTAAACGATCTGAAAAGGACCTGAAAAGTGTGCTAACTTTTCCTTAGTGTGTTTCTCTCGTGTCTAAGACTCATGGTCCTCCCAGGCAAGGCCGAGCATGAGGGTGAGCTTATTTCTTTCCAGGCACAGTCCTACAGCTTGAAGGCCTGCGGGTCTGAGGAGCAGGAATGGGGGTGGAGGACAATCAAGGAATTTCTGCTCTTTGCACTTATTGTAGAATAAGTGCAAATGATTATTCCATCATCTTCTCTCTAAACTTTTCACTATGACCTCACTTTTTATAAGTAAAAATCATGCATGTCTGCTGTTGAAAAGGTTAAAAAAGTTGAACAGCGTACAAAAAGTAAAAATAAAATAATTAGAAGTCATTTTATTTCCACTTTCCTTCAATGCACACTGCCTACTTTAATTATTTGCTCTTACTGTCCAGAAACTTTTCCTTTGTGATTATTTCCTAGAGATTCCATTCTTCATCCTGCCGTCTTAAGTAGATTTTGTACTTTAGCTCATGCTAAAATACTTGAAGTTAAGGAAAATGAGCTTAGAAACAACTTTTCTCCTATCTAAGAAGCTCTTGCCTCTCTGAGGTACACATTCATATCACTGTAGAGCATGTGTATTTTTGGGAATTGGATTGTTACTTTGTTGCTTTGGACAGTTGTGTCTAAGCTACCTCTCAACATCTTGGTACACTTTGCTAAGCAATAAAACAACTTGTAATAGAAAGTTCCTCAGTGACATGCTATGACGCTCTGGTGCGTCACAACCCATTTTTGAAGTGGACTAAAGGTAACTATTGTTTACTAATAATAAATATTGAAGTTGTGGAATTAATTTACTTTAAAAATTAACTATATTCATTAGTATGCTGATTAAAACAGTGAGTGTGTAAAGAACTGGACAAATCCAGCCGGGTACGGTGACTCATGTCTGTAATCTCAGTAGTTTGGAGGCCGAGGCAGGCGTATTACCTGAGGTCATGAGTTTGAGACCAGCCTTACCAACATGATGAAACCCTATCTCTACTAAAAATACAAAAATTTTCTGGGCGTGGTGGCAGATGCCTGTAATCTCAGCTACTCAGAAGACTGAGTTAGGAGAATCACTTGAACCTGGGAGGTGGAGATTGCTATGAGCTGAGATCGCACCATTGCACTCCAGCCTGAGAGACAGAGTGAGATTCGGTCTCAACAAAAAAAAAAAAAAAAAAAAAAAAAAAAATACTGGACAAATCCTTATCTGTCTTAAGGTACTCGTGCTGCAATCCTGGGAAGCATGGCCGTATGAGCAGATCTTGTTAGATGCGATGAGGCAATGAAAGGTTGAGAAAAAATATTTTAAGAGAATAAAGTGACCCTCTGCGAAGGGCATGCCCTATGAGAATTTATTGTTTAGGAAAGACGAATGCAGTTATTTTACTTTTGAGGAAGATTTATCCAAGTGTTTTTTTGTAACATGCTGTAAGAGAATAACTCTGTGGTGGCTGCATGTAATGATACTGAGTCTTTTAAGCAAATGGCCTCAAAATGTTGACGTGTGTGTGAGCTCATTAACTCCAAGCAGATTTGGCACAGCTTGCACAATCAGTTTTTAAAATTATTTTTATTATTACACCAGTGTTTGAAAATCTGTAAATTTCACATAAAAATCATTTTAGCTTCTCTGAAAACCTTTTGAAAAGGGCAATATGAGGCCGCCACACCCTCCCCTCTTTATCACAGTTCCCTGCTTGATGGAGGTGTATTCGTACACCTCCCCCTTTTAATTTGCCAACTCTACAATTTGAAAATGGCTTATCGTTTTTTAAATAATTCCTTGTATAGTTCTTATGTGAATGTGAGTGATTAGCATTAGCCTTCTGGCAAAATGTGTTATTAGACTAGATAGATATTACAAATTACTCCGAATAATTAGACATTATCCTCTAGTTTTTGATTTCTACGTGTGAAAATCATGTGTCCTACAGCTCATAAGTCTAATCCTCCACATACTAAAGTTGAAATTTTAAAACGTGTTGTCAAACTTATAATTTTAAATTACCCAGCATATTTTAAGAGGTGTTTTTAAAATAATGATATTAATTTAAATGCCACAATTGTTTCACCTTTTCTTTTAAATTAGAACTCAGTAAAAGAAAAAGTTTTGTTTTGAAAGAAAAAAGTGTTTCTAGGTTTTACGTTCACAGCGTAACAAACATGCTAATTTATTTTTTAAAGTAATAATTCATAGAGAATTTAATGAAGTACAATAGAAATATACAGTTTTGAACACTAGGGGGCTTTGATTTTTTTTTTTAAACGAATGAGAGTATATATATGAAGATAAACAATGGATTTATATGACTACCAAAAGTTTTAGGGTGTAATTATAGTGTTTTAAATGTTGTAATACACAAAATAAACAATACCTTTATTCTGACCATAAGCAAAATATGTAATATCTTTGATGCACTGTAGGTGATGAAGGCAATGTTTTATATTTGGACATGTGAAAAGTGATAAATAATGCAGATTCACAATGGGATTGGTTTTACAGTTTTCATATGTTCATTGCCTTAACATTTTTAGGAGTTAGAAAAAATATTCTATGTTTTGCCTTTCTCAGTACCACAGATAGAACATGTGTATTTATAGTATCTCCCAACATAGTTTTGTTAAAATTAAACAACATGAATGGCTTTTGCTATAGATACACTAAATTCTCTGTTTTCATAAAGAAAAAAAGTGAATGTTGAAGTCTTTCTGGGATTTGGCAACAGAATGAGAGCTGTAAAATATCAATTTTCAAAATCTCTTGGCAGATTTAAATGACTTATATTTGTTATGTAGACTTTCATTGTTTTCAAATTGTATGTAATTTATTTTTATAAAAATTCTCTGGAGCCCCATGACAGTGAAAGCAAATGGTTAGAAAGCCTATTCTACAAGAATTTCAAATTTTAAACCCTCTCTTTCATGTCACGTATTCTGGATGATTAAATAAGACAGGAAGATATTGTATTTTAAAATGCAACCCCCTTACTCCATTATGAATGCTGGAACTCCAGCACAGAAAGGAATATCATAATGCTCTATACCTTTAGTGAACCAAGGATAAAATCCTCCTGTGCATTCATGCTAAGCTCACTCCCCTCATGTTTGAGCCAAACTTTCAAGTTTGTGGAGAATATGCCAAAGATGGGATTTAGAGATTTTCAGATGTTTTCACGAACACAAATATAATATGATGTAATCTCACAATTTGTATCATTTTCCGTAATTTCCGTAGGTTTGCTTGTGACAAGAATAATCCTTTTTTATGACTTGCTTTTTGGCACTTTTCTGTTTGAACTGCGAGTGACTGCCTATTACCTTCAGGTAAAACCCCACCCATTAGCATGGTGTTGAAGACCCTTAGGCATTCTCAAACCTGTTTACCTGCATCTTTTTCGCTTTCTGTCTTTACACATTTCCTCCTTTTTCTAGCTTGCCCGTTTATTTACTAAAATCCTAAAATGTGCACATATACACACACACCATACCCCTTACGCTCTACTACATTGGATGGTTTTGTACTCCTAGAACTCTCGTTTTATTTTTCAAATCTTCCTTTTACTGTGCATTTTATTTGTGCCTTATGTGCTCCCTACTTTTTTCCACCTCTTCTCTCAAAGATCAGATATCAGAGTTTCTTTTTTACTTTCTTTAAAAAAAATTGCAAAGTACAGAGCTAACACTAGAAAAACCCAGTTTTATCATCTCAAACTAGTGAGAGTCCAATTCATGAATATATCCAACCATCTTACCTTTACATGCAGTAGTGTTATCAGTATCAACATTTCTAGTAATATTACTTTGAATTCATGATAAATGCTATTATTTCTACAGTGGAAATATCTGCTTGAGATATCAAGGAGAAGATAGAGTTTT
Organism: Trachypithecus francoisi; assembly: GCF_009764315.1. NCBI lineage: Eukaryota > Metazoa > Chordata > Mammalia > Primates > Cercopithecidae > Trachypithecus > Trachypithecus francoisi. Next base: position 171,728,398 of record NW_022681465.1, on the reverse strand, counting down.
CTGATCTTTTTAACAAGTAATTTAATACTGTGAATAGATACTAAGATAATTTAAGCAAATAAAGTATAATTTACTAAAATGTGCCTTCCTTTGCATTGTACACTAAGCATTTTGCTCAGTATCTGAGATGTAAAAAGTAAAAACGTGTCAAAATGTCATTTTAATGTAAATGTAAATATTTATTTAAAAATATTGATGACTAATGCTATATATTTCAAAATTGTTTTAATATAGCACGTGAATACCATCTCTCTATGAAAGTGCCATACATTTTAAATTTATGTATCTCTGTGTGTGTATATATATGTATATGAAAAACAAAGAGGTTATAAATCTCATGAACATAGACTATTTACCACCCAGATTTATTACTTCAAAAGTTTATAATCAACCACAAAATGTAAACAATAAGAATCTAATATAAAAACATTTTGTTGTAAGACTTTTCCTTTGATTATTGTATGTTTATCGTTCATTCATTCAACATATGTTCTTATTCTAGACATAAATGCACAGGATTTCCTGCCCTCTGGGAGGTTACAGTCTTGCCAAGGAGACAACCCTTAAGGGGCTGATTACACAATGAATCACTGGATCACCATGTGGTACATGGTGTGAAACACAGGAACAGGAGATCTAGGGCTGCATAACAGGACTTGAAGGCAATCGGGAAGAGTGCCTTGAGGAGATACAGGGGCTAATTCTTGAAGGGCAGGTGAGGGGTGTGTGTGTGTGTGTGTGTGTGTGTGTGTTGTGGGAGGAAACAGTGAAACGAACTAGTCCTAAGTAGAGAATGCCTTATACAAGAACCCACAGGCAGGAACTTAGCATCTTCTAAGCATTAAGAGAAGTGAAAAGAGTGTGGAGTGAGGATGGGTGACACAGGAGCATCCTGGTGTGGATGGTAGGACCTGGTTCCTCAGAGTATTGTAGCCTTGTTAAGTATTTCCTGTTTATCTTAAGAGCAATTGCAAATTAATTAAGGACTTTTAATAATTTATATTGTGTGTGTGTGTGTGTGTGTGTGTATGTGTGTGAAATAGATACATATTTAAAGAAAGTCTTCTCTAACTGCAAGGCAGAGAATGGATTGAATAGAAGAAAGAGTGCATTGGATACAGCAGAGTCTTACTCTTACTACCTTACTGTGATGCTTGCGAAATATTTTTTATTGAACTAGTTTCACATCTAGAGGGAAAATTAAAAGAGACAACTTGAGGATTTGTTTAATTCATACTTCCCAAATACAAAAAGAGATTACAGATATTGAAAGCTATAAGCTGGTGTTAAAGTTTACAGTTCCATTATCTTGAGTTACAGTCTCTTTCTGAACATGATTAACATAATAGAATCATTCTGAAGTGTATACACACAAAATGCAAGTAGTTGCAGCTTTTACATCTATTAGGTTACTAAAGCAATTGTGATGAAGGATGTTTCCTTTGCCATGCTTTACAGGAAGCCTCAGTAGAGCCATGCTGTCTGTTAAAATCACAAGGTAGCTGATGAAAACAGAAATTAAAGTTAGCAATGATATTTCAGCCATTATAATCTGTGAATAATGTTTGTTACAAATGAAAGAAAAGCAAAAACCTCATTTATAAAACTTATAGACAAGTAAACGTGAGAATTACATGTACGGACTATAACATGTAATACATTTAACTATATGGAACTATGTGATGCTTTAATACCACTTTCTCCCTTAGTACTTGTTTTATGTTTCTTTTTCCTAAATAGGATTTCGGCATGTGACGATTAGAAGTTAGAACTGGTGCATGATGATTTAGGTCACTTCTACTTATTTCAAGTGCAGTTCACAAATGCATATGGTTGTGTGACAAAAAGAATTAAATGAAACCAGGTACTTTGGCGTTATATTATGGGTCTTTAGAAAGCACATAAATATCTTGTTTTACAAATTATAGTGTTAAAATTTTTACATCATTTAGTGTTTCAATTAACATAAACCCCTGAATCTTGTGTAATTTCTCAAGGCTACAAGGGTCTGTTAACATTTTTACACAAATCTTATCTAGAGTGGAATTTTATATTTAGATATGGGCTGTTTATATACTACCTATGCTATGGCTATAAAATAATTAGACTTAAAACATGAATTTACCAGGCCAGGCACAATGGCTCATGCCGGTAATCCCCCAGCACTTTGGGAGGCTGAGGTGGGTGGATTGCTTGAGCTCAGGTGTTTGAGACCAGCCTGTGCAACATAGCAAAACCCCATATCTAAAACAAAACAAAACAAAAAACCAACCAACCAAACAAAAAAAATTAGCCAGGCATGGTGGCACATGCCTGTAATCCCAACTACTCAGGAGGTTGAGGCAGGAGAATCGCTTGAACCTGGGAGGCAGTGGCTCCAATAAGATGAGATTGCACCACTACACTCCAGCTTGGGCGACAGAGTGAGACCATTTCTCAAAGAAAAGAAAAAAAGAAAAACAAAACCTACTAAAACATGTGCATTCATCTACAGTCTATGTACAAATACTTCCTACATTTTTTAATCAATCCTGTAAATACACATCTTTTAGGAATTGAGCTTTAAAGTTTCAACTAGTATCTAAAGTCTTACATGGCAACACTACAGGGCCTCCTGCAACCTCTTAACTGTTTTTTTTGGACATGTGTGATATTGATATACCATCTACCTACTTTATTTTTACCAATATAGAAAAAATTGTCCTTCATACTTGCATGCCACTGTATATGCTGCTGCCTCTGGCAAAAAAAAAAAAATCGCTGGGTTAAATGTAATGTTTCTTGGATCCTATGCATCTCATCTTTCTTGGATTCCATTTTTATTGTGCCAGAATATCTCCTTAATTAACTTTTAAAGAATGGATGTGAAGGAAGGAAGTGTCTTTGTCCTTAATATCTAAAAATATTTTAATTTACTTTTACAAAACATTATTAATTTAGCCAGGAATTAAAACCGGGGTTGAAATAATTTCTCCTGGAACTTTTGAAGTTACTGGTAAAATGTCTTTGACTGTCTGTTCCTCCTGAATAAACTGTATTGATCATGTGAGTTGTATTTTTTCTGAGTGTCTTGAAATTGACTTTTCTTTATTTTTCATTCATTCTTATCAGCATTCAATTGGTCCTTTACATTTGAAGCTCCATTTCTGTTGTCAGCCATGAAATCTTTATTCTTCCATTATTTATTTTATTATTACCATCTCACATTTTCTCTTTTTCTGTTTCTGGAACTTCTTAATCAGTTATTGAAGCTCCAATATTGATCTTTATGCTCTATGTCTTTTAATTTTTTTCTTGTAGTTTTAAAATATATATTTGCTTTATATTTGATAATATTTCTAAGATTTTTTTATCTTTCAGCCTATTAATATTTTTTAAATCTAGCATTTGTTTTATATTCAAATTTTTTATTTTATGATTGCTTATTTTTACATGTTATTATTTTATAACTGCAGTACATTTTCAAGCATCTCTAAACAGATTAATTAGATTTACTACAAAGTTCTATTTAGTTCACTAATAATGGAAGCTTCATCTTCAACATTGATCAATTCATTCATTTTGATCCTTCTGTTTTGTGTTGTTGCTTATCTCAAAAATCTCATGAAACTTAGTCATATGTTCTTATAATATAGATGTTTTAGAATCTTCCCATACATGGAGCAAGAGCAAATGGCTGGATGTTGTGACTCCATCTTTATGACTTTCCCAATGGAAAAAAATTAAGAGCTTTATTCGGAACTGCTGTTAACCATACTCAGAGCATTCTTATCCAGAGACATTGTTTCATATTTTTATAGCAAGGATTTCAGGATTTTTTCTTAAGGTTATTAGCTGTTACTATGTTGCCAATTGTGTTGAATGTGAAAGAATATGGGGCCATTAGACACAATGTGTTCTTGTGAAATACAGTGATTCAACAATGCCCCACTCTAACTTTTGTATTACTTATCTCTTCCAATTTTTCTATATTCCACTTTAAAATTTGAAATTCTTCTGGGATGTCATCAGTGCTTTTTCCACCTTTTTTATTAATTCACCTACATATTTATAAAAATCTCTGGTTAGATTTCACTTTTTTCTCAAAGTTTTCTGAGCGTATTACTATACTTACTTCTTTACTGTCATTTAAAGATGATCTGAGGAGGAAGACATGAAGTACATATGGTCAGTCTCATTTAAACTAGAAACTTATTTTTATTTATTTATTTATTTATTTTTTATTATTATACTTTAAGTTCTAGGGTACATGTGCATAACGTGTAGGTTTGTTACATATGTATACTTGTGCCACGTTGGTGTGCTGCACTCATCAACTCGTCAGCACCCATCAAGTCATCATTTATATCATGTATAACTCCCCAATGCAATTCCTCCCCCCTCCCCCCTCCCCATGATAGGCCCCAGTGTGTGATGTTCCCCTTCCCGAGTCCAAGTTTCCTCATTGTTCAGTTCCCACCTATGAGTGAGAACATGCGGTGTTTGGTTTTCTCTTCTTGTGATAGTTTGCTAAGAATGATGGTTTCCAGCTGCATCCATGTCCCTACAAAGGATGCAAACTCATCCTTTTTTATGGCTGCATAGTATTCCATGGTGTATATGTGCCAAGTTATTTTTTTATCCTCAGTATCTTACATATTACCAGATGAATAGTACTTGCACAATAAATATTAATTGAATCCAATTGAACACAGAAAAATAAGACAAATCGCATTATAGTTTTACTTGCTTTTGACAAAAAGTATTAGGCAGAAAATACTTAATTTATCAGGCTCAACTATGAATAATGATTGTTGTCTATTTTAAAATCTGGTTTATTTCCAGAGAACAGGATGTAAGTTGCCACTTATATACATATTACGAAAGGAAACAACACAGCACCTCCCAAAAATGCACCTGACTCTGTTTCCAGAAAAACTTGCAAAAAAAAAGTTATATACTTAGTAAACATTTTTAAGTATATGTCCTCTGTATTTACCTTCTGACAGTATGATTAGACGTGTACCTTTGTGTGAGTGTGTATATTCATTGTCACTGTGTGTTTGTTTTAGTATCTCTTTCAGAGAAACTTGTTGCTTTGGAATATCCTTTCTTCTTTATTTTGTAGAAGAACCATATCCCAGATAAATGTCTACATTCCCCAGTATCCGTGTATCAAGATGACTTTATTTTGACTGGTGAGATGTCAGCAAATAAAATGTATTGCTTCTAAAACATCTCCTTAAAAAAGAGTAGTTATGACTTCCCCACCCTTTTTCATTCTACCTCTTGAAATGTATATGTGAAGGCAGGGCCCCAGTCCTCAATTTGGACATGAAAATGGAGCCCACCCCCTTGGTATAGCAGAGCAGAAAGTTACACAGACCTTGGGTCTCTGACAACATCAAGACCGTCTAACTTACTCTGGATTTTTCAAATATATCAAGGAAAAAAAGAAAGAGTTAAATAATACAATTATGGTGTTTGAGATGTCTCAGACTGCAAAGAGAGACATGCTTAGTTGCTTTAGGGGATAAAAACTTAGGAACAATGTGGAACTAAGTCAGGAGCCGATTGGCCTCATCTGTAAGAAACAATAATATTGTTAATGAAATGTGATTCCTCTAGAAATCCAAAGACAGGCCTAGGAACCCAATGCAGTTCTAGTCTTTCCTTTGGAAACAAGCATTTAGTGAAGATCTCCTGAGCGACTTTTTCATACTGGACGTTGAACATTTTCAGAAGTCAAAAGAGGCCCAAGTCACTCCTAATTTTAAAGTTTTTATAGATTATTCTACGTAAATAAATACAAAGAGAAGTTAACCAAATTGTGAGATAATTTCAACGTTTCCATTTATGACATTGTTTCTAACGCAAGTAGAATTCAATATAATTTTACCTTTCAGAAGATAACTACAGGGTTTATTCACACATATTAATTCATATACAGTCTATCAGAAATACTGTGATCTAGCAGCAGAATACAGAGTTGTAGGCTGTATAATGAAGTGCTTATTTTCATCCTGTCAGTAGATCATTAGGATAGGTGGGTAGAGATTTTTCACATTTTATATGAAGTGTGTGTGTGGTGACTACGAAGTCAGGGCAAAGTGGCCTTCCTGTGCTGTGTCCTTGCTGGAATATCCTCACTGTTGACTCCACCACTTCCTGCCTCGCCTCTGTTAGGCTTATATCAGGGCTCTTCCAGAGAAGGATATGCCAGTTGCTATCCTATATATTATGCCTGTGTTGGACACAGTTCTTTTACCCACCAGCATTTGGACTCAGCTACTGAGAAAGATCAAATCGTTATGGGAAGGTAGTGTTTTTACCTGTCTCCTTCTCTTGTTAGAGATTCCTATAGCTCCCATTAATTTCTCTCTTCAGTTCTTTGCTGATAATGCCACCATATTTAAAATGTCATTGTTTTTATAAGTCAATCTTAAAGATTTTACAGGAATCTATAAATGTTCGTGGAAAGGTTTCTGTCAGGGTTAAGTTTCTTATTTCTCTCCATTAAGTTTGTCATTGAAAATTCTTGTGGTTGAGAATTGTTGACAAGGAGGAGCTAAAGATTCACTCAAATTGAAAGAGGTTTACATTTTGTTTTGTTCTTAAGGCAATTGAATTATATATTTTTTATTAAACAATATAAGTAAGATTTAGGTTCTAAATACACTTAGTGCTATATGGAAATGTATTTGAAGAAAAATATATACTTAAACTCTTTTAGTTGTTTTGGAGTTGGACTCAACTGCTTTTTGTGTCAAGCTTTGGAGCAAAGCTTTACGAGTTAGGCAAAATAGGAAGAGAGCTCACCAAGTCTCACCAATTCTGTATTTTTCTCTGTCTAATCCATTTTATATGTCTTTCTGGGCCATCTGGAATTGGAGGGATTAAAGATGGTGAAAATCAGACCCAACCATGGAAAGCTGAGGTAGCATGGAAATATTGGCAATAAATGACTTTTTTCATAGTGTCTATATTTATTCAATTCCCTCACTAGACAAATTCTTAGTGAATTCTTACTATGTGCAGTCACCGTGCTCTCTGCCAGGGATAAAAGATGGAAACACATGCTTATATGTTCTAGGGGAATACACATAAATAGACAGTCCTAATACATTAAGGCAATTGTAGTATTAAAAGGACAAAACACAGTGGGAGCATAGGAAAAGGAGCTACTAATAGTTTTCTTATCTTGCTACTTTGCTGAATTTGTTTACCAATTCTAATAGTGTTTTGGTGGAGTCTCTATTCTTTTCTAATAAGATCATATCATCCACAAAGAAAGTTAATTTAACTTCTTATTTTCCAATTTGGATTCCCTTTATTTCTTTCTCTTATCTAATTGCTCTAGCTAGGACATCTGAATTCCACTCTAATGATACCTCTATGGTGCCATTACCCTTATTCATTGTAGTTTAAGATTTGTAGAAGTAATATAAACTGAATTTGGATTTCCACAAATAACTTAGATTATATAATTATTTAATTTCTTCTAAATCTGCTTTTCTGTTTCAAAATTAATTAGATGTATTTCTCCATATGTGAAAATACTGAGCTCATGTGATTCCTAACTTGTATTTATCACTATTCTTAATTATTCCAGTCTACTATAGCTTCCTTTTTATACATGGTTTTAAAAACCTCCTGGGATTTTCAAACACAACTTCTGCCATTATTCTTATTTTAAAACTCTCTCTGTTTCACTGTGATTAACCAAGTCCCTCACAGACCCGACTAGCCACAATTATTTGGACAGATGACTCAATTTCAAGTTTGAGATACATTTTTTCTGGATACCTGATGTTTACATGTGGATGTTCCCAGATTTGTGATTGATGCCATGCTATCTTCTCACCTCCAATTGTCTGCAAAAAATCTATCCCTTCAGTCCTACTTTCTTTCATTTTGTTTTTTCTTTAATTTCTATCATGCCTGTGGTTACTATTCCTTTAGGTGCAATTTCATACTTTGAAATACCTTAAGCAAAACAGAGATGTGCAATTATAAGGATATAGCGGATTCCTTTTCTAGGTGATTTATTTACTTCTCACTTGGCTGTAATAAAATCTAATTGGTTAAGTAAATAAAATGCAGCACCCTTTAGTATGTTTTCCACATAGCATCTGTAAGGTTTACTTATTTTATTTCTTTCTAAATCATTTAGCTAATGTTAAATATTTACTATTCAACCTTAAGAGAAAGAGGAAGAAACCCTGCCCTTTGCCACAACATGGATGGACTTGGAAGACATTACGCTAAATGAAATAAGCTAGATAGAGAAAGAAAAATATTGCATGATCTTACTTATATGTGGAATCTAAAACAACAACAACAAAATCAGTGGTTACCATGGTCTGAGCTGGGGGTCAGGGAATGGGGAAATGTAAGTCAAAGGATACGAAATAGCAAATATGTTGAAAGATTTAATGTACAATATGAGGGCTATAGTTAACAATATTGTATTGTATTTAGGATTTTTACTAAATGAGTAGATTATAGCTCTCTTGTTGGGGAGAAATGGGTAACTGTGTGAGATGATGGAGATGCTCATTCATTCCACTGTAGAAACCACTTCACTGTATATGCATTTTATAACCTATGTGTACCTTAAATATCCACAATAAAATTTATTTAACACATGTTAACATTTTTTCAGAATGACTTTATATCCTTTTAAAGGCAATAAAATATTGGTATTATGTAGCTGATGACTTCCCTCATTTGTTCCTGTTTCTCCTTCTCTGAATTTGATGTGTATTATCTATTTCTATGTATTGACTAAACTACCTGTGCTTCTATGCCTAAACAAGATATATCTACTGAATATATTTTTTTATTATTTGTTGAAATATTCAACATTAGGTTTTTGAGATTTATCTCCGCTGATACATATAGCACTAGTTAATTCTTTTTAGCTGCTTTATATTTGCTAACACAATCACTTTTTAATAGATATTTAGGTTGTTTCAAATTTCTTGCTATAACAAAAATGAAAAACCTACAGGGAATATCCTTGTGTATTTTCAACCCTTTGAGCATCTATCGGACTTTCCCTGGCATAGTCGAGGCTGTGTTCCTAGTAGAATTGCCACAAAGTATGTACCTTATTCAATGTATAAGATATTCTTTAAAAGTTGTCTGAACTCACTGAATTTACATTTGCACTGACAATGTATAAGTTCCAATTATACACATCATCACCAACAACTGAGATTATCAGGTTGTTTCATTTTTACCAAATCATTGAGTTAGAAATGTTATGTTGTTTTTTCAAGTTTGCATGACCTCAATTACTAGTAAGACTGAGTGTGTGGTTATTGGTGTTTGGAAATTTGTATTCACTTGATGTGAATTGCTGCTTCATAATCTTTTTTCCACTCATATATGTGTGTACACATGAACATGAACTCTAAATTATGTTTTATTTATTCACCTGAGTTGGTATCGATACTATACTGTTGCTTTGCTTAAGAAAGATTTGGACTAAGTTTTGTGCTTGGAATTAATATGGCTGCATCAGGTTGCATTTGAATATTTGCCTGATGTATCTTATTTCTATAACTTTATATTGTCTTTCTGTGTCTCTTTTTGACAGCAATCACTACTTTTATCCATTATTTTAATCTATTTACACTCTTGTGATTACAAATGTATTGGCATCACTTATTCTATTATAGAGCAACTTTCATTTATGGTGCTTTTTGTTGTGATAAAATTTAAGATTTCTTATTCTCTGCCTTTTTAGATTTATTGAATTTCCTTTATTCACTTTTTATTTCTTATTTATTTTGGAAGTGATAATTTTGTATCTGTTATTTCAATAGTTTCTCTAAAATTTGCACCTGCACTTTTGACTTATTAAAGTTAATCAGTATCAGATAGATAATAATTTTCCTCACACACACAACAAAGACAATGACCTTAAATAGTTTAATTCTGATTGTCCTACAATCAGACATGTTCTTTTTCCTAGTATTTTAGCTTCCCATTTTTCTTACCCCATCCCAAATTAGTCATTAATATATTATGTTCTGTAATCAATGCATAATTTGACTTACTTGTTTACCAGTACCTTTGTTTATCTATGCTTCTTGCATTCCAGTTCTTCCTTCTGATTATTTACCTTTCACTGAATTTTCATTTATCAATACTTTCAATACTGAGCTAGAAGAGCAATACTCTCTCAGTCTTTGTTGTCTAAAAATGTCTATTTCTCTCACTTCTGTATCAGTTAAACTATATTAACATTCCCAATTACTTTTTCAGTATGAACCTATTTCTAAATTATCTTGGGACCACTGTTACTTGTGTGAAAATCTGTCAGCCTAATTTTTGTTATTCTATAAATATTTGGTGTTCCCGTTTTTGTTGTTGTAAAACTGTTATCATTGTTTTCCAGTGTTCTCTAGTTTCACTATGGTATGTCTGGGTGAGAGTTTGTTTATATTTTCTTGTTTGAAACTCTGTATACTTTAACTAGAGGACACTTCAGTTCTGAAAGTACTAATTCATTGTCTGTTTGAATACTCCTCTCACTTCTGCAACTCTTTAAAAGAAAAGTATGTGGTACTTTATCACATCATCTCAAAGGCTGTCACAGGACAGCTGCTACCTAACTCTCCAACCTCATCTCTCACAGTACCCTTGAGCCAAAACAGTCTTTAAATCAGTCACACTCAGGTGATCTCTTCTGTCAGAGGGCCTTTGTCAGGCTCCTTCCTGAGCAGACTGCTTGAACCACTCTTCTGCCAGTAAGCTCCAACTCATCCTTACAGAATGCTTCACTGACCTTTCTGATGGGGTCTTCCTCTTCCCTTATAACATCTTATATTCTTCAGAGTACCTGAGCTAGTTGCACTTTTACAGTTACTTGTTTGAGGATCTAGTCAAAGTCAGGCCCTTCCACTGGATTCCCTGCTTCATGAAAGCAGTGTTTTGTTTTTTATTCTCTTGGAATTTTATAGACACTCGGGACATAACAACATAGAGACTGAAACCAGGTAGGAAGCGTAAAACAAGCAGGAACTGAGGTGGCATTTATTCATCCTGAAAATCAACTTCACTTCTCTCATAAAAGACATGTTTTCTCTCCTTTGCTGCAGAATTTACTACAATAAAATGTGTGGGGTAGATAACCTCCAGGTGAAATAGGACAGGGACCTATGAGCCAAGACTGTCTCTCTACCTCTCACATTGTTTAGACAGCCTTTCACTTTAGTTTCTAGACAGAGCTGGTGAATATGCAACCAACTCGGTGGTCATTCATGGATAAATTCTTTTCTTCCCATTTTCTTCTAGAATAACTGAGCAAGTTTTGAAGTAACAACCACTTCCAAAAATCAAATCGGAAGGAAAATGCTTTTTGCTCACACTTAAACTGAAGAAATAACCCTCGGAGCATTTACTTAACAAATCCTTGCTGAGCCCCTAATTAATACCGGTTGTTATGTTAGGCCTTTAGAATGCAATAGGAAAAATTTTAAGGATGTGTCAGAGTTAAGTAGACTAAGAGAAGAAGGAAGAGCATTTCAAGAAGAAATAATGTTTTGTGCAAACATTCTGTGGCAGGAAGCAGACAGGCAATTTTGAGGGCCTAAAGAAGACCAGAGAGACTTGGAGCAGAAATACAGAGTTGAGGATTGAGAGTTATTTAGGAGCATGAGACGGTGACTGGAACCGATTCATACTAGCTAAAAAGCCAATCATATTTTTTTAAATTTTGTGAGCTGGTTGGTTGTTAAATAACAGTTATTAAAAGTGAAACTGGGCCGAAGCGAGTGGATCATGAGATATGCATTCGAGACCAGCCTGGCCAACATACTGAAACCCCGTCTCTTTTTGTATTTTGTAAAAATACAAAAAAATTAGCTGCGTGTGGTGGCGGACATCTGTAATCCCAGCTAGTTGGGAGGCTGAGGTGGGAGAATTACTTGAACCCGAGAGATGGAGGTTGCAGTGAACTGAGATCGCACCACTGCACTCCAGCCTGGGCGACAGTGTGATACTCTGTCTCAAAAAAAAAAACAAAAAACAAAAAGTGAAACTGTATAAACTTATAATTTAACTAATTACATTAAAAACAAAAGTTTTCTAATTGTTCCCTGTTATTTTAAATTATTTTACTGCAGTTCACTATTATTTGTGCTCCTGAGTTTATATATAGTATACTTTTTAATTGTGTGCTACTGCACATTTACTCCCAACCTCAGATTCAGTAATGTCGCATTACTAACCTGAAATCAACCACAGTGGGATTTTCCACAAAACCTTTCGAATGAAGACTTCCTTACACTGCCAAGAGCCAGTTGATAAACACGAGTATTCCACTGAGTGAGACCGTGCAGAATCCTGAAGTCTGTCTTAAGAATTAATCTTTATCACAGGAGAAATGAGCAGACATATAAAGGATTTAAATGGGGAGTTAACAAAAGCACATTTCTGTCTCAAAAAAAAAAAAGAAAAGAAAAGAAAAGAAAAAGTCATTGAGACTACTGAAATGAAAAAGGAAGTAAAGTGGCTTTAGATAGTCCATATGGCAAATCATAGAGGCTCAGAGTAGGATGACAGAAGTGAAAATGGAGGAAAGTGAATGGATTTAAGATTCATTATTTAGGAGCTAAAATAGAAGGACTTGTTCTCCTGACCAGAAGGCGAGTGAAAGGATGGTATCCAATATAGTTTCCGGATTTCTGATTTTTCAGATGTGAGGTTTGTACTGTCATTTGCTAAACTAGAAAATACTAGAAGAAATTTGTGGAATTTATTATATCTGTTGAATGTTTTGAAACTGCTGAGTTTGCAGGCCTTTGAGATATCCAAAGACTGAACCCTGGTGGCATTTACCTGCCTGCTGGAATCAATCACTCAAGAGTCTCAGTGGGAAGAAGTAAAGTCTATATCCTGTCCAACATCTAGATGCTTTGGGTGTTTTCATTTGGAGCCCAATCCTGCCACCATGTGACAAAGAGCCAACTTCACAGTTGATTAAACTTAGACCTAAGTAAAAGAGGAGGGAACAATCTCCATATGGAATAAATGGATGGAAATGTGTGAAATGAAGGAACTGTCTCCTTACATAAACTACTTTTAAAACAGCCCATTCACTTTTCCATTCTCATATATGTATAACAGTGCATATATGGTGGCTATGAGAATAGCTTCCAAGACCTCTGAATGCAGAGTGTAAATGACTGAGGACCCTGATGCTGTACTCCGAGAGCTAGCATTTGAGCAGTGACCACACTGCTGCTCCCAGCCAATGACTGAACAGGGCAGAGACACTAAGGTAGCCCTGTTATGGGAGATGTCAGACTCCCCAGTATCCTTGCCAAACTCTCCTTAGAACTGCATTGCCTAAGATACTTCCATTCAATGTTCCTGTCTTCACAACCTCTCTCCTTAACATGGGTGATGACCTGCCTTATGCTCTGATGCCTCTGCCAGCCTTATCTGAGTCCCTGGCTCCTCTGCCTGGTGCCTGTAGTAGCCCTTGACTGATGTGACTTCCTGTCATTCCCCCAGTGGTAGTAAACGTCTGCTCTTTATTAGTTTAGCGTCCTAGGCCCAAGTAATTTCCTTTCCCTTTCTGGAAGGTGAGACAGCTTTTGCTTCTACCCTCTCTCAGAAGCAAAAGATCGTTGCCTGTATCTTACAGGTTGGAGGGTTTCTTGCTAACGCACCAGTAAAGATTCTGCTTTATAAGGGAGAACAGTCTGAGAAGTGGATGGGGTTTTGTGCCTGTGTGCCCACCAGGGGCTCTCTTCCATCTCTTTTCTCCTCTCAGCCTGAGAGGTCTGTAAAAAGGAGGCCATGAGTGAGTACAGATGATACTGTGTCTGAGACTTCCCAGGATTCTAAATTGTCATAATAGCACAGATTCAACCTTTAATTAGTCATCAAAGTTTTAGTTGTTTTCTTTACCCACTCTGATGGTTGCTGCTTTTTTTCCTGTGATTTTCTAAAGGTTGAACAGTTGATGTCTTCTGTATATCCTCAGAGGGCTTGAAACTCTTGACAGTTCAGTGCATTTGGTTGCCTTGTGAGGTCAGATCTCTGTTGGTCTCAAGAAAAGTTATGATTTTGCAGATGATCTTTTTTTTCTTATTTCAAGATTGGAAGCAATGTTCTCCTACAGCTTTCTACATGTTAAGCAGAAGGGAAGCACTCTCTGATTATTTTAAAACATCAGTTATATTTCTGCATCAGGTTTCCTATTTTACGGGTGGGTATATCAGAGTCAGAAATAGAATGCATATACAAATCATATGTTATGGTCTAGGCATGTGAAATTCTGTTATCAAACAGTTGGTCCTCTGTGTGATGGTCACTGTTCTGTACATTTATTGACTGAAAACATCAAACAGCGATGGAATGCTCAGTTCAATATCAGTTAAAGCTTCCATAGCAGATTTCCCCTAGACAAAAAGACATTGTTTCTAGTATACTTTGTTTGGGTCATTCTTCAAAACAATTACCTTGTCCTTTCCACTAGGTGGTTGACCAGATTGACACCCTGACCTCTGACCTACAGCTGGAGGATGAGATGACTGACAGCTCCAAAACGGACACGCTGAATAGTAGCTCAAGTGGCACAACAGCCTCCAGCCTAGAGAAGATCAAAGTGCAGGCTAATGCACCTCTTATTAAACCCCCAGCACACCCATCTGCTATCCTCACGGTCCTGAGAAAGCCAAACCCTCCACCACCTCCTCCACGGTTGACACCTGTGAAGTGTGAAGACCCCAAAAGGGTGGTTCCAACTGCCAATCCAGTAAAGACCAATGGCACCCTTCTACGAAATGGAGGCTTACCAGGTGGACCTAACAAAATTCCAAATGGAGATATCTGCTGCATACCCAACAGTAACTTGGACAAGGCTCCAGTCCAGCCTCTGATGCATAGACCTGAAAAAGACAGATGTCCCCAGGCAGGGCCTCGAGAGCGAGTTCGGTTTAATGAAAAAGTACAGTACCATGGCTATTGTCCTGACTGTGACACCCGGTATAGCATAAAAAACAGGGAGGCCCACTTACACAGCGAACCTGTCCACCCACCAGGAAAGATTCCTCCTCACCAAGGCCCTCCCCTCCCTCCTCCACCCCATCTCACTCCTTTCCCACTAGAAAATGGGGGAATGGGAATAAGCCACAGTAACAGCTTCCCCCCTGTCAGACCTGCAACTGTGCCTCCTCCCACTGCACCAAAACCACAGAAGACGATCTTGAGGAAATCAACCACTACAACCGTGTGACGTATGCCATTAAAAAAAAAAAAATGTTTTTTTAATTTTCTATATTATAAACATAAAATAATAAGTAACGAGCACTTTCTACTCAAGCAATAAAAAGCCCAAATATATTAATCCTGCATTCAGCAAAGTGGCATAAAAATCACCTGGTAAGTATGCAGCACATTGCTTATATCCTGGGTATGCATTATTTTAAATGTTGTATCATTAAAAACCTCAGAATGATGAAAAATACGAATGCATTGTTTTTGCAATTGACCTATGACAAACTGTGAACCTGCAGATTTCACCTATTTTGATTTACTATAAGAGCTGGGATTTGATTCATTTTATTTATGCCTAAGTCATCTATGCATTAACATGTCATATTCTTAACTTTGATCTAATGCTTTTTACTAGGAAATTTTAATACTGAAGGACTATTTTATTATTTTTTTCTAAAGATGTTTGTCATTAGTTTTTCATTATTAAATGCTGAGGCCAATACCAAGAAGTTTATTTTCTATATTATACAATTATGAATTACATGCTCAGCTATATATGTAATAAAATACTTTGGTCTGTGGAAATACTGTTAAATCAATAAACAATAGTAAATAATGACAAAACCAAATGTTCCTCAGAATTAAACTGAAGTAGTGGTTCATTTAATCTCATTTAACTTTCCTCAAAATGGGCAGCAAATCTGACAGAGTTTGGAGAAGTTACAGTGAGTGTATATCAGAATTTTGGAAATGAAACATCATATTCCACATCATAAATAGAAATTTACACACTACATATTTTATATTTCCACTTGGTACTTCAAGACCTTCTGTTGACCTCTCCCTGTGTTGCCAAGCCCTCTTCATACGCAGCATTCTTCCGGGATGTACCCTAAACTATTACACTGAGGCTGTAGGGTGTTTCACCTCCTGCATTAGCAAACTCTTTGCCTCCCCAAGTGAACCCACATTTATAGGAGAATTATAGGGGGAAATCTGAATGCTTCTGGTATCAGGATGTGTTCAGCATTGGGCGTAAGTTTTTCCCCCTCAGAGTTGAAAGATACCATGAGCTGTTGCTGTCCTCTAAAAGAAAGAGAAGGAATCTTTCCTTCTAACATCAAATAAAAGTCCTTCTCTTCAGTCTTATCTACCAGCTTAAAAAACTTTACCCACGCATGGGCCAAATTTAACTTCCAATTGCATTCATTTCAATTGATGAGATATTTTGTCCTGGAGCTGGAAATGAGTTTCTCTCCCCTGGAGTTATGATGAAGACAGGTTCCTGAAAACAAAATTGGTTCATTTAGTGGTAAGAGTAGAGGGAGTCATCTTTTGTGGAAATGTATTTATTGCACAACTTGATACAGAATCCGATGGCTTTTATGAATATTTGGCTTTTGCTCTCAAAATTGTAATCTTGGCACAGGGAGGTAGCCTTCAATAATATTTCTTTCTTGCCTTTTTCAAGCTAGATCATGGTAATTTAAATAGTGTTTTTGACAGCTTCCTATTAAAAATGATTATATATTTTAGATGGAATACAGAAAGAAAATAGGCCTTATTTTTTGAAGGGACAATCAAATGAGTAAAAAAACAGAATGTCATGTTAAATATTTACTCAGCATTATGTTTCGTAGATGTTGGACATGAAGATAATGAAAGCAAAATAATCAGACATATAATAATCGGAAAGTTACAAAACATAGATCCATAATCAAGAAAGGCCATAATCTAAAATTGGTATCTGTATTATTAAGAAGTTTAATAGATATGAGCCAGGTAAATAAATAATAGACTTATTAAATACCAAAATAATGTGTTCTTAACTTTTTAATGCATGCATTTAGTCTTGATATAAATAAAGCCAGGGTTTTTATCATATTTCTAGGGTTAAATAATTACTTCGTTTCACATGTCTATCAAAAGCCAGACCGTTCAATATTATACACAGTTGTAGAAGACATGTAGTTGTCTTTCTTCAACTCATCTTTCGTCTTCCACCAGTTACTGTGACCTAATAATCAACCTATAATTTAATACTGTGACACTTTTCAATGTCTGGGATCCAAATCTGATCCCGAGGTAGAGCTTTCTAGCAACGACACATCACCCACAGAACAGATAATTTCCTTGCAATAAAGCAAGATGAATAAATTGAAACATTCAAGTTGGTTGAGTAAAGACATTGAGCCAGACACCTAGAAACAATCGCAGAATTCCAAATCCATTTCTCTTTCTCTAAGTATAGGCAGACCTTCTCCATGAAAGACCATATTTTTCTGTGTGATTGGTGACATATACCAAAACTACATTTGTTTTTATTCAACACATAAATAATTAACTACTGGCTTAGAAATCCGAGTTATCCCCCAAATGTTATAGTTTCGACCTGGCTAATAAGGACCTTACTCTTTTATTTAGCTTATTCATAATCAACATGTAATGTTAGGTTACAGCAGTCTTAGGACTTATTTTGAATTTATTTACTCCATGCTATTTCATTTTTTATTAATGCATGGAATATATTGTACTAATATGTTTTCTTGCCCAAGTGATAATATTGCCACATTCATTGGAACTTAGTTATAGTTTTACATATATACAAACTTGTAAAACAGAAAGCAATTAACATAGAGCATCATAATATTTGCCTGCAAACTTATAATTAAAATGTCGTAAGTGGCAGCACAGTTTTTGTAATCAGCCAACATTGCTTTCAAAATGTAAATGTTGAAGTGCAAGCTCTACACATCATCCATTAAATCCTCATAAAATAGAGTACATACTTCCTCTTCCTAAAGACCGTAAACAGAAGTGTTTTCCTCAAATACTTGAGACTGCATTTTGGTAACAATGTGCATTTGAACACTTTTATTTACACATAGTGTTTACCACAGAGCCAGCATTCATACTCCTTTGAAGGTGACGTTTCCACAAAATGTAAAATGGTAATACACTTCTTATGATAATCTCCATTCACACTGTAAAAATAGGGCATATTTCAAAAGGCATGGTACTCATTAATTAAATTGGAATACACAGGGTTTTTTTTTTTTTTTTTTTTTTTTTTTTTTTTTACTTTAGACAAAGATTTTCCCATTTTTGGAGTTTGTTGTATTTCTACTGATGAAAGGTGAAAAGAAAATAAAAATTGACCAAAGTTATCTTTCACCCACCAATAGCTGTAGCAATTATAAAGGGAAATAAAACACATTTTTAAGGTCATGCTTAAGCCAAATCTAAAAATATCGTCACAAAAATACAAGGGCATACAAAACTAGAAATTTTTCACTCTTCCAATTTATGTTATTATATCCATTTCTTCCCTCATTCATTGAATAATATTGCAAGAAATGAATCTACTATTAGCAGAAGTGGTTTAATTAACCTAAATTATCCTGTGTTTGAATTATAACTGCATCTTCATTATTCAATGAATAAAGGAATACGATACAGTTGATATAGCTTTCTGTGGACAGATGAGCATGACCAGAGTAGCAGCTACTCACAGTCTCTGAAACTATACAAGACCTTGAATCTTCAAAGTTTAATTATAGCTCTTTCTGGGTGCTCTGTGAAGAAAACTCTGTGTAGTTCTGCATATAATTGCACAAGGAATGGTGTGATCAAGTCATGAATCACTGCCTTGACTGAATTTTTTTCCATGGATTGTATGTGATAATGCAATGCTGAGTCTTGTAATTATCCTGACGATTTTGTTTCTTGCTTCTAATTCTCTGTCGGCAGCACATCTTGCTATAACCTATGTTCTAAGTTGTAGCAAAAGATTACATTGCAATGCACTTTGATAAAATACTGATGATTTCTAAGTGGGGAAATGATTTATGAGCAATAAATTCTATAAAAAGCCATATCACCAAAGTAGATAAAGTGCACAGCATCAGACAATTACTAGACATTTTCACAAAATCACATCACATTTTCTGGGTCAACGTGTAGCTATGACACATTTAAATGTTTACAGTAAACATTTTGGAGTTTTCAAATTCTTTAAGTTACATGATTCTGAAATAATGGCAGATGTGATGCTATGATTAGGGCACACAGTAGCGTTGAATATAAAACTGCAGTTAGTCTTATCTTCATGGAGTAGCAATTATGAAAGCTGTCATTTCATTTGAAGCACTTGGATTTATCATTCTGATCTATTGGGGAAAAAACATCCTGAAGTGTAATATAAAGAAGCTTTACAAATAACTCTATCTTTAAAATATGGTTAAGCCGACATGGGGTATGGAATTGTGTAAAGATAAAGGGAAAATAAGGAGGAAATGTTGCTTATACTTTATAACTTCTAGACTCATCAAATATAGGTAGACTAATATTAACTTCTTTCTCAAACTTAACATATCTCTAATACTAATACATAACATAGGAATTAGTACACTTATTTACAAATGGAGTAATTGCAGACCTCAGTTTCAATATTCTGCCAAAATTTTCCCCTTGATAAGTATTGGGCTGGCATTTTGTGCTGCCAGCATGACTCACCATGCTTTTTCTCTCCACAGTATCGCCACTTAATTGTGTTCTTCATAGCCCCAAACTTTGTAAATCTTTCCTTTATTTCGATCAGTTATTTTGGCGCTTGAAAGGGGTTACCTAATGTTGTTTTGACATTCTTAATGTGTTTGATCTTTGCAGAATATGAAAGGGATTTCAGGCAATTTAGCTACCATCTAAAATGAATGAGCTGCTGAATAATGCAAGCCTCATTTTCTCATGTATTTTACCAGTGGCTTCACCTTTTAGTTTTTTTCTCTATGTTAAAAGACTATTATTTTGGATCTTTTCCCTAAGAAGTTCTGATTCCATAGAATTATGCCATTGACCTTGAATTTGTCACTATCATACACTGGTGTTTCACTTGTGAATTTCATCTATTTAACATTGACCCCTAAAGCCAAAAGTAGCAATAGATCTACTCCATGGAATCTCTAAAGAGTGCATTAAAACTCTCTCTAATAAAAGCATTTCTATACTTTTATTATTAGGCTATGGATATGATTTCCCTGTATTTCATAATGTAATTGTCAATTATCCTAACCACTCAAAGGGATTTTAGACCAGCTAAATAAAACAATGTGTGCCTCAAGTGGGTCAGGGTTCATGGCAGCAAGATGCGTGCTATCTAATCCTTATCAAGGGCTTACTTTATTCTAAACACTCTTCTAAGGGTTTTACGTGAATATAAAACATTTCCTCATAACATCATTTTTTCCTTCAACCTGATGTCTTGGACACAATTATTATCCACATTTTACATATGAGAAAACTGCAGTTTTGGAAACTGGCTGCCCACGATCTTAGGGCCAGTAAGTGGTCAAGCGGAATTATAAGGCAGGCAGTCTGCCTCCACAATCCATATTCTTTACCATCTTTCAGCACCACCTGAAACATCGATCCTGCATTGTGTACAGGTAATCTGTAGAGTTGAAAGTCATCATTTTCTGGAATTTGCCTTAGAAGGCTGTTGGGAGATATAAGATAGAAAAATAAACGTATTTCTGTGTTAGCCAAGATAGACTAGGCTATATGCTATGATAACAAATAACTCCAGTATCTCAGAAACATCTGAGTTCTTTGTTATGAACTCTGTCAGAGTTCATCCTAAGTCTGGGAGAATCTTCAGAGCAGGAGTCTCTCAAGTGGTTTATTCAATAGTAAAGACTGTGTTGACCCTGGGAATCCAACATTCTCATCGAGGATCATCACAACATAGTAAGGGGCAACTGGAGAATCTTACTGATGCTTTTACATCAGTTAAGATTTATGCACAAAAGATTGGTGCTTTGATGCCCTTGCATATGTCATTGGCCGAAACTAGTCACATGGCTTTTTTGTAGTCCCCCTATGCCCAGAAATGGAAGGAGATCTGCATATGGGTGTGGGCCCAAGTCATAGCCATCACAGTTTCAAAGGGGTAATTTTTTAGTGTTTGAATATTTTATAGACTGTTGAAGACTTTATTTTCTTTTTATATTACCTCATGCTCACTTAATCTCTTCATAAACTAGGATGTCATTTTATTTTAAACACAGATAGGAATGAATCTACTATAACTCTGCTAAAAGCTTAGTGGGAGGAATTAACATTTAGTATGATGAGGATTGAGGTTTTTTTTACAACTTTTAATAACCATATTTGAATTCTGTCTCAGAATGGTCACCAACAGGCATTTGTAAGTTAAACACTTTAGAATTTCATACTAAATTTTCAGTTGGCAAGTTTCTGAATAAATAATCTTTCAATTATAATTAGGTTCCTAAATGAATTGTCCCCCTAATATTACATAAACCTAATTTGAAGATACATACTAATCTCTCCAGAATAGCCAAATAAATATCATGATGTACTACAGAAATTTAGGACCATGATGATGTAAATTATGATATATGTATATATAATATTAATCTAGACGACAGTATATTAGGATAAAAATATCAATTTGAAACAAGGAAGTCTGTGTTTGAGTCTCGATCCTCCCAGATCTTTTTTTTTTTTTTTTTTGAGACGGAGTCTCGCTCTGTCGCCCGGGCTGGAGTGCAGTGGCCGGATCTCAGCTCACTGCAAGCTCCGCCTCCCGGGTTCACGCCATTCTCCTGCCTCAGCCTCCCGAGTAGCTGAGACTACAGGCGCCCGCCACCTCGCCCGGCTAGTTTTTTTGTATTTTTTTAGTAGAGACGGGGTTTCACCGTGTTAGCCAGGATGGTCTCGATCTCCTGACCTCGTGATTCGCCCGTCTACGGCCTCCCAAAGTGCTGGGATTACAGGCTTGAGCCACCGCGCCCGGCCTTCCTCCCAGATCTTAAGTGCTCCTGATAGAATTCCTCAACCAGGTTTGAGATTTCGTTTAAAGTATAGATAACGGTGCCACTCTTTCTACCTAAAGGGGCTGTTGGGTCATTAAGTATGTGTCCTGAGATTACCAGGACTCCCCCATTACAATGTAATAAACAATATCAGCAGAAGGATGCTACAATTACACAAACCCCAGATGAACTTCTAAAGGCAATGGGACTACAAGCTTTAGTTCTTCCCTAGACAGCAATGCTGAAATGCAAAATGGATGAGGCAACATGGATATGCAATTTCAGGATTCAACAAGTCTGCAACCTTCAGTTATTGAATAGACAGAGCCACTAAATTATTCTATTTCATTCTTTGCAGAGGTCAGAAACATGCCCCAAACTTTTATAATATCTTCTAGATTGATGCTAACTAGGCTATGTATGGTCTCATAGGAAATTACTATTTACTCAATGCTTTGCTTTAAATTTTACTGTGTTATTTGCATGGAATAAAAGCTCTTCTGCTAACACAGAATGGGTTACACACATAGTTAAGGTCAGTTATATTTTCTGTTTATTTACTCAAACTTCAACTCTTTCTCAACCCATGTTTTTCTTGTAACATTTATAGAAATGATATGTATTACCCCTGCTTAATTTTATCTAATCCTTCACAAGGTCTTGGTCTTGTACTCATTCCTCAAATTACGTGGTTTCACACATTTTATTTCTAAATATGTATTTCTCTAGTAACATTAATTGTCTATCTTCTATTACCACTCAGTTTCCTAACAATTTCTCCTGCTTTCCTCCTCTGAAGGACACCACCTGACAACACATTGTTATGAGGCCCTAATTACTTAATAAATGTGAAAATACTAAGAGTAAAACCTTGAACAAATGCAAATCATTGTTATTAATTTGCAATACTTCTTACCAAATTATTCGTGTTCTTTGTTAATATGGTGGATTAGTTGATGCTAATGACATTGTTTTCATCTTATTTATAAAGCAATCACTTTACTAGCCTTAGTTGATGCTAATGACATTGTTTTCATCTTATTTATAAAGTAATCACTTAGATATTATTTTTGTAGTTTATATTATCAGGTAAGCCTAATGATTTTCTCAGAACCTTACCGATTCATTTGCAGAAGTCTCATTTTTGATGGATTACATTTTGTGAATTAGGAAGTCAGCAAATGAACATGATAGAATTCTAAGAAAACTGAACCAAAAAGTATGGTTTATTAAACTGTTTTGACAAGTGTAGCCTAGTTTTAATTACAATAACATGTAATAGCACATGAATAAATGTATTTAGAATATAATTCGTGAAGCTAAAGTCTAATACACAAGTAATCTTTACATCTTCTAAAAATATTCATATAAGAATAAATCATCTTTTGTTTAAAAAAAAAGTCTAGGTTTATGGTTTAAAACTTAATTTATCAGTGATATTTAAAAAATTCTGACCAAGCATTAACTATTGCTTTGCTTTAATAAAAGTTTGTGATATATCTGAATACATATTTCAGTGAAGGGCATTTCAAAAGGACTGAGAACTGGAGTCCTATGGTTACAGTGATTTATAGCTTCACACATTCACCAGTATGAATATTGCCAATAAAAGTCCAAAAATATCATCTGGAACTATTATTTTCTACCAGTTCAAACCACTCTTTATGACAAAAAAGGAGTATTTGGATTGATTTATTTTATCTTCTTTTAAAAACTTTATAGTTGTATCAAATAATGACTGTATCTTATGTGATATTGAAAATACAGTACTGAAATTCTGGGTTGATAAAACATTTCTTTTTCTAAGTGGACTTATCAATCGGTTATTAGGGAATTAAAATTAGCTCCTCCATATGACTTCTCAATAATTTTTCTGATTACCTAAACTCCAAATTTCAGCTATAGTTAGCTTTTCAATCTCTCATTTTTAAAAATCTAAGTAATTTTAACTTTTTGCCATGTCATCCTTTATAAAGTCATTCCCAATGACTCTCCTTAGATGGGCTTTTGTTGTCTCCCTTCTGAAAGTTGCATTTGCCACCTGCCTACTCATTTGACCTCTTGCCTTAGTTTCTACTCCATCCTGCCAATACCCAACAGAGAAAATTTCCTCTCACCATTTCATCTCAATCCAAAAATTTTGATGGTTTAGGACTGTCTGCTATTTAAAATTCTTCCCTCTGGGCTTGGCAGTCCTAACAAAAACACCTCAAAGTCTGTCTTTATAATCTCCCAATCTAGCGACCCCAATACTGAGAAGGCTGCTCCGGCTGAGTAGTCTAATTACTGTTCCCCTGACATGCCTTGCTGCACCTTTTCCTGGATTTGTGACCCAGCCTGAAATAACTTCGTTTTGTAAGCCTTGCTCTGTAGATTTTCACCATTTATCTGAATTCTATCCTAACTTGTAAAAAAATCTATTCTAATCATATATATATATATATATAAAATCGGGGTGGTGACTCATGCCTGTAATCCCAGCGCATTGGGAGACCGAGGCGGGTGGATCACGAGGTCAGGAGTTCGAGACCAGCCTGGCAAAGATGGTGAAACCACGTCTTTACTAAAAAAACAAACAAACAAACAAAAAAATAGCCGGGCGTAGTGGCGGGCGCTGCTCGGGAGGCTGAGGCAGGAGAATGGCGTGAACCTGAGAGGCGAAGGTTACAGTGAGCCGAGATCCCGCCACTCCACTCCAGCCTGAGTGACAGAGTGAGGGTCCATCTCAAAAAAACAAACAAAAAAACCCCCAAAAAACCCCACAGTGGTTTAATGAGTACAACACAGGTAAAAATTCACAAACAAAACAAAAATATACAGAGAAAAAATAATTAGTAATTAAATAAATATACTTTTGTAGTGTGCATCTTTTCTTAAATTAGCAGTATTATTAAAAGCAACACTTACCGTACCTACTTTTACTAACAAGAAACTATAGGGTCAATAAAGTTGAAGAAATGTAAAATGATTAAATTGAATTCCTTCACTTTATTGACCTCTTAAAAGGCTGAATAAACTTGTGAAAACACATGCACAGAAATGTAAGTTTCCTCATTTGAGATAAAATATATTCCTATTTCCTCCAACCAAGTGGTTTTCTAGAGAAGATGGACTGCTACAAAGTGGTGTGTTAGTATCTGAATCTTGGTTCAGAAGAGGTAAGCAAGAATATTTGAGCTAATGATGTAAAATGCTGTAACATATTCAGAAAGTGCTTAACAAAAAGGAGAGGAAGTGAAAAATAAATAAAATTAAGAAATATACACTCACCACAAAAATATGTATGTGAAGTAATGCATATGTTAAATTGCTCAATGTAGCCATTCCATGATGTATACATATTTCAAAACATGTTATACTTGATAAATACATATAAATGTTTTATCTATTTAAATAAATAAAAAAAGTTTATGAAAGAAATAAGCAATTAATATATTGTGCTTAAAATTTGACCTGAACCAAGAAAATAAAATAAAAGTTAGGCCCTTAAATTAATGCATGAAGATTTAGTTACACTTTTGCCACTTAGATTATAATATTTATGTTTACTTTTTGAAAGCAAGTTTGAAAGGAAAACAAATTTGAAGATATTCTCTACTTTGACTGACTTGATGTGGAGAAAAAGTTGCTTTTCCCTCTCAGGAAGCAAATAGCTGATAAGAAGGATTTCTGAGACAGGTCCCTTGTATAAATGTTCCCATGAGGATGAGGCTTTTAGTTAGGTTTATATTTAGTCATTCAATTTCATGCATTTAAAGATCCATCTCATGCTAAACTCCATCCCAATCACTATGGTGATGGAGATGGGACAAGAATGAGTACTCCCTGCTGGCAAATGATCTCCGTGTCAGATACAAAGATAAAAATATAAGAGATAAATACAATTTGCAACTGGAATTGTACAGATGGCACTCTCCTTAAACCATCCTAAACCTGTCCACTTACTGGAATAAACACACAAAGTTATATGAGTTTTCTGCCCAGTGAGAAAATTCTAATAGTTTTAGTATGGTTATGTTCAGCATTTACATCAAATTTATTTTCTAAGCCTAGTGAACTGAAACCTCATGTTGTTTCACTTCCTGTGGAGTGCTGTAATGTGCACTGAATACACAGCATTCTTTCTTTTGTGTTTGATGAAATCACTTTGGTAAAGATACAGCTGCCATCCCAATATGTATTTGTTTACTGAATTCATAGAATGAACAATCAGATGTGAAGTGCTTTATTGATTATCTTTTCCTATTTTCATGGCTTTGTCTATTGCTTTTGTTTAATGTGTTGTTCCTTGCAATGTTTGAAGAGATTGGAGTGAGATTTGAGAATACTATTTTTATGTCTGTGGTTCTCTGTGTGAGAGTTTTCTTATTGATAGTTAAAAAGTGTGACATTTACTTAGCATGCAGTTATAAAGGTTAGTCCTCATAGATTTCCTAATCCATGAAATGAGGAAAGTTATTCTGGATTTCTTATAATTTAAGTTCCACATAAATAGCTGCCAATTGCATAATATATCCCAATTCTTTGTACACAGAGATGAAATTGGATTTGTCAGTATGTACTGTCTCTAGGTATTTTGGGAGCTTCTCTATAATGATTTAGATACTGAAGATACAGCTGGACTTAGGTAGACAAACAGAATTTTGGGCTTTTGTTTCTTTGTTTTTCCATTGTCAAAATTCAAACACAGAAGTTAATATAAGAAGCGTTTCTCTTAAGAGAACACAGGCTCCTTTCTAAACTGTAGAAAAGAGCTTTTCAAAAAGGGGTATGGGAAACAAAAATTTTGTTGGTGGTGGAGAAGGATAAAAGATCCTTCTAGATTCTGAGCAGATAGTGCTATGAGAAACTGAGTTCCAATCTGGAATCTTGGAAATGGGCAGAGATGGGTGGAGGGGAGGCCTGGTTTCTATGAGTGTGGGAAACTGACATCATTGGCTTGAGGTTGTTTTCTTCTTTTCCCTCCTTTCCTGGCCTAGGGATGTGTTGCAAACCTGAAAGAATGCAGGGTTTCTATATAAATGTTGTACTATTTGAACCAAAGAGAACACGATTTTATTTTCCAGATGGAGAGATGAGCAAATCTAAGAATATATCTTCTAAAAATTCTTAGCATTTTATGGTATAGAAACTAGAGCACCAATGTACTCAGGAGTATTTTAAAACTCATGAGCCTTATTTCTTTGCTTTCTGTTATATACCAATATGAATCATAATCCTCCTAAACATCAGAATCACTTGGGAAGCTTCACACCGTTTCCCAAGCTGGACCAATTAAATCAGAATCTCTTTATGGTGGGTTCAGACATCAGTAGACTTCAAATGACCCAGGTGATTCTAGTAGATCAGCAGAATTAACAATAATTAAATAACACAATACAGAGAATGGCACATCTGTTATTATTTTATCCTAATTGAGACAGCATAGAATCAGTACTTAAGAAGCCTATTATGTATTTTTCCACCATATGTGTAAGAGACAAGAATATGCTAGAAATTTATATTTTAAAAAGTTTATGTGGAGCATTAAGACCTTTTTAAAATTTGCTATAGTATTAAAAAGTAATTCCTGAGCTAGAGATCCATTTAAGATTAGTTTAGAGTGGGAAATATTTGACTTCCATGCATTACTTTAACACTTAAAGTTTCTGTGATACACTGGCTCAATGTCCATTGTAAAAAAACGAGAGTACATTTCAACAATAAATTGTTAAAAAGAGCAAAGTCTTAATATTTTGCATTCAAGGAATATTTCTTAGGTATCAGTAATATGCTTAGGTATCAGTAATTCTGAAGTGATTACGTATATATAATGTTATGTTAATTACATGAAAATTATTCATTTATAGCTTTTATTCAGATATTCTGATGGTGCAGTTAAGCTAAACTATCCAACAAAATATCCCAACATTGTCAGAAATGTTATATTCTTCATGATATCCCTCAAGTTTTTTCTATATATCATGTTGACAAATTATAATAAGCATATATATCTTAGTATGTTCCACATGTGCTTTTAAAAACTTTATCTGCTCATCTTTTAAATTTTTATTCTAAGGAAATAGAAGTCAATTTTCAGTGTTCAGGAAAATGATATTCTTCAATATCAAATATCCAAATGATATTTTCTGTTCATTATGTTTTTTCTTTATAATCAGTTTATATTTTCCACACTGGCTTTAACAAAATTTAAATTTTTATTTATTCTCATGTTTTTGTGGTCTTTAGCTAAGGCAATAAAAGTCATTTTCTGACATTCAGGATATAAGTTAATAACAACATTATAATCATTATGATCATTATGTGTATTTGAATGTACATTTAATACAAAAGATAGTAATAAGTGTAAACAATTCACAGTGCTCTTCTCTGACTCTATAGTAATTATTGGTAGAAATAAATATTGTCAGTTAATAAACTTGAACTGGAGCCTGGTACAGGATGATGTGGATAGAAAAAAAATTGTACCACATGAGAGCCTAAAAAATATGAATTATTCTAACAGCAAAGATCTTGGTACATCACTGGTTGCTTATTGCATAACAGAAAATGAACCTCCGAAAAAACGCATTTACTCAAAAATTCACATTGTATCTTTCATCACTGTGCTTAACAGTCATATAACGAAGTTCAGAGACATGTAGTCTAATTAAATGGGTACAAAAATGGCTTCCAATGGCCTTACAAATGATCCCAGTAAATAATAACTAGAAAGACACCACATTAATGAAAATGACAATTTTATTCTTTTGTGCTCAAAGAAGTACTTGAAAGAAGGGTTTCTCTGATTTAACTCTGCATTACCTTTAGATTAAGATGGACTTCACGAGTTTACATTTGATAGCTGCTAAGCAAGTCAGCACCATGCCTCCTGATGTAATGACATGTAGATATTCTTACCTCTTGATTTTTGTCAGTTCCTAGAGAAGAAACTAGCAGTTTGACTTTGGGGACATATTTTCACTCTCTGCTTGAAATTTATATTAATATTTGAGCTGAAGACCTTTTGCTTTTTCTGGCCAGGTTGCAGTCGTCAAAGTCCGGTCATTGTTATTGGCGTTAATGTGCGCACTATTCAGGCCGGCTCAGTGGATAGAAACAGAACATGCCAATATGCTCCTTCAGCCTGCTTCTTCATTTAACAAAACAGCAAACACACAAGGAATTTTTTTTAAGTTGTTCAACTGCCATATCACACCATTATACCTGATCTTTGAAAAGAGACATTTTGAGTTTCCAAGGATCTCCATTCAGAGAATTCTGGGGTTCGAAAGAGAGGGATCTGAGAAAAAGTAACATTTATTAAGCAACCATTTTATGCAACGTTGAGTATTTTACATATGCTACTTTAATTCCCATATCAACTCTTGTCAAATAAAAATTGCATAGGACAGGTTAAACAGACGAAAAAGATTTTATTCAAACGGTTTCAAGATAAGATTAGTTCAATAAGGGAGAAAGATTGAACTCAACTTCGTGGAGACAAAAGACAGGCTGTTTTGGCCGCTGCTGTAAGCTATTGTGGGAAGGAGGCTGGTCAATGTGATTAGGCCATCTGTGTTTGCTAATGACCGCTTATCAAAGTTAAGCTCTTACCCTCTGATAGACACTGGGATATAGGGAGTTTATATATAGGGACACTATCTTTTTTTTTTTGACTACATTTCAAAGGAATGGTTCCCAGATTGAGAAAGATCTTCCTAGGTTGTAAAACTGAAAAGAGGCTGGGAGAAAAATTACATCTCAAAGGAGCAAGGAAAATCTACAATTGAAGGGTTTCTAAACTAATAGCTCTAAGAAAAGGGATGTCAGAGGCTTGTAGTCTTATTTAACATTTAGAAGAGCTTAGGGGACTATGAAGGCCATCTTGTTCACCATTAAAGTTACTTACTAAGACCCTGAGACTTGGAGGTGTTACTTTTGCTTGCCCTAGTCTCCCAGCTATTATGGGACGGAGTAGAGACACGACCGTAATTCTGATATGCTCCAAAGCTTGTAACCTTACCAATACACTTCAGGCGTACAAAAGTCCTCCATGGGAGGAGAACGCTGGCCCGAATAGAAGGGATTGTCACATAATGGGTCCCAAAGCTCTTCTAGATACTTTTGGAAAAATAAACTTTCTCTAAGGAAGTTCTGTTCATTTAAAACTATTATAAGCCACTTGTTCTATGGCTTTCAACAACTGAAATATTTCACTGACTTAAAAACAGATGACACTTTAAAGGAGGAAGAGCCATATAATCTGCCTGACTGTTATGTTCTGTATTTTTAATAACAGTTTCTTATAGACAGCACATGAGTCTCTTAGGATATTTATGACATAGCTCTAGGAAATTTCCATTTACCCTCTTAAATGAAAATTTATTCTGCACTACTCAAGAGTTAAGACACTATTCTTGATAGGTGAAGAAGAAAATAACAATTAAAGACAATTATTTCAATTGTTAGTAAAGAGAATTTCTTTTATTAAAACCTTAAGGGAAACACACAATGAAAAAGTTGCCAGGTGCTCTGAAGGGGCAATTCTCTTGCATATGAGGATGAGGTCTGTCAGCTGAGAAAACGCCCTGGGATCAGATCCGGGTGGTGGGCTATAAACCAATGGCCTAGTGAGACAGAAGTCTTTATCTCATTTAATTACTGTTTGGCTTTTAGCTTCTGAGAATGAGAAAAAAAGTATAATTTTCTCTGTACAGGATCAGTGTACATGAAAAGATAAATATTTTCACCATAATAATTTGTCTTGATTTTTAATGTAGCAAATGATAACTATCTAATTTGTCAGTATTTCTGACAGTGAAAACACCTTTCTCATCCCAGTTAAATCTCCTAAATTTAGTAGCCTTCAGGGTTGTACATTTGCCTTTCCCAGTCATGCATTTACTATAAAGTAGTCAATGTTGTTCATTACTCCTTGCTCTTTATCTTAGGTTACATGAAAGACAAAAAGTTCCTCTTCGTGGTAATGAATTTATCAAAAACTTTAAAAGTTAAATCAAATGCTCTAGTTATGGCTAGCAGTTATTTATCTCAACTTTTCAACAAAGTGGTGATTAGTTGCTTTTATTCTCTTTTTATAAAAGCAGTAATGAGCTCTTGGTTGAATTTTAATTGTCAGGAAATTATTTCCTTAGGATATCTTGCATGAAATTACCTCAAAACATCTTTACTTGAATATGTGAATGTTCCAGTAAACGTCAGACAGGAAAAGCTAAAAATGTTATTAATGTTGAGGAAATAAAAGGGAAAGTGTAAAGGAGACACTTGTGATTTTATGAAGTAAGTGTACAAAGCAATTATCAAATTCTGTAAAGATTAAAGAAAGATATTCGTGGATTAAGTATGTCAGTTTCAGAACCCAATCCTACCAAAGGAGACCAGAATTAAACTAAGTGTACATGCACAACTTAAATTTTGTTAAGAGTTCCTGGAAATAGAGAGCAGAGTTAAAGAAGGTTCCTGAGCATTATTAAATGCATTTAGTTTAAATTAGCACTTGGTTATAGTGGAATCCCTGGGCCATTCTTAATTGATCATCTACAAACGATGCCAAAACTTGCAGGAAGTCTCTGCAGGAAAGAGTTTTATTGTTTGTTCAAAATATGTTCTGAATTTGTCTTTACTCTTTGGCATATTCTTTTTATTTATTATTATTATTATTTTGAGACAGAGTCTCGCTCTGTTGCCCAGGCTGGAGTGCAGTGGTGCGATCTGGGCTCACTGCAAGCTCCACCTCCCGGGTTCCCGCCATTCTCCTGCCTCAGCCTCCCAAGTAGCTGGGACTACAGGCGCCCGCCACCTCGCCCGGCTAATTTTTTGTATTTTTGGTAGAGACGGGGTTTCACCATGTTAGCTAGGAGGGTCTCGATCTCCTGACCTCGTGATCCACCCGCCTCCGCCTCCCAAAGTGCTGGGATTACAGGCGTGAGCCACCGTGCCCGGCCTGGAGCATTCTTTTTAAAAATTCTTATAATTATATGTAATTTTATATATTATGGGCTCTTTCTGGAAAAAAAAATGAAAGAAACAGTTTTATTAACATGAAATACCAGATAAAATCCCTTGATCTTAGCATAATATTTTTAAACCAAACAGTGGCTTGATTTAAACAGTATTTATTTTGGTGATGGTTTGTTTTTAAACTCAAAGTGGCCTGGTACAAGTTGATGGTATTTAAGGGTTTTGCACTGGTAAAATGCTTGTGCTTCTAGAAGCAAATACCAATTTAGAAATACCATGGCTATCTTGAAAGAAGGATACTGTTTCTACCATGATTATGGAGTCTGAATTGTAGGCACCTCCAAACACAGTCCTACAATCAAGTAGTTCTTTCCAATGAAGTTCTTTCAATCTGTATTTTGGAAGGGTTACAATTTACGTTTCCCTGTACGGTGTTTTTCTCTCAGGTTAATGTTAATTGTAAGCCTTCCAAAACATAGTTTTTAAGATGCAATTAAGCTTCTTAATTTTATTTTGCAATGTTATTTTTTAAAAACAATTATATGGATACACATTAGTTGTTCATATTTATGGGGTACATGTGACATTTTGATATACACTTACAATATGAGATGATCAAATCTAGGTAATTGTGATATTCATCACCTCAAATATTTATCATTTCTTTATGTTGTGACCATTCTAGATCTTCTAGTTTTTTGAAATATACAATGAATTATTGTTAACTATAGTCTCCTCTTAGTCTATCAAACACTAGATCTTATTCTTTCTATCTAGCTGTATTTTTGTACTCGTTAACCAAAACCTCTTCCTCCCTACTCTTTATTACCCTTCCCAGCTCTGGTAACCAACATTTTACTCTCTCCCTTCACGGGATCAGGTTTTTTTCAGTTCTCAGCTATGAATGAGAACATGGGATAGTTGTCTTTCCATGCATGATTTATTTCACTTGACATAATAACCTCCAGTTTCATCCATGTTGCTTTAAATGACAGGATTTCATTCTTTTTATTGCTCAATAATATTCCCTTGTGTTTAAATATCACATTTTCTTTATCAGTTTATCCATGATGGGCACTTAGGTTGATTCCATATCTTAGATATTGTGAGCTGCAATAAACACAGGAGCATAGATATGTCTTCAATATATTGATTTCCTATCTTTTGGATATATAACCAGCAGTGAGATTGCTGAATCATGTGGTAGTTCTACTTTTAGTTTTTTGAGGCTTCTTCATACAGTTTTTCATGATGGCTGTACAAATTTACATTCCTGACAACAGTATATGAGCTTTCCCTTTTTTCTGTATCCCGGCCAGCATTTGGTATTTTCTGTCTGTTTGATAAAAGTCATTTTGACTTGGATGAAATGATATCTTTTTATCATGTGAATTTCCCTGATGATTTTACATTTCTCTGATGTTTAGTGATGTTTAGCATCATAGCTCCAGTGGTACAATCGGCTGGTGCACAGTACATACAAGGCTTTTTAAAAAAATTATCATTTTAGTGGGAGGAAAGGGGAGGATCTCAAAGTTGTTATTGGTTACTGAAAATCTCATAGGCTCTAGCTACTCTTCCCATAATATCCAGTGGAAAAAAAAAAACCACTCATTATGGGGGCATGTGAACAGTGGGAAAGTTTATAGACCTTCTAAAAGGATTAAAATTAGAAATATTTTTAAAAATTTTAGCCAGCTTGTCTGAACTACCACATGCATGGTAGCTCACCAACCTCACTCCAAGTTACACTCTAGTCTGTTATTACAGATGTCTCTATAGAACTTATTGCTGCTGTATTAGTTATCTGTTGCTGCTGTAACAAGTATGACAAGATTGATGGCTTAAAAGGACACAAATGTATCGTTATTATTTTTAAAATTCAGCCCCATAGTGATTTTTAGAAATTGCCAGTGTCGAATATCAGACTTCAAGTCATCATGGTGAGACATTGAGAAAAGTTTTTGATTAGCAAGAATCATACCTTGGATAAACCTCAGTGGGTATAATACTGCCTCTTTGTGAAGTTTGTATTATAATTCTTATACACAGAAGTCTAAAATGGGTTTCACTGGACTAAAATAAAAGAGTTGATAGGGTTATGGTCCTTTGTGGAGAATCCACTCCCCCCCCCTTTTTTTTTTCCAGCTTCTAATGGCGGCCTGCATTCCTTGACCCATGGTCTGTTCCTCCATCTTCAAAGCCAGCAAAAGACTGGTTAAGTCTTTCTCACATTGCATCACTCTGACTCTGGGTCTTCTGCCTTCCTCTTCAACATTTAAAATTCTCTTGTTATATTGGTCTCATTGGATAATGCAGAAAAAAATTTTTTCCCATCTCAAGGTTAGTAGATTAGCAACTTTTATTTCATCTGCAATTTTAATTCCCCTTTGCCATATAACAGCATATTCATGGGTTATGGGGAATAGAATGTGGGCATCTTTGGAGAGCCATCATTTTGCCTAACACAACTACAATTATTTAACTTATAGTTTACTTGTTTTTTTCTGTTTTCTCCCACCAGAATATTGACTCAGTGTAGAGCAGTAATCATGTCTGTCTCTTTCATTTTCTCCTGATTGGTTGGACGAAGACTGAATAGAGGAATGAAAACAATATGAAGTATCTAATGTGCTGTTTTCTATGATTTTAGCTTGCCAAATTAATACTACTACTCTATGCTGATTAAGAACTATCTGAGATTTTACCCAAAGGTTCAGCAGAAGGATACTAATTAGTATATCACTTTATTACTCATAAAATTCAGATATGTGATCTGGGCCATATAGTCCTATAGATACAGCTCTCCTGGATTGGGCCTACTTGGCCACCAGGTCTGAAGCTGCTTGAAGCTGTGCTGGACAGAATCCTGCTTTTATTATAGATGCAAGCCTTGTAGTGCATAAGAGATAGTCCACGAGAGAGTCTATGATCTGCAAAGGGGAGGGGGTAAGCCAAGAATGACCTTCCTTTCTTCCAAATTCACCAGATAACTTGCACTTGTCTTTACAGTCAGGGATGAGGGATTTACAGAGAGAGGCCAGGAATGTTACTCTATGGAGCCCCTCCCGTGGACATTTGGAGAGGAAAGGCAGTTTCCTCTCCCATTTTCACACCCAGAAAATTCTGTGTCTAAGTTATTATGTTAGCCTTAATTTGTCCACCTGTGTGTTATATTTTTCCTTTGATTGACAAGTTTCTGACTGTATGTTGTTAGTGCTCTGTATATCACTAATGGCTGTGCTAAATTCAGACTTTTTTATCATATAAATTTGAGGTATACAACACGATGTTTTGGTATACGTATATGTAGTGAAATGCTTACTACATGTAAGCAATTTTACATATCCATCACCTTCTATAGTTACCTCTTTTGTGTGTGGTAAGAGAACTTAAAATCTACTCTTTAGAAAATTTTCAATATACAATACGAAATATGCAATAATACAATACCGTTAACTATGGGTTTCCTATTGTACATGAGATCTCGACTTATTTATTCTACATAAATGCAAGTTTGTACCCTTTGCCCTACATCTATACATTTCTTCCCCACTATTGTACTGTTTCTATATATTTGACTTTTTCCCTTCTTTCATTTTATTTTTTAGATTCCATATATAAGTAGGACTATGCACAGCAAAGGAAATAATCAACAAAATGAAAGGGAGCCCTACAGATTGGGAAAAATATTTGTGAACTATATATCTAATAAAGGTATATACATATATGTTTAATATTCAAAATATATAAGAAACACAATTCAATAGTAAAAGAAAAAAATCCAATTTAAAAATGGGAAAAGGATTTGAATTAACATTTTTTCCAAAGAAGACCTACAAATGACAAACAGATATATGAAAAGGTGCTCAACATCACTAATCTTCACTAATATTTAGGGAAATGCAAATCAAAACCACAATGAGTTATCATTTTGTACTTGTTAGCTAGCTATTATCAAAAAATCAATTGATAATAAGTGTTGGCAAGAGTACTGAGAAAAGGGAACCGTTGCACACTGTTGATAGGAATGTAAATTGGTACAGCCATTATCGGAGACAATATAGAGGTTTTTTTTTTTTTTTTTTTTTTCTGAGACGGAGTCTTGCTCTGTCGCCCGGGCTGGAGTGCAGTGGCCGGATCTCAGCTCACTGCAAGCTCCGCCTCCCGGGTTCCCGCCATTCTCCTGCCTCAGCCTCCCGAGTAGCTGGGACTACAGGCGCCCGCCACCACGCCCGGTTAATTTTTTGTATTTTTTGGTAGAGACGGGGTTTCACTGTGTTAGCCAGGATGGTGTCGATCTCCTGACCTCGTGATCCGCCCACCTCGGCCTCTCAGAGTGCTGGGATTACAGGCGTGAGCCACCGCGCCCTGCCAAGGTCTCTTAAAAAGTTAAAAATAGAAGGGCCACATGACCTAGCATATACGTATACGACCAAAGGAAATAAAATTAGTAACTTGAAGAGATATCTGCCCTCCAGTCTTCATTGCACCATTATTCACAATAGCCAAAATGTGAAAACAACCTGGGCTCATGGACAGATGAATGGATAAAATAATTGTGAGGCACAACAGACACACACACACACACACACACACACAGATGTTACTTAAACTTAAAAAAGAAGAAAATACTGCCGTTTGTGACAACATGGATGAACTTGGAGGGTATCATTCTAAGTAAAATAAGCCAGACATAGAAATAAAAATACTGCATAATTTCACGTATGTGTAAAATCTCTTTTCAGAGTCTTGTAACCTAGATACATAAATGTAGCATAGTATATCTATAATCTGTGCATATTCAAGGTTTTCAACTTTCCTTTCATGGGCTAGGGAAAGAACATCCTGACTAATCCAGACATGTTTTCAGGTACACAGAAGAATTATTTTTTTTTTAATAAGAAATAGTAAATATAAAATGAAAACATTGTTTTCTTGATCTTTATAGTTCTCCATTTTGAAAAGTAGTAAAATCCATATTATATGTGGGAAACACCAATTCACAATCAGAAAATTTGTGAAGTTTTGATTTTAAAACTTGTG
This sequence comes from Trachypithecus francoisi, assembly GCF_009764315.1. Lineage (NCBI taxonomy): Eukaryota > Metazoa > Chordata > Mammalia > Primates > Cercopithecidae > Trachypithecus > Trachypithecus francoisi. The sequence continues at coordinate 171,691,334 of NW_022681465.1, read as the reverse complement.
TGATTAAACCATTCATATTGTGGACAAACAATCTGAGTCTGAAAGGCAGTAAGTAGCTTGCCCAAGTTTTCATAGCTCCACAGTGACCCAGAGTTAGAACCAAGGCCTTTTCCTAGTAGTTTTTCCTCTTTTTCTGTTTGTTTCATAGTACATCTTTTTATATGATAATTTTAAGATTAATAATTGTTATGATTAATAGTATATGTCTACTACAACACTTTGAGCATTTAAATATGTAATAGTACAATTAATTAATAAGAATATATTTAGAGTGCCATGAAAGCATGTGAATGCACTTTAACTTTCAAAGCAATCTTTTTCCAAGTGGTTCTCCTATATCAAAAACCAGATTTATATTAGAAAACTGCTCCCTGTTCAAAGTTTTGATACATTTCCAAGACACCTGAAAATTCCTAGTGTTCTTAGATTTATATACTTGATATTTTATAATCAGAAAACAATTTATAAGGAAAAATTCTGTAACTTATTTTTTTCAGGAAAACAATTTCTTCTTTGTGCTTGATATATTTATAATATGATATTAAATCACAATATTAAGTTCACTAAAAGAAATAGCCAAAATGCCAAGTGTGATTGCTATAGTTGATAATTAATATTGAGCAATTTATTAGAACATTTATTAAAATCAAATATAAAAGAACATAATGTAAAATATATAATTTGAACTAATTTAATATTCCGAGAAAGAAAGTATTGTGATCAAAATTACCTTTTGCCAAAATTGACTTGGAGTGGGAGGTATAAAAATTTATTGGTTGCCTGTGTATGACTCCTGTAAGTGACAACCTTGTTTACATTTTCAACTCTGAAATGCAAATCAAAACCACAATGAGATACCATCTCGCACCAGTCAGCATGGCGATTATTAAAAAGTCAAGAAACAATAGATGCTGGCAAGGCTCTGGAGAAATAGAGATGCTTTTACACTTTTGATGGGAATGCTAATTAGTTCAACCATTGTGGAAGACAGTATGGTGATTCCTCAAGGATCTAGAACCAGAAAATGCCATTTGATCCAGCAATTCCATTACTGCATATATACCCAAAGGAATATAAATCATTCTACTATAAAGACACATGCACACATATGTTTACTGCAGTGCTATTTACAATAGAAAATACATGGATCAGCTCAAATGCCCATCAATGATAGACTGGATAAAGAAAATGTGGTATATAGATACCACGGAATACTATGGAGCCATAAAAAGGAATAAGATCATGTCGTTTGCAGGAACATGGATGAAGCTGGAAGCCATCATCCTCAGCAAACTAACACAGGAACAGAAAACCAAACACTACATGTTCTCACTCATAAGTGGGAGTTGAAAAATGAGAACACATGGACACAGGGAGGGGAATAACACACACCAAGGCCTGTTGCGGGTGGAGGATGAGAGGAGGGAACTTAAAGGACAGGTCAACAGGTGCAGCAAACCACCATGGCACATGCATATCTATGTAACAAACTTGCACATTCTGCACATGTATCCCGGAACTTAAAAAAAAAAAAAAAAGAAGTCGTAGTTGTAGCCAAGGTCATCTAGATTTTCTCTTCTGTTATCCTCTCCTCTGTTGGGAGTTTATAGTTTTCTATTTTACACTTAGATCTGTGTTCAATAAAACTTTATTTACAGACACTATAAAAAATAAATACATTTTGAATTCTGAATGCTGATTCTAAAATTAATTATTGGATTTTATTATGAGTGGCACAAAGCACTGTGGAAAAGTCCATGGAAGCTTTTATGATTTCAGTGTTTCACATTTGTAGCCCTTACTACTCAATGAAAACTATACAAACACACACATCCTATTTATGGCTTAATTGGGTATTAAGTAAGCTATAACTGAATCTTTCACAGGTGCGTTTCTTTCACAAACTTGAATGAAAATATTTTTAATGATGATTCTTCATATGTATTAATATGATCTCTGTTGAGGACTATTATGTGTTAACAAACTCTTTATCAATGCCATCTGCAATTTCACTTCTGAATTTCATCTCAGATTTCAAATACCAAATTATTTGGCCCTATGATAGTCTGATTATCATGTTAAAACAAATAAGAAAGTAAAAGCAGTGGTGGGATGTATGAAAATCAAAATAACTTAAACTGCTTGGTATTTTTTCTTTTGTTATTTTTTATGCTTGAACATCTCAGGAGATAGACTATATTTGGAAGTTTGCTGCTGTCCCCCTCCTCAATATCTTCTCAGATGAAGAGTAAATAGAAATAATACAGGGAGACATTTATCAAGGCTTGCTGCTTTGCTCACACAGGCCTTCTCTCTACAGAGTAGATGTTGAAGCTCCACTCCCCTTTTGCTCGCCCTGCACCAGAAAAATCTTTCTCCTTTATGGAATTCTGAACATCAAACTAGGGTTTAGGCTTTAGCAGTGGCAAGGATTAGTTCAGCCACCAATATATCTCATCTGCATTCATATTACAAATCTAAAGAGCAACAACAACAACAACAAATCAGAAGAGTCTACAAAAAGCATCTCCAGAAATTGTCCAACATGAGGAAATGTACATTACTAAATCATTTTCTCCCACGTCTTTGCTACAGGTACTCAACATATATTTATTGGGGTCCTTCTTTGTCAAACCCTTTTCCAAATCCCCACCCTCCTTGACTCTGTGACCAGCAGAGATCTGTCTTCCTGCCTGACTGATTTTCTCAGGTAGCAGCCCTGATTTCCTCTTGCTCTTTGAATCAAGTGAATTCCATCTCTTTTGTTTTCAACCCTTCTCATTTTGTCGGGGAGATATATATATATATATATTTTTTTTTTTTTCCACTATCTACTCCATAAACCAGCATCAGATATCTGAGGAGCATTAGCACTTTATCACCCTTTTACATGTTTTTCTTCTTTCCTACCCCAGCTGTTTCAGCAACCGTATCACCAGCCCTAGCCCTTTAAAGACAAAATTGTGTTTTAATCTGCCTGGTACCACCAGTGGCTCACATAGTTCCTGAAATGGATGCAAGGCTTAATACATGGTCCTTGGGGGCTGAGCATGGTGGCTCATGCCTGCATTCCCAGCACTTTGGGAGGCCGAGGTGGCAGACCACCTGAGGTCAGGAGCTCGAGACCAGCCTAGCCAACATGGAGAAACCCCATCTCTACTAAAAATACACAAATCTGGGTGTGGTGGCGGGCGCCTATAATCCCAGCTACTTGGGAGGCTGAGGCAGGAGAATCACTCGAGTCAGGGAGGCGGAGATTGCAGTGAGCTGAGATTGCATCACTGCACTCCAGCCTGGGCAACAGAGAGAAACTTCATCTCAAAAAAAGAAAAGAAAACAAAACAAACAAAAATCACGGTCCTTGAATGAATGAGTAGAATGCAGGAGTGAGTGAATTCATCAGGATTCCTTAGCATTTAGTCTATACCAGGCAATGTGCTGGTACAGGTGAGGAAGATGGATGTGGCTCATATACTCAGTGAATTTACAATCTAACCATTTTTTGTGACCTTGTCACCCATAGTTTGACAAGTATTTTGATGTTAAGTTGTTTTATTATAATGCTGTGATGAACAGATTACTAACAAATGTTTTTCTACACTAATAATTTGGAATACATTTTCAATTATAGAATTAATGGATGAAGAAGTACAAACACTTTAAGGTTTAACTATTTACTATCTCCTCCACTTCCCATGTATTAATAAAATAAGGATTTCTAACTCGTGGCAGATTCTTGTATATGTCTTTAGCCAGAGGAAAAATAATTCTAAAGGGAAATTTAGTTGCATATATTTTAGTTCTGATCTAGTCATTGTTTCTGATATTTTCTAGTTATCCTTGATTATTTATTTTTGAAACCTTCTAAAGTAGCTGATGAATAACCTGATGAAAATGATGATTTGGTTAATAAACTCATGCAGAAGAGATTTGCATAGAAATCACAAAGCTACTTCTTACACCTGTGTATTTTCAATTTTCTACTTATCCACTGGCTGCAAACAAAATAACAATGCTGTGTGTCATGTATGCAGTCCTTTTCTTCTTGCCTGGTAATAATCTAGAAAGATGGTGGCATTTGACTTAAAAGGAAAAAGGCCTGATCTGAGCATTGTGCTATATTTTCTTTGTGAAGAATCTGATGTAATATCCTACCTCATCTGCCACTCTCTGTGAATCTGTGCTCTTTATAAATCAGTGTTTGAAAATAAACCACACTGTCTAGCATCAAGAGACTGTTAATTAAATTTGAATGTCACAACGAAAACTTTATAAACAACTACTGAGGTTTTATCTTTTAATATCAGAATCTAAATAGAAATACTTAGTGATGTTTGCTTTATACATTTAACTGAGCCTTACATTCAGTACTAAAAATTTAAGGTAGCGGCAACTTAATATTCTGCTTTTTTCCCTCCTCAATCTAAAAATTTATTGTGATTAAGACAAAGATAAATGCCTTGACGATTCAACCTATCATCTTTATAATGCACTACACTTGTTGGAACATTATTGGAAGTTCATATTGAGAGTGGAGGAGTTTCAAAAATCCCATAATGTGCCTCACTAATGCATGTGATAGCATTTCCATGAAATTTTCCCATCTAATATTCACATCCTGCAGTGAAACCTAGAGTTTAATATTCATTTACCATTTCTGTGGTCCTGCTTAATTAAGTGGAAAAAATCTATGTCATGTAGGACACCTCTGACTTCAAGTATCAGAAAACACCAACATACTGGCTTAAACATAGAGAAAATTAATTATCTTTCATACCAAGAAGACACACAACTCTGGGAATTGTAGTTCAGGAGCAAATAATATAGGCAAGAAAGCAGGTTTTTTAATCTTTATTTTCTCTGGCAAACTCCCTTTCCAATTGCTAAGTCCTTGCCCCGTTATAGCTATCGCATACAGACTCCAAAGTCTCTGAAGGAGCAGTAGTCAATTCTTTCTTGTGTGTGTTTTTTAAGGCTTATTAAATATTTTTTCAAAAGCCACCCAGCAGGCTTCCCCTATATTCTCATTGGCCAACATTGTGTCTACCACCTACACCTAAACTAGTCGTTAGAAATAGAAGGGAACTACGATATGTAGTTACAATCCATGGTTTCCCCTGGTCCAGGAAAACCATCACTCAGCCATGGATTACATAGTGCATGGGGGTGAACCTAGAATATAATCAGGACTTTCTTACCAATGAATTATGGGGGTTCCGCTTTAGGCAGGCAAACAAATATTACCTCAAAAATTAAACTAGATTCTGTCTCTAAAGTATTTTACAGTGTAGTGTGGGGAGCTAATGAAACAATAAATGATTGTAACTATTACGACAATGTATACCACTAATAGAATGCAACTGGGGCTCTCATTGAAGGAGGGACATGTAATTTTAGATTAAGGGGAGTAGTCAGAAATAGTACAGCTGAGGAGAAGATTAGAGGACAGATATTATTGCTACCTGATTATAAATGAATGCAGTTTGGGCAATATGTCATAATTTTCTTCAGTGCATTAAGTTTTGACAAAATTGTGTAAGGTGTCTTAAAGATTTTTGTTATTGCTTCAGTTACAAGTAAAATATCATTGTTAGATACTTTTCCTGGGATATATATTTACAAGTAAGATGAAATCTAAATCTTCATTATATTGTTAGATTTTATTTTTTCAAACCTGGTGAGTTTCATTGACGAGAGTGATAATGACAATAATGACAGATAATCATAGTGTTACAGATAGATGTCATGGCATTTTTGGTTTGATTGTGTATAATGTCAGATCAATTATAGAAAATATTTTACTCTAAGGTTTTGTATTGGTATACTAAATATCATTAAACTATTACACAATAAATTGACTCCATCAAAGTAATTTTCAATTATACTGTCACGTAAATAGCAGAAAACAGGTTGTCTTTTTCAATTTTTCTGTTATAATCACAAAAGGACAGAGAGATAGATATGAGGTTCCGGACTTGTTGCTGATGGGAAGATTTTTATGCTCATTAAATCCATTTTTGAATAGTACTATGATTTGAGACATATTGCATAACAACCAAATAAGCCAGTTGTCTGATGAAATGCATATATCCAATTCTAGGTAAAACTAAAAAAAATAGCATGGCAACTCTAAGAGAAAAGCTTTAATTTAAATGTTCTGTTTGTAGAAATGTTCAAATAAAATAGATTAATGACACAGATATTACGACATTGTCTTTGGCACATCTTAGATTCAGTTAAGTTTATTTTTAAAAAATTATTGTATCTTGATCTCACATATGAATTTATGTTAAGTGAGAATGACATATGTTATATCTAATTGATTTGACATCCCTGAAAATTTTATAACATTTATCTAAAATAAAATATTTACCAAGTTTGTTCTTAATTTGGAAGAAGTCATGGCACATATTGCCTAAAAATTAAAGAAACTTATATAAACCCCTTCATATAGTAGAGAGTTTTATCAGTTACTTAGGCCCAAAGTAGAGCAAACGTTTATTATATACTCTATATTATTTTATTGATATTTCATTTTGTCAACTGGTGGCAAAAGTGAAGTAATTATTCATAGCCATAAGAATAATAGTCTTGCCTCCTATCTCCTGACTTGCTAAAGGGGACCTCAGTCTCTGTGAATGTGGCACACCAAACTCAGGATTCAGCATGTTCTCTACTTTTATGTCCCTACTTATTTCACCTTTTCTTCCTTCCTTTTTCATTTCCATCATTTTTCCTTTTTGAATTTTTATTCTGCCGTCTACCAAAACTAAAGTTTATTAAATTTCCGTTTGACCCATTACCATCTTCTTCATCTTTTCCAAATGAAGATATGTGCATCTTTCTTCTACATATAAACAAAATGAAGTCCTCCCAACCCTCTCACATGCTTTAATTCATGAAATGTCAGAGAATATTAGTTCTCACCCCAAGACACATCAGAATTGTTCTAACATTCACATAACTGGTCTCAATATCTGTCCATTTTTTCTGGCTTTATCAATTTATAGTAAAATTATTTTTGGGTGGATAGTTGATATCCACCCTCATTTCTCTTTCCTACTTTTTGATCAGGAGATTACAAAACTATTGAGATGTGGAAAATAAATATGTTGCCTGAATAATTGATTCAAAATAACAGAAAATTCTGCATTATGCAGTTTTATTATATTTGTATGTGTTCTATATTTAAAGCAAATGTTTTCTCAAAGTGTCTCTTGAACAGTTTTATGATGGATTTATATTTTTCCCATTTCATAGTTTTACTTAAATTAAATGTAAGTGTTCTTTTTGGGGTAAAAAAGATGGAATATTCAAATACCCTATCCTTCAGAGTTCATCAGTATGAAAGAGGAGTCTCTCATATCTCAGAGAACTGTGGTAATCTTCCAATGGTAATTAAAGCATTATCTCATTTCATCATTTCATCATTCATCTCACCATTTACTGGAAAAGGTTATACTGGTGACCATCATCATATGGAAACTTTTGAACATAATAATTTCTTATCCAAATTACACATGTAAGTGTATGCTCCATAAATAGTTGTTGAATAAAATGTATGGAATTCACTTATCCATTCATCCATTTATTAAATAAGACTTTACTGAGTGGCTATTATTTACTACAGATTTGTCTAAGCACATAGAGATACACCAGTGAACAAAACAGATATTCCTGCCCTTGTCGAAGCTTATCTTAGGGGGAAACATAATCAATTATATAATAAACATTAAATAATTACATTATATGGGGTGTTGTAAGGTGATACATTCAACAGAAAAATATGTATAGATCAGGGTAAGATGATCTAGAATGACAGGTTAGGAAGAAGGGGCATATAATTTGCAATTTCTTTCTTTCTTTTTTTTTTTTTTGAGACGGAGTCTCGCTCTGTGGCCCGGGCTGGAGTGCAGTGGCCGGATCTCAGCTCACTGCAAGCTCCGGCTCCCGGGTTCACGCCATTCTCCTGCCTCAGCCTCCCGAGTAGCTGGGATACAGGCACCCACCACCTCGCCCGGCTAGTTTTTTGTATTTTTTTAGTAGAGACGGGGTTTCACCATATTAGCCAGGATGGTCTCGATCTCCTGACCTCGTGATCCGCCCGCCTCGGCCTCCCAAAGTGCTGGGATTACAAGCTTGAGCCACCGCACCTGGCCGATAATTTGCAATTTCAAATAGTGGTATCATGTTTGACCTAAGTGAGGAGATAATATTTTTAAGCTAGAACTTGGCAGCAGATGAGAGACTAAGCCATGCAGTTATATGCATTATGAGCTTTGGAGTCAGAGAGAAAAGCAAATGTGGAATCTCTAAAGAGGCAACACCATTGAGTGTTTGAGAAAGAACAAGGAGTTCAGTGTGCCAAATTATTGTGAGCAAGTAGTGGAAGGAAGCCACATTATATGGGACCTTCAAAGCCATTGTAAGGTTTCTGGGTTTTATAAAGAAAACTAATGTGAACTGACTTACATTTTAAAATTATTGCTCCTGCCCCTGTGTTGAGAATATACTATAAAGAGGAAGAATTCAAGACGGAACAGCAGTTAAGTGGCTATTATAGTAATTCAGAAAAAAAAAAATGGTGCTTGCACCAGATAGCCCAATTGGAAGTTATAAAATCTGTTAGTATTCTTTTTTTGTTATTGCTATACTTGGATACATGTGGGATACATGTGCAGAACATGCAGGCTTGTTACATAGGTATACACGTGCTTTGCTGCACCTACTAACCTGTTATCTACATTAGGCATTTCTCCTAATGCTATCCTTCCCCTAACCCCCTACCCACCAACAGGCCCTGGTCTGTGATGTTCCCCTCCCTGTGTCCATGTGTTCTCCTTGTTCAACTTCCACTTATGAGTGAGAGCATGTGACTTGGTTTTCTGTTCCTGTGTTAGTTTGCTGAGAATGATGGTTTCCAGCTTCATTCATGTCCCTGCAAAGGACATGAACTCATCCTTTTTTATGGCTGCATAGTATTCCATCTGCTAGTATTCTTATAGAGCCAAGATTTCCTAGGTTGTGAGAGAAAAAGAAAAGACTCAGATACTATCATTCTGTATATCTCTGGGGTAAGCATTCTCTTTAAGAACAATACGCTTTGGGAGGCCGAGACGGGCGGATCACAAGGTCAGGAGATCGAGACCATCCTGGCGAACACAGTGAAACCCCGTCTCTACTAAAAATACAAAAAACTAGCCGGGCAAGGTGGCGGGCGCCTGTAGTCCCAGCTACTCGGGAGGCTGAGGCAGGAGAATGGCGTAAACCCGGGAGGCGGAGCTTGCCGTGAGCTGAGATCCGGCCACTGCACTCCAGCCTGGGCGACAAAGCAAGACTCCGCCTCAAAAAAAAAAAAAAAAGAACAATACAGAAATCTAAAAATGGGGTAAGCTCTTGGCAAGATACATTATGTTGAACTTTAATGTAATAAATTATAGGATTTACAGAGTCAACAGCCACAATAACTGTGGTTCACATTTATTGAATGTATAGTAAGGTCCAGACATTGTAGGAAATGTTCTTACACATGTTATATCTTTCAGTCACTTATAATGCGGGTCTGAGCGTTCTAGTGTTTTTCTATATCAACCCAATGGAAAATCCCAGTGTAAAAAAGTATGAAATCACTAAAATTCTGGTAAAAGAGCTAATGAACATTCCTGATATCTCAGTTACCTTGGAAGCTCAAATTTTCACTAACCTGAGCATTGTAGCAAAATGGTGACGATTATGAACTCTAGAGCAGACTGTTTCATTACCATAGTTGTCTCTACCACATACTGCTGTGAGAACTTGGATAAGTTTCTTAATCATTCTTTCTCTAAGCTTTTGTTATCTGTAAATTTTGGGTAGCAATGGCACCTGAAGTTGTGGGAATTTTCTTTCTCTGTAGATCTGTAAATATAGAGACAGGTATATTTTGTATATATATAAATATATATGTTCTTAAAGTATCTATCTCTATATTTATATCTAGACTCTCCATATATTTTAAGAATTAGGTATATAATAAGCTATAAACTTTTGCTAAAACTGACATTTTAACAAATATTAAAAGTGTTTAATGCATTCATATCAAGGTAAAAAATTGGATACAATTTAATATTCTATATAAATCACATTTTGAATTATCACTTTCACTTTTGCATCAATACCATCATTGTAGTTCATTCTATAAGAATTTTATAGAATTATATCTAAGGATATGGAATCTAAAGTAGTTTGTAATTATTAATAAAATGGTTGATGTTACATAGGACTCAGAAGAATTGATTACATGGTAGTGGCCAGCATTATGCTTCATACTTGGTATGTATTTGATACTCAATTTATATGTTTATTTTCTGAGTAACCTCATTGCAATTTCACTTGTGCTTTTATAAAACAAAGCCACATTCATTTCTATGCATCTTATCAGTAATTTCAGCACGGAAAAGAGAAAATTCTTGTGCTGTCTATGAGAAATAGTTTTTCTAAGTAAATTAATAATTTAAAAAAGCACAATTACAAAAATTCAATGACTCTAACCATATAATGAACATACAAGCAATATGCTGATGTCAAATAGCATTTTATATATTCAATAAAGCAAATGTGCTGGTACTTGTATTTGACAATACAAGTCATTTATATTAATATTTGTGCCAGACAGAAATAAGACTCTTGATTTTCACAATGCTTGAACTTCACACTGTTTATAAATTACTCAAGCATTTATTGCAATTACTCCAGACTAGTACATTTCCTGTGCTTCTGAATTGCCTGACATTCCAGGCCACGTACCACTTCTTCATTTATTTTGTCCCTATGCAGTACACATTTATTTAGTTAAGACTTTTTCTTGGTATTACGTTATCATTTGTAAATATTCAAAATGCTTTATCGTCCAATGTGGAATTATTTGAAGCTATTAATTTTATTTTATTCTTAAGGTTTTGCATTAATATGAAGTGGTTTTTAATTTTATGATTATTAAATAAGAAAATGAGAAAATACAGACAACTATGGCATAAAAAAGCACAAAACTACCCATAATCTTAAAAAGCGGGTGACCTCTGTTTGCAATATTTTCTTCCAGTCTTTGAATATATTTTTCATGGTTGACATCCTAAGCATATGGCTTTCTCAAACTTTTATTAGCTTTCCCAACTGGCTATTAATTGCAAATGAACTTCAGACACTCTTTCTTAGGTTCTCTTCTCTGCAAACTTACACTCTCCTAAAACCCTACTGGGAATTGCATGACATTTATTTATTTATTTATTTATTTATTTTTTGAGACGGAGTCTTGCTCTGTCGCCGGGGCTGGAGTGCAGTGGCCGGATCTCAGCTCACTGCAAGCTCCGCCTCCCGGGTTCACGCCATTCTCCTGCCTCAGCCTCCCGAGTAGCTGGGACTACAGACGCCCGCCACCTCGCCCGGCTAGTTTTTTGTATTTTTTAGTAGAGACGGGGTTTCACAGTGTTCGCCAGGATGGTCTCGATCTCCTGACCTCGTGATCCGCCCGTCTCGGCCTCCCAAAGTGCTGGGATGACATTTATTAATTAATTTGGGAAGAATTAACTTATTTTCACTCTACTTAGTCTTCCCACAGAATTGTGATTAAGAACGCAGGACCTACAGCCTCAGACCGAGCGTTCAAATTCTAACTCTAGCACTTGCTGTGCATGTAATGAGCAATAAGTTGCTTCTCCCCTCTCTATTTTAGATTCCTCATCTATAAACTGGGGATGAGGATAGTGTCTGTTCCTAAGGGTTGCTGAGAAAATTAAATGTGTTTATTCAAGTGAGCACTTAGAATAGGGCCTGGAACACCGTGAATTCACAATAAATATTAGCTACTATTTTTACATGGATTATATATTATGATTTTCAGTGACTGATTAAATCACTCATTACATTTATCTTCATATAGATTCCATGAATCATGATAATTTTGTCATTTTGCCTGTTTAACTTTTTGACATTCTTCAGACATAAACTTACCTGTCACAATGTCAGTTCTTCAGGTGACCTTTCAGATATCTCCCTACCCCCACATCTATTATGCTCTTGTAATATCCTGGACTTTCCTAGCACAACATCTCAGTGCATAATTAAATGGCCATGTAACTCATTCATTGTTTCATCAAATATGTAGGAAGAGTCTACCACATGCCAGACATTCTTCTAAGCTTCAACAACTAATAAACTGAGTTCCAGCCTTAATGGTATCTGCATTCTGGTGGGGGAGACATAAAAATTTAAAAATATATATATATATGTATAGTATAATTTCAGTAGCAATAAATATTTTGAAGACAAATATTTGAAATATGACAAGTGAACATGTTATCCTTTTATCTTGAAAAAGATTATTAGAGAGACTACTGTGAGAAGATAATTGAAAAGATAACTGGATAAAATAAGAGAACAAGACATGGTGCTATCTGGAGGAAGCGTATTTCCACCAAAGGCAGAATTGTATAAAGCTGCTGAAATGAGAGCCAGCTGGGCTTTATGAGGCTTGTAGGCTGAAGCAGAGTAATGAGCCAGGAGTAGGTAGAAGTTGTGTCATGACAAGATGAGGACTATATGATTAACTTAAGTCCCATGTTCAGGACTCTGAACTCCTTGAAGTTGTAAATTTGACACTTTGTTTGTTTGTTTTTCATATTCAAGACTTAACCCAGAATCTGACACATAGTGCGTCTTCAGTTAAATAGGCCAGGTGTAGTGGCTCATACTTGTAATCCCAGTGCTTTGCGAGTCCAAGGCAGGAGGATCACTTAAGGCCGGAAGTTTAGACCAGCCTGGGCAACATAGTAAAACCCCCATCTCTGCACAAAATAAAAACACACACACACACACATTAGTCAGGCATGGTGTCATGTGCCTTTAGCCCTAGATGCTTGGGAAGCTGAGGCAAAAGGATTGCTTGAGCCTAGGAGTTTTAAGTTAAAGTGAGCTATAATCATACTATTGCATTCCAGCCTGAGTGACAGAGGAAACATGTTCTTACTGTGGAATTTTCAGGCTGCAGTTCTCAACTGTTTATATACCTTTCCCTACTGTAATGTGATAGCCTTGAGTGCAGAAATTATTTTACACTTCTGAGTGCTTAGAGTCCTAAAAAGTAAAATATTGGGTAACATTGATTTTCAGTAATTTTTTCTTAAATTAATGAATGAATGAGTGAATGAATACTATAGTGAGAAGGCAGAAGAACCCCTGCTATCTAAGGAAGGAAATTAATAGTTTCCACTTGCAGCGTATTATTAGTCCATCCTCTTGGAGACTCCAGAGCTGTGGGTGATGTAGTCATGCCAATGTTTTGGAAAGTCTTGGGAAAGAGGGGAATTGTTATGCTAAACACGTGCCTTTCTACTTGGCACTAAGTTTGTTCATTTTATGCCATTAACAATATTTTTTGACACAGTTTAGTACTGAATATAGTGAATAAGAGAATTCCATAGACTGCATGTTTTTTTTGGTAGTTGCTGATAATGCTTTAATTTAAAAATGTAACGAAAGTTGGGATGTAAATAGTGCTTTTATGCTAAAAAAGAAGAAAGGCAGAGCAAAGATTATATCCTTTGGATTCAAACAGTAGTAGTAATTATCTGTGGATGTCAAGAAATCACAATTGCACTCTTCCTCCATAAGGCTTCCGTGGCAGTGCAGTGGGGGATAAACATTAAGACTGACAGTTTAAAGGTCTTCCAGTGAGGGAATATGGAGACAGTAATATCTGCACAACTTTCCTCAACACCACATAGTATTTTGATTTTTAAAAAATACAGATATTTCAGAATCATATATTAACAAATTTCAAACTGTTCTCTTCTGGCTCCTGACAAACAGAAATGGCATGCAGATGGGAAAAGGCCGCTGTCATAATCATAACTTACTATTTGGATTCTTAGAAATTTTAATATTTCTTAGTTTAGTTTGTTTAATAGCTCATGGTTTGATATGATTTGATAGTTAATAATGCCTTGAACAAAATAGATGACAAAGGAGTACTTGCTGTTGATTTTACTCATTTGGAATGTAAGTTAATGGACAGGTCTTATCTATTGCCTCTTCTGACTGACGTGTCCACTTCTGATGGTGAGAAAACATTCAGTGTCAACTTCTCATAGAAATGGGCTGAATTCAGGGTTGTATTTACTTAGAAGGCCTGTTTGAGTATCTCCATGGCAAACTGCCTTGTCCTTCTACCCGCCTATGTAGTAGCATTGTTACTATACTTAATAAAAGAGTAGCAAAGTGTTTTTCTTGTTTTCTACATTTGTCTTCTAAAATAGTTATTCATATTAAATGGATCAGCTGCTCATCAACTCACTGAAATCCCCTTTCAGCCCCAGAACAACACTGAAGCTTTCTTTCAAGCCAATGGCATCCAGTTAATCACCAATTAATCATCCACTGAATGATCAACGTTCTGTCCTGTAATTTCCTTCTTCCTTGATTTCTAAAACTTCACCCACTGGTATTTTCTTTTACTTTTTTCTCTTTTTGTGTCTCAAGTTTTGTTTCTTCTTTATGCCAAGTATATCTGCTGCTCCAAGATTCTGTACTTGTCTCCCTTTGCCTTACATGTTGCATATTTTACTGTGATAATCCCTTCTGGTTTTATGGCTTCAAGTCCACTTACAAGCTGGGGACCCTCCAGTTGGTGTCTTCTGAAGAATCTGCTCTTCCAAGTTTCTAATCTGTATGTTCACCTGCCTAATCTGTACATTCACATAACTCCATTTGGGTATCCTGAAGGCAATGTGAAGCCAATGTGTCTGAGACAGAATTCAGGCTCCTCCCCACAACCCTGTGCTGTTCTTTCCTTTGCAACTTTTCACTCACATCACCCAGCAGACACCCATTTTAGTAAGCCAGGAGAATATTGTTTAAACACTTGGAAATATTTCTTTATCTGTGAAATGAGAATAATATCTGTCTTGAAGAATTACTTTGCAGATATGTAATGAATTTAGCAAACGATGTGGTTTTAAAAATCTTTATTGTTGCTTGTGTAATATATACAAATAAAATTAATATTTTAGATATTTATGTTAAATATCTAACATATTCTGACATATTCTAACATGGATATGTGAGATATCTAAATATCTAACATATTCATTTTGAAATGTGAAAATATAGAAAATAAGAAAGTTTACTATAGAGCTTCCTATACGCTCATTTTTTAAATCACAAAGAAAACTTTTAAATACATAAAATGCTTGAAAATCTTATAGATTAGACAAATGTGTTAATAATAGAAGAAACCCGGAATGTAATCTAAATATTCAAAAATAAGATTACGTTACTATAGAATATCTATTCAACAGAATATTAGGCAGCTATCGAAAGTAGTGTCAGTGTTTGTAATATATCACATAAAAAATTATTATATAGAATTACATATATGGTTTGGTTAAATTATATATAAAATAAATTTCAAAATACAGATTGTAAGTGTATGTGGAAGCTGAGATTAATTTTTAAAATAGTATTTACTATAATTTGTTTTTACAGTTTAGAAAACAAAAATTGCTGAAGCAACAGTTTCTGATCTCAAAAAAAAGAAAAACCCAAATAAGTATAAGCATTAAGACATACTACAATAGTTTGATATAGTAACAGTAACAAGTTTATTTTTTCAAAAATAACCTTTTTTTACACAGGATCCTGGAAAGATGTTTCATTTTAAACATGAGACACAAAGACAACAAATTATTTTTTCTGTTTTCTATTAAGGAGACAATTCTTAAAGTTATGAAATTTTGATGATATAATTATGAAATGATGTTAAGGATATTTTCTCCGGTGATGGCAATTACACCTGTCCAGATCATACTACATTCCCATATGGTATCCTTATTTTAGCAAAGCATGAAAGGGGGTGATTTGGAATCAAATATGAACTTGAGCTTTTCTAGTTTTGTTTTCTCTTGAGAATTTATGTTGATATTTTCAAGAAGAGAATTTATTCAGACTCTACAGGGAAATGCTTTATCTGTCTGTCAAACTGGATGGAGTGCTTTTCTGCATCTGGGCAGCAGTAACCTGCAGTCCAGGCACTCAAGTGCCTAATTTGTGGCATTGTTTACTCTACTTATTCTTATAGCAGCCACATATTACTTTGAAATCATATGTTGGTGATTATGTTTGAAGCCTGCATCTATTATTTGAGAATCTTACTGCAAGGCTATATGCATCTTCAAAGTGAATAAATGAAGATTTAATTTGATGCTTATACAGCACAGAATGCCTTAAATACCAGGTGTTCAGTATATCATTTATGCTTTCCCCCACCTTCCCTAAGCCATTTTATTCTAACAGATGCTGCAAGATACTGTTCCTTCCTTCTGCTGAAACCAGTGGGGTTCTGATAGCATATTTTTGCAGATTCACAGCTCATGATGAAATCCTTTGAATTCTGAAGTGTTACATTTGTAAAATTTCCTCTAAGCTTCACAGAATTTAGTAGAATCCATCGAGGCACGACAAATGTGAACATGTGAATTGATTTAAGGAAGGACTGTATTTTTTTTTAATAACTAAAGAAAGTCAGTAGTATCATAAACATGGATGGTTTCTAAAATCAGACATTTTTCGGTTTGTATTCAGATTCATGCTCTCCAGCTGTGTGGCCATAAGTAAATTTGTGTCTCTCTGAACCCATGTCTTCTTATCTACTAACGTGACAGAACAATACTTATTTCTTAACATAACTTTGAGAGTTAAAATGAAGAGTTATATGAAAACATCTAGCCTTGTGATTGACAACTAAAAGACGCTCACTAATACATTTTTGGGTGTCTATTATGCGGCCAACATGGCACTAATAAATGATGATTGAACAGTCCTTCATTTACTAGGGTTTGAGTGTTTGTTTGCTTATTGTCTGTTTCTCCTCCAGTGGTTTGTAAGCTCCATGAAAGTAAGAATTTTATTTATTTTGTTCATGCGTGGATGTTTGACTAAATAAATGAACGAGTGAAATATCCTCCAATATAAGTCTTTAAAGTGGATAGTATATCCAAATGATATTGAGTGGAGAGTCTCAGAAAGTTCCTCACAAAACATGATCGAAGACAGGGAATGACAAACAGCATAGTTCCCAGGATAACTGCCATTGGTTTGATCTCACTGGGCTGTGAAGGCTAAGGCGGGGAAAAGTTATATGTCACGGAGGGCTTTGCATGCCATGCCAAGAAGTTAACTTTTTTCTGCAGTCAAGTGGCTTTTAATCTTTGCTATGTGGATCCACATGGGCTCCTCACAGTGCCTCAAAAATGCCAAAGAATATGGAGAGATAGCCATATAGACAGGACTTTATTCTACAACTCCCATTTCTCTCCCCTAATCCCAGTATAAGACATCAACCAGAACTGTTATTTTCTTTATGCATTTAAATACTACTTTTTGAGTTTCTCTGTATGCTTCATTTTAGAAATCAATGTACTACTTTATGATAGATAGAAAAATAACTTTTTAGCAGTGACAATGGAGTATTTGGTGCAGGAGAAAGGTATGAAGATTTTATACTTTAGATATATAATCTTAGCAGCTCTCTACAGGATGAATTCTCAGGCTTTTAAGGTAGGTAAAAAAGTTAATCATGGTACAACCAGGGTGGAAAACACAGAGACATACATGGATTTTAGTGTGAAGATGTGCAATCAATTTAGTTCCTTCCTGTTATTGCACAACTTGTGGAATATCCAGCAAGAGGTGTCCGACTAAAAGTTAGGTAGACAAATACGATGATTGGGAACATTTCTGAGCCGAATACATAGATTTGGGTGTCATTTGCATAGTGGTCAAATTATGAGTTGACGAAAATTAACCAGTGAAGGTTCTTGAAGAGGGGCAGTGGACCAAGGATGGATTCTTAGGAATAACTGGTTCTTCAGAAACCAAATTACTGGATAGAGTCCAGCAAGGAGATGAAGAAATGGTAAGCAATGTAAAAAAGAAAACTAGGACAGTTTGATTAACAAACTTGAGGTAATAGGATAGTTTGGAAGCCATGGGCATGTTGAGTTTAAAAGGAATAAATGAAGGTATGAAATATAAGATGTCTATTGAATTGATGAAATAGAGAGTCAAAATTATGTTTCATGAATATGGAAAGCAAAATTGTTATTTACCCTGAGATGATCTTTCTAGCACTACCACATCATCTATGTTTAAATTATCGCAATGCTCAGCTGAGAATCTTTTGCTCTTTTTATTGCCTATGGACTCACTTATGTTTATCTAGTCTGAAAACTGTTCATATGGACGTTAGAGTTAATTGTTTTGTCATCTATGAATATTGAGGAGTACGAATAAAGCATAAATTATACACCAGAACAGGATAGTCTTAAATATGATCCCTTTAATCTCATGTTTAAAATATGGCATTTAGGTTTCATATTTGTGAGAAAATTGAGATACAAGTTATACTTTATATGTCAACAGATCTCAGAATCTAACACGTTCTGTGCATGAATCTGATGGAATATTTCCCTGGAAAAAAATAGAGATATATATGGGCAGTAGATATTTGTATTTAAAAATCTACAGTAAACTAAAATATTTAATTCTGAAACACAGAGAACAAGAATGGTGAATTAGAAATCTTCATAGCTCTTCACATGCTCTTAAACTATAGGAGAAGCCTTGCATAGAATCATTGCGAGCTTCAATTCCAATAAAATTTGGGGATTACTGTTGTCACAGTGGTGTGCTGGATCTGGCTCGCACCACCACATAGAAACCAATTGTATACACCATTTCTCAAGTTCACATTCAGTGATATCATGTTGGTAATTGCAATCAGGCATGGTGGAAATATTAACACCATGGAACTCATAAAAATACTACAGATGAAGGCTTGCTTCCACCCCTGAAAAGCTAGTTGTTAAAATTGACCAGCACATCATTGGATTTGCATCACTGACAGAAAACACAGAAAATGCAAAGGGCATTTATCTTCTCCTTTAGTAGGACTCTTTTTTGTGCCCTAGTACATTAAAATACAATTCCATAAAGTGCTGTATCCATTCTTAATTTTCACAGCAAGAAAAGTCTGGCAATGACAGTGCCTTATACGCTAAATAGGACCGATTCTGTTTGAATGCTCACTCATTTAGAATATTGCATCATATTAACATGAACAGGCTCATAATCAATAATGCCAATAAAAAGCGTTCTGTTCGCTAGCCAAAGAGACAGATTGGTGATAGCTATGTGGAAGATTCCCTGGTGAAAAGGCCCTGAACATAGCTGTTGAGAGAGATTGGTGCTGGTAGCCCTAGTGGGCTACAAATTGGGCTTAACAGAAGTAGACACTCACCCTGGACTGGGCTTTGCTTTCCTAGTAGAAGATGCAAGTGCTCAGAGTACTATAGAGAAACGAAAATAAAAGACATTGCACGGATTTGGATGGTCAACCATCATTTCTTTAAACCAAGAAAGGCACTGTACAGCTCATAGTGTTCAGCAGTGCACATAGAGATATCCTCCTCAGAGTAATAGTTTGGTAAGAATTATAATGGACAATTGGTTTATCAGTTGTCTAAAAGAAGATAAAATTACAACACGTAGGGCTGGCTTACACATCTTCATGAGTATGTTCATGCTTAACATGAGTAGGAGTAAAGGAATGTCCCCACTAGACTTTTCTTCCATTTTTGTTGGTTGATCTGAAGATGAGGGAGTGGGTAAGGATGCTGGTGTGGCTATATAATTCTTGCCAAGGGAGCAGTACCCTGATATAATGATGATGCTATTTTTTCTTTCTTCTCACTATCACTTGATTTTTTTCCCTACCTGATGCAGTGGTCCTAGGATCAAGGCTGCAACCACAAGTGTTGGAAGCATATACAATTCCTAAACAGAAACTGTAACTACATTTTTAAACCTTAGGCCCAAATTCCTAAGGGCTTGATGGGGATACGTTGGCACCTTTACCCCATCTGGCAAAAGTAGAGCCAAGAATGAATGCATATATACTGCCTGATAGTAAAGATGGCCCACTAGGTCAGCACCTATGTAACCTTACCCCATATGAAAGGGAGTGGACCAAGGAGGAGGTACTGTTAGACTAGTATTGCTGTCTGCAGTCTAGACCAGCACAATGGCAGATTCTAATGTCCCTTCCAAAGGTGAAAATTTGGGGGTATAAATGGAAGAAAAAGGAATAAATAAATGAGTTTTAATTAGGGAAAATCAGATATTATAAATGCACCTCACAAGAGGCTCAGAGTAAGAGATGACATGTCTCTTAGCTCAATTATACCAGATGCCTGAAAGGGTAAAGCTATATGTTTGTTGAGACAACTTTTGCTATTGGAACCTGACAAAATGGAATGGAAGCCTGCAAACCTGAGTGGCCTCACCCAACATACAATGTGATGATGCAGTGGACTATTTATTAATATGACTGAAGTATTCTAGTATTCTGGTAATGTGGTGGTATCTCTGGAGTTGTATATCCTTTTTTTTTTTTTTCTTTTTTGAGACAGAGTCCTGTTCTGTCACCCAGGCTGAAGTGCAGTGACTCAATTATAGCTCAACTTGAACTCCTGGGCTCAAGCTCAAGTGATCCTCCCAACTCAGCCTCCTGAGTTGTTGGAACTACATGTGTGTGCCGTCATGCCCACTAAGTTTAAAACTTTTTAAAGAGATGGGGTCTCACTGTGGTGCCCAGACTGGTCTTGAATCCCTGGCCTCAAGAAATCCTCCCACTTTAACATCTCAAATTGTGTATTCTTTTGTTGTAAGGGATCTGGGTTTAAAAAAGAGGATAGACTGTAATATTATAAAATATATATTTGGGTTTTGACCCCATTTCCCAGTGTACAACTCCCCAGATCCCAAAATTTCTACCCGTATTGCTGAAGATTATTTAAATTACTCATTCAGTAGCTCAAGAAGTTGTATAATCATGAACAACATTAGACCTATGCTCCGCTCTTTCTGTAACGTTGTTGTTATGCAACTGGGAAGCAGCTAGAGTTTTCAAACTGTAATTAATACAGAAACTTTAGAATCCAGCCTGATTACCTAGACTTTCCACAGTTTTAATGAATTGGTTACAAGAGTTTCTAAGAATTTTTGTCATTTTTTATCAATTGTTTTCTTTCATTTTATTTTAGTGTTTACAATGTATCCCTTGGTTTGAAAAAACAAACAAACAAACAAAAGATTACGGAGCCCTTTACCAAGTAAAATGTTTTTACTATAGTTTCAATGCATTAAAACGTACTTAAAAGTTACATTTATTTTATTTCAATCTATGTTATCCCTTACTTACAGTGATATGTGTACATTTGTGCAGATAGAATAGAAACCTACTTATTCATTAATAAAACTGTGTAACTGATTTTTTTTAGCTCTTAATTTTTAAATGTGTTACATCTAAAATCTCCATGTAAAAGGAGTGACACACAGGGGATGTAAGCCCTGGGATTCATTGCACATGTGCTCTTTCCTCTCTTGCTTGGAGCCTGAAGTGGAGGGGGCTCCTGGCCCAGACCTGCCTGCCCAGAGCATTGGCACTAGTGACCATTTGGGCTTCCCAGGGAAAAGCCGCATAAGGGGAAGTAGCTGAAGAACAAAAGCAGGAGTGAGGAGGGAAGAGGGAACAGGAGGCTGGGGTTCATTTTTCACACTCCTCTGTGTGTGTGTGTGTGTGTGTGTGTGTATGTGTGTGTAAGTGCATGTTTATTCATTACAGTTTTTCTCATTTATAATATGTTCTTTTCACTAGGAAGGAAAGCCCTTGAGACTGATAATTGTCATTAAATTTAGACCTTAGTCAAAAATGTTATTTAGTTTTTATTTTGCAGCAGCTGTTGCTAAACATGAAAGATAGTACGAATGCTAACCTGGCTGGGATTTTATTTTTTTGAAAATTCTTATACCAGTACCTAGTAAACATTGGTTGATGTTATCTGATTGGAAAATAAACTGCTTTTTACATTGTTTTCTGAATTTATTCCTTTATTAAAAGGCAAAGTTGTATATTGCAGCACCTAGCATATTTCTTTTATTTGTATTTGTGCCTGTTACTATTAATATGGAATATTTATCTTCCCAAGTTTAAAACAATGTTATAGAGATTTTCACTAGTTTGAGATAGCATATTGAATATCTGTACAAGTCAAGAATATTTTGTTGGACTTAAAAAATGAAACAATATCTACATTCAGCTTGACAAGTATCTGTTGGATGAATGAATAAAATTTGGACACATTTTTCTTTCAAATTTCAGTTTGGCAGCAGATTTCCAGAATCTTTTTCATTTTGGGCAGCTGAAACTCTATGGCCATCGAATACCAGGTCACCATTTCGTCATCACCCTAGCTTATGACAACACCATTCTACTTTCTGTTTCTATGAATTTAACGTTCTTAAATACCACATAAGTGGAAGCATGCATATTTGTCTTTTGTGATTGGCTTATGTCACTTAACATGAGGTCCTCAAAGTTCATTCATGTTTTACCACTTGACAGAATTTCCTTCTGTTTTAAAGGCAAAATGATATTCCATTATATGTATATACCAGAGTTTGCTTATCCATTATCTGCAGGCAGACATGTGTGTTGCTTCCGCCTCTTGGCTATTGCGAATAATGCTGCAAAGGCTGTGGGTATGCAAAAATGTCATCAAGATTCTGCTTGCAAAGTGGGGATGTATATATCCACATTGGCTGCATCATTTTACAATCCTATCAACAGTGCACAAGTGGTCTGGTTTCTCCACATCCTTATCCATATTTGTTATTTTCTGGAATTTTTTAAACAGTGCCCGTCCTAATGGGTGTGAGAGCTCATGTGGTTTTGATTTCCTTTTCTCTAATGATTAGTGATCATGAGCATCTTTTCACATGCTTGTTGGCCATTTGCGTATCTTTGGAGAAATGACTATTGAAGTCCTTTGCCCAGTTTTTTACTCATAGTATTTGTTGTTGTCGTTGTTGTTGTTGTTGAGTTACAGTTCTTTATATATTCTGGTTTCTTTATTCTTTATATATTCCTTATCAGATATATGATTTACAAAAATTTCCTCCTATTCTGTAGGTTGATTTTTTTTCAATGTTATTGCTATGCAGAAACTTTTAAGTTTGATATAATCCCACTTGTATATTTTTGCTTTCATTGCCTGTGTTTTTGTGTTATTCAAAAATCATTGCCAAATACAATGTCATGAAGATTTTCTCCTATGTTTGCTTCTAGGAATTGTCTAGTTTTTGTGAATTAATTTCTGTACACCATGGAAAGTAAGGATCCAATTTTTTTCTTTTGCATGTGGATATTCAATTTTCTCAGCACAAATTACTGAGGAGGCTATTCTTTCCTCATTGAATAGGCTTGACACCCTTGTCAAAGATCATTTCACCACACACACAAGGTTTTAATTATGGGCTGTCGATTCTACTGCATTGTCATATATGCCTGTCTTTATGCCAGTACCACAATGTTTTCATGACTAAAATTTCGTACTATGTTTAGAAGGAAGGAAGCATGAGACCTCTAACTTTGCTTTTCTTTTTAATTTTTTTTTTTTTTTTTTTTTTTTTGAGACGGAGTCTCGTTCTGTCGCCCAGGCTGGAGTGCAGTGGCCGGATCTCAGCTCACTGCAAGCTCTGCCTCCTGGGTTCACGCCATTCTTCTGCCTCAGCCTCCTGAGTAGCTGGGACTACAGGGGCCCGCCACCTCGCCCGGCTAATTTTTTGTATTTTTAGTAGAGACGGGGTTTCACTGTGTTAGCCAGGATGGTCTCAATCTCCTGACCTCGTGATCCACCGGCGTCGGCCTTTCAAAGTACTGGGATTACAGGCGTGAGCCACCGCGCCCGGCCTTAATTTTTTTTTTTTTTAAGACAAAGTCTGTCACCCAGGTTGGAGTGCAGTGGTGCAATCTCGGCTCACTGCAACCTCTGCCTCGTGGGTTCAAGTAATTCTTCTGCCTCAGCCTCCCCAGTAGCTGAGATTATGGGCATGCATCACCATGCTCAGCTAATTTTTGTATTTTTAGGAGAGAAGGGGTTTCACCATGTTGGCCAGGCTGGTCTCGAACTCCTGACTTCATGTGACCGCCTTCCTCGGCCTCCCAAAGTGTAAAGGTTTTTTTTGACTATTTGGGGTCCCTGAAGATTCTATATGAATTTTTAGGATTTTTTTTCTGTTTCTGCAAAGAGTGTCATTGGGATTTTGATGGGATTTACATTGAATGTGTAGATCACTTTGAGTAGTATGTATTTTAACAATATTAAGTCTTTCAATCATCTCAGAATCACTGAATGTCTTTCCATTTATGTGTGTCTTCTTTAATTTCCTTCAGCAATGTTTTACAGTTTTTAGTGAATAAGTCTTTTGTCTCATTAGTTCAGTTTATTCATACTTTATGCTTTTTTGTTCTATTGTAAATAATATTGCTTTCCTAGTATTGCTTTCCTAATTTCCATTTGGTGTTGATCATTGTTAGCGAATAGAAACAACTAATTTTTGTGTGTTGACTTTGTATACTATAACTTTGCTAAAGATCTGTTGTTAGTTCTAACAACGTGTTTGTGTGTGTGAGAGAGAGATCTTTAGAGTGTTCTACATATAAGATCATGTCATTTGTGAAGAGAAATGATTTATGCAGATAAATGATTTTATTTCTTCCTTTACAATTTGGATTCCTTTTACTTTTCTTCTTTGCCTAACTGCCCTGGCTAAGACTTCCAGGACTATGCTGAATAAAAGTGGTACGAGTGGACATCCTTGCTTTAGTCCTGACTGAGTGGGAGAAACTTTCGGTCTTTCACCTTGACTATGGTGTTAGCTGTCGCTTTTACATACACGGCTTTACTGGGTTGAAGTAGGTTCCTCCTATTCCTAGTTTGTTGAGTGTTTTTTTGTGAAAGGGTGTCAAATTTTGTCATTTTTTTTTTTTTTTTTGCTTCCATTGAGTTAATTATGTGAGTTTTGTCCTTTATTCTGTTAATGTGGTGTGTTACCTTGGTTGATTTTTATATGGTGAGTCATACTTGTATTCCAGGAATAAATACTATTTGATCACAGTATATAATCCTTTTAATGTGTTATTAAATTTAGCTTGCTAGTATTTTGCACATCTTTTCTTGTAATAGCTTTACCTGACTTTTTTTATTTTTATTTTTTTGGAAGAGTTTGAAAAGGATTTGTGTTAATTCTATTTTAAGTTTCTGGTAGAATTCTTCAGTAAAGCCATCAAGAACGGGATTATTTTGTTTATTCTGTTGGTTTGTTTGGAGATTCTAGATTGCTGATTCAATCACCTCACTGGTTTGATTTCTGTTCAGATTCCTTAATTTCTAAATGATTCAGTCTTGATAGGTTGTATTTCCAAGAATTTATCCATTTTTGCTAAGTTATTTATTTTGTTTGCATCTTAAAATTCTTAGTTTTCTGTTCCTTGTCCCTGGAATGCTACACAATACTGATGTTGAGAAATTTGTTCTTTAAATAGAAAGAAAGAAAGAAAAATCAAATTTTGGAGATCAATTCAGGAAATATATGAAGCAAAGAAAGCTTAAGAAAATGTCTTTTTGGGCAAAAAGTGTAGGAACTAGGTATTAGAGTGGTATAAAGAATCATAAGAGAAGAAGAAATTTCTGGAAAAAAAAGAAGAAAACTCTGTCCATATAGGAAATAACATATTTAATAAGTAGAATATACAATATGGAATTATTTGACAGTCTTTTATAAAGCATTGCTCCTATCAGTAATACATCTATGGGGGCTTGTGGGTATAACTGTAAGGTAATCTTCTTTTTGATTTTATTGAATAAAGTTAACTATTTCATTAAGTTGGAGGGTGGGTATAAAAATGAAAATAACCTGGCCAACCCAGTATCTGGAGTTTCCAATCTAGATATGATATTCTTAGTGAAAAAAATTAGAAATTTATTTATTTAATATTTTTATTTCACATTTTTTCTTAATTATTTGAAATTCACTTTTAACTTTTCAAGTTTTAATAAATGCACCACTACCTCCTTCCATTTTGTTCATTTAATAAGTTTAATAACATCATCATTATCGCTGAAAGTGAGGGAATGATTTTTGCATGTGTTACAAAGCCTTTTTAAACTAGTAAAAACCTATGAACATATAAAACCAAACCATTTTAAAAGTTCACAGGCTCATAGGTGATCGTAGATTTCTCTTCTTAAGCACAGAGTTCAAAATTTGGCCTATTATCTTGGTAGGTGCATTTGTGTACCAACTAGATTGGACTTCATCAGGGAGTGACTGAGTGATTTGTGCTCTGTGTCAGTAATTACAGCTTTAAGCAGATAGTTCCATACTGCAAGAGGCGATTTAGCAAATAGCAGTGAGCGAAGAGACAGGGACACCTACTGAGACAAACCAAGATTAATTAAAAGGAACTGGCTGCATCAAATACTAGTTTTGCAGAGGAGATCTGGTTCCTGGAATTTTTGTGTGACATTAATATTTCCTGCATAGGAAATTATTATTTACATACTACATTTACCACTCTTCAGGCACTAACAAAGAATAAAAACACTAATAAGACATGACTCATGTCTTCAGAGAACATAAATATAAATTGAAATAAGTAGAGATAAGCAGTAGCCAGCGGAATAATGAAGCAGGTATAATTTTGGGAGGCCACCCTAACAGAAAAATGTAGTGAAAGATACTGAAAACCAAAGTTTCTATAAGTGAGTATGTAACAAGAACAATCCTTTAATAGGATGCTTATATAAAAGATGGTCTCTGGATTATGAGATATTTAGATACTGTTATAAAAATTTGTAATGCTGAAATATGAATATAGATCTGGTCTCTCAAGTTGCACGTATCTAAATACACATCATTAAGTATTGAGCTGCTGTCAAAAGACAAGGCTGAAACTGCAGATCACAAGTTTTTACATGGTTATGAGAGGGGAATGGGTTACTTTTCTTTGTCTAACTCAACTATGAGAACAAGTCTTTAAAAGAAAGACAGTTGTCATGTCTGAGTTGTGCATATAAAAATCAACCTTTTAGAACGTATATTGAAAGATAAAATTAGGACTAACATGAGTCAACAAGTGATACAATCTACTTAGATAGTTTTAACAAATTGGTTTATTTTACATTGTACATAGGAAGTCAATAACCCTAAGTTTAAACCTAACAATAGCACCACTCTCTAAGAAGACTTGCAAAACATGTTCTGGCTATAGAAGTTTCTTTGCTTCTTCTATCATTAGGAAAAAAATCATTAGCACAAATTATCAATTTAAGAAGGAAGTAATGTCTTAAATATCTTTAAATATACATTGGATGTTTCATATTTTTAGCCTTCTAGAAATTCTGCAATTCCTGTCAGGTTCGAGGAAGTAGAGTTCTGGATGCAATTTTTCAGTAAGCTTCAAATAAATTACTGAAATGCTAAAACATATTTTAAAATTTATATAATAGATGAATGAAATCAGAAATGGCAGACTTGATCTACTAAAATGCTTTATGGCAAAGGCAAATATACTCATATGCTTAAATGGTTATATTATAACCTCTAGGATCCTGGAATATTATTCAGTTTAAAGTTTTAGCTTAGCTAGATGAATGACAGACTAATGGGTCAGTGATTATTACTTCTAAAACAATGGCAATGTCATCGAATACTTAAGGGGCTTTGGTCTTTGCTTTTCTTCTGTTGAGATGCTATTTGCACATAAGCAGAAATGGTGCCCTGATTCGTTTTTCTTCTCTTCTTACTGACCCATTCTCTGGGTATTTCATGCAGCTGTATGGTGTCTGTCAGATTTCCTCACTAAAGTTAAATGTTTTTCTCTTTGGAATTCATAAAACATTTCTATAGGCAAGTTTATCTACATTTTCTTTATGGCTTTTGTATTTTTTGTTATGGCTAAAAAAGACTACTTCCATATAAAAATTTTAAATAAATTCACACAGACTTTCTACTGGAAGTTTCTTGTGTTCATTTCTCTTTTACTTTTAAACATTTTATTTGAAAATACCACATTTTACTACTGTACTGTACTGTCACTTTTGTCATAAATCAACTGACTATACATGTGTGGGTCTATTGCTGCCTGTCCTGTTTCTTTGGTCTACTTTTGTATGACTATATCATTACCACACTGTCTCAATTATAACAGCTCTGCAATATGTGTCAATATATGGTAGTTTAAATCCTCAGCTATTTTTAAACTTTCTTATTTCTATATAAATTCTGGAATCAGTTTTCCAAAATCCTCAAAAAAGTTCACAGGAATTGGTGGAGGGGGACAGATTATCTTGAACATTTAGATTAACTGAAGTATAATTTACATTTTTATAATACGCAGCACTATTTTTATTTTGCATTATTTTTATTTTTCTGTGTTTTAAAATGTTATTTTTATTGTATGATACCATAAAAAGGTATCATTTAACTTTACATTTTACTTTCATAGCAAAATCATAGATCATTTTTTACAAAAATAAAGAGCTCAATTACTTTTCCTTTCAATATATACCTCAATTTATTTAATTTTTCTTTAATTTCTCTTGCATTATAGTGTAGTATTTTATATAGAACACTTGAAGATATTTCTTTAGCTATATTCTTCCGCATCTGATATATTATGCTGCAAACATAAATAGCATATTTTAAAATAAATTTTTTTATATATAGAAGTACAGTTAATTTTGCATGTTGACCTTAAATCTGCTGATCTTGCTAAATTCACTTATTAATTCTAATAATTTCTGTGTATATTCCTTCATATATTTATTTATTTATTTTATTATTGAGGCAGAGTCTCACTGTGTTGGCCAGGCTAGTTTCAAACTCCTAGGCTTAAGAGATCCTCCAGCCTTTGCCTCCAGAATAGCTGCAATTGCAGGCATGTGCTACTCCATCCAGCTTTCTTTCATAATTTTTACGTATGCAATCATATCTATCATCTATAAACAAGGAAAGTTTTATTTTATCTTTCTTCATTCTTATAACTTTTATTTCTTTTTCAGTTATTACAAAGTTTTGGCATTTTAGGCCAATGTTGAATAGCAGTGACAATAGTAAACCTTTTTTTCTTATTCCAGATCTCAGAAAAAAGCATTCAATATTTCATCATTAAGTATCTGTGGAGTGTTTTGTTTTGTTTTGCTTTGTTTTTTGACAGTATCTCGCTCTGTCATCCAGGCTGTTGTGCACTGCCCGATCACAGCTCACTGCAGCCTTTGCCTCCCTGGTTCAAGCAATTCCCCTGTCTCAGCCTCCCGAGTAGCTGGGATTGCAGGCACGTGCCACCAAGCCCGGCTAATTTTTGTATTTTTAGTAGAGATGGGCTTTCTCCATGTTGGCCATGCTGGTCCCCAACTCTTCACCTCAGGTGATCCGCCTGCCTCAGCCTCCCAAAGTTCTGGGATTGCTGGCATGAGTCACCACACCAGGCCTCTCTGTGGGGTTTTTATAGATACTATAAGATTTAGAAAGTTCTATTCTGGTATTTTGCTAAGTATCTTTCTTTTTAATCATAATTTGTTATTAAATTTTTTTCAAATGCATTTTCTGGTCTATTAAGATGATTTTCTCTCCTCTTGTTAGCATTTGTCTGATCTTCATTTATTTACAAGTAAGCTTTTTGTATCACAGTGTTAACTGCATTTATTTTATAGAATATGTAATATTTCATTATTTTTACAAAATACATGGGTTTGAAGCCTATGAATAAATTCATTTACATTTGCTAATGTAATGAACTTGTTAGTTTGAATTTCTGTTGTCTGCTTTATTTTTAATGCTTCTATTTTCAATGTTTTGTTACTTGTGGGTTTTTGTTTTTGAATCTGTCTTTTATAGTTTAGATGTCTGTGTGTGCAGGTGTGCCAATTTTCCTCAGAAAATTTGGAACGTTTATAATGCTCTTTTTCTCAGCTCTTACATTCAAAACTTTTGATATTGCATATCAGATTCTTGATAAGTATCTTCATTATGTATTTTTTAATGTTAGTTACCCCTTGATCTCTGAATTTATTTTTTAATTTTAAATTATTTTTATTTTAATTTTAAACAAAAAATTTTAATTTTACAAAATATATTAAAAGCATAATTTCTTAATTTAATTCTGTATTTAATACCCATTGGCTTTCTTTAAAGCAAGATTAATTTTAAAATAATGTATCTAAACTTTTTTCTATCTGTATTTGTTTCTCCTTTCTGCTTTAACAAATTACCATGAACTTTGTGTCTTAAAACCATGTAAATAAATACATTATTTGTTAAAAACTCTGGACCCCATAAGTCCACAATGAGTCTCATGGATCTAAAGTCAAGGTATCAGCAGGGCTGGCTCCCTCTGGGCTCTAAAGGAGAGTCCATCTTCTTGCCCTTTTCAACTTCTAGAGCTTGCCCGCATAACTTAGCTTATGGCCCCCTTCCAGCCATCAATGCACCATTCCAACCTCTGCTTCCATCATCACAGCTTGCCTTTCCCTTCATCTGGCAGAAGGCTGTGATAACGCTAAACACACCTGAATAATCCAGGAAGATCTTCCATCTAAAAATCTTTAATTTAATTGCATATGCAGAGTTCCTGTTCTACCTATTTTCTTGGAATGTAACTATTTATAGGTTCCCAGGATTAGAAACTGAACATCTTTGGTGTCATTATTCCATCTCCCACACTCTTTTCTCTTTTTTCTTCTCTTACTATTTTCTTCTGCTGTATTTTATGTGGTTTATTTTCAGGCATTCACCTCCTATAATTCCATTTCCCCAGTTACTTTATTTTCACTTTTATTTAAATAAATTCAGTGTTCCTTTTATATCTTGGTTAGTAAAATTTAGTTCTGAGAAGCTTTTGTTTGATTTTTTTTTCAAGAAAGTCTCACCACTGGTATAGTTCATAGGTGATTTAAAAAAATGTTTGGGGGTGTGTGCTAAGCTTTCATTGTGAATGTCTGCGTAGTTGGTATAATAGTGTTGGGTTAACTTTTCTTTCCCTTAGAATTTCAGAGTTATTGTTCTGTCTTCTGCATTCGAATATTGTAGTGAACTGTCTGAAGACAGCCTGATACTTGTCCAATGGTAAGTCACTTTGCAAACTTTATCTTTTCATTTCAATTACTTGAGATATATTTTATTATTAATAATTTTGTAGCAGATATTACTCCTCGAAAATGCTCTTTCATGGTTACTTTTACTTTTTGCTGTATTTTAGGAAATTTTTCTTCTGTCTCTGAAAGCATTTAGGTCTTATTAATTGAATTTGCTCCTTCAGGGACTCCAGTTATCCTTGGTTTGGTAAACTTTGCCTAACTTTCATACTCATAGTCTTTTCATTATTTGCTTTAATCACTTTATTTTATCATTTGTTTTCATTCTGAAGTTTCTTTTCCTACTGGTTAGTGAATCATTTTTATCCATTATTTTCCTTTATGCATCCAATATATGTAATAATTCAGTAGTAGTGTAGCACTGGTCCTATATTTGTCTTGTTATACTTCAGTTTTCCTTTTCAGCTCTTTCTGTTGTTTTATAACTTTATCTTTGAGATATTGTTACTGAGCAATGGACTCACTGTACAATGTACATAGAAGCCGATATTATGGCACTTGCTTTTGCGAAAAAGGAAGACTTTATTGTGACTTCAACCAGCAAGGAGACAGGAGGCACTGCTCCAATTTGTCTCCTCAATCTGGGATCTGGGGCAAGCTTTATGGGTTAAGGAGGACAAGTTGGTATGTGAAAGTGCTCGCAGGGTAGGTTTTGTTGGAAGGACTTCAAACAAGACTATAGTAAGGCATGGAGTGGAGTCTTCTTACCAGATATTCCTAGAAAAGGGACCCTTTACTTCTGAGGGTGTTCCAGTTGTCTGGCGCCAGCCATGTCTCAATCTTTCAGTTCCATGGGTGTGGAAGGGGGATTGGGGAAGGAGACGGATCTTTAGTTCTGGGTGTTATCTGAGGTCTGAGTTTTCTTTCCTGCACATACTCTGTCTGCATATCTTGCAGACTCCTAGCTCTGTGCCTGCAAAATAACTGGACATTCTATTATCAATAGAGAACAGCCAGATAAGACTGGCCCAGCACTTACAATATTGATATATTAGATTCGTGTTTCCTGTTAAACTTTTAAATGTAAATTATCCATTATTTTCTTTTAAAATAGACATCATGACACTTCACACCTGACTCACTTATAACATGGACAACTTAGTTCACATTTTCTATTTGCATCATTATTTTTTGCATACATTTGTCATAAATACTTTATTTTCCCTTATCTGACTTCTAGTCATCTTTTCTCAAAGCTATAGCTCGCCTCTGTGTGTGGTTGGTGTGTATTTGAGGAAAAGGGATTGCCAATGGGGGTAAAATGGGAATCAATTGAAACTAGGTGTAAAACTAGTTAGAAAATTTGAATTGTATCTTTTAACTTAATGTCCTATAACCCAATTCATTGTAGAGAAGATGTATCCTCCTCCATGCCAGAAGATCTTCAGGTTTCAAGGAGCACCTATGAATTTGGTGCAGAACCTTAGGGTCTTGGTATTTATCAGCGAGCAGCTGCTGAAGCAGTTTTTGACCCCGTTTCACCCTGGCTTCTCCCAAAAGTCTTTCTCAATCCTCCATAATCATAAGAAGATAAAGAGATTGTCAAAGAGATTTTAGGGCGCTGTACTGAGTCCAAAGTGGGTCAGATATATTTTACATATTCTTTTGCTTCTTACTACCCAGAAATCTTTTATTTATTCTTCTCTACATTTATGTTTAATGAAATTATTGTTTATGCGTGGAATCTTGCTTCTGAGTGTTTGAAATATTTCTGCTTTTTCTCTCTGCTTTACTCCCAGCCAGAAAACCAAAATCATTAAGATCAACCATTTTCCTTTTCCTGAGGTGTTTTGGAAGTTTGTTCTCTTTAAGCGGCCTCCATTCTTTCTCACTGTGCTCTTTCCATCCACGGATTTTTAGTAGATTTTTCCAGGATGTTTTAGACTCACCTTTGTCTCCCTCTGCTTCTGATAGGACTGTTAAGAATTGCGTAGAGCATTCAGGGTTTGTGGAATATTAAAACAAAAACAACAACAAATAATACTCTCCTTCTCTGGCTACCAGTGTTTGATTTTATGGCTTCCAGTGTATTAGTGGAGGGTTGTGTATGTTGCTTGTGTTTTGTTTTAGCCTTGTATTTATTTTATTTTATTTTTAATTTTTGAGACGGAGTCTCACTCTGTTGCCAAGGCTGTAGTGCAGTGGGGCGATCTCAGCTCAGGTAACCTCCTCCTCCCAGGTGCAAGTGATTCTCCTGTCTCTGCCTCTGGAGTAGCTGGGATTACAGGCACCCGCCACCACGTCCGGCTAACTTTTTTTCTTTTCTTTTTTTTAAGTAGAGAAGGGTTTCACCATGTTGGCCAGGCTGGTGAAACTGTCTGTATCTCCTGACCTCAAGTGATCCGCCCAGCTCGGCCTCCCAAAGTACTGGGATTACAGGCGTGAACCACTGCGTGTGGCCCTTAGCCTTTGCATTCATACTTTTAGTTTGGAGGCAGTGAAATTTTGAGATTTGGAATAATTTTGTCATCTTTAGAGGCTTGTATTTAGATTTGTTCAATTTTTTTCTAAAAGCTTTTTTGAAAATTCAATTATATTACATTTTTGTCCCTTTGTATCATTTCCATAAAACGATTGACACAGAAACATGTTGCTGAATGTGATCTCCGTGGCCCAGGTGACCAGAACTGTGATTGAATTTGGTATAAAAGTAATGATACTGAGGGAAATGAGATCTGCTTCTAGTCCTGGTATTGTTCCTGCTTCTAGTCCTGGTAAGTGTGATTTTGATTTGGGAAACATCTCTCTTCTGAAGTTACAATTGATTTTCTGAAATGTACCCTTAAGTCTTTAAAAAAGTAAGACATTTGGAGATACAAGAGGAATTCAGAGATTTTTTTTGGTGAAGTGTGTCTTAGTAAGACTTCTTGAGCCAACTGGAACTAAAACTATGTCCTTCCCAATTTTGTCAATATTTTTCCATAATTTTGCAGTGTTTATCTTTGGAAAATTTCTTTCAGATGAAACACTGGATTAGTAGTCTGCAACATTCACTATGTATAAGAATTGCTTGGGAATTTTTAAAAACAATAGCTGCCCAGGTCCTAGCTCCAGAAATTTGTTTTCAATTTGTCTGGGTGCAACTCTGATAGTGATATATATATATTTTTTTTTTCAAAAGCTCTTGGAGGTCTTTAATGTATAGCCAGAGTCGAAAAACATTGTAACAGAAAATTAATCAGGAGGAATACTCATTTTCAGGAAGGGATGCAAGGGAATACTG
Organism: Trachypithecus francoisi; assembly: GCF_009764315.1. Lineage (NCBI taxonomy): Eukaryota > Metazoa > Chordata > Mammalia > Primates > Cercopithecidae > Trachypithecus > Trachypithecus francoisi. The sequence continues at coordinate 171,657,023 of NW_022681465.1, read as the reverse complement.
GCTTAACTGGACCACAATTTGAGAGTAATTGAAAGCAAATTATTTCCTCTTCATCAGGAGTTACAGGAGAAATTATTTTGACTTAAACTATTGTCCAACATAGTTATTGGATAAAATCATCTTTCTTCTGAGGACTAAAAAGCAAGCTTTCATTTAAATTTGAATGAAAAATATTAAAATATTAATTTAAAGTCAGCTCCATTTGAATAAATTTGCTTCATCAGAGTTGCCAAGAGATTCATTTCGTTATTCGCTGTTGAAGAGAAAGTTTGCTTTTAAGTTTATCTGAAACTTACCGTGAAGAAAAAGCATTCAAAGTTAAATGTGATTGAAAATCCCAAACATATTTTTTCATACAAGACCCCAAAGGACATATAGATTTATGCTTAGAGACTGGCTACATGTGTGGGGCTAAGAAGACAGCTGGGAAGATTTACGTTTAACAGTTGATTTACTGACCTACTAGTCAATTTACTTAGGCATGCTTCATACGTTCAAGTTTTATTTTTTACGTTTTTAGTTAATTTGATGTGTAAATTAAGCACTCCAACTTTCACTCTGCTAAGAACCAATGGCATTAACCAAACTTCCGTAAATGTGTGAGCTGCATTTTCAATTAGATTGTATCTGATGTAGGCTTCATCCTTTAGAAAATGCTTCAGTCTCCAGTAGAGCCAATCAGATCAATGATTCTCAACGTGTTGTAAGATGGCCAGTGGTAGATGTTACTGTGAAAAATGAGCAACATTGCTTGTTAACTAAGAAAGCTACCCTTGGCATTCTGTACACACAATGAATGTCTGTAGATACATAATTTAATATTAAATTGATAGGCATTGCTTAGTCAAAAGCAAGATGTACATATAGAATAAGGTGCTTTTTAGAGCCTAGGGTTTTAGTCTGTTTGTAGAAAACAGTTTAAGGAAGGAAGAGAAAGATAGAGGAAGGAAGGAAGGAAGGAAGGAAGGAAGGAAGGAAGGAAGGAAGAAGGAAGGAAGGAAGGAAGGAAGGAAGGAAGGAAAGAAGGATGGAAGGAAGGAAGGGAGGAGAAAAAGAAGGAAATTTAAAAAGTCATTTAGTTTGTCAACATTTCCTAAGTGATATTTGTAATTTATGTTTTTCCTGGATTGCTAGAATTTACATTAAAAAATTATGTGTACACTTAATTCCAAAAAACTAGAAAATCTACATTTTGTGCAATTGATTCTCCACATTTTAGAATTACTTCTTTTATAATTATATAAAAGTATGTCATTTATCAATCATTGCTGCCGTATATTTCTCTATATATTATCCAACAATTTAAAAATGTGAATGATTCCTGCACTATCAGAGCTCTATTTGGGAGTCCCTTTGACAACATATTATTGAATGATTAAATTTCTGGGATAGATGGGATTTTTAATAATGATTATTAATATTGCCTTGAGAGAGTAAAATACTGAAATAGGAAACGAAGTTGCTTCTCTGCACTTATTTTTAGATTATATGGTTTCATGACATGTTCAGACTGTAGTGAGGTTGATGATTTCTAAATAGACAAGATTTACTAATATCTATCTCTTTCAGACAAACAGTAATTCTCTTCCAAAACATATTTGCTTTACTTTTGACAAACTAACGCTGAAGTATCACATATTTTTCCTTACACCATTTTTGCATGTATAATTCATTCTTTCATGAATTCATTCATTCACCTGACATTTCATACGTGTCTAGTATATTTTGGGACTTTAATAACTTTTAAAAAAGTATCTTTCAATGTGGAAAATATGGAATAGTGAGAAAAACAGACATTAATCAAAGACATAATTATTTCATCTAAAATCTTAATAAGTCTATGAAAAAATAACACAAGGTCTTATGAAACGTTTGGGAGACGTTATCCAAGGTTGAAACTGGGAAAGCTTATAGAAGAAAATGACATTTGAGCTAAACTCAGAGGATTGAAATGGCATTCATTTAACAGGTAACATGTCAGGCAGATAAATGAGATGCCATAAATCCTTGAGGGAGAAAAGAGCATGCATGAAGAATTAAAAGAACTGAAAGAAGGCTTCTGTGGACAGACAGCAAAGGAGAGAAGACCCAGGGACGATGAGATCATGCAGAAATCTAGAAATGTCAGGATGAAAATTTACTTTTATTTAAGGGAAATGATAGAAATAGAATCAGAGTGTTATTTTGTTGTCAGCAATTTCTTAAATTTGATTTTATAATTGTACACTTTAAACAATTTTTATATACTCCTGCTGAAAAAAAAATCTAGATGTTTCTTTTGTATATGACACCACCAAGTGGCAGTAGTATGCCAAGGTCTTACCATATGTCAAATAGTAAGATTTAATTATAGATAATATGTAATAACACTTTTTTCTTTGAAAACATAGAATGCATATATCTGTAAATTAAAACTAAAGCAATGCTAAACTCATTTTCATAGAAAACACTAGAAAAACAGTTAAAGGTATGATTTGAAAATTTTATATCTTTTATATCATCATCATAAACATTCTTAGTTATCTTTATAACATAAAAAATATACAGGATTAACTTGAGAATTCAAATTTTACAAGCACAAAATTTAACTTGAAATTACATCAAATAAGACAAAATTGTTATGTTAGGAGTTTGAATAATTATGTCACATAAATTATTTTTTATCCATCCATGGGGAAAATTGTTGTTGCTACCTGAGCTTGAATATGTGTTATAGAATAGTTATAAATTATTGTAGAAAATCCAAATGTAGGTCTTTTAATATTTTGTTTTCCAAGTGTTGATTATTATTCATAACAATGTACTCTCACTTTCACATTTTCAGTTCAATGAGAGTATTTATTTTAGATTGTCATGCTATGTGCTATTTTCAATAGGCATTTCCAATCTCTTTGCGTTGAGAGCTGATAAGATTATCACTGATTTCACCCATAATGCAAAATAATTAATACCAAAATCTAGTTATTTATGTTGTTATGAAATTTTATTTTCAAATAGCAAGAGTAAATAGAAAGAATTCTGTATGATAGCAACAAACAGTGTTTACAGAAAGGAAGGTGCATATGGATATTCCCTTTTGAATAGTCTGTGTCTTGAGAAATGAATGGTACAAAAGAACGAAAGAGTGTTTTCATGTTGAAATGTTCTGTCGAATTTCAAATCAAACTTCCTTCTGTAGATTTAAAGAGACTCTTTGTTTAGAAAAGATCATGCAACAATTTGTCTAACCACCTCTCCTTACCGCCATGATATAATGAAGATTAGAATATGTTTGAAGCCAGAAAAAAATACATATGAATCAACATGAGTCATTCTCTGAATTTTTTTCATTTACTTTGTTGTGAAAAATTGGGTACCTTTGTATAGGAAAACATTCAGCAGCATGGTTTTGTTGAGTTTAATATTTTTGTGGGAGTTTAAAACAAATAAGCTGTTAACTGATTGGTAAAAGAGCTTCTTGAAAAAAATACATTCAGCCTCAGTCATCTGATTTGTTTCAAACTTAATATAAGAGCCTAATAGGTAAATCATTGATTCATCCTGATATGATATAAGCCAATTAAAAACTCCGTAGGATTCAACTCAACCAATACTTTTACCCTGTCAACATATTGGATGACACTTCATTTTATTTAAAAACATTTTCAGGGTCAGGCACGGTGGCTCACACCTGTAATCCCAGCACTTTGGGAGGCCGAGGCAGGTGGATCACCTGAGGTCAGGAATTCGAGACTAGCCAGATCAACACGGCTAAACCCTGTCTCTACTAAAAAGGCAAAAAAGTTAGCCTGGTGTAGTGGCACACATCTGTAATCCCAGTTACTCTGGAGGCTGAGGCAGGAGAATCGCATGAACACGGGAGGAGGAAGTTGCAATGAGCCGAGATCTCACCACTGCACTCCAGCCTGAGTGACAGAGCGAGACTCCATCTCAAAAAAAAAAAAAAAAAAAAAAAAATATATATATATATATATATATACACATACACATACACACACACACACACACACACACACATATATATAGATACATACATATGCACATATTTATGGGGCACATGTGATATTTTGATACAAGAATTCAAATTCAGTGTATAATGATCAAATCTGGGTAATCGAGATATTCACCACTTCAAGCGTTTATCATTTTTTGTGGTGTTGGGAATATTCTAAGTCCACTTCTCTAGTTATTTTAAAATACACAGTAAATTAATGTTAACTATGGTCACAGTATTGTGTTGCTGAACATTAGAATTTATTCCTTTATCCAACCCCTATTTATCCCCTACTCCCTATGACCTTTTCCAGCCACTGGTAACCATCATTCTATTCTCTGTCTCCATGAGATCAATTTAGCTTCCATATATGAAAGAGATCATGTGATATTTGTCTTTCTGTGACTTGCTTCTTTCACCTGACATAATGTCCTCTAGTTCCATCCATCTTGTTGAAATGACGAGATTTCATTCATGTCATTTTTATGGCTAAGTAGTATTCCACTGTAGCTGAACCACTTTTCCTTATTCATTCATTGATTGATGGGCACTTAGGTTATTCCATATTTTGGCTATTGTGAATAGTGCTTCAATAAATATGGGAGTACATACTGATTTCTTTTCTTTTAGATATACACCTAGCAAAAGGATTGCTGGATTATATGGCAGTTCTTTGTTTAGTGTTTTGAGACAGCTCCATACTGTTTTCCATGGTGATTATAATAATTTGCATATTCCAAACAACACATATCAGAGCATTCCTCTTTCTCTGCCTTCTCATCAGCACTCATTATTTTTTGGTCTTTGTGATAAAAGCAACTTTAATTGCAGTGAGACCGTATCTCATTGTGGTTTTGATTTGTATTTCTCTGAAGACTAGTGATATTGGGCATTTTCTTGTTTATTTTAGCTCTACAGCTTAAATTCTTTTTCATAATGGTGTATTTTCAGAGAACTTACCTCCCAGGATCCACAAAAGGAATATAATAAGTAAAATATTTTTATTTGAATTACTTAAAATATGTACATGCTTTCTTTCTTTCTGACCTTGTAAGTTTATGACAGCGTTTTTTGAAAGAACAGGTGGATGAAAATGAACCAGTCATACAGAATTACTCATCTCATTTCACTATCAGGACATCTTCTTTGTAGGGGGTGGATGGAAGTATTTCAGTGTTCTCCATTAACACAGGCTCACAGGTAGGCCTTTATGTATGTATGTTTTCCGTGTACTTCTGGAACATTCATTTAAGTTTGCTTCCTCAGAATTATGTGATATTAAACTCCAGTCACCTCTTTATTTAGAGAGTTCAAAGATTTCCCCTTTATTTTTAAAATTGTTCATTGTCAAGAAGAATTGGCTTTTTCTGAAGAAGCTTGTGATGTCTTAATGTAGTTCTTATAACACCTTTAAATAAGTTATTATTAATTCTATTACATTGTCCTGGTTATTACAGTCATACACAGTCATACATCATTTAGGAGTTTGTTATTATAGGAAGACATGCTAAAAAAACTGAATTCCAAATAGAAAATTGGTCATTTTTATGAAACACTACCTACTCCTGGGAAATATATTTCCAATTGGCTTTGACTATTAGACAAGAGAAGCCCATGTGAAATAGGCAATAAATACATTAATTCCAGACAAGACCTTGGCATCCATGATGGGTTACAGAATAGATAACAGTGAAGATAATGTGGGGCTGAGGAAAGAGAGGAAATAATATACAATAACAGAAAAACCTTGCTTCATAACCTGTTTATTTTTTTTTTTTTTGGAAGGTAAGGAGGGACAGTGAGTGGCCTATCATTTGTACATGAGAGATATTTTCTCATCTTGCTATTTATCTATGCACTGATTAGGCTTATTTGTGCTTAGATCAAACTGACTTAGTGAGACCCAAAAGAAAAGAGAAAATAAGATTTTCTTTAAAAACTTCCTATATGAAATGATACCATTATGTGAGACCAACAATTAGTAACTTCTATCTTCCTAGACTGTGTAACAAGATAAAACTGACCGAACTGCCCAAAGTCATAAATAGATTATTTCTTTTATATCTAGCTCAGAAGTTTAAAGACTGATATTTGGTTATAAGTTTCTATTTATTCATAGGTTTTATAGATCAATTTAGCTCAACTAGGGAAATTACAGAGATCGTTATTTAGCTTAAAGTAGTCAGTGGGAAGCAGTAGATAGAAAATGAAGAAAAAATGAAAGTTGAAGTTTCAATGACGTATATAAAATATTTTCTCGGGTAGAGAATGGGTGAAATAGATCAGACAACAATGTAAGACTTTTTTCATCTCTTTCATTTAGAAAATTATATAAAGATAAATGAAGATAATATTATTGATAATGTCAAATGTCACACTAAGGATTTTTTATTTCTCCATGAAATGATGAGGAAACATTAATTGTTGTGAGCAGAGAAATGATATGATTTTGGATTTGAGCAGAGGAGTGAGCAGAGCAGTGAGTGAGCATTTGTAAAAGGTTAGTCTGGTGTACAGAGTAGATTTGGAGAGAAGTAAACCAAAGAAATTTAAGGAAAATACAAGTCAAAAGAATTAAATGGTCTAAAGAAGCCCAGGAGCAGAGCAAATAAGAAATGGCCTTTGAATCTGACAATCGGTCACTCATTTGTGAAAGTATAATTTCAGCACAGTAATACAGTTGGAAATAAGGCCATAGGAGGTTAAAATTTCTTTTGTGTGCCTCAAATAATAAGTTACCATTCAAGTAAGAGGAAGAACAGGTACATAATGGAGCCAAGAACAAAAAGAAATGTCCCCATTTGTTGAGACAAGTCAGAAGCCATGAGTTTTGCTTGAATAAATTTAGAAATTTTTAGTTAAGTAATGGAGTCTTAGAAACTTGATGAGTAAAGAATGGTGAGTGATCTATATCTGTGTGCTTATTTTTTATTAAAATTACACTTGCTTCAGAATTTAGATCAGTGTGAGAATGGTGACAATGATGATAGTGATGATACTGATGAATTAGATATACAAAACATTTTAGTTCTTACTATATGCCAATCACTGTGCCAGATTCTTTCACATACATTGCCTTGTTCAATTCTTACAACTGCCATATGAGGTATATACTATCATTATTCAAATTTGAATGAAAATTCCTCGGTTATTTACTTATATGTACTCTAATATACCTCGAGTTTTACATATATTATGTGGAATATTTTTAGAAATATTCTTATATTTTCTTCTTGATATAACTAAAACATAAGCAAAATTGTAAAAAATTGTCTTCCTCAGTAGATGAATACAATTAATAACATCTTTACTTTTATTTATTACTAACTCTATACCATTGGTGAATTAAAAATTAAGAGCCAAGTCAAAGATATGGATCAAAACCTCCTACTTCAATAGTCAGAAGCCATGAGATTTAAGGAGAGTGAAAATATTTCACTTGATAATGCTATAGACAATTGGGAATGGAATATCATAGAATGTACAAACCAGAGAGGAGAAATTGCTTGTGTTGAAACCTAGGGTTGATCATTTTTAAGCTGTATTATGTGACTAAGTTTCTTTACTTCTTTCTTTTCTCATTTTTAACTTTTAAAAAATAATTTCAATTTTTATTTTAGATTCAAGGGGTACATGTTAGGCCTGTTTTGTGGGTATATTGCAAGATGCTGAGGTTTGAAGTATAATTGATCTGTCAGCCAGGTACTGGGCATAGTATCCAATACCTAGTTTTTCAACCCTTATCTTTCTCATTCCTTTCTCCTGACCATTGGTCTCCAGTGTCTATTGTTGCTATCTTTATGTCCATGAGTGCCTGATGTTTAGCTCAGAATTACAAGTGAGAACATGCAGTATTTGATTTTCTATTCCTGTGTTAGTTCACTTAGGATAATGCTCTCTAGCTGCATTTATGTTACTGCAAATAACATGATTTTATCCATTTTTTATGGCTGCATAGTATTCCGTGGTGTATATATACCATATTTTCTTTATCCAATCCACTGTCGATGACCACCTAGGTTGATTTTATGTCTTGTTATTGTGAAAAATGCTGTGATGAACATATGAGTACACATGCATTTTTGGTAGAAGTATTTATTTCTTTTGGATACATACCCAGTCGTAGTGTTACCAGTGGTGATTCTTGACTATGAATAGTCCAGGTTCTTGGTGTTTTAAACAAAGAATTGCAGAAAATGCACAAAAAAGCAACAAAAGAATAAAGCAATGAAAGCACAGAATTATTGAAACAAAAGTACACTCCAAAGTGGCTCAAGCTCTGGTTACAGAATTTTGTGGGGTTTAAATATCCTCTAGTGGTTTCCCATTGGTTACTTAGTTTACACCCTATGTAAATGAAGGAATGGCCTGCCACTAGTCTGATTGGTTGTGGAAAGTGACCAGTCAGAGGCTGAAGTGAAGTTACAAAGTTACACTTTATGTAAACATCTGATTGGTTACCTGAGGGAACCAATCAGATAATGAAGTGAAGTTACAAAGTTACACATGAAGACTAGGCCTGCAACCAGTCTGATTGTTTGCAGTAGGAAACCAATCAGAGAAACTTTCCATTTTTCATCTGCAACACAGAAGCGGGGAGGGGCTTGCAAAGGGAGTACCCTCTGATCCTTTTGTTACTTAAGCATGGGAAGTTTGAGTTTTCCTTTTGATTTAGTTGTAGGAAGTCAGCGTGATAGGTTCCCTGCCTCCAGACCTCCAAACTACCTTCCAAAGTGGTTGAACAAATTTACATTTCTACCAGAAGTATATAACCATTTCCTTTTCTCTGCAGCCTCATGAGCATGGGCTGTTTGTTGACTTTTTAATAGCCATTCGGACTGGTATGAGATAGTATCTCACTATGTTTTCGATTTGCATTTCTCTGATAATTAGCAAGTGGAGCATTTTTTTTTTTTTTCATGTTTGCGGGCTACCTGTATGTCTTCTTTTAAGAAGTGTCTGTTTACGTCTTTTGCCCTTTTTTTTTTTTTAATGGGATTGTCTTTTGTTTAATTGTTTAAGTTCCTTCTAAATGGAACTTTTTATATTAGACTTTTGTTGGATTCATAATTTCCAAATATTTTCTGGATATTAGACCTTTGTTAGATTCATAGTTTCCAAATATTTTCTTCCATTCTACATAGGTTGTGTGTTGAGTCTATTGATAGTTTCTTTTGCTGTGCAGAAGCTCTTTAGTTTAAATTGGGTCCTACTTGTTTCTTTTGTTTTTGTTGCAGTTGCTTTTCAGAACTCAATATAAATTCTTTCCCAAGGACAATGTCCAGAATGGTAGTCTTTAGGTTTTCTTGGAGAACTCTTATAGTTTAAGGTCTTACATTTAATTATTTAATCCTTCTTTAGTTAATTTTTGTGTATGGTGACAGGTAGGGGGTCCAGTTTTATTCTTCTGCCTATGGACATCCAGCTATACTAGCACAATTTATTGAACAGGGAGTCCTTTCTTTATTGCTTATTTTTATTAACTTTGTTGAAGATCAGATGGCTGTGGGTTTGTGGCCTTGTTTCTGAGTTCTTTATTCTTTTCTTCGTCTGTTTGTTGGCTTTTGTACCACTACCATGATGTTTTGGTTACTGTAGCCTTATAAGTACCATAAGTACAGTTTGAAATCGGGTAACATGATGCCTCTGACTTCATTCTTTTGGTATAGAATTCTTTTGACTATTCAGGCTCTTTTTTGGTTCCATATGAATTTTTGAATAGTTTTTCTAGTTCTGTGAATAATGACATTGGTAGTTTAGCAGTAATCATGTTTACTCTATAGACTGCTTTGGACATTATGGCCATTTTAATGATATTGATTCTTCCATTCCATGAGTATACAATGTTTCTCTATTTGTTTGTCTCATCTATGAGTTCTTTCAGCAGTGTTTTCTGGATGAAAATTTGATCTATTGGATTTCTTTTTCCTTTGCTATATAGTAAAAGAAAAATAATGTGGTGTTTGAAATCAAGAAAATAATTTAAATTTATTTTGTTGTTATCATATGATTATAAATACTCCTTGATGCAAATATTTCTAAACATAGGATCATCATATTCTTCATTTAATATTAAATAATAAAGTAGTAATCACAGACAATACCAGATGAATTGAGATCATAGGTTTGGTGAATTGACGATGTGTAACTAATGGCAAATGTAAGTCTCTTACTGCTTTTATTTTGAGAAATTGTAGTGACTGATATACTCAAAATGAAAGTGATATTGCTAGTCTCTGGATTTAAATAGAAAAATGGAACTATAGTTTTCATATTCATAATCATTCTATGAAGATTTTGTCAAATACATTGGAGTAAAAATTATCATTAACCTATGATTTATGAGATAAATAGGGAGTGAGTAATTACATGTAAACTTAGAATGTAAAACTATTTTTAATATGGCTACTCTTGTAACTTTATTGTTAATCAAGACTTCATTAACATGTGTATTATTCTTGTAACTTTATTGTTAAAGCTTCATTAACATCATTAACATGTTTTTTTCACTGTAGGTATTTGTAATTATGTATTTAGGTAAGTAACTTATTTGAAATCAAATTGGATGCAAAAATAATGGAAATGGTTTATCTTTATTATAAAATATGTTAGGTAATTTTTTTGTGTTCTCAAATGTAGTATTTTTAGATGAGTATTGGTTTTCATAATAAGTGAAAGTAATAATAGTTAATATTTCTCAAGACTTATTGTTGCTGAGCTCTGTATCATAGGCCCCATATGCATCAGCTCTTGAATTTCATTTAAAGTTTATCAGCTTTTATATATGATCTCTTCAAGAAATTGGAAAGTTATTTTCATTCTGTTGTAGAGCATGAGAAGAATGAAAACTTTTTTTTTTTACTTAGTAAATATGGTTTGGCTTTACGTCCCCACCCAAACCTCATCTATAATTGTAATCCCCACATATTGAGGGAGGCATCTGCTGGGAGGTGACTGGATCATGGGAGAAGTTTTCCCCATGCTTTTCTCATGATAGTAAGGGAGTTCTCACAAGATCTGATGGTTTAAAAGTGACAGTCTCCCCTGAAGTCTCTCTCTCCTGCTGCCATGTAAGATGTGCCTTGCTTCTCCTTGGCCTTCTGTTATGAATAAATATCCTGAGGCCTCCCAAGCCATGCAGAACTGTGAGTCAATTAAACCTCGTTTGTTTATAAATTACCCAGTCTCTGGATTTCTTTATAGCACTATGAAAACATACTAATACATTAGTCTAAAAAATATGTTTGCCTATCATTTATATAACTGTCGTATTTTTTATTTTGAGCATATTTCCTTTTGAACATTGTTGCTGATACAAATAGAAATTGCAGTTATCGAAGAGTTGTACATTGATTTTTATACCATTATTTCTTAAAATTTCCCTTATGAAATACATTACAATTCATATCACCCCAGTAATTTTAGTTCTACATTAAAATGTTACCAAAACGTTTATCTTATAGAGATTTGTATCCAAAACATATAAAGAACTCTTAAAAATGTCTACAAAAGGCTATATAGTATATGATTCTAATTATATAACATTATATGAAAAAGCAAAACATATAGATATAGTAAAACTATAAGTGGCTTCCATGGGCTCAGCAGGAGGCATGGAGGATTGAATATATGAAGCACAATTTTTTTCTTTAGAAAGAGTAATTAAATTTTATGATATTGTAATGGTAGACTTGTAACATGTATTTGTCAAAACTCACAAAACTTTATAGTACAAAGACTGAACCTTAGTGTATACAAATTAAAAAATCAGTTAAAAGTTTTTGGAGATCCTAAAGGAATTCATAATAATAGAATCTAAACTAAATATGAAACAATCTCTTTGAAGGGGATGTGTGTAGAAGATGCTGACCTAAGTAATTTTGGATAGGATTTAGAGTCTTGAAGTCTAACGACAAAAAGAACTGCATACATACACTTGTTGTTAAAGTTGTTGCTTAAAAATCATTTAGAAGGTTGGGGGATCCCAAAAGGAATGCATAATATGACAACAGAACTTAACTCTAATAACAATGTATGAAATAATATGGCTCTCTGAAGGGAGTGTGTGTAAAAGGTGCTAATCTAAGTCACTTTGCACAGGACTAGAGTCTCTAAGTCTAAAAGCAAAAAGACCTAAATATGTGTACTTCTTGATAAAGTTGTTTCTTAACAGGCTGTAAGTTAATTTTGATATTACTACACATGTATAATTGAACTGAATAATTAAGCAAATGAATGGTGGATGATTGGAGCCGTATTTCTCACTGTTGCAGTAAATTTACAGATTAGTAAGAGGAGGAGGGTAGAATGCGCCATGTTGTAATCGATTAAATTTGGGCATATCAGTAAAAACTCATGTTTAAATTAATTTATATACATATGGTGGCATATGGAAATAATAAGTTTCAAATATATGTGAAAATATAATCATACAATATACCCATACCCTCTTAAGCCATTTTTAACTACTGACCAAACCTGTCTCATCTATACTTGCATCTTCTGCCTCCCCCTCATATTAGTTTAAAGTGTATTCCGGGTATCACATTTTATTTATAAAATGTTGGTAGTTATATCTAAAACAAAAAATCCCTTGTTTATTTACCATCACCACTACATCTTTAAGGTACTACAGAACTGAGCCTGGTGCCTTAGCATTTACCTCTAAAGCCAAAGCATCTTGCTTAATTACCTGAGACTTTGCCTAATACTTTCATTTTTCCTGACCACAGGATAGCATTAGGCCTTTGTGTAGAATAAGCTGCAAGGGCTGGGAGCAGCCTTCGACCAATATCAAATAGGAATTTAGGGGATAAATTCCCCAACTTGTATCCCTCCGTTAAGATACGTCTGAAGTGTGATGTACAATACAGCAGGCTTGAGCTCCAGTAGCACAATGAAAACCCGATGGATAGTGCATCTCGTTTGGAATCCCTTCCTTTCCTTGCCTTACTTCCTCAGTTCTCTATTTGTATCCTGAGATGACCTCCCAAACAAGTTGCTTGTCCTACAATTCTTGTTTCAGAATCCGTTTTGGAGGGAGATCAAACCAAGTCACATTTTCTAAGGAAATTAATGATAATTTCTTAATGGGATAAAATATTAAATGTTAACATTTCTAATTGTCTTATACATATAAAATGTATTATTTTATTATACATTGTTTTATATTAAAATCAATATTCAAGGCCCTCCCATATCTATTGCTTCATATGTATTTTAATTCTATTTTAATTAATCTCTATGCGTGGTTCCCTTCATATCTTCTGTATTTCTTGTAGTTTATTTTTTGAGGAAACTGGATTGTTTAACTCATACATTTCTCATGGCCTGACCTTTGCTGATTACATCCCCGAGCTGTAGTTTAACGGGATCATTTTTTGTTAGTTAAATGGTATTTGGAGATATAATCTTGTCCAGATAAAGATTTGATTTTTTTCCCCTTGGCAAAGCTATCCATAGGCTATATCTCAAAGACTGTGTCTATAAAAAGGAGCATAATGGAAATGCCTGATTCTCTCTTGTTCTTTGTATTAGCAATCACGCGTAAGTGTTTAGATCTATTAGTTAGAGATTGCAAAATTATACATAAATCAAAAGTTTATTTTAAAATCAAGGTATATTTTGTTTAGATTTATCTTTTTTATCAATACATAATATTTGTACATACTTATGTGGTACATGTAATATTTTATTACATGCCTAGAATGTGTAATGATCAAGACAGAGTTTTAAAGATATACATAACTCAAACATTTATCATTTCTATGTGTTGGGAACATTTCAAGTCCTATCTTCTAGCTATTTTTAAATACACAATACATTGTTGTTAACAATACTCACCCTACTCCGCTATTGAACATTGGAATTTATTCCTTCTGTCTAACTGTATGCTTGTAGCCATTTACCAACCTCTCTTCATTTACCTCTCCCCAATACATACCTTTCCCAGCCTTTGATAACTATCATTCTATTCTCTACCTCCATAAGATCAACTTTTTTATCTCCCACATATGAGCAAAACATGCAATGTTCATCTTTCTGTGCTTGGCTTATTTTACATAATAACTTCCAGTTTTCATCCACGTTACTGAAAGTGATAGAATTTCAGTCTTTTTATGGCTGAGTAGCATTCCACTGTGTATATATACCACATTTTCTTTTCATTCATTTGTTGATGGACACTTAAGTTGATTCCATGTATCTTTGCTACTGCTATAGTGTTTTAATAAGCATTGTGGAGGACTGATATCGCTTTGATATATTAATTTCCTTTCCTTGGATAAATATCTAGTAGTGGAGTTGCAAATTTTTATGGTACTTCTATTAGTTTTTAAAGAAATCTCCATAGCGTTTTTCATAATAATTATATTAATTTACATTCCTAACAATAGTATATAAAAGTTCTTTTTTCTGCAACCTTGCCAGCATCTAATTTTTTTTTTTTTTTGTATTTTTGAAAACACCCTTTCTAAGTAGGGTAAGATAATTTATTGTGATCATTGTAGTTTTGATTTGCATTTTTGCATTTCCATGATGATTAATTATGTTGACTATTATTTTTTGTTTTGTTTTGCTTTTTAGAAATGAAATCTCCCTGTGTTTCTCAGGCTGCTCTCCTGGGCTCAAGCAATCTTGATCATTTTTATATCTCCTTTTGAGAAATGTCTATTCAGGTTCTTTGCCCACTTTTTAAGGGCATTTTTTTTTTTTTTTCTGGTTGAATTGCTTGAGTACCTTGTGTATTCTAGGTATTTGTTCCTTGTAGGATGAATAGTATGCAAATATTTTCTCCCACTCAACAGGTGGTCTCTTTGTTGACTGTTTCCTTTGTCGTGCAGAGGCATTTAAGTTAAAAGTTTCATTAGTTTATTTCTGTTTTTGTTATCTGTGCTTTTGAGGTCTTAGTCATAAAATGTTTGCCAATATCAATGTCCTTGAGTATTTTTTCCTGTTTTCTTCGACTAACTTTATAGTTTGAGGTGTTAGGTTTAAGTTTTTCATTCAATTTGAGTTGATTTTTGTGTATGGTGAGATGGGGTCTAGTGTCATTTTTCTGCATATGAATATCCAGTTTTCCCAGCCCCGTGTACTAAAGATAATGCCAATATATGTACTTAGCATACTTGGCACCTTTTACAAAAATCAGTTGGCTGTAAATAAATACGTGGATTTGTTTCTGGATTCTTATTCTGTTCCTTTTGTCTATGTGCCCATTTTAATAGCAGTATTTTTGTTTTGTTTTGTTTTCGAGGCAGAGTCTCACTCTGTTACCCAGGCTGGAGTTCAGTGGCATGGTATCGGCTCACTGCAATCTCTGCCTCCCCAGTTCAAGCAGTTCTGCCTCAGCCTCCAAAGTAACTGGGATTACAGGCGCATAATCCACCATGCCTGGCTCATTTTTTTGTGTTTTTAGTAGAGATGAGGTTTCGCCATGTTGTCCAGGCTGACCTCAAGTGACCAGCCTACCTTGGCCTCCCAAAGTGCTGGGCTTACAGGTGTGAGGGCCTGTAATAATGTTTTTATTACTATAACCTTGGACATATTTTTCGAGGTAAGGTAATGTGATGCTCACAGTTTTGTCCTTTTTGCTCAGGATTGCTTTGACTGTTTGGGCTTTCTTTTGGTTTCATATTAGTTTTAGTTTTTTTTTTATGTCTATGAAAAATAATGTTGGTATTTTGATAAAAATTATACTTAATCTTTAGATCGCTTTGAATAGTATGGTCATTTTAACAATATTAATTCTTCCAATCCATGAGCATGGGATATCTTTCTCTTTGTTCATGTCTTCTTCAAGTCCTTTCATTAGTTTTTTGTAAGTTTACTTGTAGAGGTGGTTCACTTTCTTCATTAAATTTATTCCTAGGTGTTTTATTTTTTTATTTTTGTAACTATTATAAATAGGATTGGCTTCTTGGTTTCTTTTTTGGCTAGTTTATTATTAATATACAAATATGCTACTGATTGTTTATATTGATTTTGTATCCTGAGACTTTACTGAATTTGCTTGTCAGATCTCAGAGGTTTTTGGTGGAATCTGTAGGATCTTCTAAATTAGAGGCTCTTCTAAATGTAAAGAGGGTCAATTTGCAAGGGTCAAGCTGTTTATAAATTTAGAGGACTTTTACTTCTTTCTCTTGCCTGATTGCTCTGGCTAGGACTTCCATTACTATGTTGAGTAACAGTGGTGAAAGAAGGCATATTTGTCTTGTTCTTAGAGGAGAGCTTTCAGCTTTCCCTTTTCAGTGTGATGTTATCTGTGGGTGTATCATATATGGCCTTTATTATGTTGAAGTATGTTCCTTCTATGCCTAGTTTGTTGAAAGTTTTTATCACGAAATCATATTGAATTTTACTAAATAGGTTTTCTGCATATATTGAGATGATCATATGTCTTCGCCTTTCAGTCTCTTGATGTAATATGCCATGTTTATTGATTTCGCTATGTTATACCAGCCTTGCATTCCTGGATAAATCCCACTTGATCATGATTTAAATTTTTTGATGTGCTCTTGGGTTTACTTTGTTGCTATTTTGTTGAAGATTTTTTGTGTCTATGCTCTAGATATTGGCCTGTAGTTTTATCTCTGTGTGTTCTTGTCCTTGTTTGATTTTGGTGTCAGGCTTTTCAAAACTAGATGGAAAGGTGACCTATTCACTATGTGTAACATATAATGAAGATTTTTACATCCTTGATTAATCAAGGAAAATATTAAATTTTATTTTAGTGTTGACAACTGAAGAATGCAAAGAAGTATATATAATGCATTTTAGAAATTCTTAATTAAGCATTTTATTACTTGTAGAGGTCATTGCCAATTACCTGTCAAAGATATTTCATTTCTTTTTAACATCAAGAAAATTAAATAATTGATAATTAGCACTTTCTGCCACCCACTGGCGTTTATGGTTCTACTTTGAAATTTAAATTCATTAACCTCTCTCATCATACAACAATATAAAACCTCCCCCCAAATTTGCATCATTTCCCAGATGTTTGAATGATATCCTCTGTCTTATGAAACCTGACATACTTTGATTTGGAATATGTATGTTCTACTTATAACACCATATAATTGTAAGAAGGAAGATAGAAAGTAGAGAACAAAATTATATGGTTCTAAAATGAAATAAAAGGTCTTTAAAATATAAATAATGGGTCATGAACACTTGCATGACCAGAAAATAATCTGTGAAACATTTTCCCTTAGATATCACATGTGCCTCTAATGATGTTTAAAGAGAGAAAATGTAACCAAATAGACTTGAATGAAGTTGAACGTATTTTAGTCTGTCTTTGATGATTCAAATGTCCCTTGAAGTCTCTTACATGTATAAATAACAGTTGTTGATTTTGGACTGTGACGGTGGTGAAAGCCTGTTTAGAATAGACCAGCTTAAGCAGATTGCATCATATAAACTGTGAAAAACATTCAACTCTGGGGTAGTTTTCAGAGTTTAAAAGTGCTGCCTTTCCTTTTTATTATTATTTAAAAGAACATTTTTCCCTGAAAATATTTGGCTGTAAAAAGTATTCTTTAATACAAAAATTAACCACTTTCTTTTCTAAACCTCTTTTATCCAGTTTTAAAAACCTTTATTGAATTGCAATATGTATACATTCATGTCCACCTATCATCATTTTATAGCTCAGTGAATTTTCTCAAACTAAATGTAATATGGAACTAGCATTGAAATCCAGAAATAGATGATTACCAACATTTCCAAAGCCCTCATATGCCTTTTAGTCCCTATTTCTCACACTCAAGATAATTTCTTTCCTGATTTCTAATCGCACTGTTTAGTTTTGTCGGTTTTATACGTAAAGAGGTAAGTTCATAGCCTTTTATAATGAATTTATTTCAACTGATCTTGTGTTTACAATCTTCACCCATGTTGTTGTATGTGGTTTTTGATTGTTATTCTCATTGCTATATATCACTGTTATGGAAATATACCACAATTTATTTATCCATTCCAGTGTTGATAGATATAGTTAATAGGTATCCTTTGCAGTTTAGGGCTATTATAAACAGTGATGCTGTAAACATTTTAGTACCTGTACTTTGGTAAAGCTATCTAGGTATTAGCTCTACACCAAAAATGGAATCCATGAGTTTTGTGTCTGTATTTTTAGCTTTAGTAGATACTTCAAATAGCTTTCTGAAATATTAATACAAATTTACAGCTGACATCAGCAGCATTTCAGGGTTCAGGTCGCACCCTGTCCTTCCTAAAGCTAGTCATAGCCTGCTTTTGTTTTATCTATTCTAAAGAGTATGTAGTAGTATCATATTGTTTTTAATTTTCATTTTTATTTTGCTTAATGGAGTTGAGCGTTAAAAAACACATGTCTATTGGCCATTTGGATTTCATCCAATGTGAACTGTCTATTCAACTATTTTATTACTTCTCTATTGTATCTTCTTTTTTTTTGTCATTGATACACATAGTTTTGACATACTCTGAACTGGCAAATTGTGCCATATATGCATTGCAAATGTCTTCTCTCTTCGTGAATTATGTTTTCATTGTCAAAGTGGTGACTTTTATTTCTACCCACTTTTAAAAATCAGCTTAATTTCTCTTTGTTCATAAATTTTCTCTTAGGTGAATCAGCTCACTCTGATCTTCCATTTCACTGATTTTCTAGTAACTGCAATCTTCAATATAGCACAAAAGCCTTATTTTTCCACAGGGCTATAAGCAGCTAATTATAGAGTTGGGTATATAATATATGATTATTAAACATTTGATAAAAATAAATGACCTTTGGACATATAGCTATAAATTGACAGTTCCCCAAGTGGTGCCCCTTCTATCAATGCCAGTAAATGAAAAAAAAAAAAAATGGGTTTAATATAATCCTGGTTAATTGTCAATTCTGGCAGGTAGAATATTTGATTTAAACTTATTTCAAAGTACCTTTTTTATCTTCTCCTCTATAGTGACTGGATGAAGGCAAAATATTAGTGATTCTTTTATTCCAGAAAGTAAACGTTTTAAAATTTGATGTAAAAACATTAATAAAACAGGAATGTTTGTGTATCCATTCTTTAAGTTACTCCGCTCACATTTGCTTAAATTTTGGGAACAGATGGTCATGACTGGATAACAACATTTTGATGTGAACATAGCAAGAATTAACAGAAAATACTTCTAAAGGGTTAAAAGTTAATATTCACATTTGTGTTACACTGCTCTCATCTTTAAGAGCTGTTAATAATGTCTTGTTATTACAAAGTCAAAACATCTCAGTCCAGATTGAAGGATTTTAGGACATTGGTTGACTTGGTGATGCCACAGGGCACCATAGAAGTAGGCAACATGTTTTGTCATGCCCAAGTGAAAGGCAAACTTTCACAAAGTTCTATGCTAATTATACTCTCCAATAAAACACTGTATTTCACAACCCCTTCAAGCATGGTTCTTTACAATCACCAATATGAGCAAATGCCGTCACTGGGGCAAAGTGATGTCGGGAAAGACATAAGTAGGGAGTTACAAATGTAGCATTACCTGTTCTCCTTCACTCCAGTTTGAAGAGTCAAAGATGTTTGTCATCTGAGTTCAAATTCCAGCAGTCTCACCTCCCTGAGAATACAGAAATTACTTTGATTGCATAAAGTTTTGAAGTACTATTTCACAACAGCCAAATCACACAGGGAAGTTGAAGTCAATCTAACAAACATGACGACACAGGATGAAATTACCTATTAAAAAGGCACTATTTAAATAAAAGCAAATGAAAAGGCTATAGCAAATATGGCAATCTTGAATATAAGACTTGAAACACGGTTCTCACTGTAGCTCATCCCAATTCCAACACCCCTTCCAAATACAACTTTTGCATTAAAAAAATTCACAACTTAGAATGACTGAGCTCTTGCTACTCCACTTTTGTATAATCAGTGTTTCTCAGTATATTCACAGAATTATGCAACCATAACCACAGTTTAACTTTAAAATATTTGTATCACCCCATAAAGAAACCTCAATGAAAGTTAATTCTCATCCACCTACTCCTAGCTCAAATCAACCAGTACTCCCAGCCCAAATCAACCAGTAATTTGTTTTTGTTCTTTAGCAATTTGTCTCATTTGGCCATATCACATAAATGAAATAATAAAATACATAGTTTCCACTCAATCTTAATACATATTTTAATTTTCAAAAACAAATCTTAATTTTTCCTTATTCTTATTTCCAGTTATTATAGATAGGTCTTTATAAAATAGCACCACACAATATAACTCTAGAACATTTTTTAAAAGAAACAGTGCTAGATATTGCAATTTATTAATTATTTTCTTAATATAAATTATTGTTCATTTTAATCCGTCATATTTTCCTTAGTTTGAGATGTCACTATAGTATTTTAAGCAATGATTTCTTCTACCTTCACTCCTTGAAAATGATCAGTTATTAGGTAATAAAATATAGAATTTATTGACTTTCTGACTTTGTCTCTAATTGGTTATAGAAGCTGGTGTGAATACCTACCTTCAAGAACTCTGAATCCTGAATTAATAATCAGTAAGTATGGGGAGAATAATACACTTTACTCACCATATTCACCTGAGGTATTATAAGAAGGAAATTACAAAGGGTAAAACAAAGGTTTGCAAAAGTATTTTGAAAAAAATAGGCCGGGCGCGGTGGCTCACGCCTGTAATCCCAGCACTCTGGGAGGCCGAGGCAGGTGGATCACGAGGTCAGGAGATCGAGACCATCCTGTCTAACAAAGTGAAATCCCGTCTCTACTAAAAATACAAAAATTTAGCCGGGCGAGGTGGCGGGCGCCTGTAGTCCCAGCTACTCAGGAGGCTGAGGCAGGAGAATGGCGTGAACTCGGGAGGCGGAGCTTGCAGTGAGCCAAGATAGCGCCACTGCAGTCCAGCCCGGGCGACAGAGCGAGACTCCGTCTCAAAAAATAAATAAATAAATAAATAAATAAATAGTTGCAGTCAGAGTTGCTGCAGCTTACATTTCTTAGGACTTTGATTAAAGTAAAAAAACATTTGAAAGGAGCACATATGTGGCAAGTTTAATTTAAGAGTAAGAGCAAGAAAATAATCTGAGAACAGGTTTGACTGATTCCTTTCCCTGCTCATACATTGCCTACAACTGTGGTCTTCAGTGGATATACATATTTTTATATTGCTATGAAGCTAATTAAAAAATTAATTAAAACAATGTCATTCATTATCTCCTGATCATTACTCTAAGAGTAAAACCCAAAGGCTTTGACCAGCTTACCAAAATTTACATATGCAAACTCAAACTCCCATTCTCCAACATGTACCTGATCTACAAAAAACAAAATATTTATCAGTGTCCTCAAACAAATTAAGATACCTCATGCCTTCATGCCTTTATTTTTTTAAGGTTCATACACCTATTTAATGCCAGAAAATGTCAAACATTTAATTTCTTTATTTAGTCCTCAGAACAACACTTCTACACAGTTGATTTTTAATAGTTTTGTGAAGGTGTAATTGATGCACAAAAAAACTGCATATATTTAATGTGTATAATCTGGTAAATGTGGACATATGCAAACACTATGATACCATCATCAGTAATGACAATAGACATATACAACACATGCCAAAGTTTTCTTGTGTCTGCCCCTCCGTCTTTTTGTGGTAAGCACACATAACATGAGATCTACCCTCTTAATACATTTTGAAGTGCATGATACCACATTGTTAACTATGGTACTATATTGTACAACAGATCTCTAGCACTTATTTATGTAGCACAACTGAAACTTTATAACCTACTGAACAACTTCTCATTTTCCATTCCCTGTTGTTTCTATTGCAGAACTTCCTTTTTTTAAAGGTCAAGTAATATTTCATTCTTTGTATGTACCGTATTTTCTTTATTCATTAATCTGTGGATAGATGCTTGAGTTGTTTCCACTTCGATAGATGCTTGAGCTGCTATTGCAACTAAAGCTGCAATGAACATTGGAATGCAGATTTTTTTGACTTACTGATTTCAATTCATTTGGATACATGCCCAGTAGTGGAATTGCTGGATTATATGGTAGTCCTATTTTAATGTTTTGAGGAGACTTCATACTGTTTTCTCTAATGACTGTACCAATTTACATTCCTGCCACCAGTGTACAAAGGTTCCAATTTTGTCATATCTTCACCGACGCTTGTTTTCTTTTGATTTTTTTTTTTTTTTTTTTTGAGGCGGAGTCTCGCTCTGTCGCCCGGACTGGAGTGCAGTGGCCAGATCTCAGCTCACTGCAAGCTCCGCCTCCCGGGTTTCCGCCATTCTCCTGCCTCAGCCTCCCGAGTAGCTGGGACTACAGGCGCCCGCCACCTCGCCCGGCTAGTTTTTGTATTTTTAGTAGAGACGGGGTTTCACCGTATTAGCCAGGATGGTCTCGATCTCCTGACCTCGTGATCCGCCCGTCTCGGCCTCCCAAAGTGCTGGGATTACAGGCTTGAGCCACCGCGCCCGGCCTGATTTTTTTAATGAAAGCCAACATAACAAGTTGAGGTGATATTTCGTTGTACTTTTGATTTTCATTTGATAATGAGGTTGAGCGTCTTTTCTTACAGCTGTTGGTCACTTGTATGTCTTCTTTGAAAAAAAAAAAGTCTCTTTAAGTCCTTTGCCCATTTAAAAATTGGGTTATTGTTTAATTGTCGAGTTACATTTTTATAAAATAAAGAAAATCCTAAAATTCATATGCAACCAGAAAAGAACAAAAATAGCCTACACAATCTTGAGAGAGAAGAATAAAGCTGGAGTCATCCCACTTCCTGATTTCAAAATGTATTATGAGGCCCTGGTAATTAAAATTCTATAGCACTGACATAAAGACAAACACAAAAGCCAATAGAACAGACTAGACAGCCCATAAATAAATCCATTCATACATGATCAATTGAATCCATGATGGAGATATTAGTCTCTTCAACAAATGGCGTTGGGAAAACTGGGTATCCACATGCAAAAGGCAACTGGAACCTTGTCTTACATCATACAGAAAAATCAACTTTAAATAGATTTAAGACATAAACATAAGGTCTGAAACTACAAAACTACCAGACGAAAACATAAGGGGAAAACCTTTTTGACACTGATCTTGGCAATGATTTATTGACTAAGATACCAAAAGCAGAGACAACAAAAACATAAATAGCCAAGTGAGACTGTATCACACTAAAAATGTTCTTCACGAAAAAAGGAATAATCAACAGAATGAAAAGACAATCTAAAGAACGAGAGAAAATACTTGCAAATCATGTATCTGATAAAGGGTTGATTTATAAAAAATATAAGGAGGATCTACAACTCAAGTGGACAAATAACCCTATTTTCATGACTTTTATTGCACACACTATTTTTACTGACTAGCTCTCCCTACTTGCCTCTGCCTTGTAAATTCTGACAAATACTTTATAACAAAATTCAGATATCATCTTCTTTTTGCAAGGATATACAACTCATTTACTAGCTTTTCTGAATTCCCATACCTCTGTGAGCATTTGACTCATTGGAACACACAGACACACGCACACACACACACACACACACTCTCTCTCTCTCTCACACACACACACACTTTGCATCTTTTCTATTTATTTGAATGTCTATCTTTGTTATTGGATTTGGGAGTTCTCTAATTACAAGATAATATAACATTCATTTCTTCATTTCTGGTATTTCTGGTATCTTACGTAGTTCAGAGTTCAAATTAAGTAAGTTAGATGTATTTTTGTTGACTAAGTTAAGAATAAACCAATGGACAGAAATCCTTTCTGATAATACATAAACCATCTTTAGATATACTTTAAATATGTATTAAACATTTTAAAGATTATAGGCTAAAAATGTGCTTTCTGGTTATGGACTGCTGAAAGAAAGGGTTTTTAAAGCTATTTTTCTACTTAAAAATGAAGACAAATACTCAAAATGATGCAACAAGCATTAGCAACAACCTAAACACACTGCAGTAGTTCTGACCATGACCAGGTATGAGCCAGAGAATAGCCTGAGAGATGATGCAGCATACTATACACAAAAGCAAATGTCTTGATTCTGGCAGTTTATATCATCATTCCTTTAGTAGAGTGAGGAGATTTGAGCTTCAGGACAGACCACTATACAATTGAGAGACATCTCTATGGAAACCTAATTCAATCTCAAAACTTGTCAGCGAATATGACACTAAGGGAGAAACCATCATAAAGTCATTTTTATTATTCATAACTGAACTTTTATGCAAAAGAGATGGCTGGATGTCAAGAGTGGTGAATGAGGGAGGGGAAGCAGCAATCACCAGCTCTCAACTCAGAGTGCTTGAGTCTGAAGGGGATAAACAATGAACCGTACCAACTCAGCACTGTTTAAATGCTGAAATCCTATGTCCAAGATATTTGTTAGTATATTTTATATTATGAAAATATATACTTCAATTTTTAAAATGACCAGAAACATAACTTTATATTATATGAAATATTATATAGCCATTAAATAATTATATTACAGTGATTTTTGTTATGTTATAAAAATATGCATTGAAAATTACATCAAATAAGAAAAAAAGTGTAAAAACTGGAATAAAATATAAGAAAGCTATAATAGTGGATGCCTCTGAGTGTCAGCTTGATATTATATCCTTTCTTTAAGCTGTTCTTATTTTCTAAGGATTTTAAATAGTCATGTATTAATTCAAAGATTAAAAAATATGTTAACATTAAAAAACAAGCATAGGAATATCGTGTACCTGCCATATCCTATCTCTGAGATTTGACAAGTAAATGAATCTTTTCAAATTTAAGCAATATGGAAAACTCAAAACATGCAGTATTGCAAGCACTGTTTCTTCTTCCTTTTTAACTGTTCCAAAAAGGTAAGGTCTTTCTTCTCATCTGAGAAGCATTTTTCTGCCTCTTCTACTCCTCACTCAAACTGCAAAACCCTCCTAAATTTTGACTTAGCTTACTTTACCATGTAATCTCATCTGTAATATTTAATCTCTTTTGTTTACTACCATATCTGGAGTATATACAATAGTACCTGGCATATAGAATGCATAATTCAATAATGGTTGAACGTGATTGTGGCCACTAGTAATAGTTACTTGAGATATACTGTTAAAGCAAAGCCTATGTGTTATTAATGAACTCAGTATTTCCTGGCATTATTAGTACTTTAAAAAATTCTGCCATACTTTAAAAGCTACTAAGTTTTTTATTATCTTTCTCACAGATTGGTCAACCACCCAGAAGGGCTGATTGGAATGGATATAAGATTATTATTTGGAATGGATATAAGATTATTATTTAGATTGATGGATAATGCTTTGTCACACAATGTGTGATACAATTAAGCACCAGATACCGTGGTTTTTACAAATTCCAGAATTTGTTAAGTTCACATCAGACTATCTTATTTACAGTCTTCGATGCTCACAAAACATCTTCCATGGCTCTCTAAAAATTTGTTTCAATAGCATAACCCTGAGGCTGTTCAGTGCCATACCTTCAAACCATATACAGTTTTCAAATGAAGATTTTACTTTATCTGAAGCTCATATGAATTTTTACATTTAAGCCAAAATATACTAGATATTGTGGACTCTTGATTCACACCATCTTTGTACCTCTTTCACCCAAATGTTTCTGGAAGAACAATGGTCTTGAGGTAGCTGTAAGTATGCTATATTATATAGATGTTGCTATTGCAAATGTCTACTTCTGAAACAAAGCAATGTAATCTGTGTGTGGCTTTGACTTTGATTACAGGTTCCAAACTGACTTGAGAATGGATTCTTACTAGTATCAGTTAAGATTCTTACCCAGTGTCAGTTAAAATTTTTATTAGTATCATTAAGATTACGTTCCCATGTGAGTAAGAGTCCCCAAATCACCGTGACTTGAGAACAATAAGGTACAAGTGTATTTCTTACATACAAGTCTTGAGGCAGATGATGGCTTATATGGCAAGTCTGGTCTGTAAAGTCCATAAGGACTAAATTTGTTTTAAATGTTCCTCTTGGCCATTCTTGACATAGTAAGTCATCCTCATGGTTTAAAATGGCAGCCAGAGCTACAGCCATCAAATCAACATTCTAGTCAGTAGTCAGAGGAATGGAAGAAAATTGTTGGCCACAGATACAGGTCTAGCTTTCTTTTCAAAAGGTTTCCAGAAGCTGCTTTTCATTTCTTTCCTTTTCCAACTTTGTCACACAGCCACACCTAACTTCAAGTTAGAATTTATTCTATATGGTCAACTACTTAACTAAAAATTAGGTGTTATTTTTTTTTGAAGGAAAAATGGCTATCTCTCTGCCAGACTGTCAGAATCATGTGAGCTAAGACTTGGAGTGGGAATGTCCACTAGAATAAAGATGGGGAATATTATCAGGAGTCAAGGAAATGAGTACAGGGAACAAAACACAGATGTCTAGTTTACTGAAAAATATGAAGTATAAAGAAATATCAATTATGATAAAGGCAGACTAAATGCATTGTTTTGTGGAGCAAGGCAGAAATGGCAAAAAGATGTAAACAGACTTCGTGTTGAATAAGCATCTCTATGTGTGGGTATTAACATATTTTTGTACTTGATATTCCATAGCTTGCAGATTACCCCTTACAAAACTTGATAAAGTTAATGTGTTTATAAGAACACAAAGTCACACGGCAGATGGTAGTATATTTAATTACTAACTAGCTTTTATAATATTTTATTTATTTGAGTTGATAGATTTCCTGTTGCTATGAAAATATCAGTTTCTCAGTTTCTTAAGGTTGAGTAATTTCTTAAAGAGGAGATTAATTTTTCTAAACAAGATGAAAGCAAAGAGATAAAAAGCAGCTGCTATGGTTTCATGATTTAATTGTACAATTCTTAGCTACCTATGCAGAAGGGATAAGTTTCATTTCTATAACGGTATGGGGACACAGGAGAAAAGATTGTGTTGTCCCCCCAAAACAGGAAAGCTCAACTATGGCTTTATCTGCTTACTCACTTTGTAGTTCTGTTCTAGAAAATTTTCTCATGATTTTTTTTCTTCATAAAAATAATACCTAACTTGATTTCTTATGTTGGAGTTTTATATGTATAAACATTATTCTCTGTAGTAAGACTTCTCAAAAGGGGGCAATTTTAACTTCTAGGAGAAATTTGACAAAGTGCAGATAGAAGCCACCAGATGCTACTGATCATTCTACAGTTCACAGGCCAGTCTCTGCTTCTCAATCCCAATAAAAGATTATTTAGGCCAACTGTCAATCCTGATGAGTTGTAAAACCCTGATCTTTAAGAATTTACTTGGAAGGGAGAACATTCCCTATTAGTGCTAAAAAGATACCTCTAAATCTATATGTGATTTTTAAAATAATACCTTTCTACAACTAAACTTGTCCAACTCTAAACTCTAAACCAAGGGCTCTTAATTAAGCTAAGGTCTCTGCAATGCAAGGGAGTCCATGAATAGCCATCTTACAGTCATAAGCAAAATATCATGTATATATATATCTGAATATTTATAAGAGATCAGGTCTATAGCTTTCGTCTGATTCTCTTAAGGTATTTATGACTTCAAAAACCAGCCATTGAATTTATTTACAACCTCAAAGAGTTTTACTGTATTAATCACACATTATCTTCCTTCCATTCAGCCAAGCTTCTCTTTCAGGCATTTTCCCGCACGTACTCTAACCTTACTCATTTAAGGCATATACTATACAGTTAAGTAGGTATTTTTCCATAACCTCCTCTTTGTCCTCTTCTCCTATCTTGGGAAATGGCATTACTGTCAGTCCAAGTCACTAGGCCAGAAACAATAATAGGAAATCTTCCTCACCTCCTCATTTGCAACTTCAGTTATTTTTCTGAATAGAAACACATGGTAGAATGTGTTGTCCATTCTACACCCTAAATATAATAATCAAATCCACCCCCTCGTCTCTACCCCTGCTGCTGTTTTCTCAGTTCAATATCTCATTTTCTTTTAGTTGAAATATAGCCTTAATAGTTTCCTAACCTGCTCTTCCTGATTCTGTTCATTTCCATTTCATTGTTTACACCACTGGATAGACATCTTTCTAAACTATAACTTTTTTTTTTTTAGATGGAGTTTCACTCTTGTCACCCAGGCTGGAGTACAATGGCACGTTCTTGGCTCACTGCAACCTCCATCTCTCAGGTTCAAGCAATTCTCCTGCCTCAGCCTGCTGAGTAGCTGGGATTACAGGCACCTGCCACCACGCCTGGCTTTTTTTTTTTTTTTTTTGTATTTTTAGTAGAGACAGGGTTTCACCATGTTGTCTAGGCTGGTCTCGAACTCCCAACCTCAGCTGATCCACTCACCTTGGTCTCCCAAAGTGCTGGGATTACAGGCTAAACTATAAATCTAACCAGCTTACTTTCCAGATAAAAACACTAAAGATCTGTCTTCCTACTGTTACATGGTAACATCCTAACTACAGCAGGGCAATCAGGATCTTATAAATGCAGGTCTAAGCTCCCTCTGGGGCCTTGTCTCCCACTGTAGCTGCTCCCACTGGAGTCTGGCAGCTAACTACATTGATTTCTCGCTATCATCGGATATGTACTTTTCACTCTGTTCCTGCTATGCCTCAGTGATTTTCCCTCCCTTGTTGAAATTCTATTCAGCCTTCATAAGGAAGCTGGGCTTCAAAGTATTTTCCAGTTCCCTGAAGTAGAGTTCATCATTCTTATATTTCTGCTCAAACATCATTTGGTACTTTAACATCTTTTCATCTTTGGTTTTCAAGCGCTTTGGGCAGTTCATAGCACATATGTACATTTTCAATAATTATTTCTGTAACTGGATTAGACAACACTATGGAAATTCTAGATTTGCTTAATACTAAGTAATAGAAAATCCAGGAATTCATGGGAGGAGTTAAATGAAATAGTTCAATATGAGCTCTAAAAATTAGAGCTTGGATGTTAGTTTTCGAAATGACTGTTATTAAGAGCATAGATAAATAAGGTTCCAAAATAGTTTGAGGAATTCACATGATTTCCTGTTTCATGTATAGAATACGATATCACCTAAATAAAAGAATTTGAGATTTAAAATCATTTATTTCAAAACATAGAGATAACAGATATTATTTAAATTTCTCATAGATTGTATTTGCATTTGTACTTCATTGCTATTTTTATTAAAGTCTCTTTCATATTACAATTTGCAGACTAGGATCAAAATTAATAATGAATTGTAAAATACATATGTATCAATATTCTAAAAAGTATTGCTCTGTTTTTATTTTGACCATAATTCTTATTATTGTTGATGAAACTTTTATGCAGTAGTAGGGGTTGTAGAATGTAGGGGTTTACAGACTTAAATTGTATAAACAAAGCAACACTATCCAAAATTTTGTTTAAGATATTATGTGATCTGAATTAAATTCAGAAATCCTAGAGGGCTGGAGGCAATTTGGTGTTAATTAAAAAAAACAGACAAACAACAACAACAACAACAACAACACCTTCTATTACCACAGCTTGGTCCCCAAGCTCTTGGTTCTCATGTAAATAGAAATTAATAGAGGTTAACACCAGGGCAAATAGAAATTTTCAGACTTGATGTAAATAATTTTTAACATCTCATCAAGTATAATAACTTTAAGGCAATGAAAATAACCAACTGAGTTTTATTGTTCAATATATTTATTGAACCTACTTATTGAGTGCCAGCTATATGTTGAACACTGTGCTTCTTAACATTTATCAATAAGAGGTTAAATACGCATATTGTTTAACTTTTTCTCAAAAGTAATATAAATTTAAAATTGCTATTGTGTTTTATTTTGTATATTTTATTTTAGACTTAAAAATAATTATTTTTGGCCTAAATTTGGTATTTTTTAGCAATTTTGAGCTATCAGACAAGACTTGAATTTCACCTAAGTTCCCCACCTGCTCCTTCGTTTTTGCTCACTTTTCCCTATTCTCATTAGTTTTATCCTTTATGGTTTATTATGAAGCATTTCTCCCTGTTTTATTATCCAAATCTACATTTGACAGATGAGAATCTGAGAACCAGAAAATTTCAATGTCTAGACTAGTGATCTAAGTAGGAAGTGAAAAAGCCAGAACTGAAAGGAGGCCTTCTGATGTATTTCATTATACACACCACAGTGTCTTATTATTTTCCTCTGAATCCAATATATGCAGAAGCACACTGAATTCTGGGGATCTATTAAAGTCAGTGCTGATTGGTAATGCAAAATTAAAAATGTGGAAATCATAGGTGCTACTTGTTTGCATATTGTTCATGGAAGTAAAAGAGGAAATATTAAGTTGACTTTATTAGACTCTATCTGAACCAAAAATGCATTGAGAGCCAAACACTGAAACTATTTTTGGTTTCACCATTATGGAAGTTATTATATTTAATTCTGAACATAGTATGATAGTAGCCCTTCGATAGTGTAGTTTACTTCTTTTGGACATAAAACACCATGTTATTAGATACTATTTGGGAAATATCTTGGCAATGTTAAGATACCTAAAACCTGAAATTAATTACAAGTTTAATGGCAAAAAAGACTGCTGATCATTCAGTTATTTGTCTAATTTACAAGAATAATAGGGGTTAAGAAAAAGACAGGTGGTAAGGAACTGACCCATTCTCAGGTTAAGTAAAAAATATCATAGATACCTGCCAATTAAACTTGTAGGATGTCTTATTTTGCTCAAGTAAAACAGAACCATTTTAAGAGATTTTATTAATATTGCGGTTTCAAGAGCTTTCGAGAAACACCATTCTATTGTAGCTGGAGCAAGACATTTTTCCTATCCTTAATCTTATATTATTCATGTTTGCCTAAAGAGAAATACATTTGAGAAGAAAAATAAAATTTAAGCTGAATATATTTTATTTTGCTTTATTTCTAATGTCTTTTGAGTACAATGTTTTAATAAAGGAAGTGGAGAATAGAGACGCCCTCTTACATAGACAACTGGATGTTTTCCCAAGTCCAGTAGCTTCAGTGACCTTAATGACAGAAGAAAATCCCAGATTCCTTTTCCAGAATTTACCATGATTGTGTTCAGCAGATTAGTAATGGCTGATCAAACTGTTTTTGACTTCTAACCCTGCCTGTGTTTTGGTAGGAGAGACAAGTTAACCTGATTAAGTTCATAAAATTTCAACCCACAAAATCCAACTTGCTGATTCACGGCAGGCATTTTGTCATCTACTTGAAAGCCAGAGGAAAAAAAGAAATGCTGTTTCATAAAGATGAAAGCAGCATTTGATTGCTTGTCTAATGCATTTAATGATTGAAAAGCATCAGTGGATATTACAGAGGGAAGTATTGTTATCACTTGTTTCAAGTAATAAATTAAAAATGGAAATGAAATGGTTTGCCAAAAATGTTTAAACAAGGAGGAGGGAGAAATGTTAGCATTTTAATTCTATTCTGATTGAAGGTACTCTCGTTCTACCCTGAAAAAATAATGTCATTCTTCCAGCATGCCTCATTTCCAATAGAACTCAGTAAAATATGCACATGTTAACATTAGATTCCGCAGGGTTTAATGCAGTTACACAAAGAAGTTTTGCCAGAAGGAGGGATAAATATCACAGCCATTCATTTCACAGCACTCTCCAATCTGGCTGCAAC
This sequence comes from Trachypithecus francoisi, assembly GCF_009764315.1. Lineage (NCBI taxonomy): Eukaryota > Metazoa > Chordata > Mammalia > Primates > Cercopithecidae > Trachypithecus > Trachypithecus francoisi. Next base: position 171,625,379 of record NW_022681465.1, on the reverse strand, counting down.
AGTTTCTGTAAGCAGCACATCAGTGAATAAAAAGGAAATTAAAAGGAGGAGCAGGAAAACAGGGATTTAGGATTAAGGAGTTTTCAAAAACATTTTTGGCTTTAGAGAAAACAGTTCACAATCATTATCATGAATAAAATTACTTCTTAGCTTAGGTTGATGGAAACATTCTGAAAGCAGAGCTTTAAAATAAAATAACAAAAAACACAAAAAACTATCCTCTGAACACCATTAGTGATGATCAAGGGGAGCTACAGAAAACATCCTTGTTTTATATAGCTGAATCCCCCACTTCCTCAAATGATGCAGTAAATGTTCGCATTTGTGGCACAAGTATACATATGTAACAAACCTGCACGTTATGCACATGTACCCTAGAACTTAAAGTATAATAATAAAAAATAATAAGTATATAAAAAAAAAATTTTTTTTTAAAGTCACCAGAATACAGTGTCATTTTCCACGAACACAGTATTCTGGTGACTTTCTAAATTGGGTCTTTTAGCATTTATACTTTAGTACTTTCTATGCTCTGTATTATATTATCCTAAAATAATTAAATATTAGAGGGTATTTACAACTCTTTCATTGCAAAAATAGCACATGCTGATATTCTTAATAACAGCAAAGGAGAAAGAAAGAGAGTTAGTTTGATTCTAGTTTCATTTCTTGGCGTATCTGCTACTGCGACCTCCTTCAGTTGTCAGAGATTGGACTCAGGGCGTATGACAGCTCTCCTATCGAGGTCTTCCAAGTAGCCTTGGGTCCCTTTCAAGAATCAAGCTCTTGGGTAGCTTGTTCAGCATTCCTGTGGAGTTATCTACAAAAATTTATATCTGTTGACTGTTTATGTCTCTTTATAAAGGGTAAATAAATGAACATTGCAAATTCATTTGTACCTGTGCTCTCATTTACTTTTGTCACCCACCTTGGGAGGTAGATATTAATGTCTATCCTTTTGGTTGTTGTTGTTTACAGAAAGGAAAACTGAGTCTCAAAATCTATCTTGTGCAGATTCTTAGACCTACTGTGGGATGGAACTTAATTATGAGCTCCAGACTCCAAAAACATCACACCCTACCAGGCACTGTTTTAGAGTTCATCAGTATTTTCTAATGAACCAATTTATATAAAAAGTTCAATGTTAGCCTATAACTAAGGATATACTATAGAATTACACATAATCTAAATAAATAAATAAATGATTTAATTAATATTGCTTAATTCCCGTGGAAGGAGTATTGTGTAAGTGATTGGAATTTACACTTAATTATAAGAAGCTGGTGGTAGTCTTAACTAATTTAATTGCTTATTTGTGCCCATAACAGGCAGTAGAAAGGGATCTCTAGAAAACATTTTTCATGCTAATATTTTCAACTTGGATCTAAAAGATGTAAAAACATTTTCATTTTACATCATTTACTTCTTTTCTGTGCTAGAATTTGACTTTAATATTTAGTCCTAAAATGTATATAATAGTAGTACAATTTTTCCAAAAGGTTGACAAAATATCCCAAATTAAGTCTGATCTAGGCTTCTAAAATAAGCTTTTTAACTTTTATTTACAATACACATATCTAACAATTATATAAGGATATTATTAATATATTAAAAAGTTACCACATCATAGTAACCTTAATGACATCCTTCATAAAATATAATTTCCAGCCGGGCGGGTTCAAACCTGTAATTGCAGAGCTCTGGGAGGCCGAGGCGGGGGGGATCACGAGGTCAGGAGATCGAGAGCATCCTGACCAACATGGTGAAACCCCATCTCTACTAAAAATACAAAAATTAGTCGGGCGTGGTGGCGGCGCCTGTAATCCCAGCTACTCAGGAGGCTGAGGCAGGAGAATCGCTTGAACCCGGAAGGCGGAAGTTGCAGTGCACTCCAGCCTGGGTCACAGAGCAAGATCTCAAAAATATCTATCTGTCTATCTATCTATCTATCTATCTATCTATCATTTCCATAATTATTAAATGTTATGTTAACATTTATTTCAACTGAATTAAATTAGTTGATAAAATGACTTTTTAAAAAACCTGATGATATTCTACATGGGCATATCATAGAGAGGAAAATATTGTTTTCTATCCCCTTTCTTAGATTCATGGCTGAAGCTCTTGAAAAGAAAGACTAACACTTCGGGAGGCCGAGACGGGCGGATCACGAGGTCAGGAGATCGAGACCATCCTGGCTAACATGGTGAAACCCCGTCTCTACTAAAAAATACAGAGAAAAAAAAAAAAACAGTCGGGCAACGTGGCGGGCGCCTGTAGTCCCAGCTACTCGGAGGCTGAGGCAGGAGAATGGCGTGAACCCGGGAGGCGGAGCTTGCAGTGAGCTGAGATCCGGCCACTGCACTCCAGCCTGGGCGACAGAGCGAGACTCCATCTCAAAAAAAAAAAAAGACTAACAAGATTAACAAGATAAAAACATACAAATTTATAAAATATAAATTTTATGTGACATAGAAGCACTTATAAAGAAATGAAGACCAGAAGAAATGGGTAGACCTGGGTATTTTTTATGCTAGTTTTGACAAAAATGGGAATGCTTTTGGAGACGCATGAGTGAATAAAAAAATATGATCTAATGGTAATTAACTAGAGGAAACAGAGCAAAGCCTGTTCAGATTCTTCTCTGTGATGCTTTGTTCTTCAGAGGTAAGTACCCCTTTCCTTGGTGTATGGGAGGCATCTCGCACGTAAGGATTTTATCATCTGCTTCAGGGAGATCAGGAGGAGGTCAGAGACACTTTCCTGCCTCTGTGGTTTTCTCAGATATCTTAAGCTTAAAATACCCAGTATGCCAAGGAGCCATATTTTGAAGTAGCATGTTCTCAACCCCATCAATGTACATATGTGAAAAAAAAGATACAATTTCAGATAGTAATAAAAGCAGTATTTTCCTTGTGTGCATGCTGATGTTTCATGGACAACAGAGCTTCTATATCTTCCTTAATATCTATAGCTAATTTTCTTAGGGAATTTCACCAAATTCGTTTTTCAAGTATTTATATATTGTAGATAGACCTTACAAATTATGTCCTTATTTTAAAGGGAAAAGGTTTCAGGAATTGATAAAAATTATATTTTTCTAGGTAAAATTGTAACAACTTTAACAAGTGGGTATTTGTAATTTACTAATAAAAATATTGATTTAGCATATAAACAGTTCAGGGCATTCTTTCTACTATTGTTCATGTTACCACTTTTCTTTCATGCACATTGTTCTTCTGTAGTGACTCTTGAATGAAAAAACACCCACAATAAAGCATAATACCAACCTAAACTGAATGTGTAGTTGGTGTTATTTTGAATCTTAATGTAAGAGTTTGGAGTGGACAGATTAAATCGTCTATTTGGGACAGACTTGCGGGATCAGCTTCCTAAGGATGTGACCAGCACATTTGTACAGGCCCCCGTGCTCAGTGTTCAGAAGTACTCTCTCCAAAACCACAATCCCTCCATACACGCACCCCACCTTCATAACTGGACCCCGTGGCACTTGGGGTTTTATGAAGGTCTACAGTCACCATCTTGATGATTTTAATTGTTTTTTCTTTGAATTTGTGTTTTAAAAGTGAAGCCCGACAGGACAATGCTGCATGACTAGGAACTCAGCGCTTCCCCTCCAGGGTGTTTCCACATTTCCCTGGATGAGTTCCTAGTTACCTATTTTCCCTCCCATATGCTGCTTCCCTCTATCTCAGTGGGGACCAAACTACTGCTGTCATGAATTAACAGGCAGGGCTCCAGGGATTGTGAAGGTCTGTGCTCACTCTGTGAGCATCCCTGTGTCCGGTGGAACAGGCATTGAGTGGTAAATTAGAGAGACTGGATGAGAAAGAAAAAGCTTCTATCCTGCTTTTTCAAACAGAGCCCTGAATTTTATTTTCTTTGGGCCCTGCAAATTGTGTGGCTGGTCCTGGTAATTTGGAACGAATGTTAATGTGTATAACTATCCGAACCCACCAGTTCAGATGAGAAGGGCAGTTCTGAAGTGCATGGTATTTCGGGGTATCAGGTGCTTACTTTAGAAAATGGCCATCTAATCTTAAAGATTTAAACTGTCATCTCTCTAAGTTGTTGCTTGTCAGGCAGATGCACACTTACTAAATATCCTCAATGTGAGAAGCACTTAACTCAAAGTTCATGCAGTATGTCTTGCTGGTGGATGTACAGATTCCTTAGGCAGTGCTTGCACTGCTCTCAGACTCAGGAAAACAGGTGCAGCCATCAGAGAATTACAGTTGCATTTTAGAAAATGTCATATATAATTCATAAGAAATAATTATTTGTGTTAACTTAGAACCACAATGGTAGAATTAGTAGTATTTTCTTCACATTACAATCATCATTTTCAATGTGATTTACTCAGTATTCATAGTTTGCGAAGCATGAAATGAAAGGTTTTTCTAAAGTAGCTAGTTATTTAATCAGACTTAAAGACTACAATGAAGTACATCCATAAATGACTTTTTCTAATTTAATCATAGGTGCTTAATTCTATATATATTCATATAATAACCAAAACAAACTTCTCAAAACTTAGAACTGATACATGGGCAGAATGTAGAACGTTCTAGATGGGTAAAACGGCATCATGTTTTAAAAACTGCACTGAGGTCATTTTCTCTGTCTACCTAGAGTGCTTCCTTCAACATTCTTTTTTCAAACTGGTAACATGCTGCCTACCTGTATTTTTTTCAATTTTTAATTGTTTTAATTTTTACGAGTATGTAATAGTTGTATATTTTTAAGTGGTATATGAAATATTTTTATATAAGTGTACAATGTGTTATGCTCAAATTAGGGTGTCTGGACACCCATCACCTAAAACATTTATCATTTTTTTTGTGTTGGGAACATTCCAAACCCACTCTAGTTATTTGGAAATATACAATAAATTATTGTTACCTATAGTCACTCTACTGTGCTACCAAACACTAGATCTTATTCTTACAACCTAACTGAATTTTTGTACCCATTTACCAACCCCTCTTTTTCCCACCATTCCCACTACCCGTACCGACCTCTGGTAATCATCATTCTACTTTCCACCTTCATAAGATCATTTTTTAAGCTCCCACCTATGAACAAGAACATATGTATTTGTCTTCCAGTGGCTGACTTATTTCACTTGACATAATACCCTGCAGTTCCATCCATGTAATTACAAAGGATATCCTTCTACTTTATGACTGAATAATATTTCATTTTGTATATGTTCCAATTTTTCTTATCCATTTATTGGTTGATGGACACATATTTATTTCATATCTTGGCTATTGTGAGTAGTGCTGCAATAAACATAGGAGTACAGATATCTCTTAATATACTGAATTTCTTTCTTTTTTTTTTTTTTTTTTTTTTTTGAGGTGGAGTCTCGCTCTGTCGCCCAGGCTGGAGTGCAGTGGCGCAATCTCGGCTCACTGCAAGCTCCGCCTCCCGGGTTCACGCCATTCTCCTGCCTCAGCCTCCCAAGTAGCTGGGACTACAGGCGCCCGCCACCTCGCCCGGCTAGTTTTTTGTATTTTTTAGTAGAGACGGGGTTTCACCATGTTAGCCAGGATGGTCTCGATCTCCTGACCTCGTGATCCGCCCGTCTCGGCCTCCCAAAGTGCTGGGATTACAGGCTTGAGCCACCGCGCCCGGCCTGAATTTCTTTCTTTTGGATCTATATACCCAGCAATGGAATTGCTGGATCTTGTGGTAGTTCTACTTTTAGTTTTTTTGAGGATTCTTCATACTGTTTTTCATAATGGCTATACCAATTTACATTCCTACCAACTGTGTATGAGCTCTACTTTATCCACATCTTTGCCAGCATTTGTTATTTTCTCTATTTTATAAAAGCCATTTTTAACTGGAGTGAAATGATACCTCATTGTGGTTTTGATTTGCGTTTCTCTGATGATGAGCATATTTTGTACATGCCTGTTGGCAGAGAGACAACCTACAGAATGGGAGAAAATATTTGCAAACTATTCAACTCACAATAATCTGTAAGGAATTCAGTAACTAGAATACGTAAGGAACTCAAAAAACTCAACAGCAAAAAAAAAAAAAAAAATCTGATTAAAAATGGGCAAGAGATCCGAGTAGACATTTCTTAAAGAAGAAATAACTGTCTTAAGAGCTAGATTAAACATAATTTTTATGCATGAAAGCTCTTTGAAACTTTTCCCAGGTCTCAAGGAAATTTTTGCTCAACTGTCTCTAATATAGCACATTTTACATTTTTGCTAATTCTTCCTAGAAGAATGACATTGAACATCTTATTCAAAATTCTCTCTTCTCTCAGAATCAAAAAATCATGGGCTCATTATGAGCAGGACAGGAGTATCCATGGCACCATCCTGATGGTTCTCAGGTGTTAGGTGTATCTCTTTTTTTTTTTTTTGAGACGGAGTCTCGCTCAGTTGCCCAGGCTGGAGTGCAGTGGCCTGATCTCAGCTCACTGCAAGCTCCACCTCCCAGGTTCACGCCATTCTCCTGCCTCAGCCTCCTGAGTAGCTGGGACTACAGGCACCCGCCACCACACCCAGCTAATTTTTTGTATTTTTTAGTAGAGACGGGGTTTCACCATGTTAGCCAGGATGGTCTCGATCTCCTGACCTCATGTTCCGCCTGCCTCGGCCTCCCAGAGTGCTGGGATTACAGGCGTGGGCCACCGTGCCTGGTCTAGGTGTATCTTTAAACTATATAACTAGTTGCAGGTGCTACACAGGCTACTCCACACCTTCCCTGACCACCCTCTGCTATTAGATAAAACCAGTAACATTTTGATAAGTGTGAATAAAAGGAAACTCTCCCTGTGTATAACATCCAGTAGTTGTAGGCTCAACTGAACAATCTCACATGACTACAGTAGGCCACACTTGCTAATGGCTTCATTAGAAGAATACAAATATCATAAACAAAGCTTGCCAGTAGTGCACTACTGGTTATTATTATTTTTTTATCCATGAGAGTTGTGACAAGTGTCTAGGGCTACAACCTTTTTCTAACTCTGTGAAGTGTCACGTGTAAAAGATGAAGACCATAAGTAGGTATGAGAGTTATCCTGACTTACACTTAGTTCCCAAATAGGAATCAGTGTCTATTATAACAGTCCATAAGCAAAGAACGTGACCAATTACAAAAATGCCCAGCATCAAGAAAACTCATCTCATCATGACGTCTTATTTCAGTGGGAAAGCTTTGACTGCCTTTTATTTTCTTCTCTTGGTACTGATTGTTTAAATGTTCCCCAAGGCAAAGTTAGTAATTTATATTTTTCTATCAGATTATTTGATTTACTTGTACACATAGAAGTCTCTCTGTTTTTTTTTTTTTTTTTTTTTTTGAGACAGAGTCTCTCTCTGTCACCCAGGCTAGAGTGGTGTGGCGCGATCTCGGCTCACTGCAACCTAGGCCTTCCAGGTTCAAGCAATTCTCCTGCCTCAGCCTCCTGAGTAGCAGGGACTACAGGCGCCTGCTACCACGCCCGGTTAATTTTTGTATTTTTAACAGAGGCAGGTTTTATCATATTAGCCAGACTGGTTTTGAGCTCCTGACCTTGTGATCCACCCGCCTTGGCCTCCCAAAGTGCTGAGATTACAGACGTGAGCCACCGCGCTTGGCCTAGAAGTCTCTTAAATGCTCTTTTTCCCTGATTTCTAAAGTTATCCATTTGCTTTTTCTTTATGTTTTTCCTCTTATTCTTCCATGGCAATATATATATATATATATATATAGTCATTCTTTTCAAAATAAAAGATGATTTCAAAAATCAAGTTTTTCATTTTTTGTAACTTTGCTAGTTTTTATTAATTTTTAAATTTTCATTAGTATTTCATAGTTTGTGGAAGATTTTGTTATTTATTTATTTATTTTTGGTTTCTTGAGTTAAATGCATACCTGTTATCTTGAATTTTATTGTTTTATGAGTCAGAAAATATTGTCTGTTTGGTATCTAAATTCCCAAATATTTCTGTTTCTTAATACGAATAGAGTGATAGCAAAACATATTCTTCTTTTCCATAAGCATAAAAATTACCCTGGCTTAACTTTCAACTTTTATTTCCATGGAAACCAGATACTGGTAGATTGTCAGTCATATTACTAGGCAACATTGCCTATAATAAAAATAAATCAGGATGGATAAACTGCATCTGGTTTGGGAGGGCTGCTTTTAACAGTCAGGCAAAATAAGATAGATTTTCTTTAACATGATTTTGATCTCTTAACAGTTACTACTTCTTATAATGCAACAGACACATGACACATTGTCCTATAGTTTAAAATATTTAAAATTGTATATTTATTATATATATTAAATATTTTAAATTAAGTATGTATATATAAATATTTTATAAAATATATTTTAAAAGCTATAATTAATATACAAAAATGTATGTAATTAAAATATGTAAATATAGATTACAAAGAAGAAAATTATAAAAATTTTACCAAAATCCAAATAAATATATAATTATGAGACATGTCTGCTTAGAAAAATTTTTTGTATTATTTTCAGCATTTCCTTAGCTCTGCTTGCTGTCTTTGGCATTTTTTTAATCATACTGCCCTTACTGCATAGAAATGTTCTCAGTCGCTTAAAATGTTACTTATATAAATTAATTAACTTGACATTTAATGATTCAAGACTAAAAATTATCTAGCATCATTCACATTTTGCATATTACATTTGGGCCTCGAAACATTTATAAGAATGAGAAAATGACCCTTGAAGTGCTTGAAAACTTTGACCTATTCCATCCAAAAAGTGAATAAATCTTATATGGTTTTAAGCCAAGTCATTTCAAACATAATAGAGCAATTAACCCATGGAAATGAAGAATGGGTCGGAAGGCATTTCCATGGAGGGTGCCTCAATTTATTTTTGATTGTACAAGGTCTTTCTGTTTGTCATTTATTTTTTATTATTTCAATGTGGAATAGACTTATTTAACTTGTGTAACAGTAATAGTATATTACATCTCTATATTTGAAGTAAATGTGCAAAAAAGAATGTGGAGGTTTAAAAATTTGTGTATTTTATAACCAATAAAAATGGAAGTTCATAAAATTATTAAATAGGCAAAATTATACATGAAAAGCTATTTGAGGCTTTGTTTAGTGGGCCTGAGATAATGGATCAAATGTGATATCTCATACCATCCAGTAAGAAGCCTGGATATATGTAACAAATATTCAAAATTCAGTGATATTTAAATACATTCCTTTAATATCCAATCTTAGAATCTAATCAGCAGATATGGACTTCTACTGGTTAGACGATTTTGTTTTCTACTTGTAATATATGACCACTGAGGGTTGAGAGGCAAATATCTGCTTCCATAAGATACCTAAAAATTTGGTGGAACAGGAAAAGCCTATAATAATGTTTGCTCTTATCTTGAATGGATAGTATTGAATAAAATGCTCTCTTAATTTAGTAAGAAGGAATGGGTTAGTTTACTCACTTCAATGTACCATTAAGAAAGCATCTGCAACTGTAGTCATAGTTACTGCTTTCAGCCGGTGTCTTCACCATGTCTTTACTGAAAATATGGAGCATAAGTACTTCCCTCCTCCTCATTGTACTTTCCACACTTCTTCCAGGCACGCTCCTCATCAAAAGTTTTCAACATTTTCCATTGCCATTAATAAATATCTAGTTTTACTAGTGTAAAAGGACACCTTGCCCTCTGTCAAGCTCTTCAGAAACGTGTCTTTTCTCTTTGTAGTTTTATGCTATACAATATTGAAGGTATCGCTCTCTCTCTCTTGCTTCTATGCCTTTGACCATGCTTGTCCTTCTGCTTGAAATACCCTTATTTCATAACTAATAACATTTTATTATTTTTGAAAATTCCAACCTGTCCCTTAAATTTCAATTCAAATGCCACCTTTTGTAGGCTCACTACTCCAATGTTCATTTTAAAATATTATATTTACGTATATTGTGGCACCAATTTTTTACTATGAATGTTTGCTTTTTTAACCTTCAGATACTAATCTCCTTGGAGAGCAATAAGTAAGTTTTTTTGTATCCATGGATTCTAGAGTAGTATACAATAGGTGATGAATCAATATTTTTAAACAAATAAACATGCAAATAATAGATTGAAGGTTTAATAAACTGTAGCAGCTTATCAAAGGCTGCTGAAGACTACCACATTACATAGTCATTAAAAATATAATTGGCACATTGAATTATCTTTGTTTCAAATATATGAATTATGTACCCACACATTTGTGGAAAGTCGGCTTTGTGTGTTTTTCATACTATTTTTATTTAACACTAAAACAAAAACATTATTGTAGGACTACTGCTTGTTCATTAATAACAGCTTGAGTGCTGGTTTCCTTTAAATACATAGAGACTTATATTTCTAGATGATACAAAAATGGCACAAATAGAGGCAAGCAATGCTGTTGGGATTGTATAAAGTTTAGACCAGTTCCATCCAGGCTTTTCCACTTTCCTGTACAGATAAGTTCTTGCATCTTCTTAAGCAACTACGTGATGAAAGATTGTTTTTACTGCTTCTCTGTCTTCATGAACACCTTTAGTAATGACTCAGAGTAAGCCCTCGAGTCTCATTGACCTGTATTCAGAGATTTTTCCGGTTTTAATCTTGGAGATAGAAGAGTGAGTTATTGACTTTTTTTCCTTTTTGATTGTTCATTTAGATCATTTAGTACTAAAACATTGTCATTGTAGTTGGGTAATATAATGAAAATGATCACTTATTAATCTAATAGAATGCTGACTAATAATTTTGTCACAGGATGACTAAATTATTTACTCTGCTGCCTGTATATATGTTCATGTGGCTATATGGGGGAAACCACATTCTCTTTGGGGGTTTGCTTAACCCCAAATGAAAGGGTTAAAACAGGGGTTTCTCAGATGGACTTTAAGATTTAAAAAAATACACTTAAAGGCATTCCTCTGTCTCTGACTTTTCTAATAATTTATAAATCAATTAATCATTATACGAGGTTTATAGTGAGAGCATTCTGAACCTATTGTTGTGAGTGTAAGCATAAATATTCTTCATTCCATCCTAACTTAAATAGAAGACCACGGATGCACTCCACATTAAGTGGTGCTAAACATGTCTGATGTTGGCTTGTCAGGGTGATAATTGTGGCATTTCTTTTTGTTTTCCAAAAAAAATTCATTAATTAGAGATATGGATATAATTTATTTTAATGTACTGTTTTAAAAGTATTGCAGATATTCCTAAAGTGAAGAAAGATTAATTCTATGGCTAATTATCTGCTATATCAAGGAAAAATATCCCTTTTTTAATCTGGTAATAAGTTTAAACTATATAGATTGCAATAAAAATTACATCATTCTTACATTATAAAGTGTTGTGAAATTACACTTTGTGGTTATTATTTCAAATGAAAGATCTACCTTAATGGAAAAGTATTTCTTAACTATATTGAAAATTTATTATACTTAATATCAAATTTATCTGAAATTCTAAACACTGTTAGGAATAAGGGAAGATCTTTTAATTTAGGTATAATCATACTACTGTACTTAAATTTTGATGACTAAGTTACAAAATAATATATACAATTTAAATGTTTTAATATTTATTTAAATATTTTAATATTTATTTAAAATGTTTAGACATTTAAAATAAAATGCTTGACAATGTAAATAATCTAAAAGTATTTTTATTATTAACAGATGATTGCTTCATTTTTAATAATTTTTATGTGTTTTTGTTAAGCCACATTTACTGTTTAAACTGACCATATTTGTATTTTGTTTTCCTTCTTCTGACAGCTCCTTCAGATTGGAAGGAATACCTTTACTTGGGGGCATGTCAATTCGTTTTTCTCACTTCAGATTCATCTTTATGACTTCTTGAGGACAGATCTAATTCTAAAGTAATCAGAAGCCTGACCATCTCAGAGCAGCAAATCTCTCAGCCTTGGAGCACAAATGATCTCTGATACAGTCTGCATAAAATCATCTTCCTCTATCTGACAGCCATGAGCAGAGCCTTGGGGGTAAAAACAGCCACAGCCTTAAATCTCTTCACTCAGAAACTACCATGAATATAAAATAAATAGATGGAAAGGACTAAACAAGAAGCCAACAAAACCTGAACACCAAACCAACTCATCTTGTTTCACTATGAAAATAAACTGTTCCCAGATGTGAGACCAACAAAATTAATATTAAGCAATTAAACCAGTAAATTATAAACTGATTTATCATTTGGGAAGGTTAAAGTATAGACATACGAGGTACTTCTAGTCAGAATTACACATCATTTCAAAATATGTAGACAAAAAAAAAAACTGAATGAACAGAGAAACATTGCAGCGATGAACAGTCTTAGGACAAATGTTGCTTTTTCCAGACAGAGGGTGTTCGCCATCTTGTGTATAGCCTCAAAGCCATCCTGAGATAATAGCATTGTTGTCAATTGCTTGAAAAATTTTCGCGTTCAATCCTTCACCCTATAATGGTTGGAAGAGGGGGGAAGTCAGTTCTTACTGATTACTTCTCAGTGAACTTCTAATATTTGCACTGTCACTTCCATTCAGGGTAATGATGTGTGCTGTTATTTGCACAGATGGTCCCGTGAGTTTTGAGACCACAGCAAGCAGTTTCTTGCAGGAATCCAAAATGGAAAAATGTAAGAATTCTCAAGACATCGATTTTTCTTCCTTCCAAAAAAAAAAAATCAGTTATCTAATAAAAAATGGATTTGATTTTAAAACAAATTTAAAAACAACTACAGAATAACAATGAAAAAGCATCAGTGTGGTCAAAGGAATGAGAAAGGGATCCAAAGTTTTTAATGAAGATCATTTGATATCATTAACAACCAAGAAGTCAAATACAGTGAAATGCATACTAAGCATTTGTGTTGAACATCCATTTGTTCTCTTAATTAAAAAGTCATTTTTAATTTGTATTTGGCATGTAACAGTTTTTATAGCCAAACAGCATTTTCAGTTTATTTTTCTAAATAAATGTGTTGTTTGTAGTTGCTTATTTGATTTGGTTTTCATTACCAAGAAAACAAGTTTCTTTTGGTTCATTGGCAAGCTTTTGTCATATTAATTCAGAACTAATGGAAGATTGATATTTCAAATATTTTTGTAGTATAAAATTATGCTTTCTGTTTTCTAAGCTCTGAAAAACATGATATATTTTTCACTATGACTTTCTTGTGAAGGGCTATTTTAATATTATAGTTATAGGAACTATTGAGAATTAATTTTAGTACAAAGGAACATTGCTAGAAAACAGAAAGCTCAGGTATCGTATCAGTAAGGATTTTTTCTAAGTTTTGTTTCTGGAATTCTGTTCAGAAGGTAATAATTAGATAAAAGAGGTCATTAATTATACCTAAAGTGTTCTCATTATTGTTATCCAGAAGTCTGCTAAGAACTTCTATCATCTATCTATCTATCTATCTATCTATCTATCTATCTAACTATCTATCTATCATCTATCTATCCATATCTAACTATATCTATCATCTATCTATGAGTAGGTAATCATACCTGGAGCAAAAATGGAGCTCAATCAAAAAGGGCTGACTGTAGTGTACAATTCACACAAATTGCACTTAACAATTAAAAGAATAAGTCATTAGGCTTATTCCTAAACTGTGATATAAAATCAAATTCCCAACATATGGTTCTGTATACTTAAATTGGTTTACACTCTGCAATACCTCCTGGTACTTAGAATATCTTGCAATGTAATGAAGAAAATTTGTTTTGCATGATTTGAACCTCTGAAAACTAATACATAATACATTAAAATAATCCAGCAAGGAATCAATTTTCCAGTTCCTGTGAGATTATGGGCATTGAAATAGATGCCTGGACTCATCTGTATTATTTTAAAATCCATGCTGACTGCTTCAATCTATAAATTATTTGAACTTATAAATAGGAAAGCTAACTTTCCCAAAAATATTTAACAATAAAATTAGGCAAGCACATGTGATAAAAAAAAAATAGTTCTTTATTTTGTGCTTATACTCAGTGAGAAACAGCATTTCATCAGCTGTAGTCTCTGATGAGCTTCTAAAAGACAGCAAATATACGAAATGATCAGATCTGTTCTTCAGCAGGATAACTCCAGTAGTAGTTTATAAAGTGAGTTAGAATGAGACTGGAGGTGGCCAGACTAGGAAAAGTGTCTAAAATTTTCCTTGAATTTAGTTTGTTTTTTCTCTTAAGTTTTGATTATATTTACTTTCTTAGTTATTTCACTTGTCCATCACTGTTTCTTCTTTCATCTTCAACTTTTAAACCTGCTATTCTCACAAGTCAATATTACTTTTACAAAATCTATTAAACAACTGCCAGTCCCTACTAAGAAGTACTACTTAACAGGTTTTCATTTTTATCTCAAAATGGCAGTGTAGATAATCTTCACTTCCTAACCTTTGCTTTTAGAATGCTGGTGTCTTACACATAATATGCAAGTCTCTCCTTGCTGGCCTCTGGTCACATAATTATTATGATTACTTAGGTAAGATAATCTTGCTTATTTACTGAGTGCTCACTGTGGGACATGAATTATGTTTTTAGGAACAAAAGGGTGAGAAAAAATACATAGCTATATGTAAATATATAGATCTATATTAATAGAGTCTAAAATCTAGTTGGAGAGAACTACATTAAACATTTAATTACACGTTAACAAAAAATTACAATATGCTAAATTATATAAGGAAAAGTATGTGGACTGGGTGTGGTGGCTCATGCCTGTTAGTCCAGAACTTCAAGAGGCTGAGGCCAGGAGGATCCCTTGAGTTCAGGAGTTCAAGACCAGCCTGGGAAAAATGGTGAAACCCTGTCTCTACCAAAAATATAGAAATTAGGTGGCTATGGTGGTGAGCACCTGTAGTTCTAGCTACTTGGTTAGCTGAGGTGGGAAGATGGCTTGAGCTCAGGAGGAGGAGTTTGCAGTGAACCAAGATTGTGCCACTGAACTCCAGCCTGGATGACAGAGTAAGACCTTCTGTAGTTGTGTGTCTAAACATAGAAAAGACACAGTGAAAATATGGTACAATCTTGTGGGACTACCATTGTATAATATACGTTGTTCCTTGTTAATGGAATATGGTTATGTGCTGAATGTA
Organism: Trachypithecus francoisi; assembly: GCF_009764315.1. Classification (NCBI taxonomy): domain Eukaryota; kingdom Metazoa; phylum Chordata; class Mammalia; order Primates; family Cercopithecidae; genus Trachypithecus; species Trachypithecus francoisi. The sequence goes on along the minus strand of NW_022681465.1, from coordinate 171,610,239 downwards.
TGCAGTACAACAAATATAGGTATGTGTAACTCCTGAAAAGACGTTGCTTTTCTTTTTTTTTTTTTCAGAAAAAAGAAAATAAAAATAACAAGAAAAGGTATATGGTATGCAGATATCACATGTCCAGTGGATCTAATCCAGTGGGTAGAGAAAGCTTTGAACTGAGATCTGAAGGGTGACTAGTGGGTGAAAAGGGAAAATCATGTGCAAAACACTGCAAAGGGGAAGAAGAAAGTAAGACATCAGAAGACCTGAAAAAGTCTAGAGTTGTGCAAAGAGAAAAAAGAGAGTAGTGCAGAGAAGACTGGCTAGATGGAAATCAGATCTTACCTATCTACATCCTAGGTAAAGAAACAAAAATATGAAAAGTAAAAACGATATAAAGAATAAAACGGTATGAAGAGTAAAACAATATGAAGGGTAAAAACAGTAAGTATGCAGAAATGACAGAAGTATAGTCATGTATTGATTAACAACAGGGATACTTTCTGAAAAATGAGGAGTTAGGTGATTTCATTATTGTGCAAACATCATATAATTTACTTACATGAACCTGGACTCTATAGCCTATTTACTTGAAGGGCACAAACCAGTACAACAAATTACTGTATTGAATACTGTAGGCAGTGGTAACACAAAGGTAGTTGTGTATCTAAACATACCTAAACATAGAAAAGATACAGTGAAAATATGGTATTACCCTGTGGGACCACCATTGTAAATATACATGGTTCCTTGTTAATGGAATGTGGTTATGTGCTGAATGTATCCAGTACAACAAATGTAGGTATGTTTCACTCCTGAAAAGACTAAGATGACATTTCCCTCCCACCACCAAGCCCACCATAATCTCCCTCACTCATAAACAGGAAAGATTTACTTGCACTGACGAAACAAAGAAATGCAGAAAGTTACACAATTGAAACAACAGGTTAAAATATATCTGACTGAGTGTAAACTATAAGAAAAAGAGGCTCAAAATGAATATGATCATGACTCATATTACTGTGCTTTGCTTTATTGTGCTTCACACAGATGTTGTGGTTTTTACAAGTTGAAGGTTTGTGGCCTACATGGGGCAAGTCTATCAGCACCATGTTCCAACAGCATGCATTTACTTTGTGTCTCTATGTCATATTTTGGTAATTCTCACACTATTTCAAGCATATGCATCATTGTTATATTGATATTCATATTATTATATGTGTTATGGTAATATGTGATTTTTTGATGTTACTATTGTAATTGTTTTGGGGTGCCAAGACGATGCCCATATAAGATGGTGAACTTAATAAATGTGTGTGTTCTGACTGTTTCATCAAGCAGCCATTCCCCTATTTCTCTTCTGTCCTTAGGCCTCCCTATTCCCTAAGACACAAGAATATTGAAATTAGACCAATTAATAACCCTACAATGTCCTCTAAGTGTTTAAATGAAAGAAAGATTTGCATGTTTCTCATTTTAAATCAAAGGCTAGAAATGGTTAAATTTAGTGAGGAAGGCATATTGAAAGCTGAGACGGGCTGAAAGCTAGACTTCTTGTGCCAAATGATTTGCCAAGTTGTGAATGCAAAGGAAATGCTCTTGAAGAAAATTAAAACTGCTCTAGTAAAAGCACAAATGATAAAACAAAAAAGTGAAGCAGCCCTATTGCTGATATGCAGAAAGTTCCAGTGGTCTAGATAGAAGATCAAACCATCCACAACATTCCCTTAAGCCAAAACCTAATCCAGAGCAAGGCCCTCAACATAGAGACAATATCCTCCACCAGCAAAACGATGACAACTCATGAAGGCTCAGATGATTGCTAGCACTTCTTACTAATAAAGTATTTTTAAATTCATATATACATTTTTAGACATAATGCCACTGCACAATTAATGGACTATAGTATCTAATAAAATAACTTTTATATGTTCTGAGAAACAAAATAAAAGTATGTGACTGGCTTTATTGAGATATTCACTTCATGCAATGACCTGGAACCAGGAACATCTTCGAGGTGTGTCTATATCAAAGAGATCAAAATTCTAAATTAAAAAATTAAGAATGGCCTTGGAAGCATTTTCAAACTTTTACAGGACATAATACTCGATGGAGATAAAAAATTATTCAGTAGTCCTATATTAATTCATAATGACTTCAGCAACTATAGATAGACTAACAATAAACATGTATAAAAAATGTGTTGAAACTAACTTGTGTTATATTGTGTTTGCCTATATTTGCCAGAAAACCCAAAATAATAAATAAGTGTCTGTTTATACCTAAAAAGGTAACTCTATGAAATCATCAGGAATCAGGTTTCTTTCAACTTTCTGCTCTGACATCCTTAAAATATAATATTTTTCCCCATGATCCTCAAAGGTAGATAGAACTCCAGACAGTATGCACATGTTCCAGGCAGTAGGATGAGGAGACAGCTATTTCCTTCTTTTAAAGAAAACTTACTGAAAACTATTCATACAATATTTTGGTATCTTTGGCATTGTCCAAATCTGAAGCACAGGAAGAATTCAGGAATTTAGTATTTTGGCCGGCCATGTTGAATGAATTTGGCATTCTGACACTAAAGAGGCTGCAGAAAATAAATGATAGTATACACAACCATCTAATTCATCATGTGCTAGTTTGAATATTGAGAAATTTTGGCATTAAATTATATGCAAACGTGAGAGAGTTAAATTTTCAGCATATATTTTCAAGAGCAAATTGGTAAAGTAGAGTCACAGCAGATGCACATTTAATCTTCGAGGATTCTGCTACACTCATGTTTATTCCTTTCTGTAAATATGTGCACAAGAGTGATCAGATGGTGAGACTCATATCTCCTGTTGTGAACAGCTCATCACACTGTGGTTCTGGTTCATAAGGCACATGCACTTTATAGGTGAGAAAAGGGATTGTAAGGGAAATTGTAACTATGGGCATTCATACTCCATTATGATAGTTTAATGTATTGGTAAATATACTTTATCAATAACTGACTTGTGCACATTTTAGTAGGGTGTTTTTATCACTTGTTTTTTGGAAAAATGAACACTAAAGTAATACAATATTGTCTTTACTTAACAAGTACTTAACGTTTTGGGGCACATTTTATGCTGGATCTGAAAGCATCCCTCATACCTTTTGGTTTGGACATGTCTAAAGAAGGGCTTGTTTATTGAGGATAGTGAAAATATTCAGGTATTCCTGAGGCTTTGATTGAGGAAACAAAACACTCAAAATGTAAAAATAATTATGTAAAGGAGATCCATGGGTTCCACAGAAAATGCAGGTCTCCACAGTTATAAGCACTTGCCTAACCACAATCATATACTTTCTTTAGTCTTTTGCCAACCATGCGTGTATAAAACAACTACATCAATCAAAATGATTTGAGATTTAGAAGTGAAAAAATAGAACACACTATGACATGCAGTGTGATCCATCAGAGAGAAGGAAGTCCACAGAATTAAAGACATTGCAATCTTTAATCAAAAAGTAAAGCTAATCCTTGGAAGACTAATTTAACCAATGCTTATGATCAAAATGAGTGTTCTAAGCCATGGACACATATGTTGTGCAAGCACCAGTCAATTTCTCTGAGGATGCTCTACAATGTGTTGGGAAAAGTATCTAAATATTTCAATAGTGTTTATTCTTATATTATTTAATGTACAAATTGAATCTGCAATTTGCTAATGAATCTATTTCTGAATAATTTCCATGTTTCTATAATTGAATGCAAATAAAATACACATAAATTTTTAGTGAAACCTGAAAGACTGCAAAAATGAATAATATTTAGTGTACTAACAACAGTTCCTTTGGAAAATTAGCAAGCAGGAAATACACAGTACTTTATCATATTTAAAGGAAATGCACTTTAACTTAAAATATCTAGAAATTGAGGGAAAAAAGCTTGACCAGGATATGAGAAAGATACACAGCGTCTTACATTACTTTAAATTCAAATTTTCATTTTACATAAGAAATATTTTAAATTCATCATTATTATAAAAATTAAAATAATACATATAAAACAAAAGTCCCCACATACTACCATTTACACACTCTTCTCTAGAGGGAATTACTGTCATCTTTGATGTAAATATACATTAAATATAAATGTCAATAGAAAAATAGGATGGTGTGTATATGAATATGAGTACATGCATGCTTTACATTCATAGAATCATAATTTATATAATGCTCTACTACTTAAATTTGTTCCACTCAGAAATGGATCTTGGGAGAGAGGGGCAGAGCCAGATGGCAAAATAGAAGTCCCCACTAATCTTACCCCTAGAAAGGATGCTAATTTAACAACTATCTACAAATAAAAAGCACCTGTAAGAACCAAAAATTAGGTGAGCACTCATAGTACCTGGTTTTAACTTGATTTTGCTGAAAGAGGCACTGAAGAGGTAGGAGAAACAGTCTTGAATCACCAGTGCCACCCGTCCCCATTGCCCAGCAGCAGCTTTACCCTGCAGAGAGAGAATCTGTGCCATTGGGAGAGGGAGAGAAAAGTAATTGTGAGACAGTGCATTGATCTCAGTGCTGCTCTATTATACCAGAAAGCAAAACTGGACTGAACTCAGCTGATGCCTACCCGCAGAGGGAGTGATTAGAGCAGCCCTAGCCACAGGGGAATCACATCCCAGTGGTTGAAACTTGACTTCCGGCAAGCCTTACCGCGTTGGGCTAGAGTGCTCTGGGGCCCTAAATAAACCTCAAAGGTTGTCTAGGTCACAAGAACTGCAACTCCTAGACAAGTACCAGGGATGAGCTGGTTTCAGAGCCAGTGTATGTGTGCGTGGTGGTGGGAGGTGGTAGCACCAACTGAGACACCAGCAGGGTGGCTGGGAGAGAGCTGTCGCTACTCCTCCCCTAGCCCAAGGAAGCATGGCTTGTGGCTCCAAAAGAGATCCCTTCCTTCTGCTTGAGGAGAGGAGAGGGAAGAGTGAGGAGGACTTTGTCTTGCATCTTGGATACCAGCTCAGGCACAGCAGGGTAAGGCACTGGTCGTAGTTGTAAGGCCCCCTTTTCAGGCTCTAGCTCACAGGTAACATTTCTAGACACACCCTTGGATAGTAGAGAACCCATTACCTTGAAGGAAAGGACTATTCTTGGCCGCATTCATTACCTGCTAACTAAAGAGCCCTTGGGCCTGAAATAACCAACAGCCCTACCAGGTAGTACGCTGTGGGCCTTGGGTGATACTCTGAGACTTGATTTCTTCAGGTGAGTCTCAGCACATTCCCAGCAGTGGTGGCTATAAGGAGAACTCTTTCTGCTTGAAAAAAATGAAGGAAAAAATAAAGTAGACTTTGTCTTGTACCAAAGGTACCAGCTCTGCCACAGGGGTATAGAACACAAAGAGAGCTCTTGGGGTTCCTGATTCCAGGACTTGGCTCTTAGATGGAATTTCTATACCTTCCGTGGGACAGAGGAGAGCCCACTGCCCTGAAGGGTGAGTCCCAGGCCAGGCAGCATTCACCACAAGCTGACTGAAGAGCCCTTGTGCCTTAAGGGAACACTGGAAGTAGCCTGGCAGTACTCCCCATGGGTCTGTGGTGGCAGTGGCCATGGGGCAAGGCTCATCTACTTTTGACAAGGGGAGGGAAGAGTGGGAATAACTGCATCCCGTGGTTTGAGAGCCAATTCAGCTGCAGTGCAATAGAACGCCAGGTAGACTTTTACGTTTTTTTACTCTAGTCCTTGGTTCCCAGATGGCACCTCTGGCCCCATCCTTGGCCAGGGGGCGGTAACTGTCCTGACGGAAAGGAACCGACCTTGCTAACTTTGCCACCTGCTAACTGTAGAGCTCCAGGGCCTTGAGCTAACATAAGCAGTAGCCAGGGAATAGTTACAGAAGGCCTTGTGCTCAATGTCATTAAGCATCAGAGAAATGCAAACCAAAACTACAATGAGATTTCATCCCACTCCAGTTAAAATGGCTTATATCCCAAAACAGGCAAAAACAAATGCTGCTGAGGATGTGGAGAATAGAGAACTCTCATACTCTGATGGTGGGATTGTAACTTAGTACAACCACTATAGACAATAGTTTGGAGATTCCTGAAAAACTAAAAATAGAGCTACCATATGAGCTAGCAATCCTACTCCTAACTATATACCCCAAAGAAAGGAAATCAGATATCAAAGAGATATCTGCACTCCCATGTTTATTGCAGCAGTATTCACAATAGCCAAGATTTGGAAGCAACCTAAGTGACCATCAACAGATGAATGGATAAAGAAAATGTGGAACTTACACACAATAGAGTACTATTTGGTCATTAAAAAGGAATGAGATCCTGTCATTTGCAGCAGTATGGATGGAACTAGAGGTCACTAAGCGAGATAAACCAGGCACAGAAAGACAAATTTTACACGTTCTCATGCATTTCCGAGAGCTACAAATTAAAACAAATGAACTCATAGAGTTAGAGAGTAGAACGATGGTTACCAGACACTGGGAAGGGTGGTCAGTGAATGCAGCAGGGAAGTGGGGTGGTTAATGGGTACAGAAACATAGTTGTAAAAATACATGAGACCTAGTATTTGCTAGCACAACAGGGTGACTATAGTAAAAAAACGTTGTAATTGTTCACTTTAAAATAACTAAAAGAGTGTATTGGATTGTTTGAAATACAAAGGATAAATGCTTGAGGTAATGAATGCCCTATTTATCCTGATGTGATGATTATGCATTACATACCTGTGTCAAAATATCTCATGACCCCATAAATATATAAATATACACCCTACCATGTGCTCACAAAAATTATAAGTTAAAAAAATTAAAAGAATAAATCTTGAATATCTTTTCATTTATATATGAAAAGATAGATACATATATAATATATATTATATATTTTTAAAAATTGCTACTTGTATCTCATGATAATGCCTTATCTATGTCAAATGCTAATTTAATCACTCATTTCTCAGTCGTGGGATATTTAGGTTATTTTCCGCTCTTACAATCAATACTGTATGGGCCACTGGTGTAGTTGATTTTCTATGCACTTGTGTATATTCCAGTGTAGAAACTGAGAGCACCTCTTTCTTCAAGAATATCCATAGCCAGTGTTATAGCATTTATAAATGCTACAGATTTTTGAATTATATTCTTATTATTTGATAGTAATGGTAGTGCTGTATGAAAAGTCCTTTGTTCATTTCAGGAAATTCTACCCAATTAACAAGAAATAAAATTAAGAAGGGAGAAAAACCTAAGTTTGAGAGGTAATAGGAAATTTCACTGGAGAAATGTCCTTTGGTGCAGTAATTATTATTTTCCAAGAGTATAGATGTAGACATTAGTTAAGGAAGCGCAAGGAAAGACGACAAATACATTTCAAAAAGCAAAACATGCTCCTTAAGGATACTTACAAAACATCAGAAAATACTATGCTTGTTAAATCTTATTTGTTGTGTGATGTCAGTTAATGTTAAGGCTTCTGTTTAAAGGGTCATTAAATATTTTCCCCCTCTAGAATGAAATCACGCTTTTAAGAAAAACAAACAAACAGTTGTTTAATTATGGTATGAAATAGGAGATGTGTTCTTATAATCACTGCGGCTTAGTCACAAAATTGCTTCTTTTAGAAATTCAACAGTTTCAACAGGAGAATATACATAGTTAATGTAGAACAAATAAAAATGTCCACTTATGTAGCCTAACAGTTATTTTAAAGGAAATAAAAAGTATCCATTTGAATTTCAAATGTCAGAATATTCTATTTGCACATTAAAAGTATTAATATTCTACCAAATATTAACTAATGTATGTAGGTATTAAAGTTGTATTGTCATGAACAATTAGCAGATGATTAAGAAGTTAAAATTATTTAGTTTTCTCAGAGAAAAACACTCCCGTCCCCCAAGAAATAGGAAATAGTTCTAAACTACTCCTTCCGTGTAGACCATTCGAGAGAATACTGAGAAGTGCTGAAGTAGAAATGGACTTTGCCAATGGATTTTTACTAGCATGGTTTATTTTCTTCAGCATCTGTGATATAAACTGGACACTCATGTTTTCCTAAAGAAAATAATTAAATTTGCTAAGAAAATTAAGATAACCGAAGCAAAACTGAAAGCAAAAGAGAGAAGAGATAAAAGTTTGCTTTTACTTGAGATTTGAGAAGCAGCCTCCCTTTTTTGTGAGAAAGCTCTTTTAGATACAGGTTTTTCAAAGCAGAAAAGATCTGTCAACATTACCTACTGGAAATACTGACAAAAATAACTTGAATATTAAATTACCAAAGGAAGCCCCAAAGTAGTTCTCTTCAGCCTTTTCTGGAGGCAAATTATCTCAACCTACTGGCAACCTTAACTTCTAAAAGAATCTTCATGAAATCCAACACTTTAAAGTCATCAACCCTTCTTCCAGGAAACTCATAATCCTTGAATTTAGGCTGGGTCCAATTTAAAATCTTGCTCTTGAGTATTCTCCTTTACTCATTTCACACATCTTGAGCAGGTATGTTCTGAATTTGCTCAGGTGAATAGGGATTGAATGAAGAACAAAATAGACAGCTTGCCCTTATGGAACCTGGAATCTACTTCAGAGAGGGGCAAGGAATCTGGCAATTAAAATACAGACTGAGAAGACCTTTGGTGCGGATGGTAGAGCTCACTCATACTCAAACCATTTTCTTGATGCCAATGAATTTAGATGCCAGAAAGTATATATATTTTCTTAGAGAGAAATTAAGATTGCCTTAAAGGAAACCGTTCCATTTCTAAATAAACTACCATATCTAAAGCCATCACTTGGAGTGGCATATCACCTAAAGAAGCATATTCTGTCAATACTCCACCAACTGGGATGGGCATAGAAGGTAGAGTCCTTTCTGGATTGGCCATCAGGTAATATGTTCCTGACCTGTGGTATTCAGAAATGGTTTATTTTATTATGCTCCCTTCCAAAAAGGACTTGAGGAAGCCTATACCAAAGACAATTCATGCAAAAAAAAAAAAAAAAGAACCACTCATAGTCACAAACATGAACATAGTAGCAAAAGAAAGGAGATAAGGCAAATGCTTTTACTGTAAGGGTTAATACATTCGCATTGCAAAGCATAAAATTTAACTTCCTAGAAATCAGGGCAAAACTGAAAAATATTAACCTGTATAATTAATTCACTAGAAAGAGGAAAACAAAGTGCCAAGAAATGCAATAAAAGCCAAGAGCTTAACAGTGAAGTACTGTACATTTCAGTAAAAGAAGTTTTGTAAGTGAGCATGCTAATGCAGTCTGTTTGTTGTTTCTTATTTTTTCAAGACTAAAACTTGAAATAACTAGGTGACTGGATCTAAAAGCCTTTCTTCTGTATAAGCCAATTTTTTTGCTACTTTGGAGTTTCCAAATCCTCTAAATATCTGTTTTTTTCCACATTGAATAAACTCCCTCTTCCCCTGCTTGTCACGCACTGTAGGATAAACCAGTTCCTTCTCAGCGTCTCTGCAGAATGTTCATTCCTCCCTTTTCCCAACTCCTCCACTTGCCTGTTCCCACTGATTTCTCGGTTCCTCAGGTCAGCCCTTGGGCTAGGTCTCTTTCTCCACACTGTTTCTCCTCAGACTGAACACCACCTGTATTCTCTTTTCACCGAGGCACAAATAACACATGGCTTTTCTGGGTCTAGCAAATTTTACTGAAACAAGAGAAATAGTGGAGGATGATAGCCTTGCTCAAGGACCAGCACTCATTTTAATGTGTACCTTGGATAGTATTAATCTAAAATTTCACATTTTGCATTGCAGAATGTCAGGTTTTTTTGTTCATATCCTACGTATTGTAATCTCTCTTTCATATCCAAATTACAGCCATCTCAGCTGACCACATTTTCAGACCATTCTGTCTCTAACTGCCTTCAAGCCCCAGTGATCGTCACTTTCTTAAATAAAGCACTTTATCATAAAGACCTTCTTTTGCAAAGCCAAGAAAACTCTTTGAGATAATTTCTTCAATAAAGTCCCATCTATATAGTGCTTTCCACTAAAAGCTTGAAATTAAGAGAGTGCTTGTTAAAACAATGAAATTCTTAGGCACCTGGTAGGATAGAAAATAAATAGAAATATTTATTTTTTTCATCTGTCTAAAGAAATTCCTTAGAAGTTGTGGGAGAGGGATTGATGGTTTCACTGTGAATGTCTCATTTTTTGTGTTTTGTTTTTCTCCAATCACATGAGCACTGTTGTAAATAGATTTTTATAAATGAACTTATGCCCTCTTGTGGTAAAATGATTAACCTAACCATTAAACTTGTTCTTTTTGTTGTTGTTGTTTGTTCTATATTTTATTTGAGAAAGAGAGAGAGAATACAAAGATGTAAAGGCCTGTCTTCTCTTCTGTACACATTAATGGCTTAAGTTATCATCTGTACTGGTAGTTACAAAACATAATAATCAAATATTTATATAATTCTATAAACTTGGTAGGGCAGAAATCATTTGAGGGAATACAGTAAGTTTAATTACTTTACAAAGGTATTAATTATACAAGAAACAAATATGTTAGAAATTCAGGATTGATGCTAACATTCTACAAATTTTTAATCAGTGTCTACTAGGCTGAGGGATGATTTTAAGAACTGGGATAAAATAATGCAAGAAAAACAATAGAGCTTGTACTCTAATGAAAATAGTTAGATGACCAGTAGACACAAATGTAATAACAAATACAGAATATGTCCAATGTTAATAAGAAATATAAAGAAAACTACAGCAGTGTGTGGTGAATAGAAAATGATGAAAATTGGGAAAGTAAGCATTATTACAACACTATTTTATACAAAGCAGTATACAAGAATGGAATCCTAGGGCACTCCATTATTTGGAAGTCAGAGAGATGAAGAAGAAACACCAATGTGTGAACTATGTGAACATTGGGCTAGTAAAATAGAAAAAAAACTAAGATAAATGAAAAGTTTTAAAAAAAGTGTTTTAAGAGGTTAAATACCAAATATCATGAAAATGACTAACCTCATTTTAGCAAAAAGCCCAGTATTCAATCAAAAGGCAATCTATGTATATACTTTATATTCAACTATGTGTTAGGAGCAAATTAGCTTCTTATAGACAAGGCTACAAGAGTTACAGGTGGTGATCATGATGATGGCTCATATTCTATCTGGTTATGTATGCAAAGTGATGCTGGTCTAGAACTACACATGGTGAGTAATCACATTTAACTCTCCAGCTTCACCAGCAATCAAATTCAATTCAAGAGGTATTTGTGAGCCACTCTATTTTGAGTTATATTATACCTGCTTCGGCAGGGTGAAAGAACAGACATCCAGGCAGCTTGCATTACTGTTAAGTCTCAGACTGAGACTGTATTGTTAATTTAAAAAAAAAACAACAACAAAAACTGATTTATTATAACAGACAAAGTAGAAAGGAGCAACAAGGAGCATCCAATAATTGATGATTAGGTGCAGTGTTACCCAGGGACTGGTGTGTTCTGCAGGGCTGTTGCTGTGGTGCTCATCTGGACAGGGAGAGGACCTAAGGATGATTGGTAGGTAACACAATAGGGATGAGATGTCAGGCTCAGACCTTAGGGTCCTAAGTGAAAGGTTGTATGATTGATCTGTGTAAAACCTTGGGGATGTGAATGGAGTGGGCTATAAAGACTCTTTTACCAGGGTGGCATTGATAATGGATGACCAATCATGCTTCTTTGTTGGAACTAATGTGAAGATCTCAACCATGTTCCTTTGGTGCTCATTCTCACTCCAAGTCCCTTATACCATGTTGCTTTCCCTGAGCCTCCCTTTCTATCCCAGTTCGTCCCTCTTTTTCTGTGCAAAACTTCTAGTTGTCAGTCTGGGATGAGTAGTGCTCAACTGGCTCAGTTGTGGTCAGGTCTTCCTTCAGCTTTCCCAGTAGCTTGGAAATATCAAATAATATGCTCTTCTGCATGCATGGAACCTGTATCTAGGGTGTGAGTAGCTAAAAGCCTTGAGGTTTCCTGAGAAGAAGAGGAAAACACTACAATATGCAAGTATCCATTGTTCCAGGATCTGTTCCAGCTTTCTTAGCAATGTTTACTGCTGAAAGGAGACAGTGAGGAAATAGATTTGTTTGATTTAACTTTACCATCACTACTGGTAAACAGCAAATAAGCTTTGAATTCTGAGTGCTAAGAACACTATGTACATATAGAAAGTGCACCTGGTAATTATCATACTTTAAGAATTGGAAGATAGTCCTGGATCATCAACAGGATAATAGGTAATAGGAGTGGTTGATGTATTTTTCACCTTCCATTTAGTTTATTTCTTTATTTTTTACTCTTGAAGTCTTCATATGTTAAATTATTACTCTGGAGAACATTACAGGTCTCATTAGTTATAATGGCAAAAACATACAGGAATGGTTACAGGGCTAGATAATAAGATTGATAACAAAAGCATTGGACATGATTTAACTTAGAGAAGAAACAAGTTAGGGGAAAACTGACAAATACTTTTCAAACGTGTGAATAATGCTTACAAAGAAAAGACTATTAAGCACTTAGTTTCCATGAAGACAATGTAAAAATAAACTGGCATAATTAAACCTTATTAAGTAGACTTTTTAAAGTAAAGATAAAATTCTCCTGGTCGTGTGTACTGTGTTAAACCTCGGTTGACTGATTTTTCTTCAGTCTGGCATTGATTGATTTTTAGCCTGGTTTCTCCCATCCGGAAACTGAGGAAGCACTTGTGGACATTTATGTTCCATTCAGAAATGGAACATAAATTATTATTAATAATAACTCATAGCAAGGAAAAATGAAATATGATAAAATAGAAGTATGTACCTGTGTGTCCCTGCTCCCTAAAGCCCCCCAAATTTAATAGAATAAATTTTAAATTTGCAAAATTGAGGATTTGTTTTATAACTAACTACTGCTACAAACTCATATCAAATTTGTAGAAAATATTAATCCAAGACAATGTTATGCTTAGTTTAATGACTGTTGGCTTGTCATCAATTTGAACTGTATAGAGTGGACACTAAGGCACCTGCTAAGTGTAAGAAACATTGCAAAATCAACCTATCATGAAAACTGCTGGAAGCCAAAGCATGTAATTTGAGCATCTATCTGGCTGCTGCTTAAAATAATGTTTGATCACACTTACCACCCTGGATTCCCAAATGCAGAGTTTGGGGACATGCAAATCAGAGCGGGCTCTTGTCTAATGGCTTTCCAAATAATTGACCTCTCTGTTGTCTTGTTCCTTGAGGAGCTATTTACAGTTTTCTTTCTAGTGACACTTCCACTTCTGTGCTGCTTTCACAGCTGTATCTCTGATGACTGACTCTGCTCTAGCCAAAGAGAAGGAACAGTCTTGGAAGCATCGTTGTTGTTAAAAATACTTCTTAAATGTCTCTTCCTGAGGTGGAATGTGTTTCTATGTTGCCTAATAGCTGCAATTAATGGATAAAAAATGAATGTTTTTAATAGTTTAATAATTAAAATTTGCAAAGTGGAAATAATTGAATCCATTAAACATAGTTTTCATCACCAAATATAAAAGATGATAATTCTAGGTGTTCTGTTAAAGGTAGGAATTGAAACAGAACAACATAGTTTTCTCACTCCATTGCACTGGTTTGGAAGTTCTGTAGGTGAGCTTTTAACATATAAAAATGACATTCTACTAGGATAGACTATAAAGGAGCATTGTGTTTTCATTTATTGTCATTTACATAAATATATGGATTTTAGAGCTGAATTCCTTGGGATAAAATCCTGGCTTAAAAACAGTTCTGGATTTGTGATCTTGATAAGCTACTTAAACTTCCCCACCTCTGTTTCTTTATTTGTAAAATAAAGATAATAATTGCACCTATTTTGTAATGTTGTTTGGATTAATTGACTTATAACACGCACACTCTTAGTATACATTTACAGTACATAGCATAGTACTAAGTACTAAACAAATATTAATATTAGCTAGAATGTGTAACTTTTTATTTTACAGAATATAAACATCTTTAAGTCGGATTAAATTTGATGTAAAATTGCCTGTTTGTCAGTAGAATTCAAGGGTAAACACATCCACTGGTCTAAGACCTCTTCAGGTTTTGAACCCCCAAAATTCCATTCATAAATAGGTTTTCACAGAGTGAGTAAGACATAAGTTCCCAGACTTGCTTTCCCAATCATCTGGGTCAAGATGATGCACCAGATACTCATCACTCCCTACCCACTACGCTCACAACCTTGCTAACTCTATTTGTCTTAAATCCAGAACAAGTAATTTTATTAAACTTTCCCTTCGTCTTTATGTAATTACCACCAAGAACCTCAGATTTCTCTGTCACGGTCACCTCACTCTAATTACCCTTTCTATCTCCTCTTCTATCCCTTTCTCAGAAAGGTTTAACTTGCTCTTTGGAATTCACAGTACATTATCAATACCACCCACTAACCCCCCCCAAAAAAAAACAAAAAACAACGCATTCACAAATTCTTCTCTAAACTTCCCTTCACTTTCCAGCTTTTAAAAAAATCGAGGATTTTCCTGAAATAATCAATTTCCCCTGAAACTTCCAATCAGTGGCTGCTTTTTTAGCCCTAGTTGTCTTTATCACTGAGCTTTAAGAGAGGGTTGGTGTCATCTATAATGTAGTTTGCTTACAGGCCATTTTAGACAATTCTCTTGTGCTCTTCTGGAAACCTCCCCACCACCCAGACTTAAATCTTATGATAAAAGATTATAGTAACCTTTATCTTTCATTCTTTCCATCATCTAGCTACGCCCTGGCTATTCCTCTTCATTTCTTGGGTATTTAGCTCCTGGTTCTTTGTTGTTACCTTCAACACTTCCACGGTCTTAAATTCGTGACAATGTAAATATATACACATAGATGGATCTTCCAGTATCTTTCCCCCTCATTTCTTGAGTACCTCTCATCTTGACTTCAGTTTTTCATCAACCATTTCCTACCATACCCTAGATCTTATTTTTACCCCAAACTCTACTTTATTCATTATTTTCTGTATTTCACTTTGAATATGTCTTCTCTTTCTCCACTCCTTCCTTTAGTGCTCTATTTCCCATTCCAAAAGCCCTTCCCACACTTCCATCAATTGAGGTCACAGCCACTTACATTCTTAACATTTTTACTTCCTTACATAGCATTAATAATTTACTTAGTTATTATAAACACTCGTTTTGATAAAACTCCAATTCCCTTATCCCTCCCTTGCTTCTTTAAATGACTATGATTAAATCTAATTCTTCAAATATCCATTATAGAGATGTATCCATACAATTGGATAGGGCTAGAAAGAACAGTAAACTTGCTCCTCCATTCCGCTATAAAACAATGAACAAGAAGAGTTTGTGTCTTTAATGATCTTTAGAAATCTTCCTTTACTTTATTCTTCTACTCAAATTCTATATTCTCCTTTATTTTCTAACCACTATTATGTCTCTTCGCATCCTCATTCTTAACTGATGACTGAACATTTAAACTGAAGGAAGAAAATTTCCACAAACTCCCACCCCTAGCTTTACCCATCTACATGTATCTGTACTGGCAGACTCTGCCTTCCCATCTGTCACCAGATTAATCCACACAAGCTTATGTCTAAAACTAATTCATTTACTTAAGCACTAGAATATACTCTCACCTACTTAAGGATACCACTCCGGTGACTGTCCCCTCTCTATCCTGGATCATTGTTTTGTTTTTGTTATCTCCTGACTTATTCCCATCAGCAGCATGAAAACTTTCTTAAAATAATTGTGGTCATTTCTCATTCTCATCTTACTTGGGCATTTTTTGACACATTGATCACATTTTCTCATCCTTGACACACTCTCTGCACTTAGATTCCAGCACTATATATTTCTTTTATATTCAACATTACTAGTTACTACTTCTCAGTCTCTGTTTTAATTTTTGCACCTTTTAATTTTGATATAAATTTAAAGTTATTGAAAAGTTGCAATAATAATGAGAATTCCCATATGTATGTTTCTTACTTGTTTACTTTTTGCCCCAGTTGCAGTCACTTGTTCTCATTCTCTTTCTACCCCTGAACCATTTGTAAGTTGTATACATTGTCTCTTTACCTCTAAAGATTTCTAACTGCATTTGTTAAACACTGATATTTTCTTACACAACAGCACAATAATCAAGATCAGAAAATTTTACATTGTAAAAATACTATTATCCTACTGAAAGCACAAAGTTTATCAAGTATCTCAAAACGGCTAAATTCCATCTTATGGCCCCAGTCCAGAATCCAGTCTATGATTCCACATTGCACTTCTGTGTCATATCTGTTTATTTAAATCTGAAAATGACTGTCTTTTCTTACTTGATATTAACATTTTTAAAGAGTACAGAATAGTTATTTTGTACTCTTAATTTTGGTCTTTTAAGACTGTCTCTTAATTTTGGTAATTCTGATTTTGTGTGTGTGTGATAGATAGACCTGTCTTACGCATTAGTATCAGATGTATCACAAAATTGATATAGACTTTTTAGTGGGTATCAGGAGGACTATGAGTTTGTTTTATACCAATATTGTTCATATTAACTTTGATTACTTTAAGGGGAGACTACTACTCTTCTCCACTGTAATGTTGCTATTTTTCATTTGCAATTAATTAGTAGTTTGGAGGAGTTTACAACGACTGTATGTAGATAGTCAACTATCAATCAAACGTTTACTCACTAGTTTTAGCATACATTTATAATTTCTTAATTCTGTGATTTGTTCTTTATCATTTGACATTCTACAGTAAGAAATTTTCCTACTTGCTTGTTAATTTATATTAGAATGGAATAATGGATTCTTATTGTATAATATGGGTTATAATGTAATATTATAATTATATATTTTGGATATTCAAATTTATACAGATTTGGGAATTAGGAACCCCTTCAATTTGACTTTTTGTATATTACCTCAATTCTTTGCAAATATTCCTACTTTCTGGCAAATAGGCTAATTTTGTGTTTTCCTTGTCCAAGACCTGGAATCATCCTTCTTTAAGAAAGTCTAGCTCCTTCCAAATGAAAAATAATATTTAGTAACCAAGATTCTGAGTGCTAAATGTGTTCATTGCTACTGGTATTTTATTGCTTCTAGGCAGAGTAAAAGTAGAAATACACACAAGATATTAAGGGGTATATACACACACACACTATATTTATTTCTTTATTTGTATTTGTTTCTTTCTTTTACCTATATATAAAAAGCCATGAGTTAATACTGATGATTTTCTTTCAAAATCAACAACGCAACATACTTTTTAGACATTCCTTTTTCCATATTTGTAATTTATTTCCCCAATAGGGAAAAATATGGCTCCGTTATTCCGAAAATTTATATTCATTTGCTCAACTCCAGAATATAGACGGAATAGTTTCAAAATTGCCAACTCATAACATCAAGGAAAGCAAACCTGGTAGCTGAAATTCAATATTTGCTTAAAGTAATTTCTCTGGTAAATTTTAGATACAGTAAAATGCACCAATATAAAATTTTGAATTTAATGAGTTTGATAAATGTTTGTACAACTCTGTCAAGATATAGATTTCCGTCACTATGGAAATTCTCATGTGTCCCAAACACTCAATGTCTACTCATTCTGGGGTGACTATTTGTTTCAGAATAGTTTTGACTTTTCTAGATCTTTACATACATGGAATCATCAAGTGTATATTCTCATGTCCAACTTCTTTTCCTCAGCTTGTCTATGAGATTCAACCATATTGTTGTATATGTACGTAATGTATCCCTTTTGCTGCTGAGCAATGTTCTAAAATATGATTATATTACAACCAAATGCATTTATTCATTTTTCTGTTGATGAATATTTCGGTTGTTTATAGTTTTTGTCTCTGAGTACTGCGGCGTGTATTTTGTACAAGGCTTTTTGTGTTTTCATTTCTCGTGCATAAATACCTAGAATTAGAATTTCTGGGTAATGAACAAGGTATATGTTCAATTTTTTAAGGACTTCAAGCAGATTTTCAAAATTCTTGTATATATATACACATACATATATGTGTATATATATATAATTCCCCCAGTAAATTATGAGAGTCCTTGGTATTTCCTATTCTGGTAAACACTTGGGTTGCTAGTGTGTTTGTTTTTGTTTTTCTTTTTTTTAATACAGCTCAACCACTATAGTGGGTGTGTCATAATATTTTTTCTGGTTTTAATTTAAATTTTCCTGATGACTAATGATGTTAAGCATGTTTTAATAAGTTTATTTACTTTTATTTTTATTTCCTTGTGAAGTGTCAAGTATTTGTTTGTTTTATATTAAATTATTTGTGTCAGTTATTGAGTTGTAGAATTATTTATGTATTCTGGATACAAATTATTTGTTAGATAAATATTTGCTACATTTTCTCCCAGATTATGATTACTTTTCCCTTTTAATTTATTTCATTTTAGATTCAGGGGCTCATATACTTGTCTGTAACATGAGAATTACATGCGCATTGGTGGGGATTGGGTTTCTAGTGTACCCATCATCCAGTCCTATTCATGTTGTTGCAAAGGACATGATTTTATTCTTTTTATGGTTGCATAGTATTCCATAGTGTGTGTGTGTGTGTGTGTGTGTCACATTTTCTTTATTTAATCCTACATTGATGGACATTTAGGTTGGTTCTAGGACTTTGCTATTGTAAATAACACTGTAATAAACATAAGAGTGCAGATATCGTTTTAATATGATGATTTCTTTTCCTTTTGGTAGATACCCGGCAGTGGGATTGCAGGGTGGGATGGTGGTTCTATTTTTAGTTCTTTGAGAAAGCTCCATACTGTTTCCCATAAATGTGGAATTAATTTACTTTCCAATTAGCAGTGTATGAGCATTCCTTTTTCCCTGTATCTACATCAACATATATATGTATTTTTTTACTTTTTAAATAAAAGCCATTCTGCTGGTGAAATGTGATATCTCAGTGTGATTTTAATTAGGATTTCTCTGGTAATTAGTGATGTTGAGAGTTTTTTCATGCTTGTTGGTTGCTTGTATTTCTTCTTTTGAGAAATACCTGTGTGTGTCCTTTCTGCAGTTTTTAACATTTTTCTTGTTTTTGGAGTTCCTTACAGATTCGGGATATTAATCCTTTGCCAGAGGCATACTTTGCAAATGTTTGCTCCCTTTCTGTAGGCTGTCTGTTTATTCTGTTGATTACGTCTTTTGCTGTGCAGAAGCATTTTAGTTTAAATTAACTTCTGACTGCATATTTTTGTTTTTATTCCACTTGTTTGTGAAGTCTTCATCGTAAATTGTTTGAATATGCCGATGTCCAGAGGAGTTTTCCCTAGGTTCTCCTCTTGTAATTTTGTAGTTTCTAGTCTAACATTTGGATATTTAATCCATCAGTTAGTTTTTGTTTACGATGAGAGACAGAGGCCCAGTTTCATTCTTCGGCATATGGCTAGCCAGTTTTCCTAGCACAATTTATTGAATAGAGTGTCCTTTCTCCATTGTTTATTTAAGTCAACTTTATTAAATATGATCTGGTTATAAGTATGTAGTTTTATTTCTGGGTTCTCTGTCCTCCTCTATTGCTCTATGTGTCTATTTTTGTGTCAGTGTCATGCTGCTTTAGTTACTATAGCTTTATACTGTAATGTGAAGAAAGGAAATGAAATATGATGCTTCCAGATTTGTTATTTTTGCCTAGTAGTGCTCTGGCTACTGGAGTTGCTTTTTTTTTTTTTTTTTTTTTTGAGATGGAGTCTGGTTTTGTCGCCAAGCCTGGAGTGCAGTGGGCCACAATACTGGCTCATTGCAACCTCCGCTTCCCAGGTTCAAGCAATTCTCCTGCCTCAGCCTCCTGAGTAGCTGAGATAACAGGTGTCCACCACCACGCCTGGCTCATTTTTGTATTATTACTAGAGATAGGGCTTTACTATGTTGGCCAGGCTGGTCTCAAACTCTTGACCTCGGTTGATCTGTGCACCTCAGCCTCCCAAAGTGCTAGGATTACAGGCCTGAGCCATTGAGCCTGGCTTGGTCTTTTTTTCCTTTCCTTGCTTTTTTTTTGTTGTTGTTGTTGTTAATTTTATTTTGGTTGAACTTTAGGATTGATTTTACTAATTACATGAAAAATGACATTGGAAATGTGATAGTAATTGTTTAGTCAAATCTGTCGATTGCTTTGGGTAATAAGGTCATTTTAACAATATTCATTTCACCAATCCATGAGAATGGGATGTTTTTCCATTTGCTGTGTCATCTATGGCTTCATTCGGCAGTGTTTTGTAGTTGTTGTAGATATCTTTCACTTTCTTGGTTAAATGTATTACAGGTGTTTTATTTATTTATTTTTTTTTTAGTGTCTGTTGTAAATGGGATTGGTTTCTGAATTTGGTTCTCAACTTCAACGTTATTGATGTAAAGAAATGTTACTGATTTTGGTATGTTGATTTGGTATCCTGAGACTTTACTGAAGTGGCTTACCAAGTCTAAGAGTATCTTAGAGGAGTCTTTAGGGATTTTTAAATATATGATCATGTCTTCAGTGAACAGAGTCAATTTAACTTCCTCTTTCCAGTTAGGATGCATTTTTATTCCCTCCCTTGCCTGATTAGGACTTCCAGGACTATGTTGAATAGGAATCGTGACAGTGGACATCCTTGTCTTATTCCAGTTCTTAGGGGGAATGTTTTCAACTTTTCCCCATTTGCTATGATGTTGCCTGTGGGCTTATGATATACGGCTCTTATTTTGTTGAGGTGTTTCTGTCTATGTTTAGTTCATTGGGGATTTTATCATGAATTGTTGAATTTTATCAAATGTTTTTCTGCATCTATTGAGATGATCATACAACTTTTGTTCTTAGTTCTGTTTATGTGATAGATAATGTTTATCGATTTGTATATGTTGACCATTCTTGCATCTCTGGAATAAGGCCCACTTGATTGTGATGAATTATCTGTTTGATGTGCTGTTGCATCAGTTCCCCAGTATACTGTTGAGGGGTTTTGCATCTATATTCATCAGGGATATTGGCTTCTAGTTTTCATTTATTGTTTCGTCCTTGCCTGATTTTGGTATCAGCATGATACTGGACTTCGAGAATTAGGGATAAATCCCATCTCAATTTTTTGGAATATTTTTTAGTAATATTGGTACCAGCTCTTTGTACATCTGGTAAAATTTGGCTGTAAATCCATCTATCCTGGGCATTTCCTGCTGTTGAAAGGTTTTTATTACTAATTAAATTTCATTACTCACTATTGGTCTGTTCATGGTTGTGATTTCTTTTTGTTCCAGTCTTGGAAGTTCGTATGTTTCCAGGAATTTGTCCATTTCTTCTAGGTTTCCTGACTTGTGAGTGTAAAGGTGTTTGCAGTAGTCTCTGATGATCTTTTGTATTTCTCTGTTATCAGTTGTAATGTCACCTTTATCGTCTCTGGTTGTGTTTGTTTGAAACTTCTTTTTTTCTTAGCCTAGCTAGGGGTCTGTCAATTTTACTTATGCTTTTAAGGAACTAATTTTTTATTCATACTTTGTATGACTCTTTTCCTCTTAATTTAATTAAGTTCTGTTCTGGTCTTCGTTATTTATTTTCTTCTGCTAGCTTTGGGTCTGGTTTATTGTTTTCTTAGTTCCTTTAGGTGCAACTTTAGGTTTTCTTGACTTGAGAGTTTTCTATCTTTTTTATCTAGGGCATTTCATACCATACGGTTTCCTGTTCACACTGCTTTTGCTGTACCCAGAGGTTTTGGTCTCTATCTTCATTCATTTCAAATAACTTTTTAATTTTTGCTTGAATTTCATTGCTTACTCACAAGTTGTTCCAGAGCAAATTGTTTAGTTTCCATGCCCTTGTGTAGTTTTGAGTGTCCTCTTTGTATTGATTTCTAATTTTATTCCAGTGTGGCCTGAGAAAATACTTGATATAATTTTGATTTTTTTTTTCTTTTTTGCTTTATTGAGACTTGCCTTATGGTAAAACATATGGTCAATCTTGGAGAATGTTCCTTGAGCAGATGAGAATGTATATTCTGCGGGTGTTGAGCACAATATTCTGTAAATGTCTATCAGTTACATGTGGTCTAGAGTACAGTTTAAATACAGAATTTCTCTGTTGGTTTCCTGCCTTGATGATTGTATTGGTCTGTTTTCACACTGGTGATAAAGACCTACCGAAGACTGGACAATTTATTAAGAAAGAGAGGTTTAATGGACTCTCAGTTCCATGTGGCTGGGGA
Organism: Trachypithecus francoisi; assembly: GCF_009764315.1. NCBI lineage: Eukaryota > Metazoa > Chordata > Mammalia > Primates > Cercopithecidae > Trachypithecus > Trachypithecus francoisi. The sequence goes on along the minus strand of NW_022681465.1, from coordinate 171,588,026 downwards.
GGCCTCACAAACATGGCAGAGGCGTAGGAATTATGGGAGCTAAAATTTAAGATGAGATTTGGGTGGGGACACAGCCAAACCATATCAGTGATCTGTATAGTCATGTCAATAGGGGTACTGAAGTCCCCCGCTATCACTGTACTGCTGTCTGTCTGTTTCCTTAGGTCTAGTAGTATTTGCTTCATGAATCTGGGTGTTCCGGTTGTGAGTGCGTATATATTTAGGATAGTTAAAGCTTATTTTATGGAACCTTTTATCACTATGCAGTGCACTTCTTTGTCTTTTATCACCCTTGTTTATTTAAAGTCTGTTTTTTTCTGATATGAGAATGGCTACTCCTGCTCACTTTTGTTTTCCATTTGTGTGATTATATTTTTCCACTCTTTTACTTTGAGTCTGAATGTGTATTTACCCAGTACGTAGGTCTCTTGTAGACAGCAGGTGGTTGGGTTTTGTTTTGTTTTTATTCAGTTTGTACTCTGGAATGTTTAATTGGGTCATTTAGACCATTGACATTCAAGGTTAATATTAACATGTGAAGTTTTGTTCCTGACATAATGTTCTTACCAAGTAGTTACTTTTTTTTAATTTTCAATTATTTAGCTGCTTTATAGAATCTGTGAGCTATGTACTTATTTTGTCTTTTCTGGTGGTAAGTATTGTCCTTTCATTTGCATGTTTAGAAATCCACTGAGAATTTCTTCTAGGAGCCGTGTAGTGGGGAAATATTCTCCCAGTAATTGCTTGTCTTGGAAAGACCTTATTTTTCCTTTATTTATGAAGCTTAATTTGGTAGGATATAAAATTCTTGTCTGGTACCTGTTTTCTTTAAGAAGGATAAAAAGAGGCCTCCTCTTTGGTGTTGTACTGCTTCTGTTGAGAAGTCTATTGTTAATCTGATTGGTTCTCTGATTTGATGCTTTTCTCTAGCTGCCTTTCAGATTTCTTTCTAAAGCATTGACTTTGGCTAGTATGAAGGCTATATGCCTTAGAGATGTTTGTCTTGCATGCTGTCTCACAGATATTCTCTCCATTTCTTGTAACTGGATGTCTACCTCTCTAGCAAGATTAGGAAAATTTTCTTGAATTGTTCTCTCAAATATGTTTTCCATGTTGCTTATTTCTTCTTCTTCTTCTTCTTATGTCAGGACTTCCAGTAATTCACAGATGTAGTTGTAGTGACTTTACTTAATGCCTCGTTTCTCTAAAGCTTTGTTCATTTTAAAATTCTTCTTTACTTATTTTGTCTGATTGAGTTAGTTTGAAAGACCTGTCTTTAAGCTCTGAAACTCTTTCCTCTTGGTCTAGTCTAATGTTAAAGCCTTCAATTTCATTTTTAAATTCCTTAAGTAAATTTGTTTTTATTTCCAGAATTTGTTTAATTATTTGAAATTTATTTATTATATAATTATTTAATTATTTATTTGAGATGGAGTCTTGCTCTGTCACCCAGGCTGGAGTGCTGTGGCATGATCTCGGCTCACTGCAATCTCCACCTCCAGGGTTCAAGCAATTCTCCTGCCTCTCAGCCTCCCGAGTAGCTGGGACTTTAGGCGCACACCACCACACTTGGCTAATTTTTTGTATTTTTAGTAGACACGGGGTTTCACCGTGTTAGCCAGAATGGTCTCGATCTCCTGACCTCGTGATCCACCCGCCTCGGCCTCCCAAAGTGCTGGGATTACAGGCATGAGCCACCATGGCTGGCCAAAATATCTATTTTTCATTTCCTGAATTGCTTTAGTATTTTTCTTTGTTGTTAATTTTCAATCTTTTCTTGGCTCTTATTGAGTTTCCTTGCAATCAGTACTTTGACTTCTTTATCTTTTATTTCTGAGTTTCCATTTTGGTAAGAGTCCACTGCTAGAAAGGTAGTGTGATCCTTTGGTGGTGCCACAACATTCAGATTTTTCATGGTGCCGGATTTCTTGCACTGATTTCTTCTCAGAGGCGGTTACTTCTACTTTTTGAAATTATTTTCATTTGAATATGATTTTGTTTTATTTTGCTATTTTTTTTCCCTTTCCCTTTTCTCATCCTTTACAGGGAACGGGACTGTAGAATATGTTGGATAGAGTCTTTTTGGCTTTGCTTCTATAGCTGTGTACACTTCTGTCAGCACATTTTATATTAAGGTGTGTGGTTTCACCTGCAAATCAGTAGGTGGTGCTGATGGGTAAGAGCCAGTTGCAGCAAAAGCAGATGGGTATGTACCTGATCTTTGTTTACTGTGAGGTACTCTCTCTTGTTTCAGGTGACGGTCCGGACAGTAGACGGCCCTGTGTGCACAGCTTCCTGTTCAGCTTGGATGGGGGAACCCAGCTTGGTAGAACTGGACACCCTGGCTTGCCCATGAATAACTCAATGATGAGCACAGGCAAAAGTCCTGGTAGGGTCGGTTGGGGGGAGCTCCTGGTGAAATGTGAAATGCACTGTGGTCTCTGTTGCGGGGTGAGGGGTCTACATCAGCTCCACATCCTAGACAGGCAAGAACATGTTCGGTTTCCCTTTTCTATCTATGTCCTGGGGCTCAGAACGTTCCGTTCATATCTATGCTATACTCTATCTCCAGATCACAATGTGACCGAGATCCATGAAAGTGCCCGTCTTGCAACACTACAAGTGTAGTTTGTGAGGCAGAACATACTCTCTCAATCCAATACAGACAGCTCTATGTTTTGCCTTTTCTCTAAGGTGGTAACAATGCTGCTCCATATCGGGGCGGGAGTGAGCACTGCCTTTCGGTCCATGTTGGGGTGGCTGCTGCATTGGGGTCCTGTCACTGAAGCCAGCAAACCTTGTTTGGTAGGGAGAAGACAAGACAGGGTGTCGTGGGTCACCTAGTCTGCACACTGCTTCTCTACACCTCAACTGTGGTATCTGTGCTGGAGGCACGTGGTATTGCCCACCCTCCCTCATCCCTCCCTGGTCCAGGAACTGCAGGGGCAGAAGCAGCACGGAGAGTCCTGTGGCACATAGTCTGGCTGTTTCCCATACCATGGCTGCAGAATCTATACCAGGAGCACTCGAAAGTGCCTGGCCTCCCTTCTTGGCAGAGTGGTGGCAGCTGGGACTGTGCTGCTCAGGGATCAAAGACCTACAGGATTACAAGTTGGCTTGGGTGGTGCCTCTGCATTCTCCAGGTGGTCCCCTGTGTCAATGTGGACGTCCCGTAAATAGGAGTGTAAAGGCCCATGGCAGAGGTGTGAATCCCTGGGCATCTAACAATCACTCATCTTTTCTTTGCGTTAGAGAGCCTCTTCTGGCTCTGCGCTGGTCCTGAGTCAGCCACCACTCAGCTTCGTGGCTTTGTTCTTCTCTGCTTTCTGTGGGTCCCGTCACTCCTCTTGTGAACCTCAGAATGATCTATTGAATGATCCACGTGAAGAGTTAGTATTTACTTGATTTCATTTTCTCTGTGTGGGAGAGGTATGCACTAGCTGCTTCTAGTCAGCCATCTTGAGCCAGAACCCCTATTCTTTTTTATTTTTTGAGACTGTCTTGTTCTGTCGCTCAGGATGGAGTGTAGTGGTGCGATATCGGTTCACTGCAACTTTCGCCTCCAGGGTTCAATCAGTTCTCCTGCTTCAGCCTCCTGGTAGCTGGGACTACAGACCTCCGCCACCATGCCTGGCTAATTTTTGTACTTTTAGTAGAGAGATGGTTTCGCCGTGTTGGCCAGGCTGGTCTTGAACTTCTGACCTCAGGTGATCCACCCACCTTGGCCGCCCAAAGTGCTGGGATTACAGGCGTAAACCACCGCTCCCATTTCCTATCCTTTTTTATACTTTCCTCTGATTTACAGATTTTTAAAATTTTTGATACTTTCTTTTCTTTCTTTTAGAATTATTTCCTTTTGTGTCCTGCCAAAGATGTATTTGCTTACTCCTATGTCACAAAGATATTCTCCTATGATTTCATTGAGAGCATTATAATTTTATCTCAAAAGTTATGGACTATAATAATCCTTCTCCAATGTGTAATTTATGTTTGCTGCGAGTTAATGAAGCAGCTAGGTTGTCTGGGGTATACACCCTGCGGTGACACACCATTGTGTGTCAGGAAAAATTAGGACAGGGCACACACAAGAAGTTTAGGAGCGGAAGTTTAATAGGCAGAAGAGAAGAGAAAGAGAAACAGCTCTCTTCATAGAGAAAGGGGTTTTCAAGCAGAAAGGACTGGCTGGCAGGAAAAGCACCAGATTTTATAGTCCAATTTGAAGAGGTGGTGTCTGATTTACATAGGGCTCACAGATTGGTTCACTCAGGTATGACATTTACATAATGCCCAAGAAAGGTTGGTCGTCCCACCCTAATCTTACTATGCAAATAGACTTTCCAGTTGATCAGGGCCATCTTGTCTGTTCCTCACAGGACAGCTAAGGCTGAGAAAGAGAAGGGAGGATGGAGCTGCCATCTTGAACATGTCTAGTCCCTAGTTCCTGCTGGTATTCACCAATGCAAGCTCCCAGCTTGCTTGTCTATGTCTGCAGCTTGACTTTACAGGCTGTTCTTTGTTAGAAAATGATTTGGAGCTGCTTTTCATTAAAACGAAAAGCCTGACGAGGACTCCCTTACCCTTACTATCTGCCTAAGTGATTTCTTCTTAACTCCTGTTTCCATAAGAGTCAAGAAATTTTACCATCCCTCCTTCAAAATATTGAGTTAGTTTTATAGTTAGTATATAGTTAACTGTTTAAATATCATTTGTTTTAAAGATTTTATTTTCCCTGTTGAATTACAGTATCAGTATAGCTCCAGTTCTGGACTCTGTGCTGTTGATTTGCCCTATTTATGTCAATACTTTATTGTCTTCATCACTATGGATCTATATTAATATATCAACCCCTAAATTTAGGCAAGGTATATCCTTCAACTTGGACCTTTATTTATTTATTTGCAAAATTAGTTAGGCTACTGTAAATCCTTGCCACCTCCTTGACATTTTTAATTTAAATTTTAGAATTAGCTTGTCACTTTTCTAAAGCAATTACTTGGGATATTGATTGGGGATGTATTGTACCTTAGGTCAATTTTTGAAATAATCTACATTTTTAATCCTATTGAGTATTCTAATACATAAAAAAGTATATCTTCCCATTTCTTTGTTTTCTTTAATTTGTCTTAGCAACATTTAGTGCAAAGATCTTGTATTTTTTGATAAATTTCTTTTTACATATGTTATCTGACGTTATTAAAAGTAAAACTTTTAAAATTTCATCTCCCAACTGTTTTCTGCAATATATAGAAAGGCAAGACACTCTTGTATATTGATGTTGTACCAAGAAATCTTGCTACTTACTTGTTAGTTACTTATTATATCAGTGCAAAAGTAATTGCAGTTTTTGTCATTTCCTTTATTTTTCACCAACCTAATAGTTGCTTTGGAAATTAGTAAGAATTTTCTACAAAGACAATCATGTCACTTATAAATAGACAGAATTGTTCTTTCTTTCTGATATTCATGCCTTATATTTAATTTTTATTGTCTTCTTTCACCACCTAGAACAACTTACAGTATAATTCACATGCATGATATATTACTAACCTTTAGGGGTAAAAGTTCAATATTTCATCATATAAATCATCTCAGTTGTATTTTTAGAGACCTTTTTGTAGGTTGTAGGTTGAATAAAAGTTGCCTTTTTTATTACCCATGTGGGTTGAATTTTTTTTTCTGAGACTATTGAAATAAACAAATGTTCTCCTCTATTTTGCTAATATGTTATTTATGTTGGTTGTTTTTCAAATGTTAAGCCAACTTTTCATTACAGGGGTAACCTTAATAATATGTTGTCTTTCTATATGTGGTCGGATTCAATGTGTATTCAAGGTGTTTTTCAATTTATATAACCTTCTCTTAGAATGACTTTGTCAAATTTTGGTATTACAGTTATGAGTGCCTCATAAAATAAATTGTAAAGCCTTTCCTTGTCTTATATCTTTAAAAGCGTTTTTGTGAAGTTGCATGATTTATTCCTTATGTGTTTGATAGAATTCAACAGTGTAACCATTTGAGTTTTTGTAATAAGATTTTGAAAATTAACTCAATTTCTACAGCATTTAAGAGGAAATTGAAACTTTCTATGTCTTTTGTCAATTTTGGCAAGTTGTGTGTTTTTTTTTATTTTTTTTGTGACGGAGTCTTGCTCTGTGCCCCAGGCTGGAGTGCAGTGGGCAATCTTGGCTCACTGCAAGCTCCGCCTCCTGGCTTCAGGCCATTCTCCTGCCTCAGCCTCCCAAATAGCTGGGACTACAGGCTCCCACCACCACGCCCATCTAATTTTTTGTGTTTTTAGTAGAGACGGGGTTTCACCATGTTAGCCAGGATGGTCTCGATCTCCTGACCTCATGATCCACCCGGCTCAGCCTCCCAAAGTGCTGGGATTACAGGCGTGAGCCACCGCGCCTGGCCGACAAGTTGTGTTTTTAAAGGATTTTCCATTTCATCTATGTTGTCAAGTTATTGGCATAAAGTTGATTATAATAGTCTCTTAATTTTTTAAGTTCAAATGACCTATAAAATATTCCTATTCTATTTCTAATATTAATAATTTGTGTTTCTCTTTTTCTTGACCACTTTTACTAAAGTCACTTTAATTTTACTAATCTTGTTTATCTCATTCTGCTAAAAGAGTACCATGTAATTTCACATGATATTTTAAAGCAATACATTTAAAAGATCAACTGATGTAATTACTGTACAAATGTATGAAAGGTTAAATCACAGATTTCTTACGTGTCATTGCAAATAAACATGTTAATTCTAATAATGTACATAGCTCTGGAAATTTGCAAAGTAATGAATAATCATTGACCCATTCATAGAATTTATCAGCTTAAACAGATACCTTGCTTAGAGTGTTAATATTTATTGATAATTAATATTGTAATATATTTCTGTATTTTAATGTAGCAACAAAAATTTAAGTTTATATTTTCATATAGATGTATTTCTGCCTAAAGTGTAATTTATTATTTTTGCTCTGTCACCCAGACTGGAATGCAGTGATGCAATCTGGGCTCACTGCAACCTCTGCCCCCAGGCTCAAATGGCCCTCCCACCTCATCTTCCCAAATAGCTAAGACCACAGGCACGCACCACCATGCTTAGCTTTTTTTTTTTTGTATTTTTAGTAGAGATGGGGTCTCGTCATGTTGCCTAGGCTGGTCTCAAATTCCTGAGCTCAAACAATCTGCTTGCTTCGGCCTCTCAACATGCTTGGAATACAGGTGTGAACCACAGTGCCTGGCCCATAAATTGTTTCTTAAACTCACATACAGTGTCTGTAGTCATTGATAAACCAATTATTCTTTCCTACTAAGGATTTTTATTCATAATATCTCCCTTTTAACTTAGTAAAAAGGTAAATCCCATTTATAGCTCAGAGTATATTAAGCTATTTTTATAATTAATAATTATTAAAAACAAGTTATTTTAAAATGTCATTTTCCAACTTCTTGTATTAATATTGAAATTTTGACTGTTATTTTATTTGGAACAGCTAAGCAAAAAGAAATTTTATGAAAATACAAACTATCATCCATAATTTCAGACATAGGGTAAAAACACATTTTGCTCAGTGTTTCTTCAAGACAAATTGCTGATACACTTAAAACTACATATCTGAAAATTACTTTCAGAGGCTGCATAGGAAAAATGCTTACAATATTAATGATTAATTGCATAGATGTATATGTACTGTTCTATTTAATTATAAACTAAGAAAGAAATGAGAATGAGGAGGTTATAAGTCCAAAACAAGAAAGCTCTGTGGGCTTGATGCCATTACTCTAGAAAATAAATCCTGCCATACAGCACACAGAATGAACACAAGTTGGAAAATGTTTCTTGTGGAAGAAAAGCTCATTAAAGTAGGTTTGGATTACTTCAACAGAAGGTCCATGGAAGTGTTAACTGCCATGATCGTGAAGAATATTTCCCTGTTTCTTATTCCATTATGTGCACATCAAATTCTATGACTTTTGTTTATGGTCAATAACCAATTTCTTCTTAGAACGCTGAAAGGTTACAACCTAGTGTGCTCCGAGTAATGAAGATTTACTGGAATGTGAGTCATCCTTATTTAAATCAGCCTATTGAGTCATCAATTTTCAGGGTCCCATATGTGCATTTCGTATTTATCACTGTCTTTTGGCTAATGGGTTCATATCATAGTTTAAGCCAAATGTCAATTTTAGTTTATAAGCCCCAGTTACCTCCACTGAATGTGCTCTTCCTAAGAACCAGTATTACAGTTTTGTTTGTTGTAACTGAAGGAGAGATTCATCAGAGAGATACATGAGATGAAATGGACAATTCTGCACTCAGTTGATTTTCAAGATTAGCAACAAATTTTTGAAATGAATTTTAAATTTTCTTTCACATTTTTGAAAAATAAATGTTATATAAAATATTTAATAAAACATATAGAAATAATAATCCTTACCATTTTCTTAATCACTGACAGTTTAGCATTCTAGTCATTTACTGTGTCAGTTCATAAACATCGAATGTATAAATTTCACCACGTATGTGTACCCTAATATTCCTTTAAATAACTTTTTACCTTCGTGTGGACAAAGTTATTGTTTCAGAAAATACTATATGTATCACTACACTTTCTTTGGAATTTAAAGCTTTTCTACCCATGTGTTTACCTGTGACTAAGTTGTGATTTGGGCATTCAAGGTTTTCAGTTTCTGGAATGTTCAAAGTTTTATCAACTGGGTAGTTACTGCAGTTATTCCTTACAAAGATTGTTCTTTTAGTTCAGAAGTTTACCCTCAAAATCTACATAATCATTATCAAAGAAAGCTGGCTTTTTCTTTTGTAAGTGCGACTATTATTATTGTTATTATTATTATTATTTAACACTGGCAATCAATACCCAGGCTTACCTGTGTAAAATGTTCTTCCTTGGTGAGTATTTGAAATGTTCTATTTTTCCATAGCCGTGTTTTCCATAGCTGTTTAAGCTTAATACTTTCATACCTATAATTTGATATTCCATCCTTGTGGAACTATAAAAAATGCTAAGGGTTCATTATACACCTGATTCGTTACATTGGTGAAAAGTGCTATGAAGTGCAAGTACAATATTCTATGAATGCAAAATAAGGTTTACCACCTAAGCATAACTAATTCATGACTACCACAATATTGTCAGTATACCAGCATTAATAAAACACCATATGATTAGAGATATTGACTTGTCATTTTATGTTAAATATGGCACATGCATAATATAGATTATTTCAAAATTTAGCAAATAAGCCTTAGACATATCCCAGTAGTTATCTCTGTGCTAGTCATTGGAGATCAAAAGAAAATGAGGCTGGATATGGTCACCCGTGCCTGTAATTTCAGCAATTTGGAGGCCAAAGCAGGAGGACTGCTTGAGACCAGGAGTTTGGGATCAGCCTGTGCAACATAGAGAGACCCTGTCTCCACAAAAATAAAAATAAAATTAGCCAGGCTTGGTGGTGTGTGCCTGTAGTTCCAGCTACTTGGGAGACTGAGGCGGATGGATTGCCTGAGCCCAAGAGTTTAGGGTTACAATGAACTATGACCATGCCACTGAACTCCCGCCTGGGTGATAGAGCAAAAACCACAGTGTCAAAAAAAAAAAAGAGATACTGTGCCTGCTTTTTAGAATCTCATTTAAAGGGAAGTTACACATATATACTATTTACACCAACACAATGTGGTAAGACCTTGTATGGAATAATGTATGCTATGGATGAAATTGTGTTTCCTCAAAATTCATATCTTGAAGTGAAACCCAATGTAATGCTACTTGGAGATGCAAACTTTGAGAGGTAATCAGAATTAGCTGAGGTTGTGAGGATGGCATCCTCAAGATAGGATTAGTGCCTTTATAAGCAGAGACACCAGAGAGCTTCCTCTTACTCTCTGCCATGTGAGGACATAGCAAGAAGGCAGTTGTGTGCAAGCCAGGAAGAAAGTCCTTACCAGAACCTAATCATGCTGGCATGCCAATTTAAAACTACCAGCCCCCAGAACTGTAAAAAATAAATTTTTATTGTTAAAGCCACCCAATCTATGGCATTTTGTTATAGCCACCCAAGCTGACTAGTAGGATGTAGAAACCGTATTAGTAGCACAGAGGGAAGAATAATTGATGCTACTTAGAGCAATTAAAGAAGACTCCAAAAAGGAAGATATATTAAAGCTCACCCTTGAAGGATGAATGTAATTTTACTACTAGAGAAGAGGCTGAAAGGTCATTGTAAGCAGGAAAAGCAAGATCAAAGACAGAAAAATAAGTGATTCAGAGATGAATCCCAGAGTTTTACCTCATTAAATGAGGTTAATAGTAATGCCACCAACTGAAATAGAAAATAGAAAACATAAAAAGGTAGATTTTACTAAGGTATAACATGATACTAAATTTGACCAAGATGATTAATTTAGCTTTAAACAATTGCTGAATGTAAGTGTAGAAATAATAAGAGAAAAAATGAGAAAATTTGCTTTCAACATTTTATATATCTGTAGTGGACATTATGTTTTCCTCTCAGATCTCCTCTTCGGGGCCAATGTATCTATCTGCCAACAGCTGACAAAATAACACAAAGCTAAAAGATTTTCCTTCATCAAAAAGCTGCATTGTTTAAAATTATATTCCTTCTTGTGGTAAGGTGAGAAGACGAAGGAGGATGCCTGCGGACAACCGCGTGATACAGAGCTTGAAGATCTGGTATCTGGGTGATATACAGCTGGGTGATGCAGGGCTTGAAGATCTGGCATCACTATCTTATTTTGGGACAACTCTAAAGGGTACCCCAAGTTCCAGAACTTTCTGTAAGTTGGCTGATTATTCAGCTGCAACTGCACTGTGGATCAGCTTCTTCTACTGCCAAATCCTGCCTTTCTCACATTCTTACAGGCAAAATTAAAAACACTGTTCAATGAACCTTCTCATTTCAAATCCCCATTTCCAGGGAACCCAGCCTAAGATGGTACCAGCATGAATTTCGAAACATCCATATGGACACCTGTTAGGCTGACTAAGGAGGAAAACTGTTAATGTATGCAGAAGTTGCTGCAGAATCTGACCCATATGTATCAATGTTCCATCATTAGATGAGCCTGTGGGCATGAGATTGCTGCTGAGAATCCTGAATCATAGGGAACAGAACAGAACAGGAAGTTAGGGAAGTCAGAGTTTATCAAAATGTGAGCATCATCCTAGGAAACAAAATGTAATGCATCTACCCTATGAGATCATGCTACTTTTCTTCTAGGGTAGTTTTTGGAACATGAAAAATTGCTGACTCCAAATAAATTAAGTAGAAATGCTAGAGTTGTCAGGCAGATGGTGAGGAAAAAAAAGCATCAGATAAGTGGGCATGCTAAATTGAATATACAATGTAAGTCTAGATAAACTGCTGACAGTGTTGCGTAGAAGTCCTAGAGGACACAAGAGATGCTGTTGTAGAACTGAGTGATAATTATTAGAATGATTGGAACTCAAAATAATAAAGACAAGATGGTGGTGCTTAGCCATCAGAAGCAAGGTAAGTACGATGACTGGCAACATCTGAACAGCAGACAGAGAAGTCTTTACTCACAGTGAGATATGAAGACAGTTAACAGATTATGTCAGTCCTTGAGGAAAAATTAACAGGCAATCAACTCGGGTTTTATTTAATTTATAAAATCAAAGCAAATCAAAGACAGATGATCAGGAAACTTAGGAAAGCTGTCCACTGAAAAATCAGTTATTTTCCCAGGTTCAGATCAGTCCATTGCTCAGACCATAACCTCATTTAGTAAAAGAGAGGGTAGGCTTATGATAAAGGGTAATTTTCCACTATGACAAATACCCAGTAGTAATTCTCCATACTTCACCAGAATGACCCACAAATGTTCATTATGGTAACCTGAGCATTGAGAAAGGAAAATATCCAGTCTTTCAAAGATCGACATAAACATGGATGTAGTAAGGAGAAAAATAAAACATAATAAAAAGGAACCAGATAGAACCTCTAGGACCCTCTAGAAAATACATTTTATGTGTTTCTAAACTTTCTGCAGATTAAACATCCCAGAAGAATGATCAGGGCACTTAAAAAATACAGTGATACAAATTATCCATACAGAAGCACTAACAGAAAAAAATATTGAAAATAATTAGATATATGTTTATATTAACATTAAATATGTTCATTAAACTCTAAGGTAATCCTAAGAAGTTGAACAAGAGTGCCACTGAACTTCCAGAAAGGCGGTGACAAAAAATTGAAGGAAAAATGGGCTAACATTTTCTAAATTTGCTCCCATGTTCTAGAAAGTTCAACAAATTCCAATCAGAGAAACAAACAAAAGGAGCTGAGGCATGCAATTCAAATCTCATAAAATAATTGTTAAAGAGAAAACATTAAGGGCAATAAGAGAAAAAAGAGGGATTAAATACAAGGGAATAAACATAACACTGACTTTTCATCACAAGCAATACAAACCAGAATACACTGGAACAACATCTTTAAATTCCTAGAAAAAAGCCTACCAACCTAGAATTCTGCTTTCAGAAAAAAGGATTCTTCAGAAATGAGGTAAAACAAATATATTTTTGGAGAAAGAAAAGCTGGGAGAATTCCTCATCAGAAGACTAGTACTTTAAAAAAGTTTAAGGAAAGTTTCTTCTGGCTAAAGAAGTATTCATCAACAATTGTAGTAAGGAATGAGGTGTTAATAGTAGCTATGTGAATTTTTTTTAATTCTTTCATTTTTCAATTTATTTAAAATATGTTTTCCTATTTAATAATAAATAATGTATCTGTTAGGTTTATGACATACGTAGATGTAGCTCGCATATCAATAATGGTAAAAAGAAGAGAAAGGTGAAATAGAAGTATATGATTATACATTTCTAACATTTATCTGAAGCGGAATAACATTACTTGAAGATAGAGTGTGATAAGTTAAGATGCACATTGCAAACTTTGGAGCTCCTACTATATAACATTTAAGAGTTATAGCTAGTAAGACCATAATAGAGAAATATGAATAATTAACATATTTAAATAGTCAAAAAGAATGCAGAGTAAACGAACAAAAAATGTATGAGACAAATTGAAAATCAGTAGCCAGATATACCCCCAAACAACCATATAAATAGATTAATTATAAATAATCGAAACTTTCCAAATAAATCCAGAGACTATTATACTTAATTAAAAGGCTAAATACAATTGTGTGTCATCCAGAAGAAGTATGTTTTATTTCATTATGATTATTATTTTGATTATTATTTTAAGAGACAGATTCTCACTCAGTTGCACAGGCTGCAGTGCAATGGGGGGATCATTGCTCACTGTACCCCAAAATTGTGACTCAAGCAATCCTCCTGCCTCACCTTCCTGAGTAGCTAGGACTAGGAGAGTCCCATCATGCCTGGCTAATTTTTTATCTAATTTTTTACTTAGCAGGACTTTTTTTTTTTCACTACAACTATGTAGTCAATACTAATGTAATATTAGTTGGGAATAAAGCCCTGCTTTCAGAATTGAAATTGCTACCAGATTTAATAAATGATGTGTATACTTTTGAAGTCTGTGTAACCGCTAGGAAGACATTTCCAAAATACGCCTCCCTTCAATGTGAAATCAGGTGTATGGTAGGTCAAACACATCACTGTAGTCATTACTGCTTACTATTACATTGTAGTCAATAATAATGTAAAATCAGTTGAGAATATACATCATTATATTGATGATGTGGTCAATACTAATTCCTATGGAATACAATGGGAAATTAGTTGTAGGGTAATCATTTCAAATCGTTGGAGGATACTTCATCCTACAACTAATTTCCCATTTCCTATCTTGAGAAGAATAAAACTGTTTCTAATGCTGATGTTTCATATTCCTGGTTATTTTACATAAGGAGTTCCAAGTGGTCAAAATATTTTATGCTATTTTTAGCACAAATAACCTGGTACATTGTTATTCCAGAAAAATGTAGCCTGTTATCACATAAACTCACTCTTCTTTCACTATGTTTAAACTACTTACTGTTCATTCATATTTCCCATTAAAGAATGAGCTTGTATGCATATATCCCCTTGATTATATGATTTTTTAAATGGGTATTTCATTTGGTGAATTTTCTAGCATTATATTTCCAAGAGTTTAGTTTTTGTTATGACCTATTTATTGGTTTTATTGATAGAAGAATTTTCTGCCATTTCTTTTTTTTTTTTTTTTTTTTTTTTTTTTTTTTTTGAGGCAGAGTCTCGCTCTGTCGCCCGGACTGGAGTGCAGTGGCCAGATCTCAGCTCACTGCAAGCTCCGCCTCCCGGGTTCACGCCATTCTCCTGCCTCAGCCTCCGGAGTAGCTGGGACTACAGGCGCCGCCACCTCGCCCGGCTAGTTTTTGTATTTTTAGTAGAGACGGGGTTTCACCGTATTAGCCAGGATGGTCTCGATCTCCTGACCTCGTGATCCGCCCGTCTCGGCCTCCCAAAGTGCTGGGATTACAGGCTTGAGCCACCGCGCCCGGCCCATTTTTCTGCCATTTCTAAATAGCATTTGAAAAAAGTTTTCTCCAAATTATGCCTCAGGGATTGTGTGAGAAATGGGTTCTTATAAGAACTTCAACTAAGTGGAAATTACAAAAAAATACTTGGAAAAAGTTTTCTGGATGTCAGAGGGGAGGCTTTTCTGTGTTCAAATGTAGTTACTTTGAAAAAACATCGGGCGGGCGCGGTGGCTCAAGCCTGTAATCCCAGCACTTTGGGAGGCCGAGACGGGCGGATCACGAGGTCAGGAGATCGAGACCATCCTGGCTAACACGGTGAAACCCCGTCTCTACTAAAAATACAAAAAACTAGCTGGGCGAGGTGGCGGCGCCTGTAGTCCCAGCTGCTCGGGAGGCTGAGGCAGGAGAATGGCGTGAACCCGGGAGGCGGAGCTTGCAGTGAGCTGAGATCCAGCCACTGCAGTCCAGCCTGGGCGACAGAGCAAGACTCCGTCTCAAAAAAAAAAAAAAAAAGAAAAAACATCTCAGTATCTTCAAAAGCATTAAAATAATAGAGGATCTCTTAACTGACAAAATTATATGAGAAATTTATAACAAAAAATCTACATATCTCAAACTTTTGAGAAATTACCCTTTGAAAAATTGATGGGTTGGAAAAGAAATTATAAAAGTCATTTAAATGTATTTTGAACTGAAAGGAGAGGAAAGCATTACACATTGAACTTTGTTGGATGTACTGAAAACAGTACTTAAGAGGAACTTTTTAGCATCAAATACTTATATTAAAAAAGAATAATTGTTTCAAGTCAAAGATCTATGCATGGACCCAAAGAAACTAGAAAAAGAAGAAACAAATCCCAAAAGAGCAAAAGGAAAGAAACAATAATGATGAGGCTAAAGATAAATAAATTAGAAAATGGACAAATAATATAAAAGGTAGATCAAACCAAAAGTTAGTTATTCGAAAATATTAAAATTCATTGTTAAATCCCCTGCTAGATTGATGAGAGAGACAGAAAGAGAAAGAGAGAGAGAGGGAGAGAGAGAGAGAGACAGAGAGAGAGAGAGAGAGAGAGAAACACAATTTGACAGTGATAGAATGAAAGGTCCTGCAGTTAAAGTATAGTAAAATAGTAATTTAAATTAAGATTTAAAGAAAATACATAAAAGAATCTTTATTACTTTGGGGCAGACAGGGATTAGTGAAACATATAACTCGCTAAATATAAAAGCAAAAAGTCAATTAAAATTTTATCAAAAGTATACATTTCTATTCTTTAAAACACACAGGGAAATGAAAAGGCAAACTACAAAATGTTAGGTATTCTATATATACATAGAAGGCAAATTGTATATGATATGTTGATTATTTTGATATGTATATTTGAGAGTAAGGATATTTGATGGATAGAAACCAAGGAAAATTCCTAGAGTATCACTTAAGAACTATATATATATATATATACACACACACACACACACACATATACATATATAAATATAAAAACCCTTTTGTTTTTATAAATATAAAACCGTTGTATATAAATTTAAAACCCTTTTGTTTATATATATATATATATTTAGGATATGTAAAGGGCAAAACTATTACTAAACATTATGTTTAACATAACATAACGTAAATGTTATATTACTAAAATTCATAACATAAGATATCTTTTCTACTAAGCAGAGATAAAGGTGCTTAACACCATTAGTCATCAGTGAAATGCAAATTAAAATTTCCCATGAGATACCACTACATATTCATGAGAATGGTAACAATTAAAAGACTGAAAATAGCAAGTATTGGTGAGGATGTGGAAAAAGAACTTCATACCTTGCTAGTAAGAGTGTTTAACATTGTAACCACGGAAAAGAGTTTGTCAGCATGTATTCCAGCAATTTTGCTATTAGTTATCTACCCTAGAGAAATGAAAACATGTCTTCAAAAAGATTTGCATGCAAACGTTAATAGCATCTTTATTCATAATAGCCTTAAGCTGTAAACAAACGAAGGATCCTTAATAGATGAATGGATAAACAAGCTGTGATATATGCAAATAATAGTATACTACTCAGCAATAAAATGGAGCAAACTATTTATGCATAAAACACTGATGAATTTCACATTATGCTGAGCTACCTAAGACATTAAAGAGAATACACAAAATGAATTCATGTAGAAATAATTCCAGAACAGGCAAAACTAATCTATAGTAGCAGAGAGCATATCAGTTGTTTTCTGGGCCAGAGGTAAGCAAGTGTGAAATGCAAATGACAAAAGGAACAATTTGGGGGCTGATAGAAATATTTCATTGCTTGATTGGTGTGAGGGAGTATAGAAACTCATCAACTGTAAACTTAAAATAGGTGGTTTTTCATGCATGTAACTCATACTTCAGTGATGTTAACTTTTTAAGTAGAAAAACAAATGGACCAAACACTATCGAGGTGGGACAAGAATTGAGGCAGGGAGGCTAGGTAAGGTACTGTGAATAATGTGAGTAGGTAATGATGGTTATAAGAAAGGACATGCAGGACAAGAGGACATTTGTGGGATCTGTCTAGGAAGCAAATTGCATATGATATGTTGATGATTTAGATATGAATATTTGAGAGTGAGGATGATATAGGCACCGATAGGCATGAGTGGGGCAGGAGAGGGCTCCCCGCCACCTCCCACTAGGAATGTCGGGTGACAGACCAGCAATTATTGCATTGTCTCTCTAAAAAGATAATTCAGCAGCCAGGGAGTGGCGATCTCCTGATGGAACCTACTGTTATTTAAAATGTTAATTGAATGCTGGCCCCAGGGAGAAGCAACTTCCTGGACATGGGTGTTAAGAGACAAAAATGGCGACGTATGATCTCCAGCTACAGGCCACCAGAAAACGGAAGAAAGCCTCAGATGGGCATGTGTATTACTCCCTAAACACACTGCGAGTGCTGAACTCCAAAGGGCAAAGAAAGCACTGTGCATGCGGGAAACCGACCCTAAGGGAAGAATCATGGGAAAGGGGAGAGCCTACAAACTCCAACGATCAAGGTTAAAATTCCTTTCTCTCTCTCTCTCTCTCTCTCTCTCTTTGACCGTCAGGCTCCCACTTGGGTCTCTTGCAAGTGAATTTTCCTTTCTTTCTTATTCTAAAGCCTTTTAATATAAACTTCCACTCCTGCTCTGAAACTTGCCTTGATCTCTTTCTGCTTTATGGCCCTTAGTCAAATTCTTTCATCTGAGGAGGCAAGAATTGAAGTTGCTATGGACCCAGACAGATACACCACTGGCAGCTCCTGGTAACTCGAATCTCTGCCACCAATAACAAGAATATCTGATGGATAGAGAGAACTCAAGGAAAATTCCCAGTGTATGGTTTCAGAAACCAGATAAGCTGGGTGCAGTGGCTCACGCCTGCAATCCCAGCGTTTTGGGAGGCTGAGCTGGGTAGATCGCTTGAGCCTAGGAATTTGAGACCAGCCTGGACAACACGGCAAAAACTCATCTTTACAAAAAATACAAAAATTAGTTGGATGTGGTGGCATGTGCCTGTGGCCCTAGCTATTCCGGAGGCTGAGGCAGGAGGATTGCTTGAGCCGAGGATGTCGAGGCTGTTGTGAGCTGAGATTGTACCATTGCACTCCAGCCTTTATCCTGGGAAACAGAGTGAGACCCTGTCTGAAAAAAGAAAAAGAAACCAGATGGAGTTGTTTATTTAAAAAAATAATAATAATAAAAACCCTAATTAGTCTGAGATAGAAGCTGGTTTGGTGGGTTGG
Organism: Trachypithecus francoisi; assembly: GCF_009764315.1. Lineage (NCBI taxonomy): Eukaryota > Metazoa > Chordata > Mammalia > Primates > Cercopithecidae > Trachypithecus > Trachypithecus francoisi. The sequence continues at coordinate 171,569,744 of NW_022681465.1, read as the reverse complement.
GTCCTGTGGAGAATCAAGAGTTCTGTTTTGGTTGTGTTAATTTTACAATGATTATTGAATAACATTTAATCAATCAAATATCAAGTGTGTTGGATATAAGTCTGAAGTGTTAGGGCAAGTTTGAATCTTAAATTATAGATGTGGAAGCCATAACAAACAGGTTATATTTAAAGTCATAGGCTCACAAAATATTGCTAAGAGGGAAAGCATGTTTAAGGAAGATAATGGAGTCAAGGGCATTTTGTGGCTCAGAAGGAAAAAGGAACCCACAAAGGAGACTGAGATAAAGCAGCTACAAGGTAGGCACTCAACCAGAAGCTTGTGGGGTTCTAGACACCAAGAAATGGGAGGGTTTTAGGAAGGGAGGTGATCACCTATACTTAAAAGAATTGAAATGTCAAAATAAGATGAGGAAAGAGTAGTGACCACTGAGCAAACTTTTTGTTACCATGACAAGATTTTTATCTGCTGGAAAGATAATAAAAACCTGATTATAGTGGATTTAGAAGATCATACGAGGTGACTCGAAGTTTGTCAAGATGGTTTAAAATGAATTGGGAAGAAAGAAATGGGGCAGCAGTAGAAAGGTGAAGTGGAGTTCAAAAGATGTGGAAGTTTTGTTTCAAGGGAAAAAAATAATGCTTGTTTTTCAGCTGGTGTAATATTTTATAAATAATTGAGAAATTGTTGATGCAAGAAAGAGGTGTGTCTGAGGAAAGTCTCTAAGAAGGAGATAAGACAAAATCTAAACCCCAAGTGGAGGAATTGGCATTTAATACCAAATTTCTTTTTGGGAAATATAGCATCTTAATAAGATAATGTATTATTATTGTCTATACTTAAATACTAAATTTAGAACTAATTCTTTCTTTAAAAAATCATCAAGATGGCCGGGCACGGTGGCTCAAGCCTGTAATCCCAGCACTTTGGGAGGCCGAGACGGGCGGATCACGAGGTCAGGAGATCGAGACCATCCTGGCTAACATGGTGAAACCCCGTCTCTACTAAAAAATACAAAAAAAAACTAGCCGGGCGAGGTGGTGGACGCCTGTAGTCCCAGCTACTCGGGAGGCTGAGGCAGGAGAATGGCGTGAACCCGGGAGGCGGAGCTTGCAATGAGCTGAGATCCGGCCACTGCACTCCAGCCCGGGCGACAGAGCGAGACTCTGTCTCAAAAAAAAAAAAAAAAAAAATCATCAAGATAAGATTTGGTTACAGTTATTATAATGCTTACCATTCTCTAATTCCTCTTTTTGGTTTAGCACATGTGCTTTTGCCAGTCATGCTTACCCTTCAGGATTAGCCTTGCCTTCATTAGAAAACCACTTTAAAATTAAAATAAAAAGAATGCAATTCTAAAGGTGTTACTCACTGAAGTTATTTTTATTGAAGGGAGAAAACATAGACAATTTTATCCTGATGGAAAGAATAGTTTCAGCCTAGCCACTAATGAGACTGTGAAACCAAAAGACACCACCTGAGAATTTGGCAGCATCTTCTGTTCTAAATAACACAGTCCTTGAAAAATATACGGCTACAGAAACAGCCACTCTTAGTCCTTTGATCTGCAGAGCATAGGGCCCTATTAGATGTTGTAAAACTGCACACATAGTTACTAATGAAAAGTTGAATTTGTATAGTCAGTTCTTTAGGAGCCACTAACAACTATTCAGAACTAATGACACTTTTCATATACTTTGGTAAGGAGGGGCGTCAGTAAATGTTTAAGGGTCATAGTACGAAGTGAGGAAAACCAGCTTGGATGTTGAAATCTTATGAAACAAAGATGTTTAACATTTGAGAAGAAACCTCAAGACTGTGAAAGGCTGACGTCAGGTTGTAGGAAAAAGTCAAAAAGGAAATTATTTTTTTTGACGCTGGCATTTAAGATTTTAATGTTTTCATTGGCATGTCTTCCAAATATGTGAGAGGGCCTTCCACTCTCCCTGGAAGATCTGGGAAGCCTAGGGCTTTTCCTTGCTCCTTTTCCCTCCTCCTCTATACACGGATAATGCTAAACACATTAATATTAGTTAGAATTCTTTAGCTGCAAGTAACTGAATACACCAAATGTGGTTTAAACAATGAGAAAAATAAGCTACAAGTAACTGAAGACACCAAAAGTGGTTAAACAAATAAGTCCAGAGCTGGGATGTGAAGGGCCTGTGTCGGTCTCTCTGGTAGTCTCTTGACCACAAAAAGGGGAAACTGCTGGCATTGTGCTTCATCTGGTAGTGACTCAAACCAGGAACCAAGAAGTCCCTACTTGAGCTCTCCCTTTCTTAATTATGAGGAGAAAGCAATCCCTGACGTCTCTGATTTGACTTTTCTCTTTCTCTTGTTTTTCTGTCACATGACCATGTCTAACAAATCATTGATAAGAGAAATAGAATTATTATGATTGGCACAGACTAATGAACATTTGCCCCTTGGGGAGAGGGAAGCCCCATAAAGATACATTAATGACTAGTTACTACATAAAGCCAGGGTTCTGTCAGCAAGGTAGAAGGGATAACTAGTGACTATCCAGAAGATAGGGCAATGCATGAAACGTGATGAGCAGAGTAGCAGGTGCACAGAAGCATTTAGTAAATATTACCTGCTATTGTTGCTTTATCAGAGCTACTCTGATGGGAGATAAAACAAATGACACCAGTATTACACTAACCTTACTCCAGACTGCATACTCTGCCCTACAACCAATCTGTTATTAAATAGTATAGTTAACCCTTAATTGTAGTTTTAATTTCTTTCCTTTACTCTAAATCCTTTTCCTTTGTCATCCTATTTGTCTCACCTAAGCAGCAACCAATTAGTTATGTCTCCAGCCTCATCCTCTTTCAAAACAGTTGTACATTGTTGCCAGATTATCTTTCTTAAGACAAATCTGATCTTGTTGCTGTCTTCCTTAAGAGTCTCTAACAATGCCATATTTACAAAATAAATGGAAGACTCACCCCTGGGATTTCTATTGTCTACAAAGAATCACTGAGTCATTTGCTCAGATCACCTCCAAGGGAACTGAGAAGGGCCGACTCCTCCCAGAAGCAGGAGAAGACAGCCTATTGGCAAACACAGGTGGGACTGCTGAAGTGATGCACTTTCCAAGTTGTTCCTGCTGCCAAGCTGCTGGAAATTTGGTTAGCAAACACATTCCAGCAGTTTATCTCAGCTGTGGAGAGCTTCCTTGTTCAAGGCCATGCCCTTGCAGAGGGAGCCCATGTTTAGTGACTGAGGGAGGTAGGAGTATAAAGGCCTGGCCACTTTAGCCCGTGCAGTAAGACTCCACTTTCTATATGGGTGGTTGAGGCTTTGTCAAGCTTCTCCCTCAGTTTGACTTCTTTCTCTGCTCTCTCCTGTTTTGTTCCCTCTTTTTGTAGCTTTTAATCCCTTATAAATATTTTGAGCCACCTGTCCCTCTACATCTGCTTCCAGAAATCTCAACCTGCAACAACTAGTAATTTCTACCAGAAATTCCTTTAACTCTGAACTCTTTCTGCCTTGATTATCATTATCTAAGCTGCTTTTCACTCTACCCAGAAAAAATTACAGTCCCCTGGGTTTGTCACCATAAATTTGCAAATAAAAATATGATTTTTTTTTAATACTTACATACTGCTGAGTGCTATCTTTCTCTTTTGCTCTCTCACCCTCTAAGGTGTGAAGAGATTGAGTAAACAGTTTCTTAGAAGAAAAGTTGTCGGCCTAGGTTCTATAGTTATTAAACCATGAAACACAAACTCACATCCTTCTGAATCATTTAAAGCTTTATAGCCTGTTCCCTTTATAATTTTGTTAAATTGCTTGAAACACCTGTTCTCCTTTTCTTTTAGAGACTCACTGGTACTCACCTGTCACTATCCACTGCCCTTCCATGGGCTGCTGTCCTATGTTGATCTTATAGGTACTATAGTGCACTTCTGCATGTATCATGGTACTTTTATTCCTGCGTTATCATCCTGTATGCTTATTTGGACTTACTAATGCCCTGGAATTTCCTAAAATTTAAGGCCTGTGTCTGATGCAGTTATACTTTACCTACTTTTAAAAGAGATATTGAGTGATTTGGTACCAGTACATATTAAGTACTATAAAAATGCTCAGTAAATTAATAAAACTCTTTTTTCCCCCTGGTTTTACACGTACCATCCCATCCCAAAGGACTCAGTAAATGAATAAAAGATGGTGACGTTGCCAGAATGTGGGTAATGAACATCTGTGAGTCTAAAAGAATTTGATTTATTAAAGATTTTTTTTCAAACTCTGATATTTGGTTATACTCATGGCTGACTGCACAGTGAAATATAGTACTGATGATTTGGGAAGAGGAGAGATATCTATCAAATAAAGAACTCTTCCTAGAAAGAACTACTTTCTGGTTGGATAGTCACTTGTTCATTTGTTCATTTGGTTAAATCCATCATTCAGAGGCTGCGATGTACAAGATCCCTTTAGATATTACTCTTTTGGTTAGACAAGATAATCACATTCAAGGGGTGTGTGTGTGTGTGTGTGTGTGTAACAAGAATTATGACATGAGTATTAATATTTTTGTTCCCTTCCTAACCCCCAAGTACTATTTCCCATGATTTTCTTTGCCTAATAAGCAGACAAGGGATAAACAATGCTGATGAAAATCTTCCATGAGATAGGTGTGTGTGGGGAGGAAGAAGGGGCTATAAATATCTATATGTTGATTTTTTGTGGCTGTTACATATATTTCTGCATAAGATGCATATTTCTGGCTCATGAGGTAAGTTGATGATGTAGTTCTTTGAGTTTAATAGCTCCCATTTTCAGGGTGAAGAGTGTAGCAATTAGCAAACTTACTGGGGAGAATGAGTGAAATCAGGAAAAAAATTCAACCTACAAGGGCATCACTTTTTATTTCATGATATTGGTGTCACTGTGCAAGTTACTCTCAAAACATAAAGTGAGAGGAAAATGCAAGGACACAGTATTTAAAAATTATGATTGGATGGCATGATGAAATATTGCATAATTAAAAGTGTATTAGGGTTTGGAGGGTATGAAGGAATGTGTATTAGTCAAAAGATCCTGGAGAGCACCTACTAGCAGAAATACCCATAGAATTCAACATGTGAAGGTGCTTATATTAAATTAGAATACATTGATAATAAAATGCTGAAACTTGTATATATTCACTAACTTCTTTGCTATAGAACACAATATTTGTGTTCTCCTAGGATTCATATGTTGAAATGAAATCTACAATATAATGGTATTTGGAATAGGGTCTTAGGGTGGTGATTACATAATGAAGATAGAGCCTTCATGAATGGGATTAGGGCCTTACAAAAGAGGCTCCAAAGAGCTGCCCTTTACCTTCCACCAGCAAGAAATCACCATCTATAAACTATGAAGCAGGCCTCCAGTAGACACTGAATTTGCTAGGGTCTTGAAATTAGGCTTTCTAGCCTCTAGAACTAGGAAAAACAAATTTCTGTTGCTTATAAGACACCCAGTCTAGGGTACTTTGCTAGAGCAGCCTGAATGGACTAAGACACTTCTCTACCAGGGATCTACCAGGTCTCCATAATCCAGGACCTAAAGGGTTAATGCTTGGTCCAGTAGGGCTTCTCCAGGACCCTACATCAGTGTCACCATTATTCTTTCTGATGGTGGGTGTCATGCTGAGCATTATCCCAATGTGTGTGTATATTTAAAAATGTTAAGCAGCAAAAATCTTGGAAATATTATTAAATTAAATATTAATATAATGCAGCCATTTTTGCGTCTTTTCAGTATATTTTGAGTTCCTGAGGTAGAAATTGATAAATTCTTTAAATCTTCTTTCTCTACTGTCTTTTCTACCATGCCTCATGTCTCTGAGGTCTAGAGCTAGGCTTATCGTCACAGCAGCTCATCCAATACATCTCGGTTGTCTTCTTCTGTTTTATTTTAGAAGCTTAAACTTAAATGACCTTAGTTCATCATCTTCTCTTTTCTGGCAGAAGCAGTTTCTGTCAAGAGGTTCTACTTTTCCTGAGGTGCTTAGTGACTCCTGACAATAATCATTTTTCTTCTGAATGGATAGAGATAAAGAAGAAGAAAAACACATGAAAAAGACTTCTTACTGATTTTAAACCTAGGAACAAATGATAGTTTGCAGCTTAACAATCAACATCAGATTCTGCTTCTGCAAACAAATTTCTCCAATTTAATGAGCAGCTGACCCTGATGATTATAGTTATAGTATAGCATAGTTTATTTACTTAGGGTCTTGGAAAATGTATCAGCTAATAACATTAGGTTGTATAAAGAATTTGAGAAGCCTTATATTCTTTTGTAATGTGAGTGTTCACAACATAAATACCATTCTGTGGTCAATGAGTACTTATTAACAGATAAGTATTTAATGTTTGATAATTAGTTAAAAAAAGAAAACTATGACAAAATCCATTAATCCTAAGTATACAGTGTTATTTAACTGTAGTATTGTCTAGATAACAAATGAAGATTATGCAAATGGGAGAAAATAAACTACGCTACAAAATAACTGCAATGGAAGATTATAATATTCCCTATAGAATAGTATTCCATTAAAAATCTGAAAATATACTTTTTATCAGTGGCTGCATCAGAGAAGGTGCCATTAATCTACAACAGTGATGTCAATAAAAACTATACCCTCCAGTTAGGCAGTTAATTGATGTCATTAAATAAAGAGGGAATGCTTTCTAGCACTTTTATTTGATTCCTTATGGCTATGCAATTTGAATAAAATAATCTTTCTTATTTTCCACGTAAAAAAATACACATATAGTGTATATGCAATTTGAAATACAAATATATATACTTTTCATTGAAATTATTTTCAATGAAAATAGCCCTCCCTTTGTCCAGTATAAAAGTTAACAAGCATGCCCTACAGATAAGAGTCACTAGGGGAATTGGATGTTTTGGCAAGTTAAATGTTATAAATAAAATTCACTTAATTTTAGGAAGCCTATAGAAGCCAGCACATAGTTTAATGTCAAAATACGGCTACTTTCTCTGCTGTGACAGCCTTTTCATTCTTCAAGACCCTTAAAGTGTATAAACCACCAAGTACCTCTCCCTCCTTTCTGGCCTTTCTCCTTCTCTTTCTTTCCATCCTTCCTTCCACCCATCCTCCCTTCCAATTATCTCTCCTTCCTTCCAACTAATGTCAGGCACCTACCAGGAGTTCAGCAATGTATTTGTCCGTCTTCACACTGCGGTAAAGACATACCCAAGACTGGACAATTTATAAAAGAAAGAGGTTTATTGGACTTACAGTTCCACATGGCTGGGAAGGCCTCACAATCATGGCAGAAGGCCGGGAGAAGCAAGTCACATCTTATGTGGATGGCAGCAGACAAAGAGAGAGCTTGTGCAGGGAAACTCCCATTTTTAAAATGATCAGATCTTGTGAGACCCATTCACTATCATAAGAACAGCACGGGAAAGACCTGCCCCCATGATTCAGTTATCTCCCACTAGGTCTCTCCCACAACATATGGGAATTATGGGAGCTACAAGATGAGATTTGGGTGGAGACACAGAGCCAAACCGTATCATTTCACCCTGGGCTCTCCCAAATCTCATGTCCTCACATTTCCAAACCAATCATGCCTTTCCAACAGTCCCCCAAAGTCTTAAATCATTTCAGCCTTAACTCAGAAGTGCACAGTCCAAAGTCTTATCTGAGATAAGGCAAGTCCCTTCCATCCATGAGCCTGTAAAATCAAAAGCAAGTTAGTTATTTCCTAGATACAATGGGGGTACAGGCATTGGGTAAATATAACCATTTCAAATGGGAGAAATTGGCCAAAAAAAGGGGACTACAGACCCCATGCAAGTCTGAAATCCAGGGTGGCAGTCAATTCTTAAAGCTTCAAAATGATCTCCTTTGACTCCAGGTCTCACATCCAGGTCATGCCGATGCAACAGGTGGGTTTCCATGGTCTTGGGCAGCTCCATCCCTGTGGCTCTGTAGGGTGCAGCCTCCCTCTTGGCTGCTTTCATGGGCTGGCTTTGCAGTATACCACCTTTCTCCTGGCTATTCCAAGAGCCCAGTGCAAGTTGTCAGTGGATCTACAATTCTGGGGTCTGGAGAATGGTGGCCCTCTTCTCTCAGCTCCACTACGTGGTGCCCGAGTAAGGACTCTGTGTGGGGGCTCTGATTCCATGTTTCCCTTATGCACTGCCCTAGCAGGTGTTCTCTGTGAGAGTCCCACCTCTGAAGCAAACTTCTGCCCTGACATTGAGGCATTTCCATACATCCTCTGAAATACAGGCCAAGTCCCTAAACCTCAATTCTTGACGTCTGTGCACCCACAGGCTCGACACCACATGGAAGCTGCCAAGGTTTGGGCTTTCACCCTCCGAAGCAACAGCCTGAGCTATACCTTGGCCCCTTTTAGTCATGGCTGGAGCAGATAGAATGCAGGGCACCAACTCCCTAGACAGCACACAACAGAAGGATCCTGGGCCTGGCTTATGAAACCATGGTTTTCTCCTAAGCCTCCAGGCCTGTGATGGGAGGAGCTGCCACAAATGTCTCTGACATGCCCTGGAGACGTTTTCCCTATTGTCTTGGTAATTAACATTCTGCTCCTTGTTACTGCTACACATTTCTAGAGCTGGCTTGAATTTCTCCTTAGAAAATGGGATTTTCTTTTCTTTTCTATTGGATTGTCAGGCTGCAAATTTTCTAAACTTTTATGCTCCGTTCTCTTTTAAAACAATGCTTTTAACAGCACCCAAGTCACCTCTTGAATGCTTTGCTGCTTAGAAATTTCTTCCACCAGATACCCCAAATCATCTCTCTCAAGTTCTAAGTTACACAAATCTCTAGGGCAGGTGCAAAATGCTGCAGTCTCTTTGCTAAAACATAACAAGAGTCACCTTTGCTCCAGTTCCCAACAAGTTCCTTATCTCTATCTGAGACCACTTCAGCCTGGGTTTTATTGTCCATATCATTATCAATATTATGGTCAAAGGCATCTGACAAGTCTCTAGGGATTTCCAAACTGTCCCACATTTTCCTGTCTTCTGAGCCCTCCAAACTGTTTCAACCACTGCCTGTTACCCAGTTCCAAAGTCACGTCCACATTTTCAGGTATCTTTTCAGCAGCACCCCACTCTACTGGTACCAATTCACTGTATTAGTCTGTTTTTGCGCTGCTGATAAAGACATACCAAAGACTGAGCAATTTACAAAAGAAAGAGGTTTATTGGACTTACATTTCCATATAACTGGGGAGGCTCCACAATCATGGCAGAAGGCAGGGAGGAGCAAGTCACATATTATGTGGATGGCAGCAGGCAAAAAGAGAGCTTGTTCAGAGAAACTCCTGTTTTTAAAACCGTCAGATCTCATGAGACCCACTGACTATCATGAGAATAGCATGGGAAAGCCCCTCACCCATGTTTCAATCATCTCTCACCAGGTCCCTCCTATAATATATGGGAATTATAGAAGCTACAAGATGAGATTTGCATGGGGACACAGAGCCCAACCATATCCAGCAACCTACAGAAAACTAAGAATACAAAGATGAATGTCTACCGATTATTGTTTCCAAAAGGCTTCATTTTTGTTTCTCTTCCATGAAGACTTGCAATTGCTTTCCAACTTATTATAATAGAGCATCAAACTATTAAAATTTACTATCCGTGAGGCTTGGGCAGGAAGATTGCTTGAAGGCAGGAGTCTGAGGTTAGCCTGGGCAATGTAGTGAGACCTGGTCTCTACCAAAAAAAAAAAAAAGTAATAATACTACTACGAATAAAATAAAGGCCTAGCCTGGTGGCACACACCTGTAGTCCTAGCTACTGGGGAGGCTGAGGCAGGAGGGTTGCTTAAGCCAGTAATTTTGAGGGTGCAGTGAGCTAGGGTTATGCCACTGCACTCCAGCCTGGGTGACAGAGTGAGACCCTGCTTCTAAAAAGATACATACATACATAAAATATAATAAAGATTTCCTATACCTTTCTCCTCCCAAATAAAAGAATGTCCTTCCTCTTTAACCTATTAAGTAAAATCAGAATATCCACTGCTAGTTTGCAAAAGGAGCTGATGGAGTCATGATGCACCTCACAGACAAATATTCATATTATTTTTAACTGCATCGAATGTTTACCCTTAAAGGGGGTATCAGCCTGTAGAAATTGTGAGATCTTGAGTGAAATAATAAAGCATATTCTTGAGGGTGTGGACCTTGGGAAAACGGTTCGTGAGTGTCATTCGTGGTCGAGCTTATGGGTGCCACTCAACACACACGTTGTACGCTGCATAGCGCAGAGAGAGAGAGGATTTGGGAAGCAGGTTCGTCCTTTGGTTCATTACCAGTGTGGCTATTTACTAGTTATGAGAAGGTGAGAGCCTCAGGTTTTTCATCTGAACTCAATAATGAGAATCAAGTCAGTTGTAATTTATAAGGTGTTGTAAGTCAGTAAGTCTATTATACTTATTAAGCTATGCATACCTTAAACTTCTCTATATGAAGTTGTCTAAAATCTCACTAACTAGGAGTTGGAGCCTTAGCATATATTGCTTTCATTTCTCAGTGTCTGTCCTTCCTATTTTTTTCTAGTATGTATGGCTGAAGAGCAGAGGCATGCTTGAGCAGGCTGGTCTACCCTGGAAGAGCCAATTGTGCATATCTCCTCCCAAATTCACGTTTCAACGTGATCAAATAGGTAGCTTGAGACAAGCCATGGTGAAAGTATTTACACTATGGAAATTAGCAAATGCTACAAAATAAACTGTTTCTTTGTTCTGGAAACATTCGCTAGCCTACCAGTGGTGAGAAACAGAGATGTGCCTCTTCTAGTCCCAATAACAGCATAGGAGACTGCCAGTCCTGAGTCCCCACGCCCTTGTGGCCATGTCTTACTGCTAGGAGGTGATAGTATCTTCAAGTCCATCCCAAACCCAGCTCCACCTTCTGATGAGGGCAGCCTTCACATTCCTTTTATCTTGACTAAATTTTAAAACAGGCTTCTTCCTGACTATAAACCCCTTATCTCCCTTTCTTTAGAGCATTTACTTTAGAAAACTTATTACAAATTATTTCTCTGCCCCTTTGTGATGTGCATTTTCTCCTAGCCTCTTGCTGGTTTTACAACCCAGCAATGTCTTTCTCAAGGTCATAGGAGCTATCTCTTTGAAAAACAATCAACAAGAAAGATGGGGTCCCTCTCTCCCAGTCTCTGAGGGAGGGTAGGAGCCTAACTTCCATAAGCACTAATTAGCAAACACAGATGTACTAATCACATTGAACAGCTCTCCTGTGACCCTAAAGGCCTTCAGGACTTTTCCAGTAGCTCACTGGAGTGCTTAAAAACTCTCCCACCTTTTATTTTAACAAAGCTGAGCTCAATCTTTCCCCTCTTACTGCAACAGTCTTGGATAAAGTCTTTCTTGCTTAACTGTTGGTACAGTTTTTCTTTGACAATTGCCTACTCCCAGTTTCTTTGCAACATCAATCTGTTGGTACACTCCTCTTAAAGTGTGTGTGTCAAATACCACTTCTAACATGAGGTGATTCGTTGCTGTCAAGCTCTTTGCTCGTGTATTAGATATTCTTACTTTGTTTTATGATTAGAAAGAAGGCAGATTGATTTTACAGAGAACCCCAGGTTAGTTTTATTGGTGTCATTGAAAATGAACTTAGTCATTTGAATTTTTGTAAATACAAAAGCACTATTTGCATAGTATATATTAAAATATATATATATTTTAAATAAAAAAATAAAAAAATAAAGTTCTTCCCTTTTAGTTCTTCAAGCTTTTATCCATTTCTGCAAGTCATGCCATGTAGCTGTGCTTTATGAGAGGCAACAAACCATTGTTATTTAGCAGATTCTCTGGGGCAGTGAACTCCATGCTCTTCCCCAGAATTAGCATAAGCAAAGTCAGTACATTCCTGGTTGCCAGGCACATATGCACCTTCACATTACCACCAAGGGAGGCATAGCGCAGACCTGCCTAGTAGTGCTTCAATATATTTTACTTGTGTGCACATTGCTTTACCAATCCCTTTAAAATGTAAATTTTCCTGTTTAATGTTTAATATTTATGCCTACTGCTGCTTTCTCATTAAATCATCCCTCCACCTTCACACCAAGCTGTGACTCTGTGGATTGCAGACCAGTTGCCAGGAAGTTTTGTAGAAGCTGCAAATGGCTTACTTTCTCTGTCTCCTTCCTTTTTACTAGCTATGGCCTTCATGGCTGAGAATTGCTTCCGAAGCAGCTCAGGCCAACAGATAAGACTGAGTGTTTCACAAAAATGAGTGTCAATCTCATGATGGTATTAAGAATTGTGGGTTCTTAGAACACTTTCTCTTTCCTCACCTGGCTTTGAAATGTAATTTGATATAAATTTAGTGATTTCCGGGTACATCTATCACTATCCCCAAACAAATTGGGGTTTCAAGTACCCCTCAATTATCAGACTACTGGACAGGGCCCAGAATCCACCTATCTCAGGGAACTGTAGGTTCTAACTATTCCTTATTTCCTCCACACTTTGACTCTTTGCTGCTCTTTGCTGACCTATGCCATCTTCCTACCCACCATGCCAATCAAATCTTTGGCTATCATGGTAGTAGACTCCTCATCTTTAAAATTTCTTAAGGCTCTGACTTAGGCTCTTTTTTTTTTTTGCCCCTAAAATATCAAATTTATTTTCTCTACTTATGAAATCATTACCCTAAAGCAGATCCCACAGTTCAGGTGTTCGAATGAAAGAAAGGCCAAGTATTACAGAAAAATTAAGAGGATCTGATAGTATTTCAAAATATCATGCCACTATATGCATATTGACATAAATACTTTGCCTTTGTGAGAGGAGTTTTGGTGTAGATACTATTTATTATTTTCTTTAAGCAAAAGCCCACTTAGAAGATATAAAAGCTTTCCCCATTTATCTTCCTAAAACCCAAATAAAAAGGAAATTGATTTGGCTAGGGATTAAAAACAACAAACACAACACTCACTTTACCCAGGGTTGAATTCCATTTGAAATAAATATTTTTTTTTCAAGAGCACTTTTGAATTTGCAAACATACATTATAATTTAAATCTGACACAGTCAGTTTTAAGCATTATTTGAAATGCAGACAGGAGGTAAGTAAGCACTTACTGGAGTTTATCCTATGTGGAATGCAGGAAGGATATGACCACAAAGCCACCTTCATCTTCCACAGTATACATTAATATCTTTCAACTGAAAATACTGCATATTTTGCTAATTAAAGAAGACCTTTAAGTTAGTATTCCCTTCATGAAATGAAAGACTGCCCTGCCACTTTACATATACATATATATATACTGTCAAACTAGTTATTTATTATTATTAAGTCAGTTGACTATCATTATTAAGCAATTTATATAAGATTATTTCCAACTGCATGCTTACTTCCAAAATATGAATAAAAATCTTTCATCGATGAAAAGAATAGGAAATGTTTACATGGCTCTTGTCTACAGCACATTTTTGTTCAGAAATCACGAGTTGAAGGTTTCTATTCAAAAGTCAAGAGCAGAATGGACTTGCAAAGCTTTATTAGGAGGGGAAGAGGAAGCCCTCATTGCTTGTCCCTGTCTTTCTTTGTGTTCTGAAAATTTTGACTCAGTGCAATGAAAATAATCAGAATGAAACTTAGCCAAAAGGCAAGTCATCTCAGATTCTGTCAGGGTTCCACCACTTCCCTCCAGCATCCTCCCTCATTTTCTTTAGAATATTGTTAAGCTTTAAGACCTGCTAATAGAATCTATGTCAAATAAATTTTATTGGGAAAGAGATTTTGAGGTGGAATAAAATTATATTATTTAATCCTCTCAAATTCTGAGTGATTTACTTTAATCTGGATTAACAAAAATGCCTGAAGACCCTAAAAAATTGCATAAGATTTCATCTCAAAAAAGCTCTTCTCATATGTAAAACCACTATGTAATAGAGAAGGAGTTTTAACTCAACACTCTTGAAGCTCAGAAAAAATCAGTTTATGTGCCCTCATACAATTTTCAATCTTCTTATGGCTTTCTGTTAAGCCTCACTCAAGGCAAGATTCTGTATTGCTAATAAACATTCCCAGTAATTTAGAGAATTGACCTCATATTTCCTCAAATAATATTCATTGGTATAAATAAAAATTGTTTTTCTGTTCTGTTTTCCCTCCAGTTTGCAGGTACACATCTTGGTATATTTCATTTCGAGAGCTCTTAGGAGAAACCTCAAAAAATAGGCAATCCTCATCCAGAGAAGTTAAATCTATTTATTTTTAATGACTTTGGAAATTTTGTTTGGTGTAGTTTGAATAATAATATAGGCCATGTGGCACATTTGAAATGCACCTTATGCCTTTAGGAGCACCTCATAGAGAAGGGCAGTTGTCTTCCAGTGCAGTTGAAATGGAGTTATAATTAGAGAACAGAGTGACTGTTAATGGCAGGAGATATAGTGTGTAGATCATGACACCTTGGATACCAAAACTAAAGATTTTTCTAATACAATCTGAGATTTTAATGTTTCTAGGTCACCAATAGCAAAAATGTATTTATTTAGCAATGGTTAACAGTTCTCCTGAGCTACAACCAGTAGGCTACCTACTGATTAGTAAAATCATCCCAAGTACTACAGGTTCAGTTACTTGGTAAGTTACCTAAGTTCCCTTAGCCTCAATTTACTCATTCATTAAGTAATGGCTCTGAGTAAGCATGTAATAATCAGCTGTTGTTGACCAAATGAATGAGCACCTACCTTACTAACAGACAGGTATTAATAGGACTAAAGGAGATAATATGGTATAATGTAAATAAATGTTTAATCATGTACTTGGCATAAAGTAAGCACTAAATTCACATTAGCTTCTTTTTCTCTTTTCCACAAAGTGTTTTCACATTCATTATCTTATTTAGGCCATGTAATTTATAGTTGTTTATGCAAGTACTGTATATATTATTGATACGGCAGGGGGCAAGGAAGTGCTGGGTAGAGAAGGGCAGGAACCCTGGTGAGGGCTCCTCCACCCTCAGGTCTGTGCCCACAGACCTAAATGAGGACAGGCACTCCTGTTTTTGCACACAAATGTTGCACTTTGCAAGACCACTCTGGCCTGCCACACTCCCCATCCTGTACCTACAAAAACCTCAAGACCCTGGTGGGCACACACACAGGTGGCCGGACATCAAGCAGAGTAGAGAAGAGCACACCTACAGGAACAGAAGAGCACACCTACAGGCACCAGCAGACATCAACAGGACATCAACAGTGGGACGGTGTGGAATTTAGTTGGGTGTGGTCGGAGGAGAGTCCAGCCACTGGGCAGCCAGATGCTGGGGAAAGACCACCATCCCACTCCATCCCCCTTCTAGCTTCCCTATCCACTTTGATGAGAGCTACCTCTACTCAGTAAAACCTTGCAGTCATTCTCCAAGCCCACGTGTGTTCCTTTCCAGTACAGGAAGGCAAGACCCTGGGATACAGAAAGCCCTAGTCCTTGTGATAAGGCAGAAGGTCTAATTGAGCTGATTGACACAAGCTGCCTGCAGATGGCAGAACTGAAAAAGCACACTGTAACACAAGCCCACTGGAGTTATGTTACAACCTCAACCTTAGATACTTCCATGGGGTTGGAGCCCAAAATGCTCCCCATAAACTGCCTGACTACCTGCTCTCCTTAGGGGTTTGAGCAGAGGGGCACTGAAGAAGTGCGTCACACTCCTGTCACATGCCCTGCAAGGGGGATAAGGGAACTTTTCCCGTTTCATTATTACCATTTAAAAATGAAACGGTGAAATGCAGGCAAGCTAACTGGCCTTCTAAGGCCAATGTGGCCAGCAAGTATGTGAGCCTATGGTAAAATCCAGATCTTTATGTTTCTGTTTCAAGGCCTAGCTTTCATTCCTGCCACTACTGTGAGTCTGTTCCACTTTTGGGGTCCAATTTTATCCTCTTTAAATTAGAGTAGTTGAAGTTGGTGGGCGCAGTGTCAGTTAATTTATGGACACAAAAAAGGTGTGTCACAATCAGCTACACATTCTGGGTGGCATATAGTGATGTGCATTTGCCTAACTCACAAACCTGCAGGTCAGCTGAGGGTCAGCTGATCTAGGCTGAGCACTTCTGTGGATGGCTCTGCTCCATGTGTCTCTGTTCTCCTCCTGGGAGACCCCAGGCTTATTCTTCTCATGCTATGGCAGATGTAAAAGAGAGCAGGTACAACAGCACAAATTTCTGTTAACATTCCATGAACCAAAATAGATCATTTGACAAACTCAAAAGGGATTCCTCTGTTTCTTTAATGGGAGGAGGAACTGCCACATCATATGGCAAAGAATGTGGATTAGGAGAGAGGGGTAAATTGAGGATGTTAATGTAATGTACTTAAAGTGTTAAGATTTCTTTTAGTTCTAGCATATTTTGATTTTCTTCCAATTAATTTGTCTGTCAGAGTCTCTTCCTCATTTTCTTTAGTAATGTTTTTCAAATTGCCAAGGGCAAACGCGATTTCAGTGGAAGGCAGAAAACTCAGGTCAATTTTGCCATTCTGTTATTTGTGTGTGTGTGCATGTGGGTGTGTGCATGTGTGTGTGTGAATTAATCTTGTTCAGGTTCTCTGAACATATTGTTCCAGAAAATGGTATTTAATTATAGTTTCACATGAGGTTGGAATACTACATTCTCTTCATTGTATATATGTTTTCAGGGTTCATACAGATACAGGTAAAAAGTAGAACACAGGGGCCAGGTGCAGTGGCTCACACCTGTAATCCCAGTACTTTGGGAGGTGAGGTGGGCAGATGGCCTGAGGTCAGGAGTTTGAGACCAGCCTGGCAAATGTGGTGAAACCCTGTGTCTATTAAAAATACAAAAATTAGCCGGGCATGGTGGCAAGCACCTGTAATCCCAGCTACTGGGGAGGCTGAGGCAGAAGAATTTCTTGAACCTGGGAAGGGGTCGTTGAAGTGAGCTGAGATCACACTACTACACTCCAGCCTGGATGACAGAGTGAGGCTCTGTCTCAAAAAATACAAAATAAAAATAATAAAAAATAAAAACAGAATACAGGGACAGAATTGAGATACTAGTCACACAGTGTAGAGACTTTGGTTTGAAAAGTATATTAAAAGGCTGAGGAAGTGGGGAAGGAGCTGTAATAGAACGCACAGGGGCAGTTCTGTCAACTGACCACAGACCTCTGCTCAGATCACTTAAGAAGAATCTCTGTTTAGTCCCAACATTCAGCCTCCTTTATCTCAGTAGCTATTATTGAACTGCCTATTTTGTAAACATTGTTTTTCTCTTTATTTCTAGATAGTTGATCTTCGTGTTTTTTGTTTATCTTCAATATTTTTTAAACTATAAAAACAGGAATTACTATTTAAAAACATTTAAGCAATGCAAGAAATATATGTAGGGGAGCATTAAAGTCATTTTTGTATTTGATGCTCTTAGAAATAATCACTTAAGCTTATTTATTTTTAAGGATCTTCACTGACAGTCCTCACAGGGAAACAGATACAAATAGCGAATATAGAAAGGGATAATGATTCCAGATTCTAATGTCGGGAGGTGGAAATAGGGAGGACATTAAATTGAGCCTATGTTGTGTTCATCCTACCATTCAGGCATATTTGGAAGACTAGTGATTTAAGGCAGCAATTTATGTATTTATGTGAGACAACGAGGAAACTTCTAATAAAGAATTGATTATAAGGGCAGTTGGTTGAAGCAGATAGGTCATTGATATATAGAGAGTATTACAATGATGGTAAAGGGCAATTTACTCATTATTTTACATCCATTATGACAAAAACCTTAAGATGGTGGAATAGGAAATAAAAAGGCTTAATACTTAAGTCATGACATATATTTGTAGAATTTGTGTAGAAAAGGGATCATTGGTTTTTGTGTATAAGTTAACACCTGAACCTTGATATTTATAACCTCCATGTGGCCATCGGCACCTCAGGAGCTGGAATCTTCATCAACACTGACACTGCCTAAGGGAATAGAGGTGATGACTACTGCTCTGACCAACACAGACAGCAGTGTCACCCATGCTTGACACCACATTAGTAATTACGACTTCAGAAATCATCCTCTGTGTAAGTAGCTGTGGATCCTGTTGGGGCTCAGAAAATAATACCCCAAAGTATGGCCCCTTGGCATGTTAAATGTGATGAATGAAAGGATGTTGGAAAACCTCAGAAGCAGCCTCAGAACCAAGGTCTCTTTGACCTTCTTGTGCCCTCCTGCCTCTTTCCCCTCATCCTCCCCCGAAGTCAGTCATAGAAACCAGAATTCCTTTTATTCAAGGCAAGTCATAGAACCTGCAACCCATTTTCTCCAAAGTCAGTCGTACAAACTAGTATTATTAATCTTCTGCCTATCTAGCAGCTTTCTATAAAGAAATTCTCTGACTTACTCTTGCCTGATCATAAGTCATGAGATCCTTGTTCCAGATGGGTCCTACCCCATTCCCAGGAGAAAGGAATGTTTTGCAGAGGGGTCAAGAAGAATTTAAACTGACGTCCTTTCTGGGTTCCCATTCAGTCTGTTAGCATTAGATTACACCTTTTGTCCAATCATATTCATATTTCTACATAGCTGTCCATTCTTCATCAAACCCAAGCATAAAAATGGATAGTTTTGTTTGTATCTTTGGGTCCTCATTGTGAAGGTTTCCATGGCACATCAAATTTTAAATAAGTTTGTTATACTTTTTTTCTTAGCCTGTGTATTCTTACAGGAGTATTGACTATGACTCTTATGATGGGGAGAAAATGTGTCATGCCCTTTCCACCCCTGCATTCCTGAGATTACCAACAGCTGGTACTTTGAGATGGATTGAGTTGATGATTGTATTAGTCCATTTTCACACTGCTATAAAGAACTGCCCGAGACTGGGTAATTATAAAATAAAGAGGTTTAATTGACGTGTAGTTCTACATGGCTGGGGAGGCCTCAGGAAACTTACAATAATGGCGGAAGGGGAAGAAAACATGTCCTTATTCACATGATGGCAGGAAAGAGAAGAATGAAAGCTGAATAAAGGGGAAGGCCCTTATAAAACCATCAGATCTTGTGAGAACTTACTATCATGAGAATAGTATTGGGGAAACCACCCCCATGATTCAATTACCTCTCACCAGGTCCCCCCATGATATGTGGGGATTACAGGAAATACAATTGAAGATGAGTTTTGGATGGGGACACAGATAAACCTTATCAATGATTCCTGCTGGTTGATGTACTGAAGGCTCTGGACCCTTTGCAGGGTCACAAATCTGTCAGTAAGGGGCAAGAAGAAATAATAATCCTTGTTCTTTTACTACCTTGACCTTAGTGAGAAAATGGCAGGTTATGTTTAAATGAGCCGAGAGAGACACGGGCTTTGCCTTTGGTGGTACTTAACCCATGCTCACCTGTCCTTTGAGGTCACTAATGGTGGTGACAAAATTCAACTTTTCTATTCTCACAGAACTTATTAAGCAACAATAGCACAGCAAAACAAAACAAAAAATAGATAATCTGACTCACTCCCAAGGAGAAGAATAAATTCTGCAATGGAATCAATGTTTGGGTCCTCCCAAAATTCATATGTGGAGTTCCTAATCTCCAACATGATTCTATTTGGAGGTGGGGCTTTTGGGAGGTAATTAGATCATGAAGGTGGAGCCCTCATTAAGGGATTAGTGGTCTTATAACAAAAATAGGAGATGTTCTCTTTCTCCTCTGTGTGAGGATATAGTAACATGCTTGTCTGCAAACTAGAAAGAGAGCCCTTACCAGGAAGTTAATCAACAGGCACCTTGACCTTGGACTTTCTAGCCTCCTTAAGCAGTTGACCCTTGAACAACATGGGTTTGAGCTATGCAGGTCCACTTATATTTGGATTTTTTTCAACTAAAGTAGATTAAAAAATACATTATTGGTGGGATGCAAAACCCCCATATATTGAGGGCTCAACTTTTATATATGTGTGTTCTGCAGGGTTGACTAACTGCAGAGCTCGAGTATACAAGGTATACTAGGGGAGAGAGTGGGAGTGTCCTGGAACCAATCCCCCAGATAGACTGAGGGATGACTGACTGTGTGTGCAGTGTGACTATATATATGCTATATTATGGCAACCTGGATTAACTAAGATGAACTCAAATTAATTGGATCTCAGAGTCAAACAGGGAATGGGAGAATAGGATGAAGAAATAAGAAGTAATACCACTCTCATTCTCTTCCTGTTCAGTATCCAGACAGTCCAGTTCTCATGTTGGAAAAATTCATATCTGATGAGACCATGGGGAAGAATGTTCTGAAAATGATTATATATTGTCATTCTGAATTGCCTGAAAAATGAGCTGACTGTAACAGTTCTGCTCAACTTTTCTATTGGAAGGGCTGCAAGTTTCCATAGGAGCAATGGCCTCCTGTTGACAAATAGATTACAAGTTTTTATAAGACCCATTATCTTTAGGTGACATTGTCTTTATGTCATCCCCATAAAACTCCTGTAAAAAGTGGACACTCAAGTCCTGTTGTTCATGGAGCCTGTGCATCTTTTAACTAAGTATAAGAATAAAGAGTTATGGGGTAATGGTTTCTCTTCACTGAAGTAGAAACTTGTAATTTATTCCAGGCTCCAACATACCATTTTGTGGAAAAATTAGAGAATGTAGAATATTTACCTTCTCCTACCTTACAGACTCAGCTTTTATGTTTTATATTTCTCCTTTTCTCAGTAAAACCATTCCTTAATCCATATTATCATAGAATTTTATAAAATTTGTTCCAAGTCCTAGTGAAAGGCAAATAGGGACTAAACACAGCTCCAGTTTGCACAACATTTTTTTAATGGTAATTGTTGTTTCTTTTTATGGTAATTGTTGTTAGTCCAGGGAATAGCCATTTCTCTATATTTCTATGTTGAAACATTTTAATGTTTGAGTGGCAACCATCTCTAGCTCTGGGGAATAAGTTGTGTTCGCCTGTGCCAATCATACTCCCATTATTTGCCAAAAATTTTGGAATCGCATTTTAGCTAAAACAGGAGTCTTGGTTGGAGTGCCTTTTTAAAAAAAATTTGTCAAGGTTTAACTTATGATAAAAGAACAGCATATAGTAAAGGCCTTTATGCCATCACTCATTTCCTTGCCTGGGGTGCTATCGCTTAAGAATATGGTGGTTGGTAGTGCAACTGCCATTTTGTGCCAAGAGAAACCTTTACCAACAACTGATAAGGGCACAACTGAAATTGGAAAGAATCTAGTTTCTAATGGACTGCTAAATAAAAGTCTATTTTTAACTTTTTTGTGTGGAATAAATAATATAATTATTGTTTAAACAACCTTCGTTAAGTATTCATTAATTTGTAGCTGAGGGATTCTAACTAAAATGCTGTTCTGCAACAGAAATCACCCATCCATGTGACTATAGCTTTAAAAAGATGGCTGCATGTGAGAATTCTTTTAATATTTAAAAATTGAATGTGTAAATTTTGAGTAGAAAAAGGAGAAACTGAGGAATTTAGGACAATAGTAAAGGTTTATTTTTTCCCCGAATAGTCTTGAAATTAATTTTAAAAATGGTGGTAATTAAAATGGGATCTCATAATTTACTTCTTACTGCTATTGTAAGAGAAAAAGATGAGACGTTTAAAAGAATGAATGCTTTGTAATCTGGGAGTGCATTTGGAGTACTATGGTGGGTCCCAAAGGAGTGACAGGTAGGCCCTTTAAGTGGGGCTAGGGTCATCCTAGGAAAGTGACCTCACTACTGGAAACTATGTTAGTGTTTTGATCAAGTTTTTATAGGCCAAGATTGAGGCCTAGTCAAGAAAATGTTCAGAGGAGCCTGGCTAGAGTTTGGTCAAGGAGAAGATCTTTGTCATCAGTTTAAGAATTAATTGTACTAATGTACCAAAATTTTTAAGCAAAATTTTTGATACAAATAAACGCCTCCAAATATTTGCTGTCTTAAATCACACTTGCTGATTTACTTTATTAGCATTTTTTTACCTATGCAAATTTATTAGTGAGTCACCAGTAGAAAAGACATTACAGTAAAGACATTACAGTAAGGAAATATAAAATATATGAACAAAGACACATTAGACCAGACAACCAATATTTTTCTCTGCTTCCGAGTTGAAATGAAAAGACAAAAATAAGTTAATCGACTTGATACTGACTTTCTATGACTTTGTTCCCCTATCCTTTATAATTGTGATTACTATAATAGTAATTCCATTATTAGATTATTAATGGTATTCATTTGATTAATTTGAATTTCTTAACCATCAAATCTTCTAATTGCTCTACTGCTTTTTAGGACAATTATTCTTTCTGGAATACTTATTAGGGATCAAGGGTTGGGTACCTTAAGAAGACAAATCTTTACAGAATTAAAAGCTCTACATATGTTGCTGAGAATACCATCATTTTAAAACAGCAAAGGCAAAAAGATAATTAAATTCTGGTTTTGTAAACAGCATGTGATAATGAGCAGTCCTGCAGGTCACTAGAGTTCTCCTCTTGCTCTCTATCAACAAAGTCAGTAATAACAATTTGCTAGGAGGCTGGAGCACTGTTATTAATGTCCTCATTTTGTTCCCAAATACAAATTAAGCTCTTGAAAAAATGTAAAACTCTGAAATTAAAGAAATTTATGTCAATATATATGTAAAATTATGTAATACAGTTTTAACATTTTTGAATTCTTGCTTCAGTATCTTCAAAGAAAACTCTCTAAGAATGACTGTAAACTGTGTAATGGAATCATAAAATGTAGTAGAATAATGCCACACACTTATCTGGAGGGACTTTGGGTCGTCTAGCTGAACTCTTTTTAACAGATGAGAAAACTGAAGGCAAGAAAGGTTAAATGCTTTGCTTAAGGCCAGCGACCTTCTCTGAACTTGGTTTTCTGGTCCCCAGCCCACTGTTTATGCTCTCTTTACTGTGTTATCTCTCCCCCTCCCTCTTTACCTTCCTTTTATTTTTTTCTTACCTGACTTTTGTTTTGTTTATTTATCTTAACCTTTTTTCACTGTGCTTTCTGGGGGAAAGGAACCAATAATGTTTGTTTACTGCAATAAACATTTGGACTACAAGCATATAAAATGCAGACCAACTGCCTGTATCCATGAAGCAAAGGTACACCACAAGTCACACTGCAGAAATGCACTTTCTTTACTAGGTCTAAGCATAAAGACCAAAAATCAATGCTTGCATTCAATGCCAAAAAGTAACAGTCAAGCATTGCTTTGATGATTTCAAGACCTTTACTCTGCTGTCTATTTCTTATCTGTTCTTTGCAATTCATCTTCCTCAGGACAAACAGCTTAGCTTTCCAACATGATGTATTGAGGATACACTATTTATCTAAAAATCTTTAACATATTTCCAGTGCTTTTTATATACAGAACAAAAATAAACCTCACAAACTCATTAAGCAGACAACGCGGTTCCTTTGGGCTGTCGCCTATGTTTTTAGGCTAACCTCACATATTTGGTTCTCTCTCCTGTGGAGCAAAACCACAAGTTTCTTTGCCATTCCCTAGATAGCTGTTCCCTTTTCCAAGTGTGCACTTTCCCTTTCCGCTTGCTAAGATTGTATTATTCATCTATTTATTCTTCAAATTTGTTCTCCTGAATTTGCTAGATTGAGTGACTTCTTTGAGCCTCCCCACTTCTTCAGTAATTTAAAAATTTACATACTAATTTTCTTCTAGTTATGATGACTGATTTTTTACTTTTTCTTTTCATTTTCAGAATTTTTCTATGAAAATCGAATGTATACAAAACAACATATTTAGCATATGATTCAAATATAGATAATAACAAAACAAACACCCCTTTACTCACTATCTACCTTAGGGGAAAAATACCAGAAATCTACTAAAATTTTGAGGCTTCTGAAGGCCCATTCCAGATCCCATTCTCTTTCCTTATTCACAGAGGTAAATACTCAAAGCCTATTATTATTCAATTACTTTTTATAAATATTTTTACCACATACAGGTGTATCCCTAAACAGAATGTTGTTTCCTTTCTCATGGTTTTGAACTTTATAAAAATTATATCATATCAAATCTACTGACTTGCTTTTTTCTTTTACCCTTTTATTCTGAAGATTAATCCATTTGATGTGTGAATACATAATTTATTTCCATACTCTATAGTAATGTAGCATATGACTACACCAGCAATTATTTATCTACTCTGCAGCTGATTTTTTAAATAGTAAACACTACAAATGAACTCATTCAATACCTATTTTCTACACCTTCTGGCCTGCTTTGGAGTACAGCAACAATGGAAAGCTCAAAACTATACTTCTC
The DNA here is from genome assembly GCF_009764315.1 of Trachypithecus francoisi. Classification (NCBI taxonomy): domain Eukaryota; kingdom Metazoa; phylum Chordata; class Mammalia; order Primates; family Cercopithecidae; genus Trachypithecus; species Trachypithecus francoisi. Next base: position 171,545,403 of record NW_022681465.1, on the reverse strand, counting down.
CACATCTTTTACAGTTATTCTGGATGGGATCTTGACTTCACATGTTGCTACTATAATATATCATAAGTGTATTACTGTATATTTTCTAATATGATTTAGGATATTTATTATATTTATGAAAAGCTCTTGACCTTTTTTTGTATACATTTTGCATCACGTATGGTGTTTGTCTATTTTGTGGCTCCTGTTTTATAAGAATTGTACTTCTCATATGTGTACTTATTTTTGACTTCTGAGCTCATGTTTGGACATAACTTTTGTCTCTTTTTTAGAGAAAGAGAAAAATATAAATCCACAAAAGAGGTCCCAAGAATATCATTTGCTGCTGTACTATGAAGAAACTTCTCTGGTCCCAAATTCCCCTCTACAATCTTGAAAAAAGCGTTAGTGTAAGAATATTATCTCCTCACATTGCAATTCCAAGGGAGATGGAGAAGTGAAGGCATGAAAGTTACTGGTCGGTCTGAGTATACTCATTTTCATAAATCCTCACTCCTGATATAGACAGTTATTTTGGATGGATTTCTTATATGTTTTAATAGTTAAAAACTTAAAAACATTTTAAATGTATCAAAATTTCTGAAGTTCTTTTTTTAATGATAAATGAAAATGTATACTTTATTTATTTATTTTTATTATGCTTTAAGTTCTAGGGTACATGTGCACAACATGCAGGTTTGTTACATATGCATAGATGTGCCATGTTGGTGTGCTGCACCCATTAACTTGTCATTTACATTAGGTATATCTACTAATGCTATTCCTCCCCCTCCCTCCATCCCACAACAGGCCCCGGTGTGTGATGTCCCTTCCTGTGTCCAAGTGATCTCATTGTTCAATTCCCACCTATGAGTGAGAACATGTGGTATTTGGTTTTCTGTTCTTGTGCTAGTTTGCTGAGAATGATGGTTTCCAGCTGCATCCATGTCCCTACAAAGGACACGAACTCATCCTTTTTTATGGCTGCATAGTATTCCACGGTGTATATGTGCCACATTTTCTTAATCCAGTCTGTCACTAATGGACATTTGGGTTGGTTCCAAGTCTTTGCTATTGTGAATACGTTTGCATGTGTCTTTATAGCGGCATGACTCATTAATGATTAAAAATTTTCTAATGTCTAAGAGTTATCACTTTGAGCTTGATACAAATTTGAACATCTAATTAGGCTTTCATTAAGAATAAATAAAGGGGAATCACATAAAGCAACTGCTTTCATACTCCATAGGCTTCCAAAAGAAACATGTCTTCTCATTAAAATGATATTATTGGTTTGGCATCTGTATGTAAAATTTTTAAAGATTAGATTAACAAATTAAAAACTAAGAAAAATTAAAACCTAATTTCAATAGCTTCCCCTCTCTTTTCCAAAATTAATACCAGTATAAATCTGGTATTAATATATAAATTACATGATATAAATCTTGTATCACATAATTTTATCTACTTGTTAAGTCTGTCGGAAAAATATATACAATGCAGAAGAGGTTTGCCTCTTTATAAACAATTTTGTGTGTATACTAATGAAAGAAGATTACCTATCATTTTCCTCCCCATTAGGTCCAAAAGTCTACTTTCACATATACTATCTTTTTTTCAATTATATAGCTTCAAAGTAGATATAAGCCCTTTGATATGTTATTAATTATTTTTACTAATGAACATAAAAACTTCACAAGTTTCTCTAGTGACTATAATTTGGGACTTGCTTTCAAAAATTAAAAAAATTCAACTAAAATTCTGTGTACAATTATAATTATATTCTGTTCTTGAATTTATTTGACAGTAACCTCTATTACAATGATGTTTCCTTATCAAACTCAGAGGGAAAGCTTTCAACATTTTCTTATTTAGCATGATGTTACTCTACTTTAGGGAGGTTTCTTGCTAGTGTGCTGAAAGATTATATTATGAACGGTCATTGAATCTTTACAGGTATTATTACTGACTCTTTTAAGATAATTAGATAATTTTAATATGAATTTACTGACAATGAAACCTCTCTAATTTTAATTATTGGAGGTTATTTTAACTTCTTTTTATTCTTTTAAGGTGAAATAAACATAAAATTCAGCATTTTATTTTTATTTTTTATTTCTTTTGAGACAGGGTCTCATTCTGTAGCTCAGGCTGGAGTGCAGTGGTGCCATCTTGGTTCACTACAACCTCCACCTCCAGGGTTCAAGCAATTTTCCTGCCTCAACCTCCTCAGCAGCTGGGATTACAGATAAGCGCCATCACGCCTGGATCATTTTTTGATTTTTAGTAGAGACAGGGTTTCGTCATGTTGACCAGGCTGGTCTCAAATTCCTGACCTCAAGTGACCCACCCACGTAGGCCTCCCAAAGTGCTGGGATTACAGGTGTGAGCCACTGTGACTGGCTGAGATTCACCATTTAAAAACGAATAACTCAGTGGCTTTTAGTACATTCAAAATGTTGTGCAGCCACCACCTCTATCTTGTTCCAAAACATTTCTCTTCCATTTTTGATTGATATTTTTGTGGTTATAACATTCGTTAGCAATCTCCCAACCCCTGCCTCTTCCCCACAGAGTCCCAAAGGACCCAAAAGGATATAATATTGTCTTCTGACTCCCAATGTGTTTGTTGCAAATTAAACTTCTTTTGATGTTCTTTTCAAAGTAATTTTTCTTCTCTTTCTGCCTGCATATAAGATTTTATCTTTGTCTTTGATTTTTGGTAGTTTTATAATTATGTGTTTAGTTTCAGTTTTGTTTATATTTATCTTGCCTGAGAATTCTTTTTTTTTTTTTTTTTTTGAGGCGGAGTCTCGCTCTGTCGCCCGGGCTGGAGTGCAGTGGCGCGATCTCAGCTCACTGCAAGCTCCGCCTCCCGGGTTCCCGCCATTCTCCAGCCTCAGCCTCCGAGTAGCTGGGACTACAGGCGCCCGCCACATCGCCCGGCTAGTTTTTTGTATTTTTAGTAGAGACAGGGGTTTCACCGTGTTAGCCAGGATGGTCTCGATCTCCTGACCTCGTGATCCACCCGTCTCGGCCTCCCAAAGTGCTGGGATTACAGGCTTGAGCCACCGCGCCCGGCCTGAGAATTCTTAAATCAGATTTTGGATTTTTAAAATCAGTTTTGGGTAATTGTCAGATATTATTTATTCAACTATTGCTTTTTATTTTATGTTCTGTCTTTTCTCCTTTGGAATTCCTATGCATATTTTTGACTGAAGCTTTACATTCTTTCAGTATTTCACATTTTAACGTTTTCCTCTGTGCTTATTTAACATATTTTCTCTGACCCATCCCAACTCATTAATTCCTTTTTTATGTAAAATTTACTAGTAAATATATTTATGAAATGGTCATTTAACTCATTATATATTTTTATTTTCAAAAATTATGTTAGATCATTTAAAATGTTCAGTTCTTAAATATTTTATCGGTTTATTTTCTTGAGCAGAATAATAATTACTTTAAAATGTGTATCTGATAACTGTATTATCTGGAAACCCTTGCAATCTGTTCTATTACCTTTTATTTCTTATGAATTTTGTTCACGTTGTTTGTTATCTTCAAATGTCTAGTCATTTAAAAATGTATACTAGATTCTCTCTCTCTATATATGTTTGTATATATGCTAGATAATATATATGTATATGAAAGATGATTTGAAATCTGCAATGACGATATCTTCCTCCAAATCTGATTCATTTTTCCTCTTTCGGGGCAGAAGAGACACTGAGTGGCATTAGCAATGCCAAATTACTATAAACCAATCATAGAATGAAGTGACTTAAAGCTGGGCTTCAGTCTCTTCAAAGGTCAAATTTCAATTACTTTTGGGTTTTTCTAACCCCAGATCTGGAGAGAGGCTTTACCAGACACTGTCTTCTTTATTAGGCTTTTTACTACGTATTGTATCACTTGCCTGTAAGCCCGTGGAAATCACTGCTCAGCTTCTCCGCATCTCAGCCACCTCTTTTAGAATTGTCAAATGCTTACAGCAGAGCATCAAGGTCATCTTTCTAGAGCTCCTTCTCCTAGATCTTGGCCCCATTTATCTCCACTTCCTTACTAGTTCTGCAGTGCTTTTATGTGCAGGTTTTTCTTTTCTCTCCTTTTTTAAAAAATTGTAACTTGCGTGAAGATTTATACGAATTTCTTAGTTCATCATTAGTGAAGACTAAAACTCCAGCTGACAATTCCGTATCCAATTTAATTATCATTTAATATGAGGGTGAAATAAAGATATTTTCTGATAAAATACTAACCGGGTTTACCAACAGTAGATCCAGTTATAGCTGAATTGTGTTTCTCCCAAATTCGTGTTAAAGCCCTAATCCTTAGTACCTCTGAATGTGACTGTATTTGGAGATAGGGCTTTTAAAGAAGTGATTACATTAAACTGAGGCCATTAGGATGGGCCCTAATACAGTTTGACTGGAGTCCTTATAAAAAGTGGAAATCTGCCCAGCACTTTGGGAGGCCAAAGCAGGCGGATCACCTGAGGTCGGGAGTTCTAGACCAACCTGGCACACATAGTGAAACCCCGTCTCTACTAAAAATACAAAAATTAGCTGGGGGTGGTGGCACATGTCTTTAATCCTAGCTACTCGGGAGGCTGAGGCAGGAGAATCACTTGAACCCAGGAGGCAGAGGCTGTAGTGAGCTGAGATCATGCCACTGTTCTCCAGCCTGGGTTGTAGGGCGAGACTCTGTCTCAAAAAAAAAAAAGAAAAAAGAAAAAAGAAAAGAGTGGAAATATGGACACAAAATGGACACCAGAAATAGACACAGAGAAGACCATGGGAAGACACAACAAAAAAGATGGCCGTCTGCAAACCAGGAGAGAGATTTCAGAGGAAACCAAACCTACCAACACCATGGTCTTGAACTTATAGTTCCCAAAACTGTGGGAAATAAATTTCTGTTAATTCACCCTGTGTTAGTGTTTTGTTGTGGCAGCCCTAGCAAAATAATACAGACCCTTATAAAGGGAAGTACTAATACTTTGACTCCTAAACATTTTCAAATCACAGCACACATATAAAATGATAGTATTTTTGTAGTGCGCTGGCTTAAGTAGGTGAGGTTACTCATGGCCAGAGATCAGCCCCAAGGCTCCCCCTATTCTAGTCTCCACCATCTATGCTAAGGGCTGAGGATATCAGTATCTCGTGTACATCTGTAAGTCATTCATGACACCCCAACTGGGAAGCTCTCTTCTACAAGATAAACTTTAGGAAGAAATAAAATCATCTCACAAGGAATGTCTGAAATGAAAGGGAAGAAGTTTCTCTCTATACATAAATTGAAGCCTCGGGCAGAGTTTCACAATGGCTTTTTTTTTTTTTTTTAAAGCTTGTTGATCAGAAAGATACTAATTTAACCACTGACTTCCCTCAGTGAGCCAAACCTCAATCTCCCTTATCACTTTTACCTTCCAACCATTCTTTCTTGATTCTCCACCTGGATTCCAGCAATTTATGAGGATGAATCTGTGAGTACAGCTCCATTCTCTGCTTTGAGTTTCTCTTCTGTCTTTGGAAACTACAAAAAAATTTTATCTTATGTCTGATTCTAGTTTTGTTTCTGGTTTTCTCTTTTAATATTTTACTTATGATTAGCACGTCTTTTGAACACAGGTAATGTATTGAAGGTGTGGATAGATGGTGACATCTTAATTAGATATCCAACATAGTTGTTATTCAAACAGTATTCAAGCTACTCTTTGCCCCAAATATTGTATTATGACCTACCGCATTAGGATTCATGTGTATCAGTTACTTTATGGTACATAGAAACACACGAATTTCACTTGCACACTGGAAAATTTGACATTACTGAAACTATTTAGTGACTATTTAGAAGACATTATTTTTACCTTGGAACAATAGGCACTAAAGTTGATTTTTTTCTGGTAAATTATCTTTCCAAAAATGTTAGTGCTGAGTTTTAATTTACTTAGTTTAAACCAGTGGCTACCAATTTTAGGGATAATTTTACTCTCTAGCCCAGGGACATTGGGCAATATCTTAAGACATACGTTTTGATTGTCATGCCTTGGGGTTGTTGGGTGGAGGACAGGAATGCCGCTGCACATTACAATATATAGGACAAACCCATACAATGAATATGATCCAATATTTGAATAAGAGATAGGGTCCAGAATTTCAATAGCGTCAAATTTTTTAAAAGTCTGGTTAACACCTGTGAAACAATATTCAAAATTGTCTAATCAAAAGCTGTGTCTTGTTGCAATTTGGAATGTAATGTAATTTAATAATGTTTCAGTCTTAATTTTTTCCCACATATCTAGGTTGAATTCCTCCACATACCTCTTGTTAGAATGAATAACAGGTAGATATAAAAGAGGATTTCACCTGAAGTCAGGAGTTCGAGACCAGCCTGTCTAACATGGTGAAACCCCGTCTTTACTAAAAATAGAAAAAAATAGCCAAGTGTGGTGGCAGGCACCTGTTATTCCAGCTACTCAGGAGGCTGAGGCAGGAGAATTGCTTGAACCTGGGAGGCGGAGGTTGCAGTGAACCAAGATTGCACCACTGCACTCCAGCCTGAAGTCAAAAAAAAAAGGATTTACTTCCCAGTACAGGACTGAATAGTCAACTGATAAACCTGTAATTTTGTCTTGTGTTAGTCCACTGGCATAACTGGTCCCAGGAAACAACTGTATATGAATATTTTTTTTTTTTCTGAGACAAGAGTTTCACTCTTGTTACCCAGGCTGGAGTGCAATGGAGTGATCTCGGCTTGGCTCACTGCAGCCTCCACCTCCTGGGTTCAAGTGATTCTCCTAACTTAGCCTCCCCAGTAGCTGGGATTACAGGCATATACCACCCATCCAGCTAATTGTTTTTGTATTTTTAGTAGAGATGGGGTTCCACCATGTTGGCCAGGCTGGTCTCAAACTCCTGACTTTAGGTGATCCACCAGTGCATTAAAAGAACACCCTCCCTTTTTATAATTCTCTTCTACTAAATTCAAGTTCATTTAGGATAGAGTGTATTAAATAGTATCATAGAACATATGTACTCTGAATATCTGCTATCTTATTGTTTTTTTCTGCCTTTCATCCTCTATAAATCCATATTCCAAATTTAGAACCAGTGTGTGTATATATATGTGAGTGAATACACACACACATACACACACACGTGTCCCCAGCCAAATCACATGTTGAATAGTCGTTCCCAGTGTTGGAGTTGGGGCCTGGAGGGAGCGAATTTCTCATGATTGTTTTAGTACCATCTTCTTGGTACTGTACTTGCAATAGTGAGTGAGTTCTCGGGAGATCTGGTCATTTAAAAGTGTGTGGCTCCTCTCCTCTCTCTCTCTCTTGCTCCTGCTTTCACCATAAGATGTGCCTGCTCTCCCTTCACCTTCTGTCATGATTGGAAGCTTCCTGAGGTCTCACCATAAGGATCTGCTGCTATGCTTCCTGTATAGCCTGCAGAACTGTGAGCCGATTAAACATATTTTCTTATACATTACCCAGTCTCAGGTATTTCTTTACAGCAATGTAAGAACAGCCTGATATAGTGTGTGCATCAACCTAAAAATTGTATGAGACCTTTTATTTCCCCTAAATCCCTTTTTCCTCCTACCTGCCCCAGACATTTTGGTCTGTTAGTTTCTTTTTTTTACACGGTGCCCAGCAGCCTGGCCTTTTTACACTTCTTCCCAAAATGCCTCTCTGACACTCTTCTCTATGATGCAGCTCTAACCCAGTTTCTGCCTTCCAAATTGCACAACCATAAGTTCATTTCTCTTTCTTTCTTGGAAGAAATACATTTACTCAGGTCTTTTTTGCACATACTTTATTACATGCACTTTAATTGAAAAAATTCATGTCCATTCTAAGAAAATGCCTGCCCGAAAAAGAAAACCTTGAACAAAATACTTTGTTCTTTTTTTTTTTCCATAGAAATGAAATAAATGGAAGGAAAAAAAAATCCCAGATGTTTGTAGAGAGCATGTGTAATTACACTGGGTACAAATGAGAAAATTCTAGCAGATACGTACATTGACTTCTGGAAAGATAAAGAGGCTTCCGTTTTCTTTATAAATAAGTCTTGAAAGACATTCATTTCCAGATGGCAATATCATATTGTCACAAAGAATAGCTTTAAACGTACATACTTAAACATTACGATTTATATGATATTACTGCAAGGCAGCATACCCACATATCCCCAATATGTTTTTTACACTAGGAAAGATAATTCACAGAAAACACATCTAACACACACCTGACAGATTCACACAAACCAAGCACATATACCCACAGACATAAACATGAATATGCACACACATGCTCTATATACAAATATTTTCTTTAAATGGCACTACATTTTCTGTACTCACTAACTTTTCTTTTTCTATCATGCCCACTTATTTTTAGATAACATCTATACTTCTCTGCAATATTTTCCTCTTACAGAATGACTCACAGGATTGACTGTGGTGTTCTGTCCCTGGCTTCAGTTCCTGAGTCTGGCAGGTTATTTAAGGCAACACTAGTTATCTACCAACCAAAGTCTTCTCACCGTGTAGCCACATCTTTCATGCCAAAGGCACAAGCTCTCCTCAGGCAAAGTTCATGAGGGTGGCCTGAGCTATCATTTATAGGTGGTATTTGTTCATTTTATTTTTGTTACATCAAAAAGTACATTCAAACCAAGATTGATTTGTTTTGTTTTGTGTTTAAACATTTATGTGCTTTTATCCAAGTATACAAGTATATTCTTTACTTTTTCCAAGGAAGCAATGTTGTAGCTAGCAACAACTGTATACATAAAATTTTAACCATCTGTTACTCCTTTAACTAAACAATACCAAGATTAAAGAGACTACCAGTAGTTTATAGGAATACAAGAATAAGCCTACTGTTGACAGAATAAAAAGTGTGTGCACATTTACACAAGGATAGCACTCATTTTTCTTCAACTTTTAGCAAACTGGTGGAGAAGTAAACAAACACTTTCTAAATATTAAAAATTAAACTAAATTAAATCAGATTCACCAGAAATATGAGATGTTTACATTGAACTTCGTGTTGCTTTTCACTATTTCAAGCATGAGACGTATTCCTATACGTGGCTTTATTCTAGCAGCTCTTTCCATTTGCTATATGTAATTATACATTGGTCATATTCATTTTGTAGAATTTCTTGTAAATGTACTGCTAAGAGGCAATGTTTCCCAAAGCAAGCATCCATTATTCATCTTCCAATCTGTCTTTAAGCACAGAGCTATGGCAGAGACTTACTCTCTATCAATATATTATACAAAGAGAAGGCTATTGTTTACATGCATCAGCTATGCTATGCTCTCTTGACTTATGCTTTTTCAGGGGGCGCTACAGTTAGGCAGTGGAACAATGCAAACTTCCAGTTTGACCAAAACATTTTAAAGAGAAAAAGTATGATTTATGAAGTAGCTACTAAAAATACGCCATCCTGTTATGGCCAAAATATAAAGTAGTATTTGTATTCCACAAAGGAATCTGTGATTAGGCAAGTCCTGTAACTGATGTTTATTTTGCCACTTTATTCTGAGATAAATTATTACCTCTCAAATGAATGCTGATAGAAATAAACCAAATGTGCTTTTTATTGTATCTATTAATAGTTGAGTTCTAAACCAGGCGGTTTAAAAAATTGTTTCCTTTCTAAATTGTAAGTGTAGATGAAATTTCTAGAATCAGTATTGTGGGACATATGTAAAGTTGCTTTATCACCACATATTTAGTGAACATGGATGATGGTATACTGGCCTCCTTACCATAGGCAATTTCTGATGTCCTAGGGAATGCTCATCAATTTATGAACCAGATGTTTCTTCCACATATGGCTTAGAAAGACTGTAATCTCTATGATTGAAGCCCATGAGACTCTTCTGATTTTCAAGATAGGGTTTTTTTATGAATTTATTTTATGGACACATTAAATTATATATGCATGAGGCTCCTTCAACACACTTTTTCACAGGGAGCATTGTAAAGTTTTTAGTGTAGCTTCAGCTTCCTAAAAAACTACCAATAATGCAATTATGGTAAAGCTACCCTACCATTGTATTTGCTTCTTTAAAGCACCACGTGTGAAATGAAAATTGTTTTAATGGGCAATACATACCATTAAGATCTCATTTTTGAAATCTATACTCAGTAAAGCCCATTTGCCAATATTGTTTGGTTCATATAAATTTTATTCTGAAGAAATGTTTTTAACTCAAATAGATTTGCCTTGTATTATACTTACAGGAGAAATCCTATTGATGTGAATAAACTCTAAAGATAAAAATTTAAATAAAAATAAAGATCAAACACTGACTTCTGATATCACTTTTATTATATCTATTATTGACTTGGTATTCTGAATTGTGTTGTGGTAATAGTCGTGTTGCTAAGAGAAGCTCTTATTTCAGTTAAAATATGACCTGTGATCCATTCAAAATACACATATTTATACTTTATCTGAGCAGGTTTTATCTAAAAAGTAGCATAAGAGAGACAGGTCTATTACTCGTATCTGCAAGACTTGTGGCAAAAGTACAAGTGGAGGCGCACATTTCAAATGCCTAAATACTTACAATTCACAAGACTAGCCAACAAGCTACTGCATAAGATATGTTTTATCTTTCTCTGTCAATGAAAATACTTTTGTATTGACAGAATACAAAATATGTGTAAAAGCTCTGATTTTTATATGACTGAAAGTCAGCAAAATATCAAAGGTGACTGTATTTAAGTATTATTATACATGTTGATGCTCCGATAACTTTAATACTAAAATATAAGCCTGTAAAGTTTATAGATTATCATATAAACGTATATTTCATAAAACTTATTTTTGTTTGCTTGATTGGAGTCCACCTTTAAGTATGAAGAGACCATTCAATCTACTTTCCATAATGCATTCCACTTTCTCTATCAACTTTACCTGGTATCCCAAGGTCAAAACACTTTTCATCAACTTCTCTAGAAAGAATCAACTTTCTTCTAGAATTCTTTTGGAGTCCAAGAAGAGTTAGAATGTTCCAAGTTTAAGACTTCAAAGGTCCTAACCTTTGAACTCTGCTGTAGTTACTTGCCTCCAGAGGTATCTGTTATCTCCAATTACTGAATAAGTCTGAGGTTCTTAATAAACATAGATCAGCGTGATCTTACCTCTTGGTACGAAATAGTTTTATTTTTGTTAATTTCAAGTAACCTGTAATTTGTTTTGATTTCCTCTTTGATTGATGAGTTATTTTGAAAAGTCTTAATTTCCAATTGGAATTTTTTTTTTTTTTTTTTTTTGAGACAGTGTCTCACTCTGTCTCCCAGGCTGGGGTGCAGTGGTGTAATATTGGCTCACTGCAACCTCCGCCTCCCAGATTCAAGAGATTCTCCTGCCTCAGTCTACCGAGTAGCTGGTATTATAGGTGTGCAACACCACATTTGGCTCATTTTTTGATTTTTGATTTTTAGTAGAGACCGTGTTGGTCAGGCTGGTCTCAAACTCCTGACCTCAGGTGATCCGCCCACCTTGGCCTCCCAAAGTACTGGATTACAAGTGTGAGTCACCACGTCTGGCCTAACTGTATAATTTTCAAACAGTTATACATGGAAGCAAAGATTAGGAATGAGGTGAGCGTGAAAGTAGTGGAAAGACCTGGAACCCTCTGTTTTTCAGGTCTCTTTGGATGAGCGCAGAGGAGAGGCCATTCTCTCCCAACCACATGACCTGGCAGAAATTTTGCTCATCAGAGCTGCTGATGCCCAGGTGGATACAGTGGCCTCCCAAAAGTCTCCAAAATGACTAAATGCAGGAGAGAGACAAGTACTTTTATTCTCTGTACACATTAATTGTTCTCTGGTCTGCACAGGCTAGGAATTTGCAATCCCTTGCCTCAAAATCAAATTCATATTTCTTATTTCTCCAGCTAAACAGGAGAAAATATGGCAGCTGTATCCTGGAGAGGCTGTGTCTTCAGAACAACAGATATTGTCTCTAGAATTTATCAGAAAGATCATTTTAGTTGTGTGGTACTGCAGTAAAGGTTGGGAGAATAAATATCCATGATAATGTGTGATCAGACTGCTATAGAAAGTGTAAACTGAAATACACAGGTGTGTTCAAAATTTTAAAATATACTATAGTGTAGTTAATTTTTTTGTAAAGTGCAGTAGACAAAATAAATAAATAAAAAATGGTATGTTAACAAACTTGACACTGAAAATTCCTTGGGAAAGCGCTATGTTGGTGACATACAGTCTTTTAATAACTCTAACAAAACTAGTTGTTTTTTCCCCGTTGGGAGAACACATTAATGTTTTTTGGTTTTGCTTTGGTTAAAAACATGTTGAAGTCATTTGGCTACTATTTAGGGTCATGTTGTAAAATATATACCTTTAACCAACAGGATTATATTAAACCCAGTAAGATGCTTAGGCTGAAATGCACAAGGGGGTGAAGACTGATTTGGGAGATAACAAATCTGTGTCTCCCATCTCATGCCTAAGCTTACACCAAAAGGCAGTAATTTTTCCAACTATTTAAATTGATATTTTATTCCCATTCATATCTTTTTGAAATGCAGAGTTGAATTAGTACAAGTGAAATGTATGTTCAACTTGATGCCAGTTTGCTTCCTATGTTTTAAGTTAGATTTTGAAAAATTCTACCAACTTGCACGTAATTGAAGAATCACCAGCTTGTGATGTGTCATAATGAACCACACTGGCAATTCATGTTTGATAAGAATAAAATTTCATTATTCTTGATATTTTGGAAAGACTTAAATTTTTTTAAGTCAGTACATATAAAATGTGTCACTTCTTATTTTTATTATTATTAACTGAATACCATGAGATTTGCTTTAATCTTACTAATTTATTTATACGTTAATTTGTCTAAATGAATTTGATATTGGCTTTTGGAACAAATCCATAGAGATTATGCTTAACATTTTAAGAAAACAGTTACTGTCAAACTCAAGCAAGTGCAAGTTGTGATTCAGATTACTAACAGATGTTGAGTAGCAAAAATACATTTTCTATGTGTGTGTACATGCATATCTGTGATTTTAAAATTTAAAAAATAATTTAAGCTCGTTTCCCAATTTCCACATGCACAATACTCATAGTTATAACTTTCTGGAAGGGATTGAACCTTAATTGTAATGTGCCAGTGCAATTCATGCTAAATATGTTCTTTCTAAACGTATTTATGCATTAAATGAGTTTAACATTATAATATCACTAGCATAATAACTCACAATTGAATGTTAATGCTGAGAGTAAAGATACAAAGCTCTTCTACATAATGAAATCTAGAATAAAATAAAACATGTGGACCGAGCAGAGCAAAATAATGTTCTTCAAAAACAAAATTTATTATCACCTACAAAGCTGAGTAATCAAAAGTTGAGGTTGCAAGCAGCCAGGATCCTTAACTCTCTGACTGTAAAGAAAAAAAAGAAATCATTATTCCTGTAAATATCAAAAGAAGAATGTGTCTATTATAAATTATTTCAGTGCTGCAAGCTTAACAATATGGCATATGGTAAATATCGTTTAGTCGTATAATTTTATTGCTTAAAGGAATCATGCTACCCCAATCTTCTCATTTTGTATATGCGGAAATTGTAAGCCAGTACGATTAATTCACCTACCCAAAGTTACACAACCCATTATTAACAGACCAAAGTTTTAAAACCAGGTATCTTAACTCACTCTTGTGATGTGATTTTTCAACTTTAGTACCAAGCAGAGTGTGCTATAAAAGATTATTTTAGGCCAGGCATGATGTAATCCCAGTATTTTGGGAGGCTGAGGTGGGCAGATCACCCGAGGTCAGGAGTTTAAGACCAACCTGACCAATATGGTGAAACTCCACCTTTTTACTAAGAATACAAAAATTAGCTGGTCGTGGTTGCGTGCGCCTGTAGTCCCAGCTACTTTGGAGGCTGAGGCAGGAGAATTACTTTGGAGGCGGAGGTTGCGGTGAGCCAAGATCGTGCCACTGCACTCCAGCCTGGGTGACAGAGGGAGACTCCATCTCAAAAAAAAAAAATTATTTTAGGGCAATATATATAGTAAGGACAGAGTTTTGTCAACAGGGAGTAATGGTCGTGTTGCTTTAGGATTTGCCACGTAGTAACTTCCTGACATAATAAGTTTTATTTTATAATCTTTCTTAGCCTCTATTTTATGTCTTATAATTTGGTGGTAAATATAGATGTTACCTGGAAAAGATTTTGTAAGGAGTAAATGGAAAAATGTATTTAAATGCTCAGCGCAGTGATTGGCACATGCTAAGTGCTACATAAGTATCATTTGTCATTGTTTATGATTGTTGTTTTCTCTTCAGAACATGCTAAAAAATACAATGTGAGCTTTTGAAAATAGTTTATCTCAATAGGAGGCCTGGAATTAATATTTTAGATGCTCTTTGATGTCCTACCCCTTGAGATTTCCTATTGATCTATGTAATTTATACTATCAGTAAACAGACAATTATGTGAACAACTCTTTTCCGTCAAATGTGTTGAACTAGTCATTAGAATTAAAACAATCTGGACTGATAGTATGAATTATATTAGTATTATTACAACACAAATGAAGGACAATATGCATGTTTAGAATACTTGGCTGTTATCCCTCTGTTTCCTTTCACCTGCTGTATATATTTTGTCTTGAAGTTTCGACGGTTCTGTTTTCTTCATTCTTGTTATTGCTGTCCTAGGTCACATGCCTGGGCTAACTCAGCAAATGTTGTAGCTGGCTCATCTGTTTCAAACTCCTTCCATCTCTTATTAGTCTGTTTAATATTTTGCTGCAAGACTTGTCCAAAGAAATGAGTGAACAGTGAGTCCCTAATGCTTGTTCTGGCATTCAAGTTTTGCCATCCCCTGCACTTCATCAGCTTTCATTATACTTTACTACTGATTTCTCAAACTGATAACTTCTACTCCCTCAGGTTTTCACCTTTCTGTCTCCCAGATACAACAGGTACCTTTTCAATGTTTTGATCTTTAGTTATACTCTTTATCCTGCCTGGAATGTTCCTTAACCATGCTTTCCTTAGTGTTGGTTGTCTGGCATTTGGTTCTATATTGAATACACTGATACTGCTTTTTCTGTTTCATAACTCCCACAAATTTATAAGCCCCTTACTGACCCAGCAACCTGAAAGCAGCAGAGACTAAGTTGTCCACCAATATTGTTTAATTTCCTTATTGGAAATAAGACCGAAATTTGGGGTATGAAATGTAAACACTATTGCGGAGTATATGTGTGGACTGAGAGAGCACATACTTTTTTGAGCAAAACAGAAATTCTTTTCCAAATTAATCCTCAAAGCTTCATAAATACATATTTCCATATTTCAATTTACTCAGGAATAATTTGGCAAGAGTTTTAAATCAATTTCTAATAGATTTTAAGTGTCAGAGTAGCACATTTCCTCCTCTACAAACCCACATGCTTTTCTCACCCTATAAAGAGATGCATTATATAATTTGGGGGATTTATAGCAGATGTAGCAGCACTTTAAGACTCACCAAGGGCCAGAGCTGACCTTGAAGCTTAGAAAGGGTATTGTTTCGAGATGGTACGCGTACCTTTTCTATTTATCAGCAGTGGGACAAGTGACAATGTTTCCCCAGGATAATTTGAATTTAATATCTCTTGTGAAAGATGTTGCACTGGAAACGCAGCCTTGCTTCTTCTAACCTCTTAGAAGAACCCCTTCAGGCTACCATCAAATAATCATTCTGGTGTTAGTCCTGAACTTAAATTCACACCAGCCCCTGAAGTTTGAGACAAAATCTGGTTAAGCAGTTCATGAAGAGTGCTCCAGAATATTTCTCCTGACATGTGCGCTCTAAACCACACATTTTGAGTTGTATTTGCTCTTCCCAAATGCTATTAACAGGGGAAATCATGATAGATTTGTTCCAGTAAAGTGTATTTTACATACAAAAAATCAATTTACATTTTTTATACATCTCCAAAAGTGATTATATGACTCAAGAACAACTAACAAAACTTGCTGACTGCTTTGGACATAATTTCCTAGACTAAAAAAAGTCTCATCCTTGGAGGAGATGCTTGCAATGATAGTAAGCTAGATTAGAACAGAAAATTAACCAGGAAGCAAATTTTTCTCTCATTCACACTTCACATAAACTAGAGTGTTACTATGCCATTTATATATTTACATTCTTTGAAGTACCTAAAGTTACACATAGATTAGATAGTGAGTCCTGGCTAAAGGATAAGATAAAGAGAATGTGACACATCTGTTTTGTTGCGTTGAGACTATACTAAAAAATAGACTTAATCTATTTTTGTATTATTTTGATGACAAGCAAGAAATAATATTTTCAGAATAATAAGGTTTGCATATTGGCTAAACATTTTCATAATTCATTTTATTTAACTTACAAAATATCACATATTAAAATTCACCTTATATGGAGAGCTCTCATTACCTATTTACATGAAATTATTTTATTTATTCATTTGTAACATCATTCAGAAGAGTACACAAATTGTAAGTATATGGCTCAATAGATTTTCAAGAAATGACCAATATCAATTTTTAAAAAAAGGCAATTACCAGCATACCATAAAACCCTAGACACTTTTTCACTTAATACCTCTTCATCTTTCCAAGGACTACCATTTTCCTGATTTTAAAACCATATATTAGTTTTCACTGTTTTTGAATTAAGTATAGTCATGCATTATATACTCTTGTATGTCTTGCTTTTTACACTTAGCATTTTGTTTATGTAATTCAGTTAAGTGATTCCTTTAGTAGTAATTTAATTTTCTCTACTGTATAGTAATGTATTGAAAAGATATTATACAATTTATCTATTTTAGTAGATTGGTAGTTGATAGATATTTGGATTGTTTTCAGTTTTCAGTTATTAGCAAATAATGCTGCTATAAAGTTCTTGTAATTGTCTTGGCACAGGTACATACGCAATCCTGTGGGCTATATAACTGGGAGTGCAATTACTAGTTCATAGGCTATGCCTATGTCTAGCTTTAGTAGTAACTAACAAATGATGGAAATCTTTTCATCTTTAATGAATAAAATACTGCTATATTTGAGTTTAAGTCTATTACCTTCAAATTCCCCCTTCAAATTCCCCTTCAATTTCTATGTGTTCTGCTTCTCTTTCCTTTCTTACTTTTGGATCAATCTGGGGCTTTGTTGTTGTTATCATCAATCATTACATTTTTCCCTTTAATGACTTTTTGAAAATTGTTATTTTATTAATCATTAATGGTTACCCAGGAAATTACAACATAGACTCTTTAATACAATCTAATATCATTTAATACTTTTACCACTTCCTATACATTTGTCTTCTTTTAAGATCTAGCCTCTTGTACTATTGTTGAAATGAATATTATGGTTCTATATTTTAAACCCGAAAATGTGACATCATCATCATTGCCATCATGGTTGTCATCGTCGTCATCATCATCATCATCATCATCATTGTGAGGCAGGTTCCATGGGCTGATTACCAACTTGTCTGAATCTGGTAAGACAGAAACCCACCCCTGCTCCCCTCCACACACACACACACACACACACACACACACACACACACACCAAGTTACATGAAGTAAATTTATTACTTACAGATAGGTAGCAAGGAACAGCAGAAGCCAAGAATGCATCACAAGCTGGTGCCCTAAGGCTCAGGAAAGCTTTCTAAGGTGGATGGAATCTCATCTGCACATGCCCCACTTGCACTGCAACTGAGGTACCAGGAAGGCAGCCTGCTCTGGGGTTTATACCAAGGGCATTGTGACTTGGGGTAACCTGTTGAAAGACATCCTGTTTTGGAGGAATGGAGCAGAACAAAGCCTGGTCTCTTTCAGCCAGTTCCTTTCTATCTCAGATATTGCATTCCCAGTACATTCTGTGGGTAATCTGGGGTACTATAAGCAAGAAAAGGACAGGAGATTTGTTGAACCAAGGCCACCTGGGAAATTTTCCTGCAACACTTATCTTTATTTCAGACAAACATGTGCTTTCTAATTATGTCTATTATTTTCTGAAAATTTTTGCTATCATTTGTAATTATTTTTCTTCCAACAAATAGTGTGCTTTAAATATTTTCCAGTGTCAACCCATTAGTGACAAATTCTAACATTTAAAGAAAATTTATCGTCATTTCACCATCTGATTTCGCAAAATACAGAATTCTAGGTTGACAGTTATTTTATTTTAGCACTTTTAAATGGTCACATAATAGTCTTCTGGTTTCTATTGTTTCTCTTGAAAAGAAAATTGTCAGTCTTGTTGCTTCTTTGACAGTAGGATGTGTTTTTTTCTTGTTACTTTTGAAGATCTTCTCTTTAAATGTGATTTTCAAAAGTCTTACTATGTTGTGTCTAGGTGTGATTCTCTTTGCATTTGCCATCTCCCTCTTCTATTTAGTCTCCACTTATACATATTTATTATCAAATTTCTCTTAGCTATGCTATATATTTTCCATCCTTTATTGCTTCCCATGAATCAATCTGAATATTTTTATTGATCTACATTCTCTGTTTACCTTCTCTCTTCTTCTATATCCAATCTCCTATTAAACCAATCTTTTGGTATCTTAATTTTAGACATAATATTTTTAGTTTTTTAAATTTCCATGTATCATCTTTTAAAATATATTCAGTTCTCAGGTTAAATTTCAATCTTGTCATCTTTTAAAAATATATCAATCACAGTTATTTTAAAATCCCTATGTAAGATCTTACATCTAGATAACCTTTGGGTTGTCTCTGTTGTTTTTTCTTCCCCATGGGTTTTCAGTCATTTGGTCTTTTTTATTTGATATAATAGTAATCCTTGATCAACTATTAGACATTGTTTATAAAGCCTTGTCAAGATTTTTAGCAACACTGAACAACGAATTAAATTTGCTTTCTGCCATGCACCTAGAATATGGATAAATTACCATAATTCAATTTGGGATTAAACTTATGCAGAATTGGATTCAAATATTTTATTAGGGTAAATTCATGTTCAGATTTATCTTTTTCCTAACTCACATCAATCCTAGAATCCCATGTGGAAGGCTGGTGTGTTTGCCAGGGTCATTCTCCGTTGACAGACTGAATTCTAATTCCTATTAACTGTAATCTATAAACTTCCAAAAGTTTTGAGCTTTCCCAGCATTTTACTTAGTTTATTAGCCTTTGGCCATGAAGCTACTTCTATATTTGTAAAGGGCATATTGGGGAAAGCAACACAATATGTGTGTTCACCTTAATGCACTTTCTCTTTGGGATTGTTACCCCAGAGGCCTGTATGCTCAGTCACCTGAATTCTTGAGTTTAGGTTGCCAACCACATATGACTGCTGAACCCTCATCTCATATTTCAACTTTTCTAGCTGATGCCTCAGGCTACCTCTCTTCCATGTGTAGCTTATGATTTGGTATATAACTTATAGGAAAAGTATAGCAAACTTTTACGTTGAGCTCACTTCAGTGAGCTTTCATTCTCTTCAGAATTCTGACCTGTCCAGTTCTAGTTGCCGTGGTAGATGTTTCCTAGCTATTTTCAGGGGAAAGTGTCTTTTCTACAAGGTATCTTATTGTTATCAAAAGAAGTTCAGTTCAATTAATTTATACTCTGACCTATCAAATGACTAAATGACATATTTTTAAAAACATCAATCAATCAATGCATCACAGATACATATTTATACCTGTAAATGTTCTGCTTTCTAAGTAGCCTATCAAAAATTATTATTATGTGACATTCAGCCAGGTTGCTGGTTTTTAAGAAGGACTTCTAGAACACAATGACAAAATTTCTTTCCTCCAAAGAATCACACAAAAATGATCATTTTGGTTTGGAAACATCCAATTTTAATGCACGTAGTTAAAATGTAACTATATGATTTTTCCTTTTAAATTCAATCACGCATACAAAAATAAATGTCTATAATGGAAATTTGGTATCTTTTTAATAAAATAAATTACTTCTGAAATAGTTATTTATGTGACATTTGTTTATTCTTTCAAGTCACTGGCATTTTCTAAGAAATTGGTCATAAATAAACTTGTAATTTTATTCACTTTGTATTTATATAAAATATTACATACACACATGCACATATACATATATTATAATATGCACAGTTAATATATTGAGCATTCTATATCTTCTATATTGTAATATAATAGACATTTTATATATGTTATAATATACATATGTGTAATGTACATATTTCTCCTTGTGCCAGATGTTATTGGAGTAAAGGCCTGTGCTCTTAAATTGCTTCCTGGAAAACATACTTGATGTTATAAAACATCCCCACACACATAATAATAAAAAGAGATGAGATGAAGAGAAGGAAGGACTAAAAGTGTTATTTGAGCAACATTAGAAAGTATGTGCTTAGCGTACATAATGGAAATAATAGACCAGCTCTCCTTCACTCATTTATTTACTAAATTAGCTTCACAATTTGACCAAAAGAGAAAAAGAATCCACCATTTATTTCAATGAATCTTACAGCTGGTGGTAGCTTGACTTGGGAAATGTAAAACTGCTATTTTTCTAGAGAAGCACTGTCCAAATGAAGTATTATGTTGGCCACATAAGTAATTTTAAATATTTTACTAACCATGTGTTTAAAAAGTAAAATAAATAGGTAATTTTTGAAATAAATGTTTTAAAATATTACAACACCATCCATGTAGATTTGAAAATATGGGTCAATTATCTGAGAATGTAAATTATTAAAACATCAAAAAAGGAACTTTCTGATTTTCTCTGTGAACATGAATATTTAAAAATTAATAAACTTTATTTTTTAAAAGCAATTTTATGTTCATAGCCAAAGTGAGCAGAACTCACAGAGTTCCCATATATCTCTTTTCTACACATATCCACAATCTCTTTTAGTACCGACATCCTGCACCACAACGATACATTTATTACAATCTCTAAACATTGATATATAATCGTCCAAATTCCATAGTTTACATTAGGTTCACTTTGAGTATTGTACATTCATTTCATAGATTTGGACAAACATACATTAATGTGTATCCATTAAAGTACTGTACGTGCAGAGTATTTTTATGGTCCCCTAAATCTTCTGTGATGTATCTATTTATTCTTTCCCCCACCCCAACCCATACAGCTGCTGACTTATAGCCTCTGTAGTTTTATTTTTTTCTAAATGACATATCATTGGAATCACACAGTATGTTGCCTTTTCAGACTCAGTTCTTTCAGTTAGTAATATGCATTCAAGTTTCCTCCATGTCTTTTCCTGACTTGATCATTTCTTTTCAGCGAAGAACAACATTTCATTTTCTGAATGTACCACAGTTTATTTACCCATTCACCTACAAAATAACATTTTGATTGCTTCCAAGTTTTGGCACTTATAAATAAAGCAGCTATAGACATCTATGTGAAGATTTTCATGGAGACTTAAGTTTTCAACTCTTCTAGATAAATACCAATGAGAGCAATGTTGGAACCTATGTTTAAAGTATGTATCATTTTACAAGAAACTGGCAATTGTCTTCCAGATTGGCTGTACCACTTTGTCACAGGATCCCTTGGGTGTTGCTTCACCAGCCGGAAACTTTTGTGGTTGGCAGCACCTCTGCTTGAGTTTTGCTCGTGCCTGCTGAACTCATTTTGCACACTCGGCCAGGCAGGCTGCGCTCGGCTCATGCCACCAGCCCAGATCCCACACTTGCAAAGAGTGAGCCAGATGCAGAGTAGTGAGGGGTGTGTGAGCAAGTGAATGCAGGGTCTGGCCACTACACACAGCCAGGTGAAACAGCTGCTGCAGTGGCGTGGGCAGCTCCTGGCACTGGCATGGGTACTAGCTCTGTGCAAGGCTACAGCTGGACCAGATGTGCTACAAGAGGCTTCCACCGTGGGCACCAGCATCTGGCTAAAGGGAACGTGGTGGTGCCCAAAAGCTTGGAGACACCAGGAACTGCAGAGCCCCAAAGAGGCTGTTACCGTGTGTCACAGCCCTGGCTCAGGGAGCCCTGGTATCTGGGCTCCCAGACGGACTGCAGCTCTTCTCTGTTTTTCATTGCCCACAGTGTGGCAAATTGGGGGAGCATATTTCAGTGGGGCTATGTTTCAACCCATTTGTGTTACAGCTTTTTCAGTCCTGCCGTCACACTCTGGCCCACACCTCCTGGGCTAGCCTGGCCCCACTGCTGCTTCCCATTGTGTGGGGTGGCCACCCAGCACCAGCAGAGGGCAGAAGGACTATAGTGTTACTGCTCTGGCTCAGGGAATCTCGAGGCCTGAGCCCCCAAAACGGTCACCACTCTTCACTCCCACAGGCTGGGAGCATGTCACTGCCTGCAATTCAGTGAGCCAGCCAGGAACATATTACAGCCCCTTTAGTTCCGGCCCACAGCTCCGTGAGCCATCCGGGAAACTGTTACAGTTCCTTTTGCTCTTGCCTTTCAGAGGGTCCTGAGTTCTTGTCCTGTATCCAGAAAGAATGAGGTTATGCTGACAACTGGAAGATGAGCAAGGTGGAGAAGCGTTTTATTGGGTGGTTGAACAGCTCTCAGAGGAGAGGAGACATGAAGTGTGTAGCTCCCATCTGCAGGTGGGTAGGCGTGATGAAATCTGAGGCTGGCTGAGTCCAGGGTTTTTATGAGCTCAGAATGAAGTGTGTGATGATTGATCCATGAGCAGGAGGAAGCATGTGCTAATTGGTCCGTGGGTGGGCCCAGAAAAGTCACCACTTGAATGGCATCAAGGAATTTCTCACTCCAGTTCATAGACTTCACCTGGAACTGGCAGTCTAGTCCCCAGGCTTCAGGCCCTCCCTGGCTTAAACATGGGGTTTCACCAAGGACCTGCCCCTTCCTGCCTAGGAATCTCTCTGCTCCCACTATCATCAATTTTGCATTCTTTTCAGCAATGAATGAAAGTTCCTGTTGCTTCACACTCATCAGTTTTAGATTTCAGCCATTCCAACAGATGTATAGTGGTATCTCATTATTATTTTAATTTCTGATTCTCTTATGACACATGATGCGGAACATTTTCCATATCATTTTACTTATCATTCATACATTTTCTTTAGTGAGCTATATGTTCAAGTCTTTGGTCCATTTTTTAATTGGGTTGATTGTTTTCTTATTAAGTTTTAGAAGTTCTTTGTATATTTTGGAAACAGTCCTTCATAAGATGTGTCTTTGGCAGTTATTTTCTCCTAATATTTGGCTTGTATTCTCCTTCTCATTGCATTTCTTAGAGAAGAAGTTTTTAATTTTTGTGTAATCCAGCTTGTCAATTATTTATTTTATGTAACAAGCCTTTCATGTTTTACATGTTTTACATAGTCATAACATACCCAAAGTTATCTACATTATCAATAAGATTTGGATGTCTTATCTCCTTCAAATATCATGTTGAACTGTGTTCCCCAATTTTGAAGGTGAAGCATTGTGGGAGGTGTTGGAAAGTGGAGGCAGATTCTTCATGAATGGCTTGGTGCTACTCCTTGTTTTGTATGTATGTGTGTGTGTGTGTGTGTGTGTGTGTGTTTTGAGATGGAGTTTCACTCTTTTTGCCCAGGTTAGAGTACAATGGCATGATCGTGGCTCACTGCAACCTCTGCCTCCTGAGTTCAAGTCATTCTCCTGTCCTAGCCTCCCAAATAGCTGGGATTACAGGCATGCACCACTACACCCAGCTAATTTTGTATTTTTAGTAAAGACAGTGTTTTTCCATGTTGGTCAGGCTGGTCTTGAACTCCCAACCTCAGGTGATCCGCCTGCCTCGGCTTCCCAAAGTGCTGGGATTACAGGCTTGAGCCACCATACCCGGCCTCCACCCCTTGTTAATGAGAAAGTTAGGTTGTTCTGTTAGGTCACATGAGAACTTATTGTTAAAAAGAATCTGGAACCTTATTCTCCTGCTCTTGTTCCCTCTCTTGCCATATGAGATGCCTGCTTCCACTTTGCCTTCTGCCCGGAGTGAAGCTTCCTGTTCTTTAGCAGAAGACAAGCAGATACTGGTGCCATGCTTGCACAGCCTTCAGACCCTAAGCCTAATAAACCTCTCTTCTTTATACATTGCCCAGTCTCATGTATTCCCTTATAGCAATGCAAAATAGACTAACACAATTATCTTTTAGGAGTTTTATTTTTGTGTTTTATGTTTAAATCTGTGGTAATTTTGACTTAATTTTTGCTAAGTGAGTAAGATCTGTCTAGATTTATATTTTGGAATCTCAATATCTAGTTATTCCAGCACCATCTGTTGAAAAGACTATCTTTGCTTTATTATATTGCCTTTGTGCCTTTGTCAAAAATTAATTGACTTTATTTATGTGGGTCTGTTTCTGGGCTCTCTATTTATTCTGTTGATCTAGTTGTCCATTCTTGTGCATTTGCAAATAGCACAATATCTTAACTATTGCAGCTTTACAGTAAGTTTTGAAGTAGGATAGATTCAGTCCTCTGACTTTGCTCTTTTCTTCCTACACTGAGTTGGCTATTCTAAGTCTTTTATGTTTCCATATAAATTTTAGAATAAGTTTGTCAATATTCACAAAATAACTTTCAGGGATTTTTCTTGAGACTGCATTGAATCTATAGATCAAGTTGTGAGAGTGAGCATCCTTGTCTTGTTTCTTGGGTGGAATGCTTTCAACTTTTCCTCATTCAGTATGATGTTGGCTGTGGGTTTGTCATTTATGGCTTTTATTGTTTTGGTGTATGTTCCTTTGATGCCTAATTTGTTGAGGGTTTTTATCATGAGGCAATGCCAGATTTTATCTAATGCTTTTTCTGCATCTATTGAGATGATCATATGGTTTTTGTTTTTAAAACTGTTTACATGATAAATCACATTTTTGATTTTTGTAAGTTGAACCATCCTTGAATCCACAGAACAAAACCCACTTGGTGGTGGTGTATTATCTTTGTGATGTGCTCCTGGATTCTGTTTGCTACTATATTGTTGAAAATGTTGGCATCTATGTTTATCAGGGATATTGACCTACAGTTTTCTTTTTTGTTGTTCTTTCCTTTCCTGTGTTGTCATCAGGGTGATATTGCTTCAAAAAATGAGTTAGGAAGGGTTCCTTAGTTTCAGTAGGATTGGAATGTACATGTACCGGTTCTATGTACATCTGGCAAATTTTGGCTATAATTTAAAAGCCCATTTGGCTGTAATTTAAAAGCCCATCCAAAAAGTTCCAGGTTTTTTTTTTTTTTCAACTGAGAGATTATTTTATTACTGCTTCAGTTTCATTGCACATTATTGCTGTGCTCAGGATGTCTACTTCTCCTACTTCAATCTAGGGAGCTTGCATATTTATAGGAATTTATTTCCTCTACATTTTTTAGTTTGGGAGCATGCGGATGCTCATAGTAGTCTGTAATAGTCTTTATATTTCTCTGGTATCCATTGTATTGTCACCTTTATCTTTTAAGTGCTTATTTGAATCTTCTTTCCTTAATTCTTTTTTAATCTGACTAATGTTTATCAGTTTTATCTTCTCTTCAAAGAAAAAAAAATTGTTAACCCTTTGTATTTTTGCTTTTGTTGTTGTTGGTCTCAATCTCATTTAGTTCTGCTCCGGTCTTTGTTATTTCTTCTCTTCCACTAGCTTTGAGTTTGGTTTGGTTTTATTTTTCTAGCTCCTAGGGGTGCAGCATAAAGCTGTTAATTTGAGATTTTTCTGTCTTTTTCATGTAGGCATTTAATGCTTTAAACTTTCCTCGTAACATGGTTTTTGTTGTATCCAAGAAGTTAGGGTATGTTGCGTCTCTATTCTCATTCATTTCAAGAAACTTTTAATTTCCACCTTAATGTTATCATTTACAAAGATCATTCTGGAACAGGTTGTTTAATTTCCATGTATTTGTATGTTTTAAGAGTTCCTCTTGATATTAATTTCTAGGTTTATTCCACCATGGTCTGAAAAGTTACTTGATATTATCTTTTTAAAAAATGTATTGAGATTTGCGTTATGGCCAAGCATTTGGTCAATTTTGGAAACCTTTTTCTTTTCTTTCTTTTTTTTTTTTTTTGAGATGGAGTTTTGCTCTTGTTGCCCAGGCTGGAGTGCAATGATGCAATCTCGGCTCATTGCAGGTTCAAGCGATTCTCCTGCCTCAGCCTCCTGGGTAGCTGGGATTACAGGTGTGTACACCACTCCCAGCTCATTTCTGTATTTTTAGTAGAAACGGGATTATCGGCCAGGATGGTCTCCATCTCTTGACCTCGTGATACACTTGTCTCGGCCTCCCAAAGTGCTGGGATTACAGTTGTGAGCCACTGTGCCTGGCCCAGATTTTTTATTTGGTTGTATAGTTTAACCTCCAGTCCAATAGGTGGTGCTTATGGGCGAGAGCTGCTGGCTGTGGTAGAATCTGATGGGTATGAGCTTGATCTTTTTTTCTGGGAGGTACTCTCTGTTGTCATAGATGATGGGCTTGTCTGCAGAATGCTCAATGTCCTGAGTTCTCTGCTTAGTACCTGGTGGGGGACAAAGCTGGGTGGAGTTGGATCTCCAAGCTCTTTCTTGGATAACCCAGTGATTAGCCAAAGCACATGCCCTTATAGGGGTGGCCAGGAGAGCTCACGGTGAAGTATACCCAGGTCCCTGCTGAGGGTTCTGTACCAGCTATACCTTCTGGGTAGACAGAAATATGGTATATCTCCCTATCACACTCCTTCCCAAGAGCTTGTAAGTTTTTGGTTCAGATAGACACTGTCAT
This sequence comes from Trachypithecus francoisi, assembly GCF_009764315.1. Lineage (NCBI taxonomy): Eukaryota > Metazoa > Chordata > Mammalia > Primates > Cercopithecidae > Trachypithecus > Trachypithecus francoisi. The sequence goes on along the minus strand of NW_022681465.1, from coordinate 171,518,655 downwards.
TTATCTCCAGGTCGCAGTATAAGCGATGGCTGTGAAAAATGCCTATCCTGTGGCTACTGCCAAAATGGCTTCAGGGTGGAACCTTTCTGTCAGCCCAAAACAGACAACTTTGTGGCTCACCTGTGTTCCGCTGCAGGAAGACTGCTGCTCCATGTAGGGAGGCAGAAGGGGCTCTCCCCTTTGTGCAGTCCTAGGCCAGTGAACACACCATCAGTTGGGGTGCAGCCATGCATAATGGCCCTGGAATGTCCAGCCTTTGGTGTAGCTGCACTAACCCCCTTGGAAACAGCTGTGGCTCATCCATTGGGGGTGAAAAGAGACACCCCCCTTTCGTTGTTCATTCCCAGGGATGTGTGCTCCTTGGCCACTGGGATGGAATCATACTCTTCCTTTACGGGGTCTAGTACCATATTTGTGTCTCTGTTGGGAGGAGCACAGTCACTTTCAGTTCACAAGTGGGGAGCTCTCAAGCAGAGGAGAGCACATGCTCCGGCTTCCTTTGTCCTAAGGGGCACTTTGGTGTGCTGCACTGTCTCTTCCCCTAGGAGCAGCCCGCCCTACAGATTAGATCTCTGGGAATCCCACAGATCCCCTGGATCCTGCTAGTCCTTTGTGATTGCTGCAGGCTAAGCAGAGTCTGGGGAAAGTTTGCAGGAAGACTAGTGATGTGGTGATACAAGGGTTGAGAATGCCTGGGCAGGATATAGGGATGCACAGTGAGTGTACATCCATCATGGTATTCATCTTCTCAGCTCAATTCTGCGGGGATGGTGAATGAAACTGTGTAAACGTCCAGCCAATGACTCTGCCCTGAGGGAGCTCCCAAATTTCTCAGGGCTTGGGCTCATGAGAGTAGAGATCTCTCTGACAGTTTGAAAGTCAGCAGTCTGCCACAGGGATGGGGGAAGCCGTACAATGCCTCCACCTACCCTTTCTCTGGGACTACAAGATGTTCAGGGGTAAATTTCTGCCAAACTCTACCCTCCTTTGTATGTTTCCCATCTTCTCCAGCTTCTTCCTTTAGGTTCTCTGATATGTTCTAGCACTCTTCACTCAGTATGCCACTTGGGTCATGATTTTTCACCTGTAACTTTGGTTCTACTTTCTGAGGACTGGTGTCTGATGTCTCTAGTCAGCCACCTTGCAGGAAAAAAAACCCAAACACTAAGCAAATTATTTATTTATTTATTTTGTTTATTTATTGAGACAAAGCCATGCTTTGTGGCCCAGGCTGGAGTATAGTAGTGTGATCTCAGCTCACTGCAACCTCTGCCTCCAGTGTTCAGGTTATTCTTGTGCCTCAGTCATCTGAATAGCTGGGATTACAGGTAGGAGCCACCATGCCCAGTTAATTTTTGTATTTGTAGTAGAGGTGGGGTTTCACCATGTTGGCCAGGGTGGTCTTGAACTCCTGACCTCAAATGATCCACCTTCCTCAGCCTCCCAAAGTGCTAGGATTACAGACATGAGCCACCGTACATGACCCAGCAAGTTATTTTAAATTCCTGGTTTGATAATTCCAACATTCTTGCGATATCTTCTTACTTTGCTTCTGATGCTTGTTCAGTCTCTCCAAACTGTATTATTTTTGCCCTGTATTATGGCTTGTAATTTTTTGTTAAAAGTGGGCATAATTTATCGGGTGAAAATAACTGTAGTAATTAAATCTTTAATAATGTCATGGTTACAGTATGGGGAAAGCAGGTATTCTATAGTCCTATAATTAGGCCTCAGTCTGCTGGTGAGCCTGTGCCCCAGACTAAAATCTTCACCAGCACTACTCAGGCTCTACCCTTGCCTCAAACACACCTTGGGTGCAAGAGGATGGCTTGAGGGTCCTGGAGTTAAATATTTCCTTTGCCTTTTTTCTAGGCTCTGATAAAATGCTAACAGGTTAGGCTCTGGTAGAATAGTTTCTCCTGAGGCTCCTGAGGGCAGGTCCTTTTTTTTTTTTTTTCATAAAACTGAATTCTCTGGATTATTCCAAATGATTGATTTTCCCCTCTCCCTGCCAGAAGCATGGGGGAGACTTTTCTGATATTTTCTGTGAGAACTAATGTCCTGGAGGTGAACCTCACAAAAGTGTGAGGGCCTCTCTACAACCAGACCCGCTTGCTTTTCCCACACACACCTGTCCCCACAGAGCCCCCAGGAATTCATCAATTACAGTTCCACTTTTTCTAACCTAGCACTGATTCTCACAGAGATTTGTGGGCAGGAGTTTCTGCTCTGGTGAGTTGTGATTCTCTGTGTTCACCTGTTGGTCTCTCCAATTTTGGAGGTGGTGATTCGACTTGTGATCACTTCTCTGATGGATCTGAGAATTTGATTTTTCAGTTTATTCAACTTTTTACTTGTTGTTAGAGTGGCAGCTTCTAAGCTCCTTACATGCCAGACTGGAAGCTGGAAGTGGTTAAATCATTTTGATAATACATCTTATTATTAACCAAGTTATTCACATGTCATCATTTCAACTTGTAGTACTAGCCTCATTGCATGTGTTCAATACCCACATATGACTGGTGGCTCCTATATGAACAGCACAGTCCTAGAAATCCCTTCACTGGTGCTCAGATATAGATTAGTGGTCTCTCCTAATGATGAAAGAAATACTGAGAGATAGTCTATTATCCTCTAAAGTGACACCCTTCTGAGAAATTTTTTTTTTTTTTTTTTTTTTTTTTTTTTTTTTTGAGGCGGAGTCTCACTCTGTCGCCCGGACTGGAGTGCAGTGGCCAGATCTCAGCTCACTGCAAGCTCCGCCTCCCGGGTTTACGCCATTCTCCTGCCTCAGCCTCCCGAGTAGCTGGGACTACAGGCGCCCGCCACCTCGCCCGGCTAGTTTTTGTATTTTTAGTAGAGATGGGGTTTCACCGTGTTAGCCAGGATGGTCTCGATCTCCTGACCTCGTGATCCGCCCGTCTCGGCCTCCCAAAGTGCTGGGATTACAGGCTTGAGCCACCGCGCCCGGCCAGACACCCTTCTGAGAAATTTTAAGGGTAATTTTGACTGTGACTACTTTGAAAATATTTGTTAAGTTTAGACAAAAATCCTGTGAAAGTTGTGAAACATTTTAACTCCAACTGAGAGTTTGGGGGAGGCATATTCCATTAAGGTGACCAAGATCCACTGTGTAGCTACCAGAGCATTAACCTTTTAAGTTAAAGATTGAGAAAACATTCTTCTCTGCAGTGAAATGCCTCAACTAAATACATCTACATGATTTATTACCATTATAACCATGCTACCTGCACTATATCTTATTACACAATTAAAACTACTAAACACAAATTACTATTTACCCCCATCACAAAAACCTCTAACACACAGATATTTAATAACCCTTGACAACTAAAATGAACGAAAATTTACTTACCCCATTCACAACTCCAACACTCCTAGGCTTACCCGCTGTAATACCCATCATTCTATTTCCTATATTACTATTTCCGACTTCCAAACACCTCATTAACAACCGACTAATTACTACTCAACAAAACCTAACTCAACTAATTCTAAAACAACTTAAATCTTAAACAATTTAAGAGGGGTTTTTTTTTTTTAATAGAATGAATAAAGTTTAAGAACCTAGAAATCCTATGAGTGGAGTTAGTACAGCTGTAGTGTAAGCAGAATTACTGGAGCTGAAAGAAATCAGTTGTGTGCTGTGAAAAGAGGTGCTTCCATATGGCTGGGTCGAATCCACTTCCACACCCCCAACATAGATGATCCTCTTATGCGGGAACACTTTGCTTCCAGAGTGTACTTTTACTTGGCCTGTTTAATCGGGAAATCAAAACCCATTATTGTCAATTTGGGTCTATATAACACCTATTTAGCAAGAACTCTTAGGAGTTAGATAATATGTTTTTCTTAGAGCAGAAAAAACACGTTAGTAAATAAAGAAAAGAGCTCATACAATCAAGGGAAACTGTAAAAATGTAGCCTATTTGCCTAGCTATTGCTAATTCTGAAGTCACTGATTTTTATTAAATCTCAAATCAACATTTGAATTCTACGTTAAACTCTTTTTTAACAGGTTATTGATAATGTCTATGTTGCTCTGTTGAAAATGACACTAAAATTCCTGTAAAAACTCTCAACTTCTGTGGTGTGGTATACTTCTTTTTTAAATTTTTTTTATTTTGATAGAGGATAAGTCTCTCTAGGTGCCACAGATAACAAATATTTTTCAGCTGAAGTTAGCAATTTAAAAATTCTTAAGCTATTGTGTCAATATCTTGTTCCTAACATTACCAATGTATACATTTTCAAGAGGCAACGTTTGCGCATGTTAAAAAAAAATATTGTTCAAATATTGTAATGCATTACCTCAGATTCTCATTTATTGGATTTAGGTAGCTGTGTGTAGTTCAATTAAATGCTTTAAATGCTTCATATGTTTTTATATTGGTATTCCCATGATTTGATCATTCTTTTTCGTATGAAACAAAGGAGTAAAATGCCATATATGCATACATAACAATTTTTTATGAGGGCAGAATGCATGGAAATCATTAATTTGTTATCCTTTATAAAACAAACATGGATACTCCCTGCCTTCCTCTAAGACTTTACAAACATTCCCTTACATATCACGTCATTCAAATATGGTTATGTTGGTTCCTACAGGAACCAATGGTACTGCTTATAAGAGACCTGAGGTGAAGAGAATGAGCAGTAAAGCGGTGAGTAGAAGATGGATAAGATTTTTTTTAAGTTAATTCAAGGAAATTTACAAACCATCAGTTACTTTTCAGTTCCTATCCTAGGATTTGGATATAAAAGACAGACTTTGACCTCTAGATACTCACAGTGTAGAGAAGTAAGACAAAAAATCACGTACATATTACAGAAGCATGAATATCCTGGTATGGGAGCAGAGAGGAGTGAGAGCTTTGCTCCACTTGGAAATAGTAAGGATGGCTTATCAGAGAAGATATATCTGGGTTGAGACTTAATGTATTGTAGAAGTGTTTCCAAATAATAAAAATGAATGAAAGGGGTAGGAATTCTTGAAAGAGAGAATGGCAGTTTTATTTTGAGGGATCTCTCTCTTTTGTCCAGATCAATGTCTTTAACTTGCACAGAATTTGGGAATAAGGCAAGGCCTAGTTGGGCGAGACATATAGAGAAGAAGAGAAAAGTGAGAGGAGAATCAAAGGCCTATTGTAGGGTCATTAAGGCAGTCGGTTTAGGAAAACAGAACATAGTGTCTGGAGATACTCCCACAGGCCATTGCTGACTAGAAACAGATCTTTTTTTTTTTTTTTGTCTATGGGTAGGGAAAAAGGCTGTAAAAGTGTGGGTGGAAAGGTGTCCTTTCTGAGGTTTAAGATAGAACCGAGTTTTGTTTTTTTTTTTTTTTGAAGAAAATACAAATGATTTTTGATTATTTGAATGCAGAGTGAAGGCTGAGAAATAATAGGAGATGAAGTTGAAAAGTTGGCAAAGGCTAAAATTGTGAAGGACTGTATACATCATGCTAAATAACTGAGATTATAACTGGCATATTGTAGGTATATTTGCTTTCTGGAAAACCACTGGCTTTACTGTGGAAGGTGCTTTTAAGAAGGGTGAGACTGGAAGCAGTTGGACCCACTGGGGTCTACATCTGTAGCTCTAGTGAAAGATAATACAACTGAAATTCTGGTGGGAGGGCTGCAAAGGTTGTAGGTGGATAACATACATTTTATGAGGCAGAAAAAAGTAGAGCTTAGAGAATAATAGGTTGGAAATTTGCGTGCTGCTGAGCATGTTTGTTGCTAAGGATGTAGTCTCTTTGTTGTACTATCAGTGCAAAAGACATCAGGCTTATTAAGAACTTAGATTTAAAATGAAAATTTATTATATTCTAAAAGACCAAGGACAAATCACATAAATCATCTAATAAATTCCCAAATCAGAGAGCATCCACACCTTTTTTAGCATTAAGCTTTTTCAAATTTTAGCTTTTAGTGAAGAAAGCTTAATTCTAGATTTCCACAATCTAGTCCTGCCTTTATTTTGATAGACTCAGTTTAATAAATTTATTGATATTTATTTCTACGTTCATGCCATCGAAATTTTGGATGAATGCTGCTTTTCTAAGGCAGGGTCGTGAGTTGCATTGAAAGTCAGTTAAAGCAATCTGCTCTCTTTCTGTCAATAACACTGTTTTTATCATGCAGTATTCACCTTCCTGTTTCTCACTGTTTTTATCATCCAGTATTTAGGTAAAACAAATACCACTTTTTCTACTGAGCATTATGACGACAAATAAGACATGACTTAGATGCTTCGTGTCCAAAAGAATAGTGGTGGAGCACTGAGTGGACCTTTAGGGAACCATATGTGATGCCTTGTGGGGCCAGGATTTTCTACAGTGGACCTCTCTTAGAATGATAGCTGTGTGGAATGCAGTCACAGAGTTCCAGCAGAGATGAGGGAAGTCAAAATAATCCCAAGAGGCTCTAGAATAGTAGGGGCAAGTACGGTAATGCCATTTAAGTGGTACTTATTTCTTAACTGGATGGCAGTTTTGCTTATTGGGACCCATAGTGCAAGCCGGGTTTGAAAGGAAATGACCCAGTTTTCCAGATCAACAAATAGCTGGAACGTGAACTCTCCCTGATAAATGTATGCATGAGCCTGTTTGTGCTGAGCATAGAGAAAAAGAGTAATGCTAGCATGGCATTTCAAAAAACAATAGGATTTAACATCAGACAGATACGGATTTAAATCTCAAATCGTTATTTGCTTGCTGTATGCCATTGAAGGATTTACTTTATGGAGAAAATGGTATGAAGCTAATGAGACTACCATAAGGATCCTGTGAAATATACACTATAGCTTCGAGCACCATGTCTGGCAGAAAGCGCGTGCTCAACATGTTGTGTTTTTATTTTTCTGGACCTGGGAAGATATAAATCTATGCCTCTATTGCCTCTCATTTTTATCATTAACTCCAATTATCCCCAAAATCCATACTCATTGTAGTTATAAAATATAGGCAAGTCAAAAAAATAAAAGGGGGTTGTTATCCATATTCGTTTCTTTAGGAAATAACATAGTTAATATATTATATACCTTTCCACATAGTATTGACACACACCCACACCCACACTCAGTTGTTTAAAAAAAAAAAGAATAGGTTTATATTGTACATAAAACTTTATAATCTATTTTCAACAAATATATATGTATATAATATTTAGTATGCAAATTCACAAGTATACATAAAAATAAAGAGATGGTGTAATGGATCCCTAGAATATATTCACTAATATATAGGTATAGCTACATTTTGATTCTCTTACCCTCCCTCACTTTTATTTTTTGTTTGTAGCTGAGGTATTTTAAAGACAGTCCAAAAATTATATAATCTCCTGTATACTTCAGTATGTATCTCTAAAGTACCAGGACATTTTCTCACATTACCATAATTCAAGTATTACACCGAACAAAATTGCCTTTTAAAGTTTGAATTAGTATTGAAAATGACCACATGTAATAATTTTTTGTGTCTCTTATGTGTATTTAAACCTAGAAAAAGGATCTTTACTTTTAACTTTTCAATGCCATTGATTCATTAAAGAAAATGTGTCAGTTGTTGAGCCTGACAGATTGATGGCCCTGAAAGATGTTCTATCCTAATTCTCAGAACCTGTGAATATGTTACGTAACATAAAGAAATGGATTTTATAGATATGATAAAATTAAAAACCTTCAGGTAGAGATTATCCTGGATTACCCAGATGGACCCAATGTAATTAATCGCAAGACTACCTAAAGTGAAAGAGAAATATAAGGAAAATTAGAGAGAAATGAGATTGCAGTAGAATGGTCAGAGAGATGCAACTTTTCTGACTTTGAAGATAAAGGAAGTCGATCATGAATCAAGGAATGTGAGTGGTCTCTATTACATGGATAAAACAAAGAAACAGATTTTTTCAATAGAGACTCCAAAAAGAGTTATAGCCCTGACAATACTTTGATTTTTGTCCAGTGAGACCCATTTCAAACTTCTAACCTACAGAACTGTAAGACAACAAAGTCTATGTTGGCCACTAAATCTTTTGTAAAGTTATGCTCCCCACAGAAAATCAGTACAGTTGACTGACAAAGTATTCCACTCTGCGTTTGTTTGTTTTAGTCTTTGTGATGTCAGTGAACTTTTCCTCTTTATTTGTATTTATTGTAATATATTTTAGCCCTAGAAGCTTGAGTGCATTTAGATTAGATATTTCTTTTTCTGGAAAACACATCACAGGTGGTGTTTTCAGTTTTATATTGCATACAGTCATACAACATAAAATGTCTACATTTCATACACTTAGGAAGGTTGAGATTGATCATTCGGTTCAAGTGGTGTCAACTTGATTCTTTCATTATAAAGTTCCCAATTAACATTTTATTAAAAAACACTGCCTGAATCAATGATTTTAGCAGCAATTGTAAATAGTGATTTTTAAAATGTCATCATTCCATATTTATTTGTTAGAATTTAACTGTAAAGAATTTTCTTCTATCAACTCAGATGATTTGGTTAAATTAAAATAATTTGTGCAGAAGATCACAATCAATGTCTATTTTTTTCTTTTAAATATCAAGTTTTAGAATAAGCAGTTGGTGTGCCATGATTATCCTGATTGTGTAAAATTAGTCAGATTTCTTCCTTCCTATTTTTCCTTCCTTCCTTTTTTCCTTCCTTTCCTTTTTATTCCTTTCTTCTTTCCTTCCTTCCTTCCTTCCTTCCTTCCTTCCTTCCTTCCTTCCTCCCTCCCTTCCTTCCTTCCTTCCTTCCTTCCTTCCAGCTTTCCTTCCTTTCTCTTTCCTTGTTAAAAATAGCACTATGAACTCCTGGGTTTTTAAAATATTCGCGTGTTTGATCAGTTATATTCATTAATTTATTATTTATTTGTACACTGAATTGTTCATGGCCCTTTCATGTTGGCTCTATGCCATTTTCACCAGAGCCAACTTACTTAATAGCTTCTTTTCTCAGTAATAACAGAACATCACAGTCTGATCTTGTGTATTTCTTATCCCAGGTCTGTAATCAGCCAATCCTCCAGTCACATATTGTGATATATATTTTGCCCATTATTCCATTTCATACATAATTATTATTATTTATTGAACTAATTATCTACAATTGGACATTTAGGTTATTTTCACTTGTTTTATATTTGTGTTCTCTGAAATGTAAGTAGGTACACTGAAATTAAAATATAGCTTATGATTATGTCTCAACTGTCTTGAGATATTAATTTTTGAAACAAATGACTATATTCATGTAACATCACCATATTTTGTAGTTCTTTTTATGTGGTAGATATCGTGTTAGGCATTACAGAAATTAAAATAATATAAGGCAGAGCCCTTGCTCTTTAGAATCAAACTTTGCAAATTCAATAATAAAGATACAATATATCTCTTAAGGATAAACTGTAAACATGCTAATAAAGAGGGTTTATTCATTTCAAAGTTTCTTGACTTCCTCTACCAGTTGACAGATTTTGAAATACATATGGTTACTTTAGAATCCATTATATGAGTACTAGTAGTTAGGTCAATGAATTAGAGAAAACATTGTCAAAGAAAAATTGCAGTGGGCAAAGTTAAATGGGCAAGGAAGACTTTATTCAAGATATTACAATTGGGAAAGAGATTGAACATCACACTGTTGAATCAAAGGTCTAGAGTTTTATGAATTGGGGTGGAGTGAGGGGAAAAATCTTAGGCCACCTGTATTCACTAACTGGGTCTTGCTCAAAACAAAATTTTCCAATATCTTAATGACAGATTGAAGTAAGGTGCCTACCAAAGTTAGGCACCCACCCTCTCTAAGATACTGAGATGTAGAAGACTTATCTTCATGAAAAATTAAATTTCTAACAAATGTTTCCTCGATATTCGAATATGACATTCCCTCTGTCTTAAAGATGCCAAGAAGCTTAATTATGGCAAATCTATTAGAGAACTTTATATGAACAAGAAGCAGGTAAAAAATTTGCAGTTAAGTTATCTAGAGTAAATGCTGTAAGAAAAGGAAAGTCAGGGGCCTAAATTTAGAAAGAAATTTAATTGAAATTTAGTCAAGCTAAGGAAGCATCTATGTTCATCAGGAATGTTGGCCTGTAGTTTTCTTTTTTTGTGTGTCCTTGTGGATTTTGGTATCAGGATAATACTGATTTCATAGAATGATTTAAGGAAGAGTCCTCTCTCCTCTTTTTTTTTTTTTTGGAATAGCTGCAGATTGGTAAAAGGCTTTCTTTGTAATCTAGTAAAATTCAACTGTGAATGTTTCTGGTCCTGGGCTTTTGTTTTGGGAAAATTTATTATTACTGATTCAATATCACTACTCATATTGGTCTGTTCAGGGTGTCTATTTCTTCCTGGTACAATCTTGGGAAGCTATATGTTTCAAGAAATGCACTCATTTTCTCCAGGTTTTCTAGTTTGTGATTGTACAGATGCTCATAGTAGTCTCTGTGTCTTTGTATTTGTATTTGTATTTGTATTTGCATTTGTATTTGTATTTGTATTTGTATTTGCATTTGCATTTGTATTTGTATTTGCATTTGCATTTGCATTTGCATTTGTATTTGTATTTGTATTTGCATTTGCATTTGTATTGTATTTGTATTTGTATTGTATTTGTATTTGTATTGTATTTGTATTTGTATTTGTATTGTATTTGTATTTGTATTTGTATTTGTATTGTATTTGTATTTGTATTTGTATTTGCATTTGCATTTGTATTTGTATTTGCATTTGCATTTGTATTTGTATTTGTATTCGTATTGTATTTGTATTTGTATTGTATTTGTATTTGTATTGTATTTGTATTTGTATTTGTATTTGTATTGTATTTGTATTTGTATTTGTATTCGTATTGTATTTGTATTCGTATTGTATTTGTATTTGTATTTGTATTTGTATTGTATTTGTATTTGTATTTGTATTTGTATTCGTATTGTATTTGTATTCGTATTGTATTTGTATTTGTATTTGTATTTGTATTTGTATTGTATTTGTATTTGTATTTGCATTTGTATTTGTATTTGTATTTGTATTTGTATAGTAGTCTCTTTGTCTTTGTCTTTGTCTTTGTATTTGTATTTGTATTGTATTTGTATTTGCATTTGCATTTGCATTTGCATTTGTATTTGTATTTGCATTTGTATTTGCATTTGCATTTGCATTTGTATTTGTATTGTATTTGTATTTGTATTTGCATTTGCATTTGCATTTGCATTTGTATTTGCATTTGCATTTGCATTTGTATTTGTATTTGTATTTGCATTTGCATTTGCATTTGCATTTGTATTTGTATTTGTATTGTATTTGTATAGTATTTGTATTTGTATTTGCATTTGTATTTGTATTTGTATTGTATTTGTATTTGTATTTGTATTTGTATTTGCATTTGTATTTGTATTGTATTTGCATTTGCATTTGTATTTGTATTTGTATTTGCATTTGTATTTGCATTTGCATTTGCATTTGTATTTGTATTTGTATTTGTATTGTATTTGTATTTGTATTTGTATTTGTATTTGTATTTATTTGTATTTGTATTTGTATTTGTATTTGCATTTGTATTTGCATTTGCATTTGTATTTGTATTTGTATTTGTATTTGTATTTGTATTGTATTTGTATTTGTATTTGTATTTGCATTTGTATTTGCATTTGTATTTGTATTTGTATTTGCATTTGTATTGTATTTGTATTTGTATTTGTATTGTATTTGTATTGTATTTGTATTTGCATTTGTATTGTATTTGTATTTGTATTTGTATTGTATTTGTATTGTATTTGTATTTGTATTGTATTTGTATTTGTATTGCATTTGTATTTGTATTGTATTTGTATTTGCATTTGTATTTGTATTTGTATTTGCATTTGTATTTGTATTTGTATTTGCATTTGTATTGTATTTGTATTTGTATTTGTATTGTATTTGTATTGTATTTGTATTTGTATTTGTATTGTATTTGTATTTGTATTGCATTTGTATTTGTATTGTATTTGTATTTGCATTTGCATTTGTATTTGTATTTGTATTTGTATTTGCATTTGTATTTGTATTTGTATTTGTATTTGTATTGTATTTGTATTGTATTTGTATTTGTATTTGCATTTGCATTTGTATTTGTATTTGCATTTGCATTTGCATTTGCATTTGTATTTGTATTTGTATTTGCATTTGCATTTGTATTTGTATTGTATTTGTATTTGTATTTGCATTTGCATTTGCATTTGCATTTGTATTTGTATTTGTATTGTATTTGTATTTGTATTTGTATTGTATTTGTATTTGTATTTGTATTTATTTGTATTTGTATTTGTATTTGTATTTGTATTGTATTTGTATTGGTATTTGTATTGTATTTGTATTTGTATTTGTATTGTATTTGTATTTGTATTTATTTGTATTTGTATTGTATTTGTATTTGTATTTGTATTTGTATTGTATTTGTATTTGTATTTGTATTTGTATTGTATTTGTATTTGTATTTGTATTTGCATTTGTATTTGTATTTGCATTTGTATTGTATTTGTATTTGTATTTGTTTTTATTTGTATTTGTATTTGTATTTGTATAGTAGTCTCTTTGTCTTTGTCTTTGTATTTCTGTGGTATCAGTTGTAATGTACCTTTATTATTTTAGATTGTGCTTATTTGAATCTTTTATTTTATTGGTTAATTCAGATAGTGGTCTATCAATTTTGTTTCTTTCTAAAGAGCTAACTTCTCATTTAATTGATACTTTGTGTCATTTTTTGGTCTCAATTTCATTTAGTTCCCTTCTGATATTTGTTATTTTTTTCCTTTTGTTTGCCTTTGGTTTGGTTTGTTCTTATTTTTCTAGTTCCTTGACACACAATTTTAGCCTGTTAATTTGAGATCTTGCCTTCTTTTTGATGTAGGCATTTAACACTATAAACCTTCCTCTTAGCACTGCTTTTGGTGTATTCCAGGAATTTTACTATTGTGTGTCTCTATTTGCATTCATTTCAAAAACTATTTTGAGTTCTGTTTAATTTCATTGTTTACCCAAAAGTCATTCAAGAGAAAGTTGTTTAATTTCCATGTACTTGTATATTTTTGAGAGTTCCTGTTGGCATTGATTTCTAGTTTTATTCCACTGTAGTCTGAGAATATACTTGATATGATTTTGATTTTTATATATTTATTAAGACTTGCTGTATGGCCAGGTATATTGTTGATTTTGGAGACTGCTCTATGTGCTGATGACAAAAGGTATATTCTGTTGCTGTTGGGAAGAAATTTATGTAAATGTCTATTAGGTCCGTTAGGTCTAGGGCCCACTTTAAGTCCAGAGTTTCTTTGTTGATTTTCTACCTCAATGATCTATTTAGTGGTATCAGTGGGGTTTCAAAGTCCTCCGCTATTACTGTATTGTTATAATGTATATAATGTATACTATATATATATATATTAGAACAGTTAAATCTTCTTGTTGAATTGAGTATTTTATCACTATATTATGACCTTCTTTGTCTTTTTACACTGTTGTTTGTTAATTTAAGTCTCTTTTATCTGATATAAAAATAGTTATTCCTTCTTGCTTTTGTTTTCTATGTGCTTCATATATCTTTTTGCACCACTTTACCTTGAGTCTGTGCATGTCTTCAGATGGTTAGGTCTTGTTTTTTATCCAATTTTACTGCTTATATCTTTTAAGTGGAGTATTTAGGCTATTTATGTTCAAGGTTGATATGAATATGTGAAGTTTTATTTCTGTCATAGTGTTGTCAGCTATTTCTTTTGTAATCTCAGTTGTATAACTGCTTTATAGAATCTATGAACTTTGTTTTTGCATGTGGTTTTATGATGGCAAGTATTATCCTTTTATTTCCATGTTTAAAACTCCTTTGATAATGGTGTCAAATTCCCTTAGCATTTTCTTGTCTAGGAAAGTCTTTATTTCTCCATCATTTATGAAGTTTAGTTTGGCATGATATAAAATTATTGAATGACTTTTTGGAAATAAGTTGAATGAAAGCTAAAAATAGGCTCCCAATCTCTTCCAGTTTGTAAGATTTCTACTGAACAGTTTATTGTTAGTTTTATGATTTTCCTTATTGGTGATTGAAACCCTTTCTCTAGTTGCTGTTAAGAGTTTTTCTTTCTCAATGACCTTGGATAGTCTGATGACTATATGCCTTGCTGATGTTCATCTCACAGAGTTTCTTCCAGGTATTCTCCAAATTTCTTATATATGAATGTCTACATCTCTAGCAAGCTCAAGGAAATTTTCTTGAATTATTCCCTCAAATACGTTTTCAGTTTTTTTTAAATATTTTTTTCTTGTTTTCCCTCAAGAATGCCTAGAAGGCATAGGTTTGTTAACTTCACATAGTTCCAAATTTCCTAAAATTTTTTCATTTCTTAAAATTATTTTTTCTTTATTTTATTCTGAGTACATTTGAAAGATCAGTTTTCAAGCCCCGAAATTCTTTCTTCTGCTTCATCTAGCCTATCAAAAATAGCGTCAGTGATGTTTTTATTTCTGGAAGTTCTGTTGTTGTTTTTGAAATATATCCATCTTGTCTTTCATATCTGTAATTGATTTTCCGATTTCTTTGTGTTGGTTTTAAATTTTCACTTTTTTTCTTGTTGATCTTACTCAAAACTCATATTTTGAATCTTTACCTGTCATTTCAGAATTTTCATTTTGGTTAGAATTTATTGCTAAAGGCTAGTATGATGCTTTGGGGCTGTCAAAGCACTCTATTTTTGTATTGCCAGAGATCTTGCACTGATTCTCTCTCATCTGAAAAGCTGTCACTTCTTGTTTTTGAATTTTCTTTCATTTGGATGGAACTTTTTAATTTCTTGTTGAACATATGAATGTAATGTATGTTGTGTATGACCATTTGCTTCTTTTCTGGGTGTTGAGAGCCAATTTAAAAGCAGGAGTGAATATACTCAAATTCTCTTTATATACACGTTGTTGAAAAAAATGTGTCCTTTTCTATAGCAAGTTGCAAGTAACTTGTATGCATTTTCTACACCTGTGTAGGTCCAATTTCTCGTTAAGGCTGAACAAAACTATCCCAATAGCTAAACACAGACTACATTGTTTTTTGTGAATAAAATGATTTCAGGTACATCAGGGATTCATCGTGTAGCTGTATATCTGGAAATTCTCCAAATTTACTTTCATATATAAGATAATGTTTGTTAATGGATAAATAATAAATATGTGCTAATTTGAAGCTTACATATATATTATTAAACAATTTCCTCAACAGTTGTTTAGGATATTCACTAATAACATTTTTTTCAGAGAGAAACATTTTATCACTGAAATTCTTTGTAATTACTGGTGCATGGGATAATTAAAAACAGACCAAATGAGTCTGTTTTATTATTGTTTTTAATTTCTCTACAGACAATGAGTTCTCCTCTTGCCTACTTTGGCTGCTCAATCATTGGCATGTGCCTAAATCAGAGTTTAGGCACAAGGTAGTCTGTGAGCTAACATAGCTGTAAATCAGTAACTCAGTTGTAGCTCTGTATCTGCAAGGAGAATAATCTGTGATGTTATGCTCCATCCACTAAATATCCATGTTTCAATTCCCTCATCTGTAAAATAAAGACAGATTACACAATTCCTGAAATTCAAGCTCTAAAATGCAACTACTTAGCATTTAGCAATAAGAAATGTTGGAATGTGTTTGTGTTTATGAAGCCCATGTTTGGAGATAGACATAACACTGCTGTGGGAAGGATAAACCCTGGGTTCTAACGACTCCTCTGCCCGGCCATCATAAGGAAGTCCTCAAACTATTATCTTAGATAAACCTCACTTATATTGTTTGCAAAATGAAAGAACTAGACCAAATGATTCCACTGTTTCTTGTCAGAGTGTTCTATAAGTCTGTACCTTATTTGTATAATTCTCCAATTTTTAAGCATATTACTTATTGTCCACTAGACATATTCTTTTACTTATAGTCATGAGATAATAGAGTCACATAAAAATGAGAGTGTAATAAAACCTTTGTGATAACTAGTAGAGTTAAAAATCAAAATTGTAAAATATTAAATTTTTTCATATTTCATAATTGAGAAAATCTACATTTGTTATATAGGGTTACAATTCACTGGAATTCATTGTCTTATCCATTTGAGCACAGTTCAGGCAGAATTATGTTATCAAAAAAAGTCTACTTTTTAGAAATAGTTGTTGTTAGTTCGGGCTGCTATAATTAAAATACCATATGCTGGGTGGTTTAAATAACAACCTATTATTCAATGAAACTGTGAAGTTTAAGATCAAGGCACTGGCCGATGTAGTGTCTGGTAAGGGCCTAATTCCTGTTTTGTAGACATCCTCCTTCTAGTTATGTCCTCACATGGCATAGAGCACTAGCTCTAATCTCTTTCTTTTCACGTAAGGATACAAAACCCATTGTGGGACTCCACCCTCATGATTTCATCTAAACCCAGTTACCTCTCAGCGGCCCACCTCCTAATACCATTCCAGGGTTTCAACATATGAATTATGGGGAAACACAAACATGCAGTCTATAACAAGTTGCAAGGAACTTGTATGCACTTTCTACACCTGTCTAGGTCTGATTTCTCTCTAAGGCTTCAGCTCAAACTTAGAGATCATCTTCATGGTCTTATAACTACTAATCTCTCCACAGTTAAGACAAGCCGATCGCTATTTTTTAACCCTTTCCCACATCCTAACCTCTAGTCTTAGTTACTGAAGTCCTGCCTTTCTTCAATCTCTTTGTATTAGTCAGTTTGGATTGCACATGATAGTCTGCCACAGACTGGTATTTTGGGGGTTAAAAAACAGAAATTTATTTTTTCACAGTTATAGAGGCTACAAATCTGAAATCAAGGCACTAGCAAGTTGGTTTTCTCCTAAGGCCCCTTTCCTTGGTTTGCAAAGAATGACCTCACTGTGTTCTCACGGGGTTCTTTCTATGTATGAGCACATGCCTCTGGTATCTCTTCATTTTCTTACTCACCAGTCTTATTAGATTAGGGTCCCATCCTTATTGTCTCATGTCGTTAATTCTTAATTACCTCTTTAAAGACCCTTTCTCCAAATACAGTCACATTGGGGGAGATAGGGATTCAATGTATTAATTTAGGAAAGAGAGTAGGTAGCACAATTCAGTCTAGAACACTTTTAAGCTGCCTGTTGACTCGCGGAACTTGCTCTGTCTTTAACCTATCTTTATTATTATTATTCAGAATTGTTCATTTCCTGAACAAAATAAATAATTTTTTAAATAGCTAATTAATATCATTTGTTTCCTATAAATTGCCCTGTATGTCTTTATCCTAGATGTTAACAACTTATACTGCACCTTCTTAAGATCCCTTCTGCTTTGAAGAACATGAATGAAAAGGTTAAAGTACAATATGTACTTCAGAAGGCTTGTGAAATTAATGTGAGCAAAGCCTCTGAAACAGCAGTTTAGAAACATTACATCAAAGGGAACTTCAATAAGTGAAGTGAATTGGGCTGTGGCAGAGGTGGGTGGATAATGTATCTGTGAGGTAGCCTGATCACAGAATGTTCAGGATGGCAGGTGCATTCAAAACAGGAGGACTGGATGGACTGGATGGCAGCCACCAGGGTGATGAGTGAAGTGAGAGCCAGGAGTTGACAATAATGGAGGATTTCTCAAGAAAATAACGAGGGATGGAATGATTCCACTTGTTTTATTTCCTCAAGAAATTTCTTGATATCCCAGGGACATTTTTCTAAATGATTTGCTTGCCTCAGCGTTTTCATTGTTGGATCTATTTCTTGTCCCCAGGAATTGTAAATCCAGTCTTCTGGCCCATTTTGTAACTTTCCATTAACGACATAAACAATCTGATTGCCCAGGTTTCGAAAAAGAAGAAGAAATTGAGGTTACAAATTATTTTCTTTCTTTCTGTGATTTCATGTCACAGCGATTTAAAAAATTCTTAATTGAGACATGTTACACATCTGTTTAACAACCTAGCGGTCCTTTCTTTCATTCAAACTAAAAGCCAGAGTCATTGTGAATTATGCAAAGTCCATGGTGAGCCTTGCCCAGTTGCCTCTCTCACCACAGGTCCTATTGCTCTTCCCCTTTCTTTCCCTTGCTCTCCCCAGCCACACCAACTTGCTTTCTTTCTATCCGAGGCACTTATTACTTTCCAGTAAATTATCTGATATATTCATTTACTTTGTGTGTTGTCTAATCTTTTCCATTGGAACATCAATTCTGTCATGACAGATTTTTGTCTGTTTTGTTAAATGCTATATCCTGAGTGCCTAGAAAAATATCTGGCACAAATAAATTTAATACCAATTAAATGATGGTAATTTGTTTTGGAAGCGAAATGAGATCCTAAATTTATCAAAGACTATAGGCATCGGAAAGTAAAATCAGTGAATTTTTGATTAGCTATTGTCCTTTTATTTATGTATAATTAGATATCTGACTTTGTTTTGTTTTCCTTGGGATACTCTTCATTTTAATAGATAGTCCTTGATGATGTAAACAATCCGTAATCATATTTAGTCAATGAATTTGCACGGTAATAGTCCATCCCTGCACAGTCATAACTTCATTCTTTTAAAATTAAATCCTAAGGTATGTGAAATAGATAGAGATAGAAGTGTTAGGAAGCAGAAAATAGAAAGAGAATGGGTATACATCAGACTCACACTCTGCTTCTTTCTGCAGTTTCAGTTATGTCAATACTTTCTTTTCCATCTTTCAATGGGGTGCTGAGGAATGTGGGCTGAATTCTACTCTCCTTAATGTCAATGGACTTCTGCATAAGAGGCAAAGTGAAGAAAATGAAAGGAATCCATTTGTAGAGGACAGATAATCTTTCTTTTCTTTCCAAATTACAATGTATTATGTCTTTTTCTCTAGGAAAATAAAACATTTGTATTTTAAAAGTATTTTCAAGGTATGCTTTTCACAGGTTACAGTAACAATTTTCTACATTTGACATATTTTTATATAAACATTTTTGAAAGCACAGCGGGAAGGAAAATACTTGATGCTCTCTCTCTGCAGGTTTGCTTCTTTTTATGGTGACTAGGAGTGGAAGCACCAGAGAGCACAGCAAGGGGCAGGACATGGTCAGCAGAAAAAAAAACAGCTCAAAGACAAAAATATAAAACATCACTTGTGTATTAGAGAAGGGTGTTCAGTTAATGATCACAACAGATGCAGCTTTGTTTACACAAAACCTTTAGTCTTCCAATATTTTGTGTTCAACCTTGAAAAAACAGGCTCATTAATCAGAAAGAATCTGCTCTAATTATTCTTCAAGTTAGAAATTCCTTTGGGAATGTGGTCCATTCCAGCTATCTGATAATAGACCACTCGAGAGAAATTTATTATCCCTGATTTTGGGGAAGCCTCATTGCAGATTCTGTCCTACCTTGTTGAGCAGGATATCACTCTGAAATCCTTCTCACTGGGACATCATCCAGACATGAGCAATCTTACAAGACTACTTCTTTACGGAGCTGAAGAAGGGACCTATCTTGAGGAGAAGAAACAAACTGAGCAATTTGGCAACTGCTTTAATCTATGAATGCCTAGTAAAGGTAGGAACTAGTATCTGTATTGAATTTACAATGCCATTCCCATATACATTATTGCGGGCTTTCTTCTAAACAGCAAGTATGAGTTAGATACAAGCAATGTGTATTTGTTCTTGGTACTGGTTGCCAGCAATTTGACATTACTTGCTGCTTAAATGAGATTATGCTATATTGGCCACTGCGAACCCAGCTGAAAGGATCAATAGTTTCTCCCACGTGGCACATATTACTCTTTATGGCTCATACCAAAACTCAGGATTAAATGTTACCTGAAAAATTGATGTAACACATCTCCTGAGAGGGCATCAGAATATAAGGTAGTGACCATTGATTGCTCCTACTCCAATGACAGAGTTTTAGACTTCAGAGAGGCTATTAATATGCAAAACAACAACAAAATATAAGATCAAAAGTTAAAATAAATGTATAGTAAATAAGGGTAACAATAGCTGGACAACTTAACAAAACAAAGAAGTCCTAGTAACCTAATTTCTGGCATCAGAAACACATACTTAATGCCAAGTGTTACTATTTTAGGATAATCTTTAATACCACATGTGGTGGTCCCTAAGACTATCCTCAGATTCAGTTATTCACTAAGTGGATTCACAGGATTCCAAAAGTCTTATACTCAGGATTACAGTTTATGACAGTGAAAAGATACAGATTAAAATCAGCTCGCCCCCACCCCAAAAAAGAAAAGGTACATGGACCAAGTACAGTGCAGTCTCACAGGAGAAACCTAATTTTCCCAGCAATGATGTGGGCCAACATGTGTGAAGAGTTGACGGCCAGAAAAGCTCACTTGAGCCTTCGCTCCCAAGGTTTCTACTGGGGGGTCAATCAGTAAGGCACTGCATATTACTTAATGCTCAGCTATTCTGCTACTCAGACCCCAGACTACCAGAGAAAAGAACAATTGTTCGGCATAAAGCACATTGCTAGCAAAAACTATTCGGTTACGTCATTATAGCATGGTCCAAGCCTGCCTATATACAGAAACATTTTGTTAGACAAAGGCTTCCAAAGGTTCAGAGCTCAGCTGTCAGGAGCCAGCCAAGGCAAAGTCATGAAAAAAAAGGTCTTTCTTGGGAACGTGCAGGATTTCAACAACTCAATCCTACTAATTTAACCCCTTCTTATACACTATAGAATTTCAATGTGGAACCGATTAAGTGAAGAAATATTTTTGATGCCATTGTGAAGTCTTTCAAATATTCTATATATATTGATTATGTTAACTCTTTTGATTTTTAATTTACTGCATGTTTATAAACAATCTTCAATTTTTCCTAATTGTACATTGGTTTACTCTTTACCTATTTGCCTTTTAAAAAATGTGTCTGTATTTTTATTAAACAACATGTACATGGTTTTAAAAACAAAAATTTCAAACAGGTGAAAATATTCCTTATCTACAATTCGAGTTTTTTAAAAGCTTTGAAAATAAAAGATTAAAAAACGTTTGTTGTAAAACCTTACCTAAAGTTACATAAGGCTATTTATAATTTATTTATTTATTTATTTATTTATTTTTTTGAGACAGTGTCTCTCTCTGTCACCCAGGCTGGAGTGCAGTGGCGTGATCTCCACTCACTGCAAGCTCCGCCTCCCGGGTTCACTCCATTCTGCTGCCTCAGCCTCCTGTGTAGCTGGGACTACAGACACCCGCCACTGTGCCTGGCTAATTTTTGTATTTTTAGTAGAGACGGGGTTTCACCGTGTTAGCCAGGATGGTCTCAAACTCCTGACCTCGTGATCCGCCCGTCTCGGTCTCCCAAAGTGTTGGGGTTACAGGCGTGAGCCACCGCGCCCGGTTCAGGCTATTTATAATCTTTGTTGTAATCTATGAACTATGAACTTCCAAATGTTTCACATCAGAAATCTGAATAAATATGTTTGATTATAGGGTGCTGCCCAATACTCCATTGGAAGTGTTACATAATACGTATTATTTTTTGTACTATATTGCCTCTCTAAATTGAAAATTACTGAATTCCGAATTCTTAATCAGCAAGGATTTGGATCTTTACAGAGACCCACCTTATACACTCACTCTAACACAATTCTGAGTTTCGTTTTCCAGAGGCAGTACCTTTAACTGTTTGCATAATGATGTGCTTTCTAATATGTTTTGAATTTTCAGTTTTGGACAATGTATATTGACTTATGGGAAAATAGAAAATGACAATTTATTTCTCTCATATCAAACAAAAGTTAACTCTCCTGTATTTTCAAAACAGTTATATTTGGGGGATGTTTAAATTTGGAATTAACGTTGTCAGTGAAACCAGAGCTATTTGGTTAGAGGATCTTGTGAAACAAGGTACTTAATAATCACATGATATTTAAAAGGCCTGGTTATTGACACAGTACATGTATACATATATAACAAACCTGCACGTTGTGCACATGTACCTTAGAACTTTCACAATTGCTTCAAAGAGAATAAAATACCTAGGAATCCAACTTACAAGGGATGTAAAGGACCTCTTCAAGGAGAACTACAAACCACTGCTCAGTGAAATAAAAGAGGACACAAACAAATGGAAGAACATACCATGCTCATGGATAGGAAGAATCAATATCGTGAAAATGGCCATACTGCCCAAGGTAATTTATTGATTCAATGCCATCCCCATCAAGCTACCAATGAGTTTCTTCACAGAATTGGAAAAAACTGCTTTAAAGTTCATATGGAACCAAAAAAGAGTCTGCATTTCCAAGACAACCCTAAGTCAAAAGAACAAAGCTGGAGGCATCAGGCTACCTGACTTCAAACTATACTACAAGGCTACAGTAACCAAAACAGCATGGTACTGGTACCAAAACAGAGATATAGACCAATGGAATGGAACAGAGTCCTCAGAAATAATACCACACATCTACAGCCATCTGATCTTTGATAAACCTGAGAAAAACAAGAAATGGGGAAAGGATTCCCTATTTAATAAATGGTGCTTGGAAAATTGGCTAGCCGTAAGTAGAAAGCTGAAACTGGATCCTTTTCTTACTCCTTATATGAAAATTAATTCAAGATGGATTAGAGACTTAAATGTTAGACCTAATACCATAAAAACCCTAGAAGAAAACCTAGGTAATACCATTCAGGACATAGGCATGGGCAAGGACTTCATGTCTAAAACACCAAAAGCAACGGCAACAAAAGCCAAAATTGACAAATGGGATCTAATTAAACTAAAGAGCTTCTGCACAGCAAAGAAAACTACCATCAGAGTGAACAGGCAACCTACAGAATGGGAGAAAATTTTTGCAATCTACTCATCTGACAAAGGGCTAATATCCAGAACCTACAAAGAACTCAAACAAATTTACAAGAAAAAAAAAAAAAACAACCCCATCAAAAAGTGAGCAAAGATATGAATAGACATTTCTCAAAAGAAGACATTCATACAGCCAACAGATACATGAAAAAATGCTCATCATCACTGGCCATCAGAGAAATGCAAATCAAAACCACAATGAGATACCATCTCACACCAGTTAGAATGGCAATCATTCAAAAGTCAGGAAACAACAGGTGCTGGAGAGGATGTGGAGAAATAGGGACACTTTTGCACTGTTGGTGGGATTGTAAACTAGTTCAACCATTATGGAAAACAGTATGGCGATTCCTCAAGGATCTAGAACTAGAAGTACCATACGACCCAGCCATCCCATTACTGGGTATATACCCAAAGGATTACAAATCATGCTGCTATAAAGACACATGCACACGTATGTTTATTGCGGCACTATTCACAATAGCAAAGACTTGGAATCAACCCAAATGTCCATCAGTGACAGACTGGATTAAGAAAATGTGGCACATATACACCATGGAATACTATGCAGCCATAAAAAAGGATGAGTTTGAGTCCTTTGTAGGGACATGGATGCAGCTGGAAATCATCATTCTTAGCAAACTTTGGCAAGAACAGAAAACCAAACACCACATGTTCTCACTCATAGGTGGGAACTGAACAATGAGATTACTTGGACTCGGGAAGGGGAACATCACACACTGGGGCCTATCACAGGGAGTGGGGAGGAGGGAGGGATTGCACTGGGAGTTATACCTGATGTAAATGACGAGTTGATGGGTGCTGACGAGTTGATGGGTGCTGACGAGTTAATGGGTGCAGCACACCAACATGGCACAAGTATACATATGTAACAAACCTGCACGTTATGCACATGTACCCTAGAACTTAAAGTATAATAAAAAAAAATTAATTGCAAATTTTTTTTAAAAAAAGAACTTAAAGTACAATATAACAAAAGCCACTTGAAAAATAAAATAAATAAAATAAATAAATAAAAGCCCTGGTTATTTTACTACACTCATATTGAGTAACTTATACTATAGTAATTGCAAACATCTTGTTATGGATTAGCACATAGTGAATATCCAATGGGTTATGGTATATTCATCACCTTGGTACACGATAATATTTTTACCTTTATTACATGGTCACAGAACAAGCTTCAATTACAGTTTGTAAATGCAGTGCTACTTCAAACATGTTCAGGATCCAAATACTGCTCCTTGGCTCTTACTTGAGGTGTAGGTGATCCATGTAAATAAATTATTTCCAGAGAAACTTCCCCTGTATGTTCTAGAATCCATAAAAAATGGACGGAATAGAAGCGGAGTCAATCTTTTCTTCTTTTCCTGAAGGAATACACTTAAACAATCGACATAATTGGAGATCAATATCACGGATAGGTGGTCTAGTAAAAATTTATACATATATAGTAATTTCTAAGTTCTTTCTAATTTTAAAACATGTTTCCCTGAACCGTCCTATCATCTGTTTAAATATTTTGAGTAAACTAACCACCATTCTGTGTGTCGTATTTTGAGTTGTTCTGTTATTAATGAATATGAAATATTGTAATTTTACCATTTCCAGGCATAACTTGCAAACTATTCCTTTCACATCTCTTACCATCTAAAGTTTCCACAATTTTCACTTTTCCTTTAGTTAATAAAATTCTAAGTAATTTGAAAGTTCTGACTCAAACTCAATTTAAATGTAACCGTCTTCTCTCCATCATAGGCTTGAGCTGTATTTCTGTTTGGAGTAAAGGGGGAAGACATGGGCAACCATGCTAAACACATCTCTAACATTTTTGAGCTATTACAAGTGTTGTAGTCACACAGACATGAGAGATAATAATTTCTATTATAAGCAAGTTTGTATTGGTCACAGGGTAGTGTCAATTTGTCTAAGGTCATCTTCTGCTGGTGAAACACAGCTCCACCAATGTGATTGTCTTTTATGGGAATTGCACAGGTTTACTTGGGAGGAGTGTTCAGTTTCCTCTAATTCTTTTAAATTACTGAAGAACCTTTAAGAAAAAGGCAGATGGTTCTCTCTTAATCTCATCAGTGGTTCGTGTCCCCAAGTCATTCTTGGTAAATTGTCCACTCAAGAGACTAGATGTCCCTGGATGTTTTCTAGTGCCTGACATCTGTTTGAATGTTGGTGCCCCTTCATGAAAAATGCCAACTTCTTCTTCTACAGGTTTTGAGGGAAGGTGTCCAAGAGCTAGGATTATACTTCTTCACAAGAATATTGTAACTGGTTTATTGATCTTTCTTTTGATACAAGATTTTCCAAGAAGTTTCAAGTTCTTAGAAATTCATAGACTACAAATGAATACCAATTTTAATGTGTATGCACTGTTTCCAATTGCAGAGGTTTTATGTCAAATGCACCTAATAACTACTCCTTATGATTAATTTCATTCTATTTGTGGCACAAGGATGAAACTCAAGATCCTATAGCTCTTGAGTTATCCACCCAGGGTGTGAAGTGATTACCTTCCCTTCTTAAATCTTTGCTTGTGGTTGAGCTAAAACTTTCTGCCATGAAACTTGAGTTGGGGGCAGAAGACACTGTTGTTCCTTTAGCAGAAGAATTTGTTCCCATTACTAACATTTATTTCTCATAAAATAGAAAGCTTATATACTTATGTTGAAAAACCCTCTCTCCTGCCCCATTTTTTCTCCTCTCTTTTAGTTAGCTAGGAGTGGAATGTGGAATATATATATTGTGGATGGCAGTTATAAGATTTTATGGACCCTTGTTAAGCCCTCAGTGATTGTGTCTGGCTCAGTTTTGTTTTTTGTTTGTTTGTTTTTTTGTTTTTTTGCAATTTTTAAAAGTGAGAATAATTGCACTTTTGACTTCAGCTTTTGAGCTTTGCTCAAAAACATTCCACAATTTTAATTTTTACTGTTAAATACATTACAACATTCTTGTAGACAGTCTATACATCAGAGGTCAGCAAACTATGCCCCATAGAGCAAATCTGCTTGGCAACTGCTTTTATAGGTAAAGTTTTATTGAAACATAGTCACACTCATTTGTTTACTGTCTTTGGGTGCTTTTATGTTACAACAACAAAGTTGAGTTTTTGTGACAATGACTGTATGTTCCACAAGCCTAATATGTTTATTATCTGAACCTCTATAGAAATGTTTGCCCATTCCTGGTCTAAATAATTTCTGAATGTATATTCTTTAGTTTATCACTATTATCATCATTTTATAATAAAATCCCTCATAAAATTAGAGTTTTGTATATACCAAGGAGAGGTATGTGTCTTAGGTTTTGGATTTATGTTGTTGCTAATTTTTGCAAAAATCATTTATCTTCTGTATTTTCAATACCTAATAATGACTAGTATATACCAGACACTCAGTAACGAATGAGCAGAACTGATTCAGAGTCCAGTTATGGCTTATGAATGGCTATAGTCCTGGTTTCCAGGGGTTAGCCGCTATAGAAATTGTTCTTGTGGCCGTTATTAAATAATGTGAACCATTTTCTACAATACAAACGAATCTGCTGTGTTTTGAGAGGTTCATCTAGGAGTCTGCTCCTGAGGACCTACCAAATAGGATTGTCCTATCCAAGAGTGTGAGCTCAATCTAGTTTCAATTCTCTTCTTTACTGCTTTCCCATATTTCTATGGGAACCATCATCCCCTGAGCCTTTTTTTTTTTTTTCCTGATGAACAATGTATTATACCTGACATGGTCTTCAATATTTTATAAGCTGGATCTAAAACTGAGATCTGTGTTGCTAAGTGTAGTGAGAGAAAATAGCTGGAATCTTCAGACTTTTGTTTGAGTCCTGAATGTGTGACTGCCAGCAAGTTGTATAATTTTTGTGAGCCTTGCTTTCCTTATCTGTAAAGTAAAGGTAGAGAACTCATGTAGCTTTTGTAGTCAGAAAGGGGAAGTCAAAGGACAAAATGTACATAAAGCATTTGTCTCAGTGCATTACCCATAGTACAAATTCAATAAAATTAGCTTTCTCTGCTCCCTTGAAAAAGGAACCTAAGTTCAGAAAGGGTAATTGCATTATACAGGCAGTTTGTGTTTTTAGAGTTCAAAAAAGAACAAGTGAGGGGCTGATATATTTAGAGAAAGTTTTTGAACATTAAGGACAGTTCTCCTAAGACTTAAAAAGTACAATTATGTCTGATATACACTGTACTTTTGTTAAAGGCTCCTCTCTTGAATTTAATGATATTATTAGGAGCAAAGCCACAGGTTAACAAAGACCATTGTAACCAGTAGGGGTGGGAGAGTGGAAGCAAGCAGTTCTAGCTAACTTTGCTAAAAGAACTTCAGAGGATTTATTCAGATTTTCAGATACATTTAACAGTATCCACAGCCATTGAAGTAGAAAAGGCATCAATGAAAGGTTATTGAGAAAGTTACACAATTTCAGGAGGGTTCAAATCAGGCTTAGAGGCTAATGGTGTTAGTTAATCAACAAAGAGCTAGCTAACGCCATAGCTTAGAATTTCAAGAATTCCCTAAACAGAAAATGGATTATCTAAATACCCTGGATAATTAGAACATGACAACTATTCACTAAAGAAAGTTTACAGTGGGAGATTTTATGAAATTAGGATTATGATGTAAATAAGATGTATTTTACATAGCCTATAGACTTGGAAACTTGCAGAGTACTGCAAACCAGTCATCAGTTTACTGAGGAGTTTGTAGTGATTGGAAATTAGGTGTTTTTCATGACTCTAC
This sequence comes from Trachypithecus francoisi, assembly GCF_009764315.1. Taxonomy (NCBI): domain Eukaryota; kingdom Metazoa; phylum Chordata; class Mammalia; order Primates; family Cercopithecidae; genus Trachypithecus; species Trachypithecus francoisi. The sequence continues at coordinate 171,491,000 of NW_022681465.1, read as the reverse complement.
ATTACATCTTGCTGGCATTTCGGAGACAGCAATAACCAACTCTTGTTTTTGCACTCTATCCTTGTGACCACAGTTTTGAACACGTCAATAAAGATGGACAACAGCTTATCTACTCTTTATGTATAAGGTTAATTGAAATATTTCATAGGATTTTTAGCTGCATTCAGAGTACACTCAGTTTCCTCTTCCAAATTCGCCAGTCCTGGGTAGAAACAGGGGTTTGGAGAGGTGGGCAGAGAGAGGCCAATAGTGCATTCTAGAAGAAATCTCAAGAAAACACAATCCCAAAGTAATGGTGATTACCCTGTAACATGACACCCATTCTATTTGGTGGCCATTGCCACAAAAGAAGCAATCCTAGAGCTAGAAGACAAATTGATACCATATTTTAGATATATTTGAATATCAGTGGTGGCATCTGAACATCAAGGCTATTACGGGTTTTCCTTTACTATCATGTGAGCTCAGCCATGTATTAGTGATCTTTACAAATAGATTTTGTTCAGAGGCAGTGGTCTTGGGTTATTTAGTCTGCAATATTTCTGAAAATGAAAGGCTGAAAAAGTTTAGCTTCAAAAGGGAATAAATATATTGAGAAAAACAGACGATCAAACTTGGGCCAGTTCTCCCACATCAAAAAGTGAATAATCTTATTAGAGGCAGACACCAGGAAGTAAATGTCTTTCTTGACTCTTCAACCTCTTGTGAAATCATCTGGTTTTCCAGAAAACGCTTAGTGGCTGTCATGTGTGTACAGATTTTTATACTTGTGTTGAGTACATGTGAGCTATACATCAATATGTACTACAGGTGATAAGGTTGAGAATGTCCCATTTACTAGAATTCTTCTGAGAGTACATGCAATATTTGAGAGTGATTTCTTGGTAGGTTAATTTAAGATGGAATTTGTATCATTGTGAGACTGAGTGTCAGATAATACTGACATTAATAGAGAAGGGAATTAATCTGCATTCCAGATGACGAGGTGTTTTGTTTTGAATATGTTTTGACTATTTTAATTTTTTTTTTAAATGGGAGAAGGGTATAAGAAAGAGAAATGAGGGGAATGTAAACCCATTCTCTCTTTATTTTTCATTTCTAGTAAAATTTACTGAAATTCATGATATACTTATTGAGAGCTTTGTGGACACCCATATTTGGGAAGAATAAAAGTAATGATGTGAAAGAGTAGCATGTGTAAAACCACAGAAATTGGAGGTAGGAGGTAATTCTCAGAGATTAGCAGAAATTTAACTTAGTGAGATTTTTGTTGTTGTTGTTGTTCTATGCAGTTTCATAGTAATCTTACTTTGTTCTTGAGGGCTGGAGAGGCCCCAGAAGACATTTAGGCTGCACTCATGTGCCCATGTACCTGCTGTAGCAGAGCCTTCCCTCATTCTGTGATATTTTCCACAAGAAACAAGATGGATTTGACTTTTGTGGAATTACTGAACCGGAGACAGTAACTTACACACAGTTAGGGGCTCTAATACTTGTCTCTGCATCTCTATAAGATGAACACAGATGTGACTCAGTAGTGATTTAACAACCATCAATCCACTCTTAGGATAATTTATATGAGCCAGTAATGTCACTTGCTGCCACACAGACATCAGCAATGGAGCTGTTGCATGGGGAATTGCTCTACGGGCCAACAGGGGAAGAAAAGAGAAAAGGATTAGATTTTACAGTGCACTCACATTTTTTCTTTATTTTTGTATTTTTAGCCCACTTTCTGATATTAAATAAAGTTTTTGTTTCTGTAGTTTGATTTCAAAGTTATATTTTTCCAAAATACAAGACTGCTTGGATAGTGAGAATATTATATTTCTCTCTGCCTCTCTGTCTCTCTCACTGTCCCTCTCTGTCTCTCTCTCTCTCTCTCTCTCTCTCACACACACACACACTTTTAGCAATGCACTTTTTTGTTCATCAATCTTGCAGTCAGACATGCTAAATCAAATTGTGTTTAACCTATTTCCTATGCTTTCAATTTTCTAATGTAGCTCTTTATCCAGATTTTTTATTTCTATCAATGCCTAATGGGCCTACAAATTTCTAGTTTATTAAATTAAGAGACATTCTATGAATCAAAATTGATTAGTATAATATATAAATTTGTAAAGTTAAGATATATTTTTAAGATTATAAAATTTCTTTCTTTAACTGTCCTCTCTCCCTTTTCCTACTCTTTTTCTCACTCAATTTGTTCTCACATCGAAAATACTTCTTTGGGGCAAACATCTCACACTACTTAGCATGAAATATTGAACTGGCAACAAATAACTATTTGTTGAAGTGGCTGACCGAGTAAAACTTTTTTTTTAACCAATTTTTCTCCTGGAGTATTTTTACAGATTTTCTTCATAAATTTCAGAGCCTATGTTCTGACTTATGACAGAATCCATACCTACAGATACATATTCATGGAGTATTGTCTTATCTTATGTATTAAACTTATGTGAATCTACATTTAAATACTCGTCTTACAAACAAAACATGCTTATAATTTAAATTCTACAGTTTACTGTCTTCCTAGTTCCCTAAATGGGTGAGCCAGGCATGGGAGTTAGGAATCTGCTGCCCTTTAGTCTCAGTTCTGCAAATCATCTGTCAGTGTAAACTCACAGTGTTATATGTAATTCTGTTGAAAGATACACAAATGTTAACCAATTTCATATGGTTCTCAATCAAAGAAATAATGACCTATTTCTAATGGAGGAAACTTTGTTGTTCTGTAGTTCATAAAAGTGGCTAGGAGTGTGTTTTAAATCAGGTATTTTCCTAAAGTATTTCCAAGAGCCTTTGACTCTTCATTGTGGAACCGAACTCATTATAAAGTAAAACTTTATTGTGTATGTTTTCTCAGTATATACCTACAACATGTGGGTATGCATACACATGTGTAAAAATAAATGATGAAACACATATTTGTGGTAATATGTACGTGTATGATATATATATATAATCATATTGATATTATTTGGCTGTATTCAATAACTTCATTGTACAAACTGCATGTGATAGAAATTTCAAAAATTCTTCAATCACATTCATTCATTCTTGGTGTTGTGCACTATATGGGTTTGTACAAAGGTACAATGACATGTACCCACTATTATAGTGTCACACAGAATAGTTTCACTGCCTTAAAATCCTCCGTGCTTGCCTATTCATCTCTACCTCTCCCCAACCCCTGGCAATCACTCATCATTATATTGTCTCCATAGTTTTACCTTTTCTTGAATGTCATACAGTTGAAATCGTACAGAATATAATTTTTCCAGGTTAGCTTTTTTCACTGTGTAATATACATTTGTTTCCTTTATGTCTTTTCCTACTTATATTTTCACCTGTTATTTCTCTTTCCTTGTTAGAAGTTATTGTAAAACAAAAATAGTAAGGTAGAAAAATGATATTATAGTTTTAAGATGAGTTTAAATTATACCACAATTATTTGTTAATTGACTACTTAATCAAAAGGATACATGACTTATCTAAAATGTCTTTCATTGAGCTAAATGTTAGGTTCTGACTGGAATCTATAAGGCTTGGAATTGAACTCAGGCTCTCCTATATTGTACGTGGGTTTTTTCACAACTAGCTGAACATTATTTCTGTGTACAAATTAAAATAATTATTCACACCTTGCAAAGATGTTATGATTAAATGAAGCATGAATATAAAATGTTTGAACTTCTCATGGTAAGCCTGACACAGAATAGTTTTAACACAAATTTCTGCATGACTGAATGAAAGTAAATGAATACATGAATTAACTGAATAAATGAACAGAGAGACCATTATTAAAGCAAAGTAGACTTATATTTTTAATTTGAAAAAATTGTATTTTAATTTTAAATTTTGAAACAGTTTTAAATTACAGAAATGTTTGAAGTATTGTACAAGAATGTTTGTTTTTTGACCATTAGAAAATAACTACTGATCTAATGCCCAATGTCTTCGAATACACGTATGCAGTCACAATATAACAACCCAAATCAGGGAAACTTACACTGATTCATTACTATAGTCCAATCCACAGGCCCCATTCAAGTTTCACCAATAGTTTTAATAAAATCTTTTAATTCAAAATGATCCAGTTTAGAATCAAGCATCGCATTTAGTTGTAATATATCTTCAGTTTCCTCAGTCTAGAAGAGTTTCTTAGCACTTCTTTGACTTTCATTTTTTTGATGTTTTAAAATATTACAGGCTAGTTTGTTGTTCATTTGTTGTTTGTTCTTCCTTAGAATATCTTCCAATTTTGTTCTTTCTGATATTTTCACATGATTAGATTCATTTTGGGCACTTTTGGCAGAAATATCACAAAAGTGACACTTTGTTTTCACCAATCCAACCTATCAGATGATACATAATTTTGATTTGTCCTGCTAATGAAAATAATTGTGCTTGATTTTTAATTAAACGTGTATCTGCCTGACTTCCCCATTTGAAAGAGTCTCTTTTCTACTTTCAAAACAATATGACTTTTATGGAAGATACTTTAAAACTATATAGATACCTCTTCCATTTTAATGCTTTAAATTGATATACTTTTGTGTGTTTGTTAGCTTATATCTATATAGATTATAGCTTCTGATTTTGTTAGCCAATTTGTAATCCGGTGCTATCATCGTGTTTTGTTTGCTTTTAATACTACTCATACGGTTGCTGGCCTGAGAAGTGGGAGCCTCTTGAAGCTGTTTTCTGTATTCTTTTAGCATGTCTCCACCTTTCTTTAAGCTTTTCTTAGTTTCCAGCCCAACAGTAAGTTCCACGTTTATTCTGTACTTTTCCTGCCCCAGCATTGGAATTCACCATATATCCAAGGAACCCTAGTTCCTCTTAGAGGAGAATGTGTTCAGAAGCCACAATTTATATACTACATGTGCTTATTGCCATTGGGGTGTTGCTACTCCCAGGCCCTCTCAATAGACAGAGCTACAGAAAAATATTTTGTATGTATAGTATTATATTATATATAGATATACACTGTTTTATATTTTTATCTATAAATATTATGTAGCATAAATCCATAATAATATTTCTTTATTTTTATTTATTTATTTATTTTTGATGTAGTGTCTCACTCTGTGGCCCAGGCTGGAGTGCAGCAGCACAATCATAGCTCATGGCAGCCTTGAACTCCTGAGCTCAAGCAATCCTCCTGCCTCAGCCTCCAGAATAGCTGGGATTGTGGGCCTGAGCCACCACACTGGGCACACAATGACACTTCTAATTCCAATTCAATACCTCAGCATGCATTCTAGTTTTTCCTTTCCATTCTTTCTTTGATAGTGAGAATCCTAGCTCCCACTACACTTCATATGTGTTTTGTCAATTGATTCCTATGGGAGATCAAGAGTAACCAATCTCCCATCTCCATGATCACTCCTCCACCAGTTAGATGCCCTCTGAACCCCATTCTAACTAGATCCTCTTCATGGCTTTGGCTTCTATTGCACTGGGGCATGTTGCCTCATGGATGCCTTCCCCACTCCACTCAAGTCCCAGTCTCCCATATTAGAGTGCCTGGATGTTCTTCTTGCCATATTTGGGCTCCAAATCTCTACACCTGTCTGCTCCCATGATTCCTCACCCTACTGCAACTCTAATAACCCATGCTGGGTTGACTCTTGTACAGTTGCCATCCTTACCTTGATTGAGCTTTTCCTCCATACATAAGGCACCTTTATGGACACCTTCCTCATCCTACTTGGATGCCAAAACCCTGCAGCAGGATGACGCACTTCCTTCACATCCTGCTTGAGATCCAACTCCCTGCACAGGACCACCCCAATATATGCATACCCACCTCAGCTTGCTCTAGCTCTGACTCTCCATAACAAACTGTCCAGCCACACCCATGTTTCTACGTAGATATCCTCATCACTCCGCTTGGGCTTCAACACCCCACTCTGGTCACACAGAATTCCCATCCCCAATGCAGACATACCCTGCTCTGCTTCACTTAACGGTTTGGCAAATCAATTATTTAGGAAGGGAAAGGGAGAGGAAGAAAAGCAAGAGAAGAGACAGAGTCCTTATGGAGTCTTGAAGCATCTCATTTATTTACTTAGTTAAAATACAACAGAAAATAGGAAGAAAAATATGAAATACTCTTAAATAAGCATTTATCAAAGATAAATAGTACCCGAATATAAGCTCATAAATGTCAAAATTTATATATTTCTATATTTGTATCCTCAGTATCTAGCAGATAGACTGGCATGTGACAAACATTTATCTTTAACATAGGGAAGAGTTCACAGTTTACATTTTAAATTCCATTTTAAAATTTTCAATGAATTTAAACAAATTTCCCCCATTATTTTTATGATTTAAAATATGTTAAATAAAATGTAATTGAGTTTGAAAGAACTTTGAATTTTTAGTTATGTCTTCTTGCTTTTGCATAATTAATTTTTCTCTATCTATTGCATAATTCCTACAGATATGAAAATAGACTGTGGCCTCAACCCTCCCCTTGTCCCACATCTCCATGTCCATTCATCCCTTTCCATCCTTGTGCCACTAACTTACTCTAAACCATTGTAATCTCTCACCTGGAAAATATGCAGATTCTTCACAGAGGGAAGGGGGCATACTGGTTCTTCGCTGGTTTTTCTGTTTCTACTCTTTCCTCCTCCAGTCTTTTCTCCAAGTAGCAGTGTGAGTCTTAATCTCAGTTTCCTCCTCAGTTTTATTTCATGTCGCTTATTCACTACCTCAGACAACTGACCTCATAATAATTCCTTTAACACACTAAACTGGTTTCGTGGGATGCTTTTTTACTGATCCTCCTCAGGTTTGGAATGCTTGCCCACATTTCTTTAAAATTTTTCTTTTTCTTCCATATTTAGTTCTAAGCTTTAATAGTAATTCTTTCTAGAGGCTATGCTATTTATCTAAATTGTTATGCTTACACCTTTCACTTTTCATAGACTATAATTATCTTACTTTTTCTTCTTATTTTTATTTTTTTATTATTTTTTTTTGAGATGGAGCCTCGCTCTGTCGCCCAGCCTGGAGTGCAGTGGTGCTATCTCGGCTCACTGCAAGCTCCGCCTCCCGGGTTCACGCCACTCTCCTGCCTCAGCCTCTCCAGTAGCTGGGACTACAGGCGTCCGCCACCTCGCCCGGCTAGTTTTTTGTATTTTTATAGAGACAGGGTTTCACTGTGTTAGCCAGGATGGTCTCGATCTCCTGACCTCATGATCCACTCGCCTTGGCCTCCCAAAGTGCTGGGATTACAGGCGTGAGCCACAGCGCCCGGCCTTTCTTCTTATTTTTAAAAATTACCTCTCAATCTCGTAGGAAATAGACTCCATCATGGTACGCACCGTGTCTATCTTGTTACTCATTATATTCTAAGTAGACACGTTAGCTGTTCAATAAACATCTGCTGAATACATTAATAATAATCCTAACACACTCCCCCTAATAAAACGAGGATAGATAAGACAGTTTTAAATATTTGTGCTCTATGGAAATAAATATTATATATATTGTCATTAGCCTTTCCAAATATGCCTTCAATGAAATTTAAAAAATCATGTGTGTGGTTTCTAAAAAACAGGGGAGTGTTATCGTACAATATCTATACTGACATTTATTTGGGTCATATTGAATTTTAACTTATCAGAAACTTATGTAAATTAAACGTCTCCATTTAGCATAAAATATGCCTGCAAATACAACATAATTGCATTTCCAAGCTTAGCTAAATAGTTTTGCTTTCCATTAACTTACAAATATGTACAAATCAAGCCCAGAACTCAAGAAAACCACTGACACATCAGCATGTCAATCCTTACTCTTCGCCAGCTTAATAGATGCATAAGATTTTGAATATTCACATCATATGCATGTGGGTGAAATGAGAGAAGGAAGCAAACTGAATACTTACAAACCCAATTATTGTGTGATTGTGTGTTTGCCTTTGATATACTTATGGTCAACAGCAATTGATGAGATCTCAATGATGTCAAAAAGCAATTTATTCTGAAACAGGGGTTGGCAAACTGGCCTGTGGCATGTTTCTTTTCAGCCCTCTAGATAAGAGTTATTTTCACATTTTTAAAGCATTACATATGCACACACCTGAAAAAAAAATATGTAAGATAAATTATATGCTATCTGAAAGCCCAGAATATTTACTCTCTAGCTCTTTATAGAAAAAAAAAAGCCATCCTATGTTTAAAGCATAAATGAAGAAAAATGTAGGAAAATAATAGAACATATTAATCTAATGTAAATAAGAAGACACATTTAAGAATGTGACATTCATAATTGAATGTTTAGATTTTCCGTTCCTTTCGATATGATATTTAGTCATTACTTGCCTGAGATCCTTCTATGGAAAAACTTATGTCACAATCTGCCAGCTGTAAGTTGCTGATCCTGTTTCTCTTTTGCTACAAACTTCTACATACCTTCTTCTCTCTTCAGCTGCAGCCTAAGGTTTATTTGTAAGGTCTAGACATTAACAACTAAGAGGAGTCAGGCATTACTCAAGAACTACTTTGGTGCGTATGTCTGCCATTCTTTTCTCCTTCCATTCCATAACTTATTTTTTTCTGAGACGGAGTTTTGCTCTTGTTGCTCAAGCTGGAGTGCAGTGACACAATCTAGGCTCACTACAACCTCCACTTCCTGGGTTCAAGCGATTCTCCTGCCTCAGCCTCCCAGGTAGCTGGCATTAAAGGCATGTGCCACCATGCCTGGGTAATTTTTTGTATTTTGTAGAGATGGGGTTTCACCATGTGGGTCAGGCTAATGTTGAACTCCTGACCTCAAGTGATCCAATCGCCTCGGCCTCCCAAAGTGCTGGGATTACAGGCATGAGCCACCATTCTTGGCCCCATTCCATATCTTCTATAAACTTGCTTTTCCGAATATATTGTTATGCTCCAGAAACTGCAGTTTATAACAAGTTTTTGAAAAATTGTTCAATGCAAGAACATCACAGTTTTGTAGGGAGGTGCCTTAGTCTGTTTTCACACTGCTATAAAGAAATATCTGAGACCGGGTTATTTCTGAAGAAACTTAGAATCACGGTGGAAGAAAAAGGGGAAGCAAGGACCTTCTTCACATTGTGGCAGGAGAGAGAGAGCAAAGAAAGAAGTGCTCCACTTTTAAACCGTCAGATCTTGTGAGAATTCACTCATTATCAGAAGAACAGCACGGGGGAAGTACCCCATTATCCATTCACCTCCCACCAAGTCCCTCCCCCCACACGTGGGGATTACAATTCGAGATGAGACTTGGGTGGGGACACAGAGCCAAACCCTATCAGGAGGCCAATACAAAATAATAATTTCTATATATTCTTTAATAAAGTTTTTCTGTGTCACACTAGTACTCAAACATTTTAGTATCTTTCTGCTCTTCTCTGAATGTTTCTTGACAGTATCCATGGCCTGTATTCCTCGCCATCTTGCTGCCTCATTGTCTTTTACTGACTTTTGATCTTAGATTAATTTCCGTCCCTGACTGCTAAATTATCTTCTTATTTTAAGCACTCCTATGGATATCCTGCTTGAATTTGGCTGACTTTCTTCGAGTCTTACAGTTATTCTCAGATTTAACCCCTTTTTTCTTGGTTGGTTTTTAAAGTGATTATGTTTCACCCCCCATGATGTTAGACATAAAGTTATTTTATTTTATTCTCTCTATTTTTACAAGACATCTGTTTAGAAATATCAATAAATTGAGTGTTATAATTATCTAAAGAGAGCATTCATTTTAACTCCTGGGGTTTGTTTTTCTCTCAGGAAACATTTTACATATTGTCTATTTCATGAAAATAGTTTTTCTCTTCTAAAAACTGCTCAGCCTGACTGCTGAACACAGCTTAAAAGCCACCAGGAGGATTGTGGACTGAGAGTGGGTGATTGGTTGTTAAGGTCTTATTGATTTGACAAGTTAAAGAATGACTGAGTGTTTTTTTCCCCTTCTAAGGAAGTCTGTATTCTATTTTTCTGGACATCAACTGTACCATAGGAAAGCAATAAAATGGGAGTGTCTAGAGTAGTTCCCACTCCTAGGAGCTTTAAGCAGTCTTTGGGGGAATTATGCTCCAGGGAGGTTTTAGAGTGTAGTATTTAGACTGGCTGTCTAGACAGTAGGAAATGAAAATCTGGCAGCCAAAGCTATGCAATAGACTGTTATGCATACTGAGTTATGGTGCAGTCATAAGCTGTTTCGTGTCTACATGGAAGGCTAAAATAGATTTAACTTATACCATATTTGCCATGGTCACTCACATTACCAAAACCTCTCAAATAGCTTCTGACTCTATCTAATACTCAGAAAATTTTAATGTTCCCATATTCATAAGTATTGAGTATCCTTGTTTAGATTTCTAAAGTTTTACTATCATAAAGTGTAAGTAAAATTTCTCTGTCATGACAGGTTAAGTTTTCTTCTCTTATTTTTAGAAATGGAATGCAGATTAATGATCTGAATACGTGTGGCACATTTTTTATTAGAGTTGTAGCAAATAAGAACTTTTTATGTCTTTGTTTTGTAAAGTGAATCACACTAAAAATCAGAGACTCGGCTGTTTGATGTAGAAATATATGAATATTCAAGATAAATTCTTACCAGATATAAAGGAATTTTTATAAAGCTATGTCTTTTATATCTTTTACTTGTCTTTTAAGTTGCCATTTCTATGGAGGAATTGCTTTTCCATTTTAAATGCAAGGGAATTAGACCTACATGTATTCTGAGAAACAAATTTTGAAAAATAAATTCTATCAGTGAATTATCATGATTTTGGCAGGTGAATTCTGAGGACATAAATATTTTTAATAGTGTGAAACATATGTTTTTGGAATAACAGAATTTTAGCTGTATTTACCAGACAACATATTGACTTTCTTTTCTTTTTCTTTTTTCTTTACTTTTTTTTTGTTGTTGTTGTTAACAAATAATTTATGTGCCATTTGTTCAAGAATCTCCTGGAGTTTGTGTGTCACTGGTCCAAGAGACTCTGGATGCTCCTGGAGATTATTCTTCCTATCATTTAGAAAAAATCATAGTTAAGACTGTGAAATTACTCTATCATTCAGACAATAATTTTCAAGTTGTTGATTACAACAAATTAAGCTTTTTACTCTCTAGGTAAGAATGTTTTTATACAAATATAACTTTTTATATAAATAAAACTTTTCAGACTCTAAAACCATTGAAGCCACATCACTCAATAGATTATTTTTCAGTTTTATATATTCATTATAGAAACCATGGATCAATGTCCAACTTTTCAGATTTTTATATAATTAACTTGATTTTCTTTAGAAAATTTAAAAGTAGAAATCATTTAGGCAGAGATCTTCTTAAGGCCTGAAATTTGATCTGAAATAACTACAGAAGATTTTTGGCATAAATTTAAGGATTACAAGTGCAATTTTGTTACATGGCTATATTGCATAGTGGTTAAGGCTGGGCTATTAATGTATCCATCATTCAAATAATGTACATTGTACCCAGTAAGTAATTTATCATCCCTGTCCTACCATCCACCCTTCTCGGTCTTCAATGTCTATTATCCCACATTCTAGGCCAAGTGTACACATTATTTAGCTCCCACTTATAAGTGAGAACATGCAACACTTGACTTTCTGTTTCTAAATTATTTCACTTACCACCATACACACCACATGTATCTATCTATGTATCTATCTGTCATCTATCTTATTACACATTTTTAATCCAATGATGCTTTTATAGACACTTGGGTTGATTCCATATCTTTGCTATTGTGAATAGTGCTGCAGTAAACAGAGTGCAGCTACATTTTTAATAAAGTGATTTCTTTTCCTTTGGGTAGATACCCAGTGGTGAGATTGCTGGATTGAATGGTAGCTCTATATTTAGTTCTTTGACAAATCTTCAAACTGTTTATCATAGAGGCTTTATTAATTTACATTCCCATCAATGATGTATAAGCATTTCCTTTTCTCTGTACCCTTGCCAACATCTGTTTTTTGATTTTTGTGTTTTTGTCTTTTCCATAATGGTGTAAAATGATACCTAATTGTGGTTTTAATTTGCACTTCTTTGATGACTAGTGATGTTGAGCATTGTTTTCCTATGCTTATTGGCCAGTTGTATGTCGTTTTTCAAAGAAAGTCTGTTAATATTATTTGTCCACTTTATAATGGTTATCTACTTTTGTTGCTGTTGTTGAATTGTTTGAGATCCTTGTAAACCCTAGATATCAGTCCCCTCTCGAACCACAGGGTACAAATATTTTTCCCCATCTGTAGATTGTCTGTCCCTCTGTTGGTAATGTCTTTTGCTATGCAGAAGCTTTTTAGTTTAATTAACTCTCATTCATCTATATTCGTTTTTTGTTGCTTGTGCTTTTGAAGTCTTAGTCATAAATTCTTTGCCTAGATCAATGTACAGAAGACTGAGTAATGGTATTCTGATCCATTTCATTAAAAGTTGTCATTATTCTAATCAAAATTCTCAAAACTGAATTAGGAATTATGACACAATTATAAATATGTAATCTTTATAATAATAATAATAATATAATAATTATAATAATAATAAAAATTCTCTGAAAATTATAGAAGGTTTAATAACATTTTCAGTGACCATTCATTTTTGGAACATTCCTCTAAAATAGCTAATATGCTTCATTCCATTTTTTAGAGATGGAGAAAATAGTGTTTGATTGTGATTCCGACTTTTCTTCCCTCTGACAGTTTTTAACTCTAACTTAGCTGAAAGATAGGACACCATCCCATTAGCAGCAATGTAGCCCTTCTGGTAAAGATTCTTGGAGGGCTATGAAAACTAGTGCCTGGAAGAATCTGAGTCTGCTGTGTGTAATTGAAAAAACTCTCCAAGTTGTTGAGATTTCCATCCACATGTCTCAAATTGAATAGCGGTAAATTTACTACCGCTATTTTATAGAGTATCATTCATGAATTATGGTGGTTTTTTTTTCTTTCTTCCTTTTTTTTTTTTTTGTTTTTGTTTTTTTTGAAAAAGTCTTGTTCTGTCACTCAGACTGGTGCGTTCTTGGCTCACTGCAACCCCCACCTCCCAGGTTCAAACAATTCTCCCACCTCCTCATCCTGAGTAGCTGGAACTACAGGCATGTGCCACCACACCCAACTACTTTCTGTATTTTTAGTAGAGATGGGGTTTCACCATGTTGGCCAGGCTGGTCTCAAACTTGTAGCCTCAAGTGATCTGCCCACCTCAGCCTCCCAAAGTGCTGGGATTACAGTAATTATGATGTTTTCTTTACACAGATGCAGTTACTATTTATCTGTCCCTATTATAGGCAGAATGGATCATTTAGTCAAAATTAAAGATATTTTAAAAGGGTATATTACATCATCTAATAAAGTCTTACTTACAAATTAAAGCAAGAAGAAAATCCTACATTGAAAACATCTAATGGATTTTATTATTTGTCAAAAATACTTAATATTGAGTGTCACCTATGCCAGAAACAGATAAAATAAAAACATTTAGTTATAGTTTTTGCCTTTAGGAAACTCAAATTATAGTAAAAAATTACACATACACAAATAAACATATTTCAGTGTGATCGGCTGTCACTTTTTATGTAGTAAATATGGTAGGACACACAGATAATAATTGTTCATTTCAAGCTGTCTATAGATTATGGTGTGGCAGAGAAACAAAAGAGCCATACAAAGCTTCAGATAAGAAGGAAAATGGTGAATGATTTTAAGTTTTTAACTGTTGGAGTTGTACACTCAATTAACTTGATTGCTCGGCGTGAAAGTGTGAATCACTTTTGTTCATATGATTAATTGAGACAGCTCTTTCTGATTTTTATTAAAAATTATGAATTAATGCACTAAAAATATTGTGGCATTGTTGAAGATTAGGAAGTAAACCAGAGATCATGCAAGAATACAGAAGAAAGGAAGAATATTTCTGAACAATGAAAAATTTGAATGTTGGTTGATGTGCGGTCTCTTAGGATATTTCAGATGAGTTAGTCCAGTGATGGTGGAATGGGCATATTAGGACTTAGAAGAGTCATCACCATAAATGTGGGGGAGTGAAAACTCTGAGCTGGGTGCAGTCATGAAGCAAAGAACACAGAATGGGGACCTAACTCTGGGGTCCCAGTGTGAACACAGCAAACACTAAAGACACTGGCACCATCTATCCAGAAAAGTAGGAAAAATCTAGGACACTCATGACTTAGAAAATTTTGATAATAGATAAAGTAGGTACAAAATATAAAATTCAGAAAATATTTGTCAGATTTTATAATATTGAGGTCTGTGATGACCTTGACTAGAAGAGCAACTTGGGAAAGGTGAGGGTGCCAGATTATAGTGGGTTTTCAACCAAATGAAGACAGATTAAAGGAGATAAATGTGGAATATGGATTATCATTTCAAGAAACCTAGAAGAAACAGCACAGAGTACAAGCAAAATAGAGTTAGGCAGACAAACATAGCCAGAAGTCCCAGAGCGGGAGAGACATGAACTTTGTGCATGCTGGGGAAAGAACTAGTAGCAAGGGAAAGATTAAAGAAGCAGAGAGAGGATTCTACTCCTTGTCAGATGAGTTACATGCTGAATGGTGTATCTTGGTTGCTTTATTTATTATATTTACTAACTTAAAGAAAATACATAAGCTTTTCAAAATCTTTTCTCAATGTTTTATTTTTAATACTGTAGAGGGTTGGTGTTAGGACTCATCCTTTCTTTCCCAGAATAGAATGACCTCAGGTAGGATATAAGAAGAAGACAAAGATAAATGGTCTGTTGTCCCATACCTGGGGAGTGTTTGCTGTTGTGTTTGACACGTAGGAATGCAGATGAGGAGGACAGATACTGTTCCTCTGCTTTGTGAGGATGGGCCCTCACCTGGTGACTAGAGACAGGTACTCTCTCTTCCTTAGCTTCTACTGAGAGAAGAGACTGTCACTCAGAAAGATGCTAAATGTATGTTGTTGATGTTTTTAGGTGAACAGTTGAGTCAACATCCTAAAGCCACACATAGAAGAATTACAAGTTGGTACGTAAATAATTAGCTCATCTCCATGTGCTTCAGAAAGAGTCAGAGGTGGCCGGGCGCGGTGGCTCAAGCCTGTAATCCCAGCACTTTGGGAGGCCGAGACGGACGGATCACAAGGTCAGGAGATCGAGACCATCCTGGCTAACACGGTGAAACTCCGTCTCTACTAAAAACTACAAAAAACTAGCCGGGCGAGGTGGTGGTGCCTGTAGTCCCAGCTACCCGGGAGGCTGAGACAGGAGAATGGCGTGAACCCGGGAGGCGGAGCTTGCAGTGAGCTGAGATCCGGCCACAGCACTCCAGCCTGGGTGACAGAGCGAGACTGCGTCTCAAAAAAAAAAAAAAAAAAAAAAAAAGAAAGAGTCAGAGGTAGTGGCAGGAACACCAAGAGTTTATGCCGTTGGAAAGTGTGAACAATTACGTCCCTTACAACCACACACTATGACTTCAGTCTCTTGTCATCTGTTTCTTCCAGTTTCTCTTAAATCCTTCTTATGCTAATCTTTTAAGCATCAAAAATCTCTCTTCTTTGCAGCAACATGAATGAACTAGGAGGACATTGTAGGAAATAACCTCAGCACAAAAAGACAAACACCACATGATCTCACTTATGAGTGGAATCTGAAAAGGTTGAACCCCTAGAGACAGAGGTGTTATCTGAAACTGAGCTGGGGCGGTTGGGGTTGGAGAGATGTTCAGGGTTGGGGAGACGTTGGCCAAAGGATACAAA
Source organism: Trachypithecus francoisi (assembly GCF_009764315.1). Taxonomy (NCBI): domain Eukaryota; kingdom Metazoa; phylum Chordata; class Mammalia; order Primates; family Cercopithecidae; genus Trachypithecus; species Trachypithecus francoisi. Next base: position 171,475,230 of record NW_022681465.1, on the reverse strand, counting down.
TTTTTAGTTAGATAGGACAAACAAATTTAACGATCTATGGTACAACATGAGGACTATAGTTAACAACAGTATATTTATTCTTGCAACTTGCTAGGAAAGTAGATTTTAAGTGTTCTCACCAGAGGAAATGACAAGTATGTGAGGTAATACATAAGTTATTAGCTCAATGTAGTCATCCCACGATGTATACATATTTCAAAACAACATGCTGTATATGATGAATACATACAATTTTTGGTCAGTTAAAACACAATTTTTTTAAAAAAGAATAAAAATGCTAAAACAAACAAACAAAAAACTCCCTCCCCAGGAAACTCTACCCCTCCCCATTTCTTGAAGGAATCTGAGACCCTTTTCTTTCTTGTGACCTGGAGAATTAGGTTTTCTTTAGCACAGACTTTGCTAAAGACTTTGCTAAAGTCTTTTGCACAGACCTTGCTAAAATATTGCTGTTCATAAGGTTTTCTTGCTGACAATTAGAAAAAAAGTAACTCTCACAAACACACACACACAGGAAAGCTAGTATGCTATTGCACGATGGGAGCAGCAATATCTTACGGCTCTTTTGTGAGATCGAGGAAGCTGGACTAAGGGGTTTACTTGGTAATATATGTTGGAGGCTCTATCTCCAGGCCCTTCTTTCCATCAGTATGATTTGCAACCACTTTCCCCTCAAGATGTTTCCTCATTGCAGTTCTTATGGCTCTTTTCCTTACTTTTTTCAAGATACAACAGTATTACTTGAAAAACACAAAAGCTTTCTATTTTTATATCTTTGATTCTGCTTATTGAAAAAAAAATCATTATTGTGTTAAGAACAATTTTTATTCTTTCCTATGATTGCTTTTATTATAAAGTGCTACCACATAAGCACTGAATGGCTCTGTTTGAGCCATCTTAGATAAATGGTGGTATTTAAAACCAGATTCCTTTCTTTATAACAGGGAGAAGGGGTCATCAGTCCAACCCATTACAAGCAGATCTTTGTAATGTGCAGGTGTAAAACATAAAACAGAGCAAAATGACCAGCTTTATGGGCAGAGGCCCAGTGCCAAGACTCACTGCATGATCTCTAGACCCAAGATCAGTGTTCTGTGTTATTGTGACTCTTGTGGTTATTGCTCCCAGGGGAATAAAGCACAAAAATTTTTAATAAGCTGGAAACATTGTTAATGTGATTTTAATTAAGTGGAACAAAATATATGCATTACCTTCACTGATACAAATGTTAATTTTAAATCAGACTGGAGATTTTTCTGTACTGCCTGGCTACCATGAAGAGGGAGACAGAACTCCTCACTGGTGAGGTTAATTATGGGGTGTGGTAACATCCTTCTGCTTAAGACATATGTAACTGGGTTTTGGAGCATCTTCTAGACACCTACAACTGGCTATCAGGACCCACATGTGAAAACAAGTCTTTCACTCTAAAGAGGTCATAGCAGTCATAAACTGGGGTTGAAGACTTCTATACAGGTTCTTAAAGACAGTGGAAAGGCCCTCCTGGAGTTCAGCACTACTCCACCAGTTTTAGTAGTTTACAGGAAGAACTTGAATTGCAGAGAAAAGGACTTGAGGAAAGCTTCTTGAGTCTTGTGGATTGACTCAAGGAATACTGCTAAAGTACTTTTTCCTCCAATCAAGAAGATGGCAGTTGGTTTTCCCTTCTTTGAAGCCAAGTGAAGAAACTAAAACATTAGAAAAAGTAGTTATAAACATTTGGGGAGGGTCTATAAGAAGAGGAAATTAGGATGCAATTCCTCTTTAAAAATATGCTTAGGGCTGGGCATGGTGGCTCACGCCTGTAATCCCAGCACTTTGAGAGGCCAAGGTGGGCTGATCACCTGAGGTCAGGTGTTTTGAGACTAGCCTGGCCAACATGGCCAAAAACCTGTCTCTACTAAAAGTACAAAAATTAGCTGGGTGTGGTGGTGGGCGCCTATAATCCCAGCTACTCAGGAGGCTGAGGCAGGAGAATCGCTTGAACCCAAGAGGCGGAGGTTGCAGTGAGTCGAGATCGTGCCACTGCACTCCAGCCTGGATGACAAGAGCAAGACTCCATCTTAAAATATATATGTGTATGTGTGTGTATATATGTGTGTGTGTGTGTGTGTATTTAGATTTGACCCATCTTCAAGTAGAGTCAAAGAAAGGGAATGAAGAGAGATGGCAGAGGATGTGGCTACAGATCAGACTTCGTTGCTGCTATTTGAGTCAAGTTACGAGCAGCATATTCTCTGAGCAGTTGATATAATAAAAAATAACTCAGATTAGTTATATTACCAGTATGCCACCCAAGAAGGCTGCTCACTGGGCAAACAACCTCCAACAGTGAGGGACCATATAGGGACAGCTACAAATGGAAGAGGAAGAGCGGAGTCCAGACAACTCATGTCAGGATATTGTACAGATCTGAGGCCTCCTGGGGCATTCCAGAGAAGTCAATAGTGCATCCTGCAACAGAGTAAATGTTTGATTGCTGGCTGCAGAGAGGATATGGCCTAAGAGGAAGCAGCTTCCAAAGAGCAGTGGTCAGCAACCAAGTAGTTACTTTTGCCCTTTTTAATTCTTCTTGTTCTCAACCACCAAGAAAAGCAAGTTTCTATAAAAGGGAGCAGGAATGTTGCAGAGCTTTTGCTTGCATGTGAATTGAGAAGCTTTATACAGATTGCACTACATTCTATTAAGCAAAAATAACTAGAAAGAGTTGGTCTCAAACAGGATTTCATGGGAGGTTACGGGATGAATTTCAATATGTTCCAAAGGCAATGTTGAAAGAAGAGAAGGAAAACACAACCTATCTTATGTTTATGCAAAAGGTTGAGACGCCTCAGTAAGCCAGTCCAGCAATGTTCTAAAGACAGTAGATTTGCAAACGTCTAATGACTGTAATAGAAATGGTTCCATCAGTTTGAAGAATGAGGAAATCACAGTGCCCTCAATACTTTGCTGACCATGGCTCATTACCTTAATAGTAAAACTGACAAAAGAACCCACACTGGAGTTTCTTCTCCATCCTACTTATGTTTCAACACTTGAAGTTCTCTACAGGATTATGTATCACTTGATTCAAATTGAGATCCTTAATACCTGTGAGCTCTTCAATCTGGCAGGCTCCAGAGAAGTAAACACATGTCAAGACACTACTGAATTATCAGAGTTCTGCAATTCTATGTGAATTTGGGCACATCTCTTTAAAGTTATTTATAGCTGGACCAAAAAAGTCTGTATATATCCTTATGGAACTCCTATTGAGAGGTGACAATGTGCTAGCAGCCCTCGCTTGCTCTCGGAGCCTCCTCAGCCTCCGCGTGCACGCTGGCCCTGCTCCAGGAGCCCTTCAGCCCGCCGCTGCGCTGTAGGGGACCCTCTCTGCTCGCAGGGAGGTGTGGAGGGAGAGACTCGGGCGGGAGCCGGGGTTGCGCGGCGCTCGCGGGCCGGGCGGGTTCCGGGTGGGCGCTGGCTCGCGGCCCCGCACTCCGCACGGGTGGCCTGCGCCTGCTGGGCTTGATGTGAGGCTGGGTCCCCTGCGTTGACCGCCAAGTTCCCTCTTCTCGGGGTCGTTGGCCACGATGGTGGGTCTCCGTCTTTTTCTCGCTTCCCCTCCTCTCCTCTTGGTTGTCTGGGATGAGCTCCCTCTGGGTTGCTGGAGTGCCAGGGCTAGGTGCTCTAAAGTCCCCCCGCGAGTGCCAGTAAGAGATGAAGCGGCTGGGCTTCAGGGATGGGTGTGGACTTGGAGAACTTTTCTGTCTAGCTAAAGATTTGTAAACGCACCAATCAGCACTCTGTGTCTAGCTAAAGCTTTGTGAACACACCAATCAGCACGCTGTCAAAATGGACCAATCAGCTCTCTGTAAAGTGGACCAATCAGCTCTCTGCAATGATGGACCAATCAGTAGGATGTGGGTGGGGCCAGATAAGGGAATAAAAGCAGGCCACCCAAGCCAGCAGCAGCAACGTGTTACGGTGCTTTTGCACGCTGTGGAAGCTGTGTTCTTTCAGTCTTTGCAATAAATCTTACTGCTGCTCACTGTTTGGGTCTGGGCTGCTTTGATGAGCTGTAACACTCACCATGAAGGTCTGCAGCTTCACTCCTGAAGCCTGTGAGACCACGAACCCACCAGAAGGAAGACACTCCTGACACATCTGAGCATCTGAAGGAACAATCTTCGGACACACCATCTTTAAGAACTGTAACACTCACCCAGAGGGTCTGCAGCTTCATTCTTGAAGTCAGCGAGACCCAGAACCCACCAATTCCAGACAGACTATGAACCAGTTTTTCTAGTTAAACATTACTGTCAGATATTGGAAAACATGGAAGGCTTTCAGGGATCACGATCTCATGCAGTGAGATGGAGGTAACCTAAGTGTTTATTCTTGTGTGAGCCTGATTCTCTCAACCACCCAGAATCCTGGTTTGAATAGGGTTTGGACAGACATCTATGGTATACTAGGTATGCCTCAGTATTTGGTATCTCTACAAATATTCGAGAGAGTCAAAAATGTCTTAGGCCTTGCAGCACAGTTTAGTGAGTGTCAATATGCAACTACTGTAGTGAATATTACAGTGATACAGGTGTGTTATCCTTCATTGTTTAACTAATACAAAGAACACCAGGCCCCTCACATGACCCCAAATTTGTAAGGGTGTCTAATTGTGGTAGACGGTCTTGCCTGTCTTAAATTGAGCTGCTTGTCACTTTTACTTTTACAGATAAGGCTTTTCTACAAATAGGTTAGATAGGCCAAGGTAATTTGATGTGTACTTTCATAAAGTACAGATACACAGTGTGCATTCTAGAGCTGAATTTACATGCTTTTCAGAATACAGGCCTCAAGGCTTATCAGTTTTACAAATATGGTTTAAAGGATGATCTAAGTCATTTTTTTGTTTGTGAAGCTGCACATGTATCTGGACCTTACTAGCTATTAAAAATTAAAGAAATTGTACCTTTTCCAAAATGCTCAGGGATTGAAAAAAGTCATCGATATGAATTCACACAAGAAATAGTGAATGCTAATGTCTATGGCTAATGGATTTATTTTACTGAGCAGGGGATTTATAGGAAAAATTGATCATTAAATGTCAATCAGAAAAGGATCTCTTAGAACAACAACAAAAAAGGATCTGTGGTCTGAGAGAGAGTTCTATACATGGTGTTAATAGAGAGTTCAGTGGAGATTTTTAAAAGGCTCCTCCCTACTTAGTTGATTAAACAACATATACAAGGAAGATCTGATGACTGAGATTGTTAGAATTATAGATGTCAGCACTTGCTTAATGTAGGCAATACTTCCTAAACAAATAATATCAAAGTGCAGACTGTGTAATTTGTTGAGAGAGCTCTAATCAAAACCACAATCGCATCATAATTTGAAAGCACAAGATGATGTATTAATCCACTTCGTCCTTATGTTTTAATCATGGAACTGATCCAGTTACTCCTGGAATTGGAGGGGATCAGATTAGAAAATTTACAATTTATGTATTTTTTGTTTATTTGTGTGTGTGTGTGTGTGTGTGTGTGTGTGCTTATGGAAGTGTGACTTTAGGATTTTTTTTTATATAATGCTGATCTTAATTTTTAGCATTTAAAATATTGCATGATGTCTATGAGGTGCTGTTCAAAGCCTAATAGAGACTATTTTACAAACTACCCAGGCTTATAAGAGTTAATGATCTAAAAACCTGGAAGTCTCTCTTCGTGTATTTTATTATATGCATAATGCTTTGGGCACTTGCAATGTGCTTTCTTTACTTTGAACTACATTTTTCTTTACATCTGGAAGATCCTTTATCATGTATTGATTTAAGAGGCCCATAGAATTTCTCTGTGTCAGATCCTTTGTATAATTTTTAACAAGAATGCATTTAACTGAATTCCCAAAGTGCCTTTTTACCATCTATTTCTTTGTATTAATAGCCTCACATAATAATTCAAACATTGAATTCATTCCACTGCCAAATGAACTGTGTGTGTGTGTGTGTATTTTAAGAGTTATTTTATGACTATCAAATGCCAAGGGAGCTTGCTGAACAAGTGGAAGCAAAACTTGAAGGGACAATAATGTCTATCACTTCAGAAGGTATTTTCTATTTCTAATACTTTTGTTTTTTCTCCTTATTCTTTCTAAACTGGGACTCAGTACAGACAATAACTCCCAATCTTAGACTTTTGCTTCTACTCTTATCTCTTCTCACAGGAGATCTGTTAACCGTAATGTGAATATACAGACGAGAGACATTAAGATAGCAAAAGAGAGTAACTCTTTCTTGTTAGAAAGTGACAAACATAAATATTTTAAAATATAATGTTTTAAGCCTCACATCTCATTTTTTAAATTCTTATATAATACTAAATTTTCATGAGGTTCTTGAAAAAAAAAAAACAACTTTAGTACCTGGATAACATAATTAACCAATTTATTTGCCATATCTTTTGATACGATGATCTCCATTTTTGTAGGATTAATTTCCTCCTTTATGATTTTATAAATCATGCCTAATGTTTTCCCCATAGATTTTAGCTCAATAGATCTTTGTCATTAAATATTTAAAACTTTATTCTCCAAATTAAACTTTGAAAACTTTTTCGCAATTTGGATTTTTTCATTAACTTAGTCAGATTTGTGTACTTATTGAGTATGAGCAGATGAGCCAAAATCTGCTTAGATTTGGGGGAATATAGAAATAAATAAGTGGGTATTTTTCTCCAAGACATCCACTCTAATGATAGGTGGCAATGACACATGCAATCACTTCACAATGAGATGAATATTATAACAAAGTGAAGTGGTAGTTCTATAGAATTTAGAAAGGGAAATACTGCTTTTAAATGGAGCACTTGAAGACTAAACTTAGATAAAATACAAGCATTTTCTGAGTAAAGAAGTAATTTAGGATATTTTAGAGAGAAGGGGCAGCATTATCAATACCCAAAGACAATTATCATTCAGATCTTAACTAGATAGGCTTGGATGGCCTCAGCAATACATTAATTTCAGGAACTGGAAAACCTGAAGTCATTCTCAACTTGAGTTGAATGGGTGATGACAGGACGTAGAGCTGGAGAGAGAAATACGTGGACATCTAAGGTTAATCTGGCACTCATGATGCCCGAGGTGCTTCATATATTTTATCTCTTTTATTTTCACTACAATGGTAATTCTTCGTTGTTTTTGAAGGTTAATTTCATGTGTCAATTTGACTGGACTCAGGGATGCCCAGATAACCTGCAAAATATTATTACATTGTTTCTGGGTCTTTCTGTTTCTAGCATACATATACATATATGTATATGGAGAACCCTGACTAACACAGTTTTAATATACAGGAGATAAGGGGATGTATTTAAGAAAGATTACCCAAAATAAAATTTGTGGACACTGGAAGTAAACCCAGTTGAAAATTTTAGCAAATGCTTACTGATTGATTGTAATAGCTCAATAATTTGTTAACTATAGCCATATTGTTTCCACAATACCAAAGGGCAATGATTTCTATAAATAAAATGTATAATGATTTACATAAATTATAATAAATAATTTTTGGTTTTTCCTAAAGTAAGTGGAAAGTAGTAACATGATTAGATCTGAGATATAGAAACACAAGTCTAGCACCCAGCCCCATGGATAATGGTGAAGGAAAGGGGATTAACAGTTTTAAAAGGTCATTTTAATAGACAAGACAAAGATAGTAATTGTAAGTAGGGTAGTGCATGTAATTTTTTTCACAAGAGTGGAATGAAGACATATTAGGAGGTGAATTTTTGAAAAGTAGATAAAGAAGGAAGACTTTTGATGCAGTGAACACTTTTATGTGCCAGATATTTTGTGTATATCTGTGTATTATCTCACATGAATCCTCACAACAACTTCTTTTTTTTTTTCTTCGTTAAGGTTTCCAATTTCATTAATGGAAACCACCCTACTCCACAATTCTTAAAATTGGGGATAATCTTAGTAATTGTGAAGCCATTACCTGTAAGGGGTTATCACCACTCCAAATACCACCAGCAGTGGGGCCCATTGTCGACAATTTATAAGTATACAAGTCTAAGCTTAGCTTAGTCATGTCCATCTTTTATCAGAGGCTTGTCTCCAGATCAGGTGTGTATAAAAAAGAGAAAATGGTAGATGTGTGATTTGGAAATTCTGTGTGATTAACATGTGCTGTTTTGTCTGTTTGTTTGTTTTTGTTTGTTTGTTTTACAGTAGTAGACTTGAAAGCATAAGGAAGCTTTGGAAAAACATAAAAACTCAATTCAGAGGGTCTAAGCCCTGTCATTCCTATAGTTCTATCTGGAACACTACATATTCTATGAGGAGAAACCAAATGTTTCGTAGAGACCACACCAAATTTCTGGCACCCTTTCTTAGGCCTTTAAATCTTTTTTACTGTCCCTTAGCAACTCTGTTGGAATACTATTGGTTTCATATTTTCACACCACTGCACCACATCTATCCCCAATAGCCCACGGTGGAAACAAGAATACACACTAGAGAACATATTGGACTCCATGTGCACCAAAACCAGTCTCAGTATCTGGTAAGATAAACTGTCTGGAAGGCAGTCATAATAATTCTAAGAGTTCTGCACATCTCTCAGTTTTTCTCCAGGGAAATACAGGAAAGCTTGAGAACACATCCCACAGAAGAGGCTGTTCAATCAGAACAGGGTCTTTAGGCCAGCTAATACCCCCTGGGAATCCTGACACTGTTTCCAGTTCAAGTTTAGGGAAATTGCTCAGAATCAATCTTAGCTAATTCTTGACTTATTTTACTTTAATTTGTTCTTCCTATATTTACACTCTTCACTCTGTAGTTTTTGATTTATATTATTTAGTTCTTTTGAATTAGGCCCTGCCCAGAGTTGAAGCTCAGTTATTTGATCATAGATCTCACTCTCTGCTCATCACAGTAATCTTGACATATCGGTTCTTCTGAGGTGGTAACTGCTTGTTCCAGACCCTCCACTGCCGGAACTCAAAGTCACTCATTTATGAGCCAACATCTGGCTCAGTCTCCCTGCCTTCAGAAGGATAGGAGAAAGTTGGACAAGTAACATCAAATACTTTAAAGAAGTGGAAATTAGAGGCTGAAAATCGTTCTCCTAATATTTCAGTTTACAAAAGGTGCAAATCACCTTTTTTTAAACCTTTTAAGAAAGTCAAGAGAAAAACTGTTTAGACATGCAACAGATGTGCTTGAGAATTAGGCTCATTGTTTTGCTTGGCATTAGAGCATTCTCTACAAAGCACATGCCCCAGGCATGCTGATTACGTAACTGTTATAGTAGGCTGCCTTCCTTCATAATGCATAGACTATTATTAGTACAGCTTGGAAACATTACTCTCCAAACGATGCCAGATGCATTTCATGAGACATAATATCTCTTCAGGCTTTTACTGGACTCACGTTATATAAAGCTCAGAGCGACTGTCTTCAAAAGAGGCTCTTGCTTGAGGGCATTGCCCAAGAATTTGTTAATATTTTTAATTAGTGGACACCCATGACTCCGAAATAACAGTGTGAAAAGAGGAATTAAATAAAGATTCAAGAATCTTATCTATGAGATTTGACCATTTTGCTCTTGGGAAGCATTGCCTATTTGGTTGACCACACACTGCAAAACACAGAATTTCCCACAGATATGACAGTTCTCAGAAACATATGCACACACAGCTCCGCTAAACACAGTGTTTCAACATATAAATGTCATTTGATAATGAAATGTCATTAAACTACAACCCTTAGAATGGAATGATTTTAGTGCCAACAATTTCAATAGAATGTGGGGATGGAAATGAAGGGGAAACTTTGGATCTTAAAGGAGAAAAGTGCAATTAAATGTATATCTTTAACATGAAGTTTGCTTTTAGGTGAGAATATGTTGAATTTACTACATTTGAGACTCATCTTTTTTTTAGGCAAATGATACCACTTTTAGATATTAGTTATATCTACAAGTTCTGTCTTCCACTAGTAATTGCTCTTTTCTTCCCACTGCATTGGAATGTGAACAATTCCTCTAGGCACATTTCTCCTGTGAACTCTACTGTGGAAGGGTAAGTAAAAGTGCAACCTCACTCTGCCACTTTAATTCCTAGCAAATTTACTTAGACTGCCTGAGTTTAAGGCTCTTTGACTGTAAAACAGGAATTAGTAATTTATTTCTTAGTCTTTTAGAGTTGTTAAGAGAAAAACACAAATAGCTTGTAAAACCCACCTGGTGTAATACATACAACACAATTCAGACTAAAAACATTTTGATTCCGATATTCTGGATATAAAAATCATAATTTTATTAACTCAAGTAAGACTTCGCTTTCCTTCTTTGAAAACTTCACCTCTAATTTCAGTATTTATTTTGAAGTAGGTTAATGTTTGGTCTTTTGTTGAATATACCAGCTTTGATCATTGAAACCTATTCAATGATTCAGTGATTCAACAGGATTCAATGATTCATTGAAACCTATTTCAGTATATTGAAAATAAACATATTTCTGTTTACTAGGAAAATTATTGATTCCATTTTAGATATTTTTAGTTAAATCATAATCCATTTCTTATTTTCTCAATTAAGTGCCTACTCTGTTAAACATTTTCTAAATAAAAGATACAAATCAAGAAAACAGTCTCTTTCTTTTAAGCAGCTATTTTAAAATTGCCAGTTCTACTTGTTTTGCCCACACCTTCCCTCTCCCCAGTTTGTGTATGTTGGATGAAGTACAGCCTGGTGAGTGAATAGAGGGGCTGGGAGAAGAAGTATGTAGGGAGTCAATAGGAAAGCCCAGGTCCAAAATGCCCGGACGCAATACTAATATTCATCCATCAATTGGCTGTTCATAGGATCTGGTTGTTTGCATCTGGTCTAAGGTCTGATTGGTAGTACTGAAGCCAAGCAGATTGTTAAGCCAAGCAGATTGTTGCATATTTTACAACCACTCTTCTCAGGAGGGAACTTGAAGATCATCCAGTCTGTATGGATTGAATGTTGCAAAAAAGTCTGAAAACAGAACTCAGATTGAGGACTAGAGTATTAGAGGCATAGTTAATGAATTAGGATTAAATTAAACTTTGATGTAAACTACACATCTGATGTGTCTGATGTTAAAGCTCAAACATTTAATACACATACATCCTAGTACCTCCTAATCTTAGACAGAGATGAGTTTAAATGCTGCTTCTGCTACTCATGTGCTGTGTTACCTTGAGTAACTTTCTTACAGATTATTTTTCATAAGCAATGTAAGACTGTTGTTTTACTTATTACAAATAAATATTACAGACATATGTGAACTCTTAAAACACAGTAGATATACAGTACTCTTTAGATAGCTCTTTCTTCCCCTGGATACCCAATATTATATTGTAATGAGTCAATTGTGGTTTCCATTGTGAAGAAACATCTAGCAATATGACTTGCTTTCTGAAATTTGTCACAAATCCTTTTAAAATGTATAATTTCATTTTATATGGTAACCTCCAAAAATATGACAGAAAACTTGACATGAAGTCTAGTCTTAGAGCCAATTAATTTTATTTTCATAAATTAGCTATAGTTATATTTTGACTTTGTTTTGGTTTTCAGGATGAATAGATTTAAATTCATTTTGGAATTAGAATCCATTTCAAAGTATTTTTCTTTTCCATTTTCAATTCTTTAGACTCATTTTTATCTTAAGATTTTCCTCATAATTAACCAATTATGTAAGTATTAAAGTGGCTATTTAAAAGGTAACAAACATATTCACATTATAGATAGTAATATTAATATTTAACAAGAGTTTAAATTATTACTGGTAAAATAATGTTGATTTTTTAAGTTTTGGGCACAAAATCAACTTAAAATGAAATGTATACTTTATAAACAAAATTACAGCATTTTTTTCTTTTTTTTTCTGTTTTGAATTTAATTAATTCACCCTTGCCCTGAAATGTTTTATTATGTAATGGAATACAATCTCTACAGGACTTCATGGTTTCATCTGTTCTTCTAATCAGATACTACTGTAAAAGACTTGGAATGAGTAAAGATGACTTGAAGAAGCATTACATTTCCATTTCCATTTAAATTCAAATTATATATTGTTTCAATTTCAGCATATTCTAGTTTTCATTATACATTTTGTCTTAGATATAAGTGATTTATTATAATCCTTCTGTAGCTATCAATTGGATTTTTCAGCCTTACTCATAGCATTATGTATTGAGAATATTTAATGTAATAAATATTTTACAAGCATTACCTCCCATTATTATTTCAATCCTCTGAAATAGGAACTATCATTAGCTCTGTTTTGTAAACAAGAAGAGCTAGCCTCACAGAGTTAAGTAATTTTTCCACAGTGGTATTCCTCCTCAGAGGTGAGATCAGAACTGGAACTCCAGTTTTAGAACATTTAGAGAAAAATAAAAAGGAGATTCAATATATTTCTTTTTTGTGGGTTTCTTTTGAAAAGTGCCACTTACATTTGATTTGGAATAATCATTTTGCATTAAGGTATTTTCTCTTCAAGTCTCAATTAACTACACCCAGTCAATTATAATCACTGAAATATTTAGATGCTGAGTTTTAATAATACAATTCATAGGGTCAGTTATGACAGTTTGTCATATTCACTTAGCAATGACACAGTTTCACAGGTGAAATCATGATACCAGGATTGGACAAAATAAATAAATAAAAAGGTGTGGCTATATTTTCACTGCTTTGTGTCTCCTCCTTTGAAACTGGTTCCCAGCAATCAATTATTAAGGGCCAATAGACACTGGAAAGAATGCTTAAACTCACTAACATTAAAACAAACTTTGATTAAAAAAATTGATATTAATGAAAAAATGAAAAAGTTCTTAGTGTTGGATATCTAAATGGGAATAATATTTTTGGAGGGAAATTTAACAATAATTTTCAAAACTAAAAATATATAAACCTTGGACATAACCTCTCTACTTCTAGGACAATTTTCTACTTGTCAACCCCCTGTATAAAATTAGAGGGATTACATAATTGTTTTGAAATGATTATATTTAGCTACAAATAAGAAAAAGTGTGATGCCAGTCTGAGGCTGGAGAGAAAGTTACTAGGAAGATGTTCTCACAGAAGTATATTTGTGAAATGCAGTGGCCTTTGCACAAGGTTGTGATTTTTGTAGCCTTTTGTGATAGCATTTGTTGTCAGGCAGGGTTAACACTAGTGACCCAATTTTGATTTCGACCTGTCTTCTAGCTATAATAAAATATACAATACACTGTTGTTAACTGTAGTTACCATTTCTCTCTTTTGACCGAGGTTTTTCTCTGAATGCATGACAGATTAATCATACTGGACTTAGGTGTTGACGTCCCACCGTGCTGGGATGGAGTTATATCAGCTGTTGCTCTTGTTCCATAGTGAGGGAAGAGAATGGTGGCTAGGAGTCAGTGTCAAAACTCTTTTAGCCATATTTGAGCAAGAAGAGAGGTTCGACAGGGCGTGACCTCAAGCTAAGTCTACCTGGAGTCCATTATTCAGCTCAATTTTGTCTGTTCTTAGCATCAGCCCAAAGTGTTAGGCTAACATTATTTTATTAGGAGTTGTATTTTTGAAAACATTCAGCAAGTAATATATATAAAGTTTTAAAAGGGAAAATGTAGAATAAGTTGATAGTAATATGGCATTTCCAGCTTGCATAATGATTTTGAACCATGATCCTAAGCTTCAAAACAGCCAGTTGAATAAATCAAACGACCCTAGGGAATTAGATGATACCTGTTGTAACCATGTGGCCTGTTTTCTTTTGTTTATATTCCCAGAGGAATATCTCCAGGTACAGTCTGTAGTATTAACAATTGCAGGCCGGGCGCGGTGGCTCAAGCCTGTAATCCCAGCACTTTGGGAGGCCGAGACGGGCGGATCACGAGGTCAGAAGATCGAGACCATCTTAGCTAACATGGTGAAACCCCGTCTCTACTAAAAAAAATACAAAAACTAGCCGGGCGAGGTGGCGGGCGCCTGTAGTCCCAGCTACTCGGGAGGCTGAGGCAGGAGAATGGCGTGAACCCGGGAGGCGGAGCTTGCAGTGAGCTGAGATCCGGCCACTGCGCTCCAGTCCGGGCGACAGAGCAAGACTCCGCCTCAAAAAAAAAAACAATTGCATAGACGTATTCTCATTTAAACAATGGATATTAAAAGATTCCTTAGGTTAGGTTCTGTCAAATTACTAGTAGAAGATACTCATAGTGAAATTTCTATTACACTATCTTGCTGCCAAATGAAAATAGTAGGCCTTAAGAGAGGTTCGACCGGGAGGCGGAGCTTGCAGTGAGCCGAGATCGCGCCACTGCACTCCAGCATGGGCAACAGAGGGCGACTCCGTCAAAAAAAAAAAAAAAAAAGAGGGGTTTGAACTTCCTTATGCTATGAATTTTTGTTCTGACATCTTAGCAAAAGCTGTAAACAGAGTGAAACCATCAACAACCTCAATTGGCTTGGTAAGCTATTTGTGTGGCCCACATATGGGATATGAGACTTGTTTCTTAAAACTTACCAAGTTTCGGCTTACGGGGTTTCAGGAACAGGACAGTTTGTGTTTTTAGTTAGAGAATTGTAGCCAAATATTGCAGGAAGTTAGTAGAATTCAGAATCTAGTACAGTCTACAGGTAGACAATAAGAACTTCAAGAGAATGCACAAGGCTACAGTCTAATAACAGATATATTACAGTTTTCTTTAAAAATATGTTTTTTTCTCTCTACTTTGACCACATAGACATCTCAGATTTAAAAATCTATTGAGGCTAGGAAGCAAACCTAGGCAGACTTTACATTTTACTTACAGTCTTAAGATTTCTGAGCCTGCCAGAAAGTGACAATATTTCTTTAAAATAAATACAGGCTAGGAGCTCTTGGAACCATGCATTTAAGGCACATTCTCAACTATGATATTTCAATGAAGGCCTTGGTAATATAACCAAAATTTCCAATTGTATCCTGTTATAAAGAGAAGGTAGATTTTTTTCAAAAAATTATTGATACATAATATTTGTGTATATTTTGTGGGTACATGTGATAATTTTTACATGCATATAATGTGTAATGAGTAACCTGGGGTAATTAGGATATCCATTACCTCCATTTATTATTTCTGTGTTAGGAACTCTTCAAGACCTGCTGATGTGTTTTGGTGGTGTCCTCACCCAAATCTCATTTTGAATTCCCATGTGTTGTGGGAGGAACCCAGAGGGAGGTATTTGAATCATGAGAGCAGGTCTTCCCATGCTGTTCCCATGATAGTGAATAAGTCCCATGAAACCTGCTAGTTTTATAAGAAAGAGTTTCTTTTTTCTCTGTACAAGCTCTCTTTTTGCCTGCCAGCATCCATGTAAGATGTGACTTGCTCTTCCTTGCCTTCCCCCATGATTGTGAGGCCTTCCCAGCCATATGGAACTGTAAGCTGTCATTAAACCTCCTTATTTTGTAAATTGCCCAATCTCAGCTATGCCATTATCAGCAGCATGAAAATGAACTAATATAGTAAATTGGTACCAGTAGAGTGGGGGACTGCTGAAAAGATACCTGAAAATGTGGAAGCGACTTTGGAACTGGGTAACAGCAGGCAGTTACCCAGAGGCTGGAACAGTTTGTGGGCTTAGTAGAAGACAGGAAAGTGTGAGAAAGTTTGGAACTCCTTAGAGACTTGTTGAATGGCTTTGACCATAAGTTGATAATGATATGGATGATTAAAATCAGGCTGAGGTGGTCTCAGATACAGACGAGTAACTTGCTGGGAACTGGAGCAAAGATGACTCTAGTTATGTTTCAGCAAAGGGATGGGTGGCCTTTTGCCCCTGCCCTGGGGATATATGGAACTTTGAACTTGAGAAAGATGATTTAGTACATCTGGTGGAAAAAAATTCTAAGTAGCAAAGCATTCAAGAGGTTACTTGTGTGCTATTAAAAGCACTGTTTTAAAAGGGAAACAGAGCATAAAAGTTTTTAAAATTTGCAGCCTGACAATGCAATAGAAAAGAAAATCCGATTTTCTGAGGAGAAATTCAAGCCAGCTGCAGAAATTTGCATAAGTAACAAGGAACTGAATTTTAATCACCAAGACAATAGGGAAAATGTCTCCAGGGCATGTTAGAGGCCTTTGTGGCAGCCCCTCCCATCTTAGACCCAGAGGTTTAGGAAGAGAACATGGCTTCATGGGCCAGGCCCAGAGTCCCTCTGCTATGTGAAGTCTAGGGACTTGATGCTCTGCGTCCCAGCCACACCAGCCTTGACTAAAAGGGGCGAAGGTACAGCTTAGGCTGTGATGTCAGAGGGTGGAAGTCCCAAGCCTTGGCAGCTTCCATGTGGTGTTGAGCCTGTGGGTGCATGGAAGTCAAGAATTGAGGTTTGGGAACTTCTGCCTAGATTTCAGAAGATATATAGAAATTCCTGGATGCTCAAGCAGAAGTTTGCTGCATGGGTGGGGACCTCATGGAGAACCTCTGCTAGGGCAGTGCAGAAGGGAAATGTAGGGTCAGAGCCTCCACATAGAGTCCCTCCCGGGGCACCACCTAGTGGAGCTGTGAGAAGAGGGTCACCATCCTCCAGACTCCAGGATTGTAGATCCACTGATAGCTTGCACTGTGCACTGGAAAAGCTGCAGACACTCAACGCCAGCCCATGAAAACAGCCAGAAGGGAAGCTGTACCCTGCAAAGTCACAGGAGTGGAGCCGCCCAAGACCATGGGAACCTACCTCTTGCATCAGTGTGACCTGGATGTGAGATATGGAGTCAAAGGAGATCACTTTGGAGCTTTAAGATTTGACTACCCCACTGTATTTTGGACTGGCATGGGGCCTATAGTCCCTTTGTTTTGACCAATTCCTCCCATTTGGAACGGGTTTATTTACCCAATGCCTAGACCCACATTCCATCTAGAAAGTAACTAACTTGCTTTTTATAGTACAGGCTCATTGGTGGAAGGCACTTGCCTCATCTCAGATGAAACTTTAGTCTGTGGCATTTTGAATGAGTGCTGAAATGAGTTAAGACTTAGGGCAACTGTTGAGAAAGCATGATTTGTTTTGAAATGTGAGGATATGATATTTGGGAGGAGCCAGGGGTGGAATATGGTTTGGTTGTATCCCCACTCAAATCTCATCTTGAATTCCCAAGTATTGTAGGAGGGACCCAGTGGGAGGTAATTGAATCATGGGGGCAGGTCTTTCCCATGCTAGTCTCATGATAGTGAATAAGCCTCATGAAATCTGACAGATTTAGAAGCAGGAGTTTCCCTGCACAAGCTCTCCCTTTGCCTGCTGCTATCCATGTAAGATGTGACTTGCTCCTCCTTGCCTCTGCCATGACTGTGAGACCTCTCCAGCCATGTGGAACTGTAAGTCCATTAAATCTCTTTCTTTTGTAAATTTCCCAGTTTCAGGTATGTCTTTATCAGTAGCATGAAAATGAACTAATACACCTGCCTTTTAGCTGTATTAAAATATACAATAGGATGTTGTTAACTGTAGTCTCTATATTTTACTATCAAACATTAAAATTTATTCCTTCTAACTAAATAATTGTATGCAGTAACTAACATTCTCTTTATCCCTCCAACCCACACACATACTCTTCTCAGGCTCAGGTAGCTGTGATTCTACTGTCTACCTCCATGAGACTAACATTTTTAGCTCCAACAAATGAGTAATAATATGCTATATTTGTCTTTCTGTGCCTAGATAAATTCACTAAACCTAAGGACTTTCAGTTCCATCCATGTTCCTACAAATGACATAGTTATATTCCTTTTCAGGAATGAGTAGTATCCCATTCTGTATATATACAATCTTTTTTATACATCCCTTGGTTGATGGACATGTAGGTTAATTCCATATCTTAGATATTGTGAATTATGATGCAGTAAATATTGGGGTGCAGGTATCACTTTGATATACCAAATTCATTTTCTTTAGATAAATATACACTAGTGAAATTGGTATATCATATGGTAGTTTCAATTGTAGTTTTTTGAGAAAACTTCATATTGTTTTCCATAATGGTTGTGCTAATTTACATTCTCAACAACAGTGTACAAAAGTTTACTTTTTTTTTTTTTCACTTCCTCACCAGCATCTGTTTTGTTTTTCTGGATTATAGCCATTCTAACAGGAATAAGATGGTAACTCATTACAGTTTGGGTTTGCGTTTCCTTGATGCTTCATGATGTTGAACATTTTTTAAATAAACCTGATGTCCATTTACATGTCTTCTTTGGAGAAATGCTTATTCAGATCCCTTTCCCAACTTTTAATGGGTTATTATTATTATTACTATTTTTGCTGTTTAGTTGTGTGAGTTCTTTGTATAGCCTAGATACTAGTCCTTTGTTAGATAAATAGCTTGCAAGGTTGTCTTTTCACTCTATTGGTTGTTTTCTTTACTATGAAGAAGCTTTTTAGTTTAGTACAGTCTCATTTGTCTATTGTTGGTGTTGTTGCCTGTGATTTTGAAGCTTAACCATAACATTTTTGCAAAAAACAATGTCTGGAGTGTATCCTATATTTCTTCTGAAATATAGTATTTTTTATAGTTTCAAGTTTTATGTTTAAGCCAATTCATTTTTAGGTTACTTTTGTAAATGGAGACAGACAGGGGTTACTGCATTCTTCTGCGTACAAATATTCAATTTTCCTAACCCCATTTATTAAAGAGGATGTCCTTTCCCCAGGGTATGTTCTTGGAATGTTTGTCAAAAATCAGTTAACTATTAATACATGAATTTCTTTCTGGGTTCTCTATTCTGTTCCATTTGTTGATTTATCTGTTTTTATACCAACGCCATGCTGTTTTGGTTACTATAGATTTGTAACATGTTTTTAAGTCAGATAATGTGATGCCTCTAACTTTGTTCTTTTTGTTCAGAATTACTTTGGCCAATAGGCTTTATAAGAATTTCATACGAATTTTAGAATTATTCTTCTATTTGTGTGAAAAATTGTCATTGGTATTTTGATAGGGAATGCATTGAATCTGCAGATTGTGTGGGTAGTATGGTAATTTTGACAATATTTATTCTTATGGCCCATAAGCATGGTATGTCTTTTGATTTTTTTGTGACCTCTGATATGGTTTGACTGTGTCCCCACCCAAATCTCAATTTGAATTGTATCTCTCAGAATTCCCATGTGTTGTGGGAGGGATCCAGGGGAAGGTAATTGAAGCATGGGGGTCGGTCTTTCCCATGCTATTCTCGTGATAATGAATAAGTTTAATGAGATCTGATGAGTTTATCAGGGATTTCTACTTTTGCTTCTTTCTCCTTTCTCTTGCTACCACCATGTAAGAAGTGCATTTCACCTCCCACCATGATTCTGAGGCCTCCCCAGTTATGTGGAATTGTAAGACTAATTAAACCTCTTTTTCTTCCCAGTCTCGGGTATGTCTTTATCAGCAGTGTGAAAACAGACTAATATAATAAATTGGTACCAGTATAGTAGGGCATTGATGAAAAGATACCCAAAATGTGGAAGCAACTTTGGAACTGGGCAACAGGTAGAGGTTGGAAAAGTTTTGAGGGCTCAGAAGATAGGAAAATATGAGAAAGTTTGGAACTCCTTAGAGACTAGTTGAATGGCTTTGACCAAAATGCTGATAGTGATATGGACAATAAGGTCCAGGCTGATGTGGTGTCAGATGGAGATGAGGAACTTGTTGAGAAATGGAGTAAAGGTGACTCTTGTTAAGTTTTAGTAAAGAGACTGGAGGCATTTTGCCCCTGCCCTAGAGATTTGTGGAACTTTGAACTTGAGAAGGATGATTTAATGTATCTGATGGAAGAGTTTTCTAAGCAACAAAGCATTCAAGAGGTGACTTTTGTACTGTTAAAGGCATTCAGATTTATAAGGGAAGCAGAGCACAAAAGTTTGGAAAATTTGCAGCTTGACTATGCCATAGAAAAGAAAAACCCATTTTTCTGGGGGTGAAATTCAAGCTGGCTGCAGAAATTTGCATAAGTAGCAAGGAGCCTAATGTTATCCCCAAGACCATGGGGAAAATGTCTCCAGGCTATGTCAGAGACTTTCATAGCATCCCCTCTCATCATGTGAAAGCAACCAGGAGGGAGGCTTTACCCTGTAAAGCCACAGGCCCAGAGGCCCAGGAGGAAAAAATGGTTTCATGGGACAGGCTCACAATCCACATGCTGTGTGCAGCCTAGGGACTTGGGTGCCCTGTGTCCCAGCCGCTCCAGCCTTGGCTGAAAGGGGCCAACATGCAGCGTGGGCTGTGGTTAAGAGGGTGAAAACCCCAAGCCTTGACAGCTTCCATATGGTGTTGAGCCTGTAGGTGTACAAAAGTCAAGAATTGGGATATGGAAACCTCCACCTAGATTTCAGAAGATGTATGGAAACGCCTGGATACACAGGCAAAAGTTTGCCGCAGGGTTAGGGCCCTCATGGAGATACTTTGCTAGAGCAGTGCAGAAGGGAAATGTGGAGTCAGAGCCCCCAAACAGAGTCCCTATTTGGGCACTGCCTAGTGGAGCTGTGAGAAGAGGGCCACCACTGTCCAGACCCCAAAATGGTAGATCCACTGACAGCTTGCACCCACCTAGAAAAGCCTCAGACACTCACCATCAACCCATGAAAGCAACCAGGAGGGAGGCTTTGCCCTGTAAAGCCACAGGGGTGGAGCTGCCCAAGACAATGGGAACTTACCTTTTGCATCAGCATGACCTGGATGTGAGCCCTGGAGTCAAAGGAGATCCTTTTGGAGCTTTACCATTTGACTGCCCAACTGGATTTTGGACTTGCATGTGCCCTGTAACACCTTTGTTTTGGCCATTTTCTCCCATTTGTTATGGCTGTATTTACCTTATACCTGCACCCCCATTTTATCTAGGGAGCAACTAGCTTGCTTTTGATTTTTCAGGCTCATAGGCAGAAGTGACTTGCTTTGTCTCAGATGAGACTTTGGACTGTGAACTTTCAGGTTAGTGCTGAAATGAGTTAAGACTTTGGGTGACTGTTGGGAAAGCATGATTGGTTTCAAAATATGAGGACATGAGATTTGGAGTGGCCAGGGGTGGAATAATATGATTTGGCTCTGTCCCCACCCAAAAATCAACTTGAATTTTATCTGTCAGAATTCCCACATATTGTGGGAGGGACCCAGAGGAAGGTAGTTGAATCATGGGAGCTGGTCTTTCCCATGTTATTCATGATAGTGAATAAGTCTCACAAGATCTGATGAATTTATCAGGGATTTCTGCTTTTGCTTCTTCCCCATTTCTTTCTTGCTGCCACCATGTAAGAAGTGCCTTTCATCTCCCTTCATGATTCTGAGGCCTCCCCAACCATGTGGAACTGTGAATCTAATTAGACCTTTTCTTTTCTTCCCAGTCACAGATATGTCTTTATCAGCAGCATGAAAATGGACTAATACACCCTCTTCCATTTCTTTCATCAGTGTTTTATAGTTTTCATTACTGAAATCTTTTATCTGCTTCAATAAATTGTATATTAGGTATATATTTTTCTGTTGCTATTGTAAATAGGATTGCCTTCTTGATTTCAGCTAGTTTTTTCAGCTAGTTTGATATTGATGTATAGAAAGGCTACTGATTTTTGTATGCTGACTTTGAATCCTGTAACATTAAAAAATGTGTTTATCTGATCTATGAGGTTTTTTTGGTGGAGTCTTTTGGCTTTTCTAAATATAAGATCATATCAGCAGGGAAGAGATACAATTTGACTTCATCTCTTCCAAGTTGGATGCCTTTTATTTCTTTCTCTTGCCTGATTGCTCCATGACTTCCAGTGTTACGTTGAATAGGATTGGTGAAGTGGGCATCCATGTACTCTTCAGTTCTTAAAGCACAGACTTTCAGCTTTTTCCCATTAAGTATGATGTTAGCTGTTGTTTTGTCATATCTAACCTTTATCACTTTGAGGTATCTTCATTTGATGCCTGATGTGTTCAGAGTTTTTATCATAAAAATAATGTTGAATTTTATCAAATGATTTTCCTACATCTATTAAGACAATTGTTTGTTACCCTTCATTCTGTTGACGTGACACATAATGTTTATCGATTTGTATAGATAGAACCATTCTTGCATCTATTGACAAAAATTTCAAAAGTCAAACTCTGTAAAATATTTTCAGGGATTTATTCTGAGCCAAATATGAGTAATTAAGGTCTAAGGCACAATCTCTAGAGGTCCTGAAAGCATGATGGTTGAGTTACAGCTTGATTTTATACATGTTAGGGGGAAGAAGTTACAGACAGACATCAATCAATATATGTAAGGTATACATTGATTCAGTTCTGGAAGAGGGGACAACTTGAAGTGCGGGTTCCCAGGTCATAGGTGGATTCAAAGATATCATGGTAATAGGTTAAAAGAGCTAACCTCTGTGCAAAGAATTGAAGTCATCAGAAATAAATGTTTGTAGTTAAGATAAGGGGGATTGTGGAAGCCATGGATCTTGTCATGCAGTTGAAGTTTCCAGGTGGCAGGCTTCAGAGAGAATAGATAGTAAATATCTCTTATTAGATGCTAAAAAGTGCCAGACTCGTAGGTAATCTCTTCTGGATCAGAGAAAGACCTGGGAATGGAAGAGGATTCTCTACAGAGTGTAGATTTTTTCCCATAAGAGATAGCTTTGCAGGGCCTTTTCAAAATACGTCAAAGAAATATATTTAGGGGTAAAATACTGTGATTTCTTTCAGAGCCTGCTACCTGTTATGTGATGCTATACTACAGTCAGGTTGGAATTTTGTATCTTCTTTACAAAGAGTCTGTTGTGTCACTTTTAAGATCTCTGTTTTAATGCTGGTTGGTTGTGCTTGAGTTCTAAAGGGAGGAACTCAAACTAAAGGGAGGAGCACATGCATCATGGCTGGAACTATTTCTTCAGGTTTACTTTGAAACACCTTTGGCTAGGAAGAAGGGTCCATTCAGTCAGTTGTGGGGCTTAAAACTTTATTTTTGGTTTACTTATCTCTGGCATACATTCCACTTGATCATAGTGTATTATCTTTCTAATGTCCTAGTGTTTTTTTGGTGATTTTTGTGTCTATGTTGATCATGGATATTAACTTATAGTTTTCATTTTTATTGTGTCTTTGGTTCTAGTATCAGGGCAAGGCTGGCCTCATTGAATGAGTTAGGGATATTTTTCCTCCTCGTTAATGAAATAGTTTGAAGATGATTGGCTTAATTCTTCTTTATAAGTTTGGTATAAATTCAGCAGTGAAGCCATCCACTCCTGGGCTTTTCATTTTTTGGGTAACTTTTTCTTACTGATTCAATATAATTACTTGTTTTTATCATGTTCAGATTTTCTATTTCTTCCTTAATTCTATATTGGTAGGTTGCTTATTTCCAGGAATTTATCACTTCCTCTATGTTTTCCAGTTTGTTAGCATATATTTGTTCAGAATAGTATTTGTTATGAATAGTCTCTTCTTTTGTATTTCTGTGGTATCATTTGTAATGTTCCCTTTCAGCTTATGATTTTGTTTATTTCAATCTTCTCTCTTCTTTTCTTGGTTAGTCCAGCTAGCGGTTTATTGATTCTGATTATGCTTTCTAAGACCACCTTTTTAAGTTAATACTTTTATTTATTTTATTTTTTTATTTTTTATTTTGACATGGTGTCTCACTCTGTTGCCCAGGCTGGAGTACAGTGGCCCGATCTCCGCTCACTGCAAGCTCCGCCTCCCGGGTTCCCGCCATTCTCCTGCCTCAACCTCCCGAATAGCTGGGACTATAGGTGCCTGCCACCACACCTGGCTAATTTTTTGTATTTTTAGTAGAGACGGGGTTTCACCATGTTAGCCAGGATGGTCTCAACCTCCTGACCGTACGATCTGCCCGCCTTGGCCTCTCAAAGTGCTGGGATTACAGGCATGAGCCACCGTGCCCAGCCTAATACTTTTATTTTTTTAAATGTTTATTTTGTTTAGCTATTCTCTGAACTTTGTTGTTTTCCATTTCTAATAACCCCGGGTTTGGTTTGCTCTTGCATTTTTAGTTCCTTGAGATACAGTGTTAGATTTTTCTTCAAATTTATTTTTTGGTGTAAGTGTTTATTGCTATACAATTTCTGCTTAGCACTGACTTTGCTGTATGCCGTAGGTTTTGATTTGTTGTGTTTTTATTTTCATTTATTTCAAAGTATGTTTTATTTTCTTCTTTTTTTCTTCATTAACACAATGGTCATTTTGGAGCATGTTGTTTAATTTCCCTGTATTTGTTCAATTTCCAAGGTTCTTCTTGTTATTTATTTCTAATTTTATTCATTTATGGCCTGAGAAGATAATTCATATGATCTCAATATTTTTAAATTTTTTTGAGGATTTTTTGTGTGTGTGTCCTAACATGTGATCCATCCTGGAGAATGTTCTATGTGACTATGAGAAAAATCTGTATTCTGCAGCTGTTGGATAAAATATTCTATAAATGTGTATTAAGTCTAGTTGGTCTAAACTGCCATTTAAAGTCAATTTTTCTTTGTTGATTTTCTGTGTAAATGATCTATCTAATGCCAACAGTAGGGTGTTGAAATTGCCACCTATTATTGTAACAGAGTTATAACACACTTTAAGTCTAATAATATATTTACTTTAAATATCTGGATGTTCCAGTGTTGGGTGCATATTGTAGAAGTGTTAAACAATCTTACTGACTTGGTTTCTTTATTATTACATTATGATCTTCTTTACATCTTATTCTAGTTTTTGACTTAAAGTCTTTTTTTATCTGATGCAAGTATAGCTTCTCCAGCTCACTTTTGATTTCATTTGCATGGAATGTCTTTTCTATCCCTTTACTTTCAGTCTCTATGTCTAAAAGACAAAGCATATTTTATATTTACAGCAAAGTGTGCTTCTTGTAGATAGCATATAATTGGATCATTTAAAAAAATCGATTCACCCAGTATATATATTTGTAAGAGGAACATTTAATCTGTTTACATTCAAGCTTATGATTGACAGGTTAGGACTTATTTTTTTTTATTCTGTTAATTGTTTCCTAGTTGTTCTTTTTATATATATATATATATATATATATATAGTATATAAAGATATATATTATGTACATAACATATATATTGTGTGTGTGTGTGTGTGTATATATGTATATATATACACATCTTTTTTTTTTCTTTTCTCTTTTTTCTCTTATGTTTTAGAGCCAGGGTCTTACTCTGTTGCTCAGGTTGGAGTGCAGTGGCATGATCACAGCTCATTGTAGACTTGACCTCCTGGGCTCAGGCAGTTCTCCTGTCTCAACTTCCTGAGAATCTGAGAGCACAGGCATATGCCACCATGCTTGGATAATTTTTAACTTTTTTTTAGAGATTGGATCTCCTTATTTTGCTCAGGCTGGTTTTGAACTCCTGGACTCTAGCAGTCCTCCTGCCTTGGCCTCCTAAAGTGCTGGGATTATAGGCATGAGCTACTGTACCTAGCCTTTCCTTAGTTTTATGTGATTTTATTTCTGTGATTATTCTTGGTGGCTTTCTGTAGTGGTAACATTGGAGTTCTTTCTCTTTCTTATTTTTGTGCTTGCTTTACCAGTATGATTTTATGATGGTAGATATTGTTCTATTGCTTTCAGGTTTACAACTCTGTGATGGTTAATATTAGGTAGCAACTTGATTGGATTGAAGAATGCCTAGATAGCTGGTAAGGTATTGTTTCTGGGTGTGTCTGTGAGGGTGTTATCAGAGGAGATTAAAATTTGAGTGAGTGGACTGGGAGAGGAAGACCCACTCTCAGTGTGGGTGGGCACTACTCAATCTGCTGCCAGCATGGCTAGAACAAAGCAGGCAGAAGGTAGGATAAGCTGGTTTGCTGATTCTTCTCGTTTTCGTCTTTCTTCTGTGCTAGATATTTCCTTCCATCCCTCCTGCGCTTGAACATCAAACTCCAGGTTCTTTGGCCTTTGGACTCTTGAGCTTATACCAGTGGTTGCCAGAGGCCCTCAGGCCGTTGGCTACAGATTGAGGGGTGCACTGTCAGCTTCCCTACTTTTGAGGCTTTTGGACTCAGACTGAGACACTACTGCCTTTTTTCTTCCTCAGCTTGCAGACAGCTTATCATGAACCTTTACCTTGTGATCGTGTGAGTCAATACTCCTTAATAAATTCCCTTTCATATATACATACATCCTATTAGTCCTGTCTCTGGAGAACTCTAATACAGACTACCTTAAGCATTTCTTGTAGAGCTTTTTTCTTCCGATTCTTACAATTCTCTCTTTGACTTTTGCTAGTTTGACTACCATGTGCCTTGAAAATTACCTTTTGAGTTTTAATTCCTTGGGGCTTTCTGAACTTCCTGTATTTGCATGTTTAAATCTCTTGTTGAGCTTGGGAGTTTATCAGGCATTATTTTCTTAAATATGTCTTTTATGACATTGTGCTTCTCCTCACATTTTGGAACGTTTAAAATTCATATAATTCATATATTTAATCATTTTATGGCATCTCATATCTCACATAAGCTTTCTTACTTGTTTTTTATTATTTTCTCTTTTTTGGGGATGAATTGGCAATTTCAAAAGATCTGTCTTCAAGTCCTGAAATTCTTTCTTCTGCTTGATCTAATCTATGGTTAAACTCTTGATTGTATTTTATTTTATTCCTTATATTCTTTAGTTTCAGGATTTGTATTTGGTTCTTTTTAAAGATACCCATCTTTTTTGAATGTCTCATTCATTCATTGAATTGCTTTTCTAATTTCTTTGTATTTTTAATATGTTTTATTTTGTATCTCACTGAACTACTTTAATATCAGTATTTTGAATTCTTTTTGGGATATTTCATAATTTTGGCTCTGTTGCTGGAGAATTATCATGTTCCTTTCAAGGTGTCATATTTTTTTGCTTTTTTTATGTTTCTTATGTACTTACGCTTATACGTGCACATCTAGTAACAGTCATTTCTTCCAATTTTTGGATTGACTTTCATAGAGGCATGATTTTTTCCTGAAAGTGTTATCTATGGTGTTGGTTAGTTAGAACACTTCAGTTTTGATTCTGAGTAAGTTCAGTTGCATAATCTCTGTATAATTTCTTTGGCTGTAAATAGTATCAGTAATATCTGTGATTTCCTTAGTGGCTTAGGCTTGAGCTGTTAGTGAGGCCTGTGATGAGGCTTTGCTGAGGATGCAGACTCCAGGTGTGCCAGCCCTCAGGCCCCAGTGGTGGAAACAGCAGCCTGAGCTTGCCAGTCCTTGGGTCCTTGGGTCCTTGGGCAGTGCACACTGTCATCAGTGTTAATGGGTCCAGGTGGGCTCATTCTTGATTCTCCAGGTGGCTTGTTTGGGTGTCAGCAGTGGAAGAAATGCACTGAGTAGGTGGGCATACATGTCTTCAGGCCCCTGGGCAGCACCTGTGGCATGGGCAATGACAGTAGCAGTGATGAGAAAAAACCCTGGGCTTGCAGGCAGCACAGGATGATATTTTCTGCAGTTGCAACAAGCTGAGTGGGCCAGTCCTCAGGCCTCTAGGTGGTACATTCAAGTGGGTGCCAGAAGTAGTGGTGGTGGCAGGCTGGATGAGTTCATGCCCAGGTCTCCAGGAGGAGTGCACAGATGACAGTGATGGTATATGGGATGTGATAATCCCCAGGCCCCTGGGGCACTGGAGGAGCAGTGCCACGCCAGGTGGACCAATCCTCAGGCTCTTCAGTGGCGTGTTTGGTCAGGAAAAGGTAATACTCAGGCCTCCAGGTAGTGTGCTTTTGTGGTGGCAGCTATTATAGCCACGGAGTGGGTTGGGAGAAGCCTGATCTCAGGTGCACCAAGTGCACAGTGGTCTTGCTGCTGGTGAGGGCTGAATTGCTGTCAGTGGTAGCAGCTCCAGGCAGGTAGCCTTGAGGCTTTGTGAGATGCATGTTTTTATTCCCTTTGTCCTGGAGGCAGCCTCCTCTCTGTGTTTCACGTCCCATTTCTGGGTGCATAGTACACCGTGTGGGTTAGAGTGCTGGGGACCCTGCTGCACTCCTGTGGGTCTAATTGGTATTGCACAGCGGTAGCCCTCTGAGTGGACATGGGGAGATGTCAGTGGGGTTTCAGGAATGTAGAGATGCAGGAGCTGTTGGGCCCTCAGGCAGAATGCAGGCTGCGGGGCTGGGCACTCAAATGGCCCCATGTTCTTTTTTTTTTTTTTTGAGACGGAGTCTCGCTCTATCGCCCGGGCTGGAGTGCAGTGGCCGGATCTCAGCTCACTGCAAGCTCCGCCTCCCGGGTTTATGCCATTCTCCTGCCTCAGCCTCCCGAGTAGCTGGGACTACAGGTGCCCGCCACCTCGCCCGGCTAGTTTTTTGTATTTTTTTTTTAGTAGAGACGGGGTTTCACCGTATTAGTCAGGATGGTCTCGATCTCCTGACCTCGTGATCCGCCCGTCTCGGCCTCCCAAAGTGCTGGGATTACAGGCTTGAGCCACCGCGCCCGGCCTGGCCCCATGTTCTAACTGCTCGGGTCTCAGGGGTGTGTGGGATCCAGCATGAGATCTCTCTCCCTAGAATAATGCCATTTCTCGCTATACTAGTCTCAGGGCTCATAGAAATGAGGGGCTCTTCTATGGCTAGGGTTCCAGGAATCCACAGTGGGACTGTAGATTGCTGAATATCTTTCACTTGCCTTTTTCCTCTGCACTGAGAAGCTTCTCCGGGCTCCCAGATGATCTCAACTGAACCAGCTGCTTCACTTTCCACTCCTTTTTTTTTTTTTAATTCCTCTACTGAATTCCAATGTTATCTCTTAGATGCTCCATTTGTTGTTTGATTACGTACTCACTATTTCTTTTCTTTGTGGAGGAGGTGATGCCTCTAGTCAGATATCTTCTACTTTACTTCATCTTTAAATTGCAAAAGTACTATGTATTTATTATAATATGTCAAACAGTATAGAGATGTACAAATTTCTTACTCTAACCCCAGGAAAGCAACATTCTAATTTTGATAGCTGAGCACATGAAATAAATTAGATTGGAGCCCTTGTGTGAATTGGAAATGATTTCCCAGGGTCCTCAGTTTATTCTCAGCAGCTATTAGACATGTTGAGAAAAATCTGTTCATTCTAATAATTGTGTCAGACTTGGATCATGGTTTGCTAATTGAGATAACCTTAAACAACATGAGAATTATAATCAGTCAGTCAGACCAACACGTCTAAATTACCAATGTGGATACATAGCCACTAATGTTGCTCAGGCACCAATTTTCATAGGTAGTAAATCTCTTATGATTTTCTGCTAAATGCATCTCTTTCTCAGATATTTGTTAACAAAATATTGGAAAAGTATTCTCAGTTATTCTCCACCCAAAGTAATTAAGAAACATCAGAAACATTAGGGAAAATTTGATGAAATGTTTTCAAAATTAGATTGAAAAAAGATTTGAAATGAGATAGAAGAGCTAGAAAACCTTTAAGACTTTAACCATCCACTTTGACAGTCTCCCTGTTAATATGCAGCAGCATAGGTCACTTGCATGAGAAGAAAAGCCGTGACTTAAAATTATAAAACTTTAAGGGACATTAAAATGTTAGGCTTGTTTATCTTATTTTAAAGATAAGATATGCTGAGAGAGTTTACATATTTTGAGGTCAGATTTTAAGATCAGACTGTTAGTCTGGTTAAGAACAGACTCCTCCCTACCTCAACACAGCTCTTTCCAGAAGCCGTGCATGGCATTTCTCTCCACTATTCTAATACACCCAGGGCTTGCTGAACAGCCTTGCTCTTTGCTAACCCTTAATTCCCTTGCCTTTTGTGGGAAGAGATTGAAATAGAGAAAGAGAAAAAAGATCACAAGTGTATATATAACTATCCATTTATTCATTATTAAATTATTTATGAAGAAACAAATATGCCATTCTAGTTTCTGTGCATAAAACAGTGAACAAAGCAATTCTTTGAAGCAAATCATTAAAAAAATTATGATTTTAAAGCCTCCTCTTATATGAACTTGGAATTTTTTATCTTATGCATATTTCAACATTTCCATGCTTTTTTCTTATTATAGAAATTTAATAATTTTAAAGAAGTGACTGTATATAACATAACTGCCTAATATAAAACTTAGATATTTTATTTATTATATGCATTAGTAATCCAGAATTCCAAGTATCTGTAGCATTTCCCAAAGGAATTCTTCATCCCTGGGATGCAAGGCTGGTTCAACCTACACAAATCAATAAACGTAATCCATCACATAAACAGAACCAATGACAAACACCACACTATTATCTCAATAGATGCAGAAAAGGCCTTCGATAAAATTCAACACCCCTTCAAGCTAAAAAGTCTCAATAAACTAGGTATTAAGGGAATTTATCTCAAAATAATATTTATGACAAACCCACATCCAATATCATACTGAATGGGCAAAAGCTGGAAGCATTCCCTTTGAAAACCGGCACAAGACAAGGATGCCCTCTCTCAGCTTTCCAACATAATATTGGAAGTTCTGGCCAGGGCAGTAAGTCAAGAGAAAGAAATAAATTGTATTCAAATAGGAAGAAAATAAGTCAAATTATCTCTGTTTGTAGATGACATGATTGTATATTTAGAAAACTCCATTGCCTCAGCCCAAAAACTCCTTAAGCTGATAAGCAACTTCAGCAAAGTCTTAGTATACAAAATCAACATGCAAAGATCACAAGCATTCGTACACAACAATAATAGACAGAGAGCCAAATCACAAGGAAACTCCCATTCACAATTGCTACAGAAAGAGTAAAATACCTAGAAATACAATTCACAAGGGTATGAAGGACCTCTTCAACGAGAACTACAAACCACTGCTCAAGGAAATAAGATAGGACACAAACAAATGGAAAAACGTTCCATGCTCATGGACAGGAAGAATCAATGCAGTGAAAATGGCCATACTGCCCAAAGTAATTTATAGATTCAGTGCCATCCCCATCAAACTACTATTGGCTTTCTTCACAAAATTAGAAAAACTGCTTTAAATTTCATATGTGAAGGAGAAATCAAATCCTTTACAGACAAGCAAATGCCGAGGGATTTTGTCACCACCAGGCCTGCCTTACAAGAGCTCCTGAAGTAAGCAGTAAATTTGGAAAGGAAAAGACAGTACCAGCCACTGCAAAAAACATACAACAATGTAAAGACCATCGACACTATGAAGAAATTGCATCAACTAATGGGCAAAATAACCAGCTAGCATCATAATGACAGACAGGATCAAATTCACACATAACAATATTAATCTTAAATGTAAATGGGCCAAATGCCCCAATTTAAAGACACAGACTGACAAACTGGATAGAGTCAAGACCCATCAGTGTGCTGTATTCAGGAGACCCATCTCACATGCAAAGACACACATAGGCTCAAAACAAAGGGATGGAGAAATAGGAACACTTTTACACTGTTGGTGGGAGTGTAAATTAGTTCAACCATTGTGGAAGACAGTGTGGTGATTTCTCAAGGATCTAGAACTAGAAATACCATTTGACCCAGCACTCCCATCACTGGGTATATACCCAAAGGATTATAAATAATTCTACTATAAAGACACATGCACATGTATGTTTATTGCAGTACTGTTCACAATAGCAAAGACTTGGAACCAACCCAAATGCCCTCAGTGCTACACTGGATAGGGGAAATGTGGCACATATACACCATGAAATACTACACAGCCATAAAAAGGATGAGTTCATGTCCTTTGCAGGGACATGGATGAAGCTGGAAATCATCATTCTCAGCAAACTAACACAGGAACAGAAAACCAAACACCTCATGTTCTCACTCATAAGTGGGAATTGAATAATGAGAACACATGGACACAGGGAGGAGAACATCACACACCAAGACCTGTTGGGGGCTGGGGAGCTAGGGGAGGGATAGTATTAGGAGAAATACCTAATGTAGATGATGGGTTGATGGGTGCAGCAAATCACCATGGCACATGTATACCTATTGAACAAACCTGCAAGTTCTGCACATGTATTCCAGAACTTAAAGTATAATAAAACAATTATTCCAATCATAAAAAAACTATTCTCCATCAAAGCCAAAAATTACTCCACACCTGTGTCATTGACTTCTCTACTGAAAAGTGATTGTGGCAAGCCTTCCTGCTGAGCTCTTAAGATGACCTTTCAATTAGCTCAGTGTTCCAATCAGCAATCAATGGGAGATTTGCCATCCTGAGCCTGTTCTCTAAAGAATGTTTCAAAGTTTCATCTGTTTTTCCAGAAAAAAAAAAGGAAGTAATTTTGAACTAGGTAGGATAATCACATGTTTCAGGATAGGATTTTGTAGCTGGGATAGTCATATATTTCAGTTTGTTCGTGACAGCTTTGGTTTTCATCCCAGTACAATTATTATCAGAACCATCTTCACTCTCAAAATTATCACAGTTTGGACAACAAATGATATCACTACTTTAGTTGTGTGTATTATAAAGACCATGACACAGGTTGTTTTGTTGTAGAAAAAAATGGGTTCTTGCCACACAACCAGGAAAAGTTAGGCAAGTAGACAGAAGGGTAAGGGGGAATGGAATTCACTGGCAAAGAGGAAACAGAAAGATAACTCTCAGCAAAGTCAGAGAGATAGAGTTCTGCTGGTAGGTTTCCCGCCTCACAGATTGAATCCCAGCTTACCATCTAGGAACAGGAGAGGCCAGGCTCCTTCCTCCTGCAAACAGTGGGAACTTCTCAAGGCTCCCCTCCATCCTCCCGGTGTGCAAACCAGTGGGAAATTCTCCTAGGACCTTCCTCCCCTTATCTTCCTCCTGCATCTGTCAGTTTTAACTACTATGACTTTTGTGTTTGAATAACTATCTTGGAAGCAAATAACAACAAACTGGATTGTCACGATGCACATTTAAGTCCAGCTGTAGAGACATACCTATATTTACATAAATAAATAGCTTCCTGGTCTGAGTGCCATGGCTCACATCTGTAATCCCAGCACTTTGGGAGGATTGCTTGAGGCCAGGGGTTTGAGACCAGCCTGGCCAACAAAGCGAGACCCAGTCTCTGTTAAAAAAAAAAAAAAAAAAAAGTATATTAAAAAAAATAGTTCCTAGGCTTTTCAAAGAATAAAGCACATCTTCTGCACTTTTAGTTATCAATAGTTGTGTTATAACAATTTATTTCTCCCTCGAGTATCTAATTCTTGTGTATATAACAATTAGTTGAAATTTCAAGGAGTCAAATCCTAAAAGTTTTATTGAACATCCCATGTGGGTCAAGTTCTTTTTAAGTAATTGAAGCAATTCACTATCTTCAAGAGTTTTATTATATTCTTATCTCCAGATGAAATTTTAAAAATGATCTCATTCACATTAGACAGTCTTTTATGAACTAATGCATATGGTTATGTTTATTTTTAATAAATTAATTTTTATGCCTTGAACTATATATATTTACATATAATAAATCAAGTTTACATAACGCATGTTTATTTGTATAGTTGTAATAGAGTTTCTATTTTCTGAATAAAGTTTTGGTAAAAAAAGGTTTGTTTAGCCATGGACACTGGCTGCTGAGAAACAGCTTTCTTTATCTTCGTCTTCCTGCAAACGCTCATGGAATCACTTACAAACAATAAAGTGCTGAAAATGTTCATGACTAAGTGATTTTTAATTACTTTTTGACTTATCTTCTTTGAAACTTTAAATATATCCTTTTAACAGAAATCAGCAGTCTAATATGCCATTCATCAGAGCAAATCTTAAATCTGTGAAAACTGTAAAATATCTGTAAATCTGTAAAAAAAAATACCCTGTTACACACATTCACATACACAAAGAGCATTTGCAAATAACTTCAGAGTTTTTATAAACCTCAAAAACAATCATTGGAATCCAATTATTAGTTACGACTTTCCCAGTTGAAAAAATATAAAACCAAGTCAAGCTGATTTTAATAAGAAACTGAGAAGCTCATTTCCAACAAAGTTGAAACCAGATGTTCAAATAGTGTCATCAGGAATCTGCGCCTCTGCCCTCCTGTGATAGGAGTGGCAAGAGGATCATCTGTAGTTTAGACTTTCAATTCTAACACTTTTAATATACTCATGGGAAATAGAGCTTTTTTTTTGTAGTAAAATACCAGGTTAGAGACTCATTGACCTGGATCAACCCATATGCTAATCCTTGAAACAGTCACTATCACTAGTGCGCACTGGCTGTTCTGCTGTTTGGGTATGAGTCACAGATCCACTACTGGAGTAAATGAGGGGTGAGTGGGAGAGGGGGATGTTTATGAATGAATAATTGAGATACTATTGGCAAAAGAAGTGAGGTATGAGATGCTGAGAATGGCAACAGAAACAATAGATGCCACTGGAAAACTCTAAGATTTCATAGAGACCTGATTAAGAACCTGAAGACCAAAAAGATAGAAAAAAAGAACATGGAAAACAGTATAAATAAATAATTTTTATCATTATTCACACTTTAGATGGCAATGATAATATGACTTTTATCATTGAAAAATATGTTAGAAAATATCAAATATTTTTCTTACCAGTGAATGTAAATTCTGTTTCCATCCACAATGCATATCTTCCAAATGCAGTTATTAGTTTTATATTTAGGCATGGTTTTATAATAAAGTTTGGAGAGCTTTAGAACGGAAATATTTTTTAAATGTGCTAGCCAATGACAGAAGTATTGGCATTATATCTGCTAAAAACGTGGTAAACAATTCTGCTAAAATCTGCAAAAAATAACTTGTAGGATTATGCAAAATTATCTCCTTATTCTGAATTGGACCAACTGTAAAGACTTAAGCCATAAATATCTAGGCTGTGTTGGAAAACAGTCTGCTCCATGTTCCTCCTTCCGGTCTGTTAGGAAGGATTTTACGAATGTCACTATTAATGCTCTGAAGAAAAAATAAACAGAAATGTAAGAATTGAAACATAAACAAAAGATTTCAGTTAGATTAAGCAGCTATTTACCTAAGGTCAATGAAAAATGGTAACAGTCAATAAACTATTTGGATTAATGATATAATTTAATGACATTATAAAGTTGTTGGATAAAATAATGAATAGTATGAAATCAATGTTATTCCCCTCTATACCAATTATAACCAAACATGAATGATAATAAAACACTTACAATACCCATGTAGCTACAATGTATTTGAGACTTAGCTTAACCAAGAATACAATAAATTAATTTTTAACCAAGCATTCTGTGGAAAAATTTCACACTTAATAATAAACATAGAAGATGATCTGAATAAGTTGAGGGACATCACTGGCTTTGATTGACCACATAAAATAATTATTTTTAATTAGTATATTTCTGTTCAGAGTTCTTAGGCAAAAAATTTATCCCTAAATTAATTTTTACATATCAACCCAACAAAATTTCAATTGGGTATTTTGAGAAATATGATAAACTTGCTCTAAAATACAAATGGAAGAATAAAGATTCACAAATAGTTAAGATCAGTTTTATGTTAACCTTTGCATTTAAAGTGTGATTCACAGACTAACATTGTCATTGTGTGGGAGCCTGTGAAAAGTGTCAAATCTCGGGACCCACCCCCGATCTAGTGCACAGGAATATATTTTCATCATTTGGTCAAGGTCCCCAAGTAATTTGTATATGTCTTCCTTCCTTCCTTCCTTCCTTCCTTCCTTCCTCTCTTCCTTCCTTCCTCTCTTTCTTTCACTAAAAAAGAAGATGTCAAAAAACTTAAGAAGAGATTATCATATTTATTGGTAGCTAGAGAAATAACAATTATATAACTATGTGTCATTTTAGATATATTAAGAACCCGGATAATGCTAAGTGTATGGCAGGATATGGACTATAGGAGGCCTCATTGCTACAGGCTTTTTAGAAAGCAGCCAATCAGTACTTAGTAAAATTATATATTCATATACCTTATGAACTAGCAATTTCTATCCTGGACATACAACTCAAAGACATTCTTACAGAAGTTCACATGAGAACATGCACAGGTTATTTTTTGCAGCATTGCTTAAGATATTGGCAAGTTGGATTCTCCCCAAACATCGGTAACTTCAAGATGGGTAGGTAGACGTGGTGGATGTACACTGTGAAGTACTACTCAAAAACACTAGAGAATAAGCCAGATGAACACGCATTTTGAAAACAACATGCTTAGCAAAAAAAGTAAAAATCCCTAACTCTACAGCTCAATATCATTTTAGTAAGCTAAAAATATAAGAACAAACACAATTCACTTTTATAAGACTACATAGAAATAAATGTATACATATCAAACATATTAGAATAATTCACCCTTTTGGAAGAAAAAGGAATGCATGAGGAATAGTTAAAATATACTAGATAATTGAATTGAAAGACTAATGGTGGTCATTTGCCATGAATTGAGGTGCATAATTAACTTTCTAAAACAGAGTGGAAGAGAGGGAGAGACAGAAAATTTATTTTATAAAATATAAAAGTCAGTGGTCCCTACATTCAAGAGTTTTGCAGTCTACCTTCATCTACTATACTATAATGTTTAGAAGTGATTTTTTCAGAATGTTTTAATATATTTTTTCAACATATCAATATTTTGCACTCTAAACACAAGAAAATTTTTAGAGTTATTGCTATGTTGAAATAATCTCTGTAATGATTTGGGCTTTCTTAAAGTTGGGTGATGTTCAAGTGCATCCTTCCCAAACATTTACATAGTAGAGGGGCCTTCAAGCTGTTAAGAATTCTTGGGCAGGATAATCCTTAAGGCCTGTAGCAAAGATAAGTTTAATTCTTAAGTTGCAAGTTATGATGGTTGTGAAGGCAGTGAAACAGGAGTCTGGGGTCCATGCAATGGGGAAAGGATGCCCTAGCTAATAAATGATGTTGGGAAAACTGCCTGGCTATATGCAGAAAGCTGAAACTGGATCCCTTGCTCACATCTTATAGAAACATTAACTCAAGATGGATTAAAGACTTAAACATAAGTCCTAAAACCATAAAAACCCTAGAAGAAAACCTAGGCGATACCATTCAGGACATAGGCATGAGCAAAGGCTTCACAACTAAAACACCAAAAGCAATGGCAACAACAAAAAAAAATAGACAAATGGAATTTACTTAAATGAAAGATCTTCTGCAGAGCAAAAGAAACTATCATCACAGTGAACAGGCAACCTACAGAATGAGAGAAAATGTTTGCAATCTACTCATCTGACAAAGGGCTAATATCCAGGATCCACAAAGAACTTAAACAAACTTACGAGAAAAAAGCAACTCCATCAAAAAGTGGGCAAAGAATACGAACAGACACTTCTCAAAAGAAGACGTTTATGCATCCAACAAACATGTGAAAAAAAGCTCATCATCACTGGTCATTAGATAAATGCAAATCAAAACCACAGTGAGATACCATCTCACACCAGTTAGAATGGTGATCATTAAAAAGTCAGGAAACAGGCCAGGTGCCGTGGCTCACGCCTGTAATCCCAGCATTTTGGGGGGCCGAGGTGGGCAGATCATGAGGTCAGGAGACCGAGACCATCCTGGCTAACACAGTGAAACCTCATCTCTACTAAAAATACAAAAAATTAACAGGGCGTGGTGGCAGGTGCTTGTAGTCCCAGCTACTTGGGATGCTAAGGCAGGAGAATGGTGTGAACACAGGAGGTGGAGCTTGCAGTAAGCGCAGATTGTGCCACTGCACTCCAGCCTGGATGACAGAGCAAGACTCTGTTTCAAAAAAAAAAAAAAAAAAAAAGTCAGGAAACAGATGCTGGAGAAGATGGAGAGAAATAGGAATGCTTTTACACTGTTAGTGGGAATGTAAATTAGTTCAACCATAGTGGAAGACAGTGTGGCAATTCTTCAAGGATTTAGAACTAGAAATACCATTTGACTCAGCCATCCCATTACTGGGTATATACCCAAAGGATTATAAATCATTCTACGACAAAGACACATGCACACATATATTTATTGTGGCACTGTTCACAATAGCAAAGACTTGGAACCAACCCAAATGCCCATCAATGATAGACTGGATAAAGAAAATGTGGCACATATACACCATGGAATACTATGCAGCCATAAGAAAGGATGAGTTCATATCCTTTGCAGGGACATGAATGAAACTGGAAACCATCATTCTCAGCAAACTAACATAAGAACAGAAAATCAAACACTGCATGTTCTTACTCATAAGTGGGAGTTGAACAATGAGAACACATGGACACAGGGAGGGGTACATCACACACTGGGGCCTATTGGGGGCTGGGGATCTAGGGAAGGGATAGCAATAAGAGAAATACCTAATGTAGATGATGGGTTGATGGGTACAGCAAACCACCATGGCACATGTATACCTATGTAACACACCTGCACGTTCTTGCACATGTACACCAGAACTTAAAGTATAATAAAAAATAGTAATAATTTTAGCAAATCGGTATAGAAGCCTAAATGAGGAAACTATTTGTAGGAATATAGAGGGTCACAAAAATATTTTTTTGCAAAGTGATATCTGTCTGGATGGGGGAACCTAGAAGTCAAAGCAAATTTTAGATGGGAAGACTGTGGTCAGAATGAGTAGTACAGAAAAAGAGATATTTAAAGACTTGATAGCTACAGTTGCATGTAATTCATTTTTCTTCAAGCTAAGGGAAAGTAGAATGCTTTGACAATGGAAATAAGAGATAAGTTAATTCTGGTGGTTACCAACATGTACTTGAGGATCACATGACCTCAATATCTTCATCTATCATAGAGGCATTATAACAATGTTAAGCTAATAAAGATATTTTGAGGATTAAATGAGTTAATTCATGTATAAGACATGGGGCATAGCAAACATTTTATAAATGCCACACATCATCATCAGGATATAGCAAGCATTCAATAATACTAGTTGTCAATGTCACCGTTAATATGAAACTGAATTTTTCTGACACTAAACCTATACTGCTCTTAAAACTTTGCTTCTTTATTTCTAAAACAAATCATTCATTTCAGCTCATTTCTCAGGTGCTTAAATGCATAGGAAAATACTATTTCTTCCTTCAAAGAGAAATAGAAAAGGAAATTTATGATTAAAAGACAAGAACCAGAAGCACTAATACGTAGTTTCCTTGAGGAAACTTACAGAGATGCAAAGAAGAGGATCTATAATTTACCTTCAAGGGAAATTGGATGTAAGCGATATTTGCCAGGTAAAAGTAGAGAACCAGAGCAGAGCAATGTCAGAATGATTGCACAGAATAGAGAATCAAGGGACCTGAATGTTGTGGTTCTGCTATCTCGCTATTGAATACATTTGGAAAATTACTTTCTAGTTTTAGTTTTTAGATGATCAAGATGCAGATGATACTTTGTTTCTTCAGAAAAAATTGAAGTTTACTGGATCTATCAATTAGACTCTGTGGCTTCATGTCGCAACCTAAAAACAATTTCCTAACCAAATAGCTATGTATTTTCTTCACTTACAAGAAGTCTGAAGAAAGTAAGTCCAATATGGGTGTAGCATCTCCACAATGTCATTGATGTCCTAGATTCCTTCTTTACGCATCAAAGCAAAACTTTAAGTCTCCAGTAGACTTCCGAACACATCTTTTTTGTCTGCACTCTGCCACATGGTAACGTCAGCTGCCATTGGGGCGTATAAAATATCCCCAGAATAATTTCAGAGTAATTTGGATAAAATAGCAGAAAAACTTGAAATTAAATATTAAAATAAAATTTATATGCTATTAACAGTGAATAAGAGTATTTAATGTGTGCCAGATCCTGGTGTAAGTGCTTTTTGTATATTAATTCATTTTGCACTTTCAGAAGACTTACGGTATGTACCACTATTATCCTATTTTACAGATGGGAAAACTGAGATACATTTGCCCATGATCACTCAGCCATCCTGGCTACAGGCTCTGGGTTTCTAAGACAACACTGGCTTCCACATATAAAATTAAAGCAAAAAATAATTGAAATGTTTAATTCCTAAATTTGAAATATTAAAAATGCATTTCTTCCAGCTTTAATAATTCTAGAAAAAGTTCAGAAATGTAAACATCATGTAAAAACTTTTTTTTGTCTTCCTTATACTATCTTCTACTACTCCTTTATTGCTAGTACAGTGTCCTTTATTTTTTAAGACAATTTCAAAAATATAGTTGAATATGTAAATACTTGCTGGGCTACTGCTGTTTTTAAAATCTTGATAAACTATGCATTTAAACTTTTCTTTTGTGTTCTGCATTATCTTATCTGGTTGACTTATTAGATACAATATTTTAACATATAAAGAGAGAAAACATTACCTTAAGAAAGAAATAGTTATAAAGTGATTGTAAAGACTTATATTTCAGAATATTTTGACAGTTTTATAATGCACCTTTAGAAATATGTTCTTGTCATATGCTTTGTCTTACTCAGCATCAATTTAATGCCAGTTGTGTAGCTTTAATTGTAGTAAAATCGATTTTAATTTTAGTTCTATGTCTAAAAGTATATTTGTTAAATAAAATTGATGTCAATTCACCTCTATCCAAGTTTAGGTTTTGACAGATGTGTCAAAACAGAGAATCAAAATATGATAATGTTGTCTTTAATTTGCTTTCATCAGATTGCAAAACTCATGTAGCCCAATTATATATTGAAAATACATATATATTTTTCTGATTCTTGATGCTGTTAATTCCTATTATAATAATCCCTGAACTTACAGATAATGCACATAGATAAAATGTTGAAGTCACTACATCTACCATTTAGGTTCACCCCTGTTTTGTGTCTCTCAAAGTATAGTCCATGCCTCAAAATCATTTGAGGAACTAATTAAAATTGCATGTGACTCCAAACATGTAATCAGATTCTATGAGGGCAGGCTCCAGAAATTGCATAGTAAAATGCATACTAAAATTTGAAATTCACTGCAACATTATGCTCTGCATTTTAGTGACTGTTAGAAATCCTGAGAGAGCAGGTGCTTCTGTGTGATTTCTTTTATTCTTGGGGCAGAAATCCTTCAACAGAGTAGAACACTAGAACAAGAAAAATGCCTTCCGATTAAGCATTAAAGCAATGCTTATTTTAGTGGAATTTGTGAAACAGGGACATTTAAATTAAGCCCTCTTTCCCTGGGAACCATTCAGTTTTCATTGCCCCACTTCTAATAGGCAGCAAGTAGACATGCTGAAGATGATTCAACCTTGGTCTCTTAAGTGTGGCACAACTCTGCCAGAATGTCCCGACTAAGAGGATATCCAACCCATTTAGGAGGCTTGGGAAATTTTTGGTTGCAAAAACCAGAGTTTCTGGTTTCTTTATTCATCTCGTATGATGACAATTTTACCTTTTTTCTTGTCTCTCCAACCTGAAAAAATAATGAAACCTTTAGAAGAGACTTTCTTCACTTTCCCAACACCAAAACTGCACATTTTTCTTTCTCTGCACCAATTTGCTACTTGTTGTCTTCTCAAAAAAGCAAGATGACACCTCACCTATAAAAAGTCAGTCTGGAAACCAACCTCTTACTGCCTTTTTAAGGACTTCTCGCCCTCTATCTCTGCTACTGACCCTTCCTATATTATTAAATTCTTCCTTCTACTGGAGCAAACTAATTTGATATAAAATTTATATCATTCATATTCTACATTTATGAGTAATTTGGATTTATATCATCCATATTTATATCATGAGATTTATACATACAAGTTTTAAAGATTTGTATCTCCAATTGCCCAGTACCCACCTAAAACGTGGATGTTTTACAAACATTGTAATCTTCATGAGTTCAAAACTAAACTACTGGTTTTCCTCTGCATATCCCTTGCTCTTTTGTTTTTGCCTTTTCCAGTAAATGGGACACATGTAGTTAGTTAAGCCAGAAACTCGGTATCTTAAGTTGTATCCTTCACTATTGATATCGACTTCCCAAATAATGTCTCTAAGTCTTCCACTTCTATCCACGCCCACCATCATTGACCACCATCATTATCCTAAATTTTGTTACCTATCTCTTGAGCAATTTAACAGATTCCTCATGGTTTTCCCAATTTTTCTATTACCTCTTCTAATCTATTATTCACCAAGCAGCAGAAATAATTTTTACCAGCATTCTTGCATCTTGCCTTTTTTCCTTTCTATTTTTATTTTTTCTAGCTTGGTTGAGGTATAATTGACAAATAAAAATTTTGTAATTTTAAGGTATACAGCATGGATGTTTTAATATAGGTTTACTTTATAAAATGATCACTACCACCAAGCTAATGAATACATCCATTGCCTCACAAAGTTACCATGCTTTTTGTGGTGAGAACATTTAAGATCTACTGTTTGCAAATTTCAAATGTACAATACGGCACTATTAACCATAGCCTCCAGACCTTACCCATCCTGCATAGCCGTGAATATCTACAACCATTAGCATACTTTGTATTACACATAGAATGAAAGCAAACTTCTTATTGCCTGTAGTACCTTGGACAATATGGACTTGAATTCCCTCTGCAAACTCATCTCAGACCCTTCTCTGCTACATTTGAAACACACTAGTCTCCTTAGTCTTCTGTACATTTTTAGGCCCACTGAACAACTTTGTCAACTCAGGGACTTTTCAAACACTTTTCTGCCTAGAAATCTCTGTTTTGTTGCCTTTATAAGGATTGTTCGATCAGACCTGGAATTGATCTTCAGTTCCTTGGGAAGCCTTTTCTTGTTTATCCCTATTTAAGTTCCCGATATATTTCCTCAGTGCATCTTGGGTGTTTTCTTCTTGGAGTTTATTAAAATTTGCAATTATGCATGGCTTTAAAAATGGTTTATTGTCTCTCTCTCATTAGGCAAAAACCGTCATGGTGCTAGGAATGATGTCTGTTCTCCTGATCAAAAAATATTTGAAGTTTGGCAAAGTACTAAAACAAATGGAGTTGTATTTAAAATAATCCTTTAGGAAATACACTGACTGTCCAGTTAGAAGTCTCATATTGGCAGAAGTCTCTTTGGACATAAAATATAACGTCATAAAGAAACCGTAGCTGATGGGAGGGTAAGACCATGTCTTCTATGTCTTCAACAAGGATCGGTTCCTAGTGTCAAGAATCAGAGGTATGTATGGCTTATTGTGTCTTGATTTAAGCCAATTATATGAGTTTTGTGAGTTTTTTTATTTTTTAAACTGGGAGATTACTGACATGTCAGAACACAGAAGTTTACAAAAATCCTCTAGTCTTTATCGTCTTGAATCTGTATTCACTTAGTTCGTCTCATGGGTGTTCTGATCTTAGACTTGCTATTCTATTTATGTATTATTATTATTTATCCATATTTACAATAAGTATTAAAGTGATTTTTCCAAGTGTCTGTTTTTAGATATCCTATCTGGCCATTTATTCAATAATAGTGAATAACTCCCAGACACTTAACATGATACCAGGCAATAGAAATGCCTGTGATAGTAAGGCCTATTCAGTGCTCCCAGGAGCTTTAAGGCTGTGGGAGAAAAAGGTAAACAACAAAGTGCAGAAGGCTACATAGTGCATAAAGTGTGGAATGATCGCTTCTACATGTAGAAATGGGAGGAATTTTTTTTATAGATTCATAGAGGAAGTGGCCAAAGTAAGACATTTCTTCTGTCCCCCGTTAACCCTGGGCCTGGCTCCCTCACAAACTTTCTTTATTACTCAATTGTATTCCTTTTTTTTCACTTGATTAAAATGACTTTTGAGTTCACTGAGCATGACTATAATCTAATGAACAACATCATTCTTGTTAAAAAAAAATTCCTTGAGAAAAACAGAAAACACATTACTGTTTCACTACTTCACTTAAATAAAAATGATAATTACTTTTAAAAATACAAGGTTTCTATGTAGTTTTCATCATTGAGATTTCTTATTTCTAAATCATCAACCATTTTTCTTTTGTACCTATAAATGTATTTAAATGTACATCAAAAAGATATATATACATTTCAATCTAAACATGAGATTTTATGAATATAATTGTGTTAAGCCAGATTAACATGCATGACAAAGTAAACAAGTAGAAAATAAATGCTAAGCAAATAACTGCAAAGATGGTATACTGAAATTGTAAAATTGTGATAGTGGAATTTTGATGAGTAAAGTTTAAAAAGCCCTGAACTAGATGCTTTTCACGGTCACTTTGAGTTGTAACATTAAATGCTTTTATGAAATCTTGTTTATTTTGGGAGACACTGAAACTTCTGAGGATAAAGTGTATATGGAAATGGTGTCAAAACACTACATCTAGAGATCGCCTAAGAAAGCGGAGAACTTTACCTGAGAGGTGCATTAAATTCCCTAGAATATGAGCATGGCCATTAGGGCAAATATTTGCTCCTACAGGACGGGTGGGGTTAGTAGGGTGAGGGAAAGTAAACTATAATGGCTGCAGATAAAGATTCCCTGAAGGGATACAGAGGTTCCTAGGTCATGAAAATAACTCTCATCACAAAACTAAACTTTTTGGTACAGATTATACTAGTGAAAATACTGAATCATCTTTCTATTCTTCCTGTAGAAAATGGTTCAGAAATCATAATTATATGAAGAAAATTTCAAAAAATAAAGAGCAAAAGAAATAGGAAAAGCATAGAGTTATGTCAGAAAGTCAATGAATAAAAATCATATATGTGTAGATTTTTGAGATGTTTTGTGATATATGTCAGTTTTTTTGGTTATGATTTACTGTGATACCCTTCCTTATTG
The DNA here is from genome assembly GCF_009764315.1 of Trachypithecus francoisi. NCBI lineage: Eukaryota > Metazoa > Chordata > Mammalia > Primates > Cercopithecidae > Trachypithecus > Trachypithecus francoisi. Next base: position 171,430,558 of record NW_022681465.1, on the reverse strand, counting down.
AAAATAAATATTCACCCTTGCATTTAAATTTTTTAGGGGACTCTGAAGTTTAATACATTGTTCAGACTGTAAGTATAACCATGACTTTGTGGTTTTAAGATATGCAATTCAATTAATTTCCCTGGAAAGAAGAACAAGGAATGAACTTCTTTCTTTTTTTTTTTTTTTTTTCTGTTTTGCTTCCAGCAGAATTTCTTTTATTTATGCATGATTGTAACACAAAATTTAAATATTCATTAATTATATGAGTCAAATTTTATTTTGGTAAAAATATCTACATAATGTGAAATATATATGGCATAAAATTTTATTTTGGTAAAATAGTAGCCACTTTATTTCGTAGCGTACAAATTGGTGACATTAATTACATTCACAATATTGTGCAACTGTCATCACTATCTATCTCAAAATGTTTTCATCATCTCAAACCAATACTTAGTAACCATTAAGCAGTATCTCCTTAATGACCTCTCACCTTTGCCCCAGTAACCCCCAGTTTACTTATACATTTTTTAATTCAATATTTCATAAAATTGGAATAATAATAATTGTCCTCTTTTGTCTTGCTTATTTCACTAATATAATGTTTTCAAAGTTCATCCTTGTTGTAACATGCATCAGAGGTATTTCTTTTTATGGCTGAATAATATTCCACTTTGAGCGTATACCACATTTTGATTCATGATTTAACTATTGATAGATAGTTTATTTCCACCTTTTAACTAATGTGTGTAATGCTGAAATAAATATCGATATACAAGCATCTCTTTCTGTACTTGTTTCCAGTTTTGAGGGGTACATATCTGAAGGTGGAATTGCTGGCTCATATGGTTTAACTTTTCAAGGAACGGCCACACTTTTCCATAGCAGCTAGACTGTTTTACATTCATATAAGCAGTGAATGAGAATTTCAGTTTCTCCAACCATTTTTAAAATTATATCTATCCTAATAGGTATAAAATGATATCTTATTATGGTTTGGATTTGCATTTTCCCCACGATTGATGATGTTGAACATCCTTTCATGTGCTTACTGGCTATTTGCATATCTTCTTTGGAGAAATGTCTATTCAAGTCATTTGACCATTTGTCTTCACTGGGTTGTCTTTGTGTTTTTGAGTTTTACGAGTTTTCGTTATATGCTCTGGATATTATCAGATGCATTTATTTTCTACTTGTTTACTTTGTCATGCATGTTAATCTGGCTTAACACAATTATATTCATAAAATCTCATGTTTAGATTGAAATGTATATATATATTTTTGATGTACATTTAAATACATTTATAGGTACAAAAGAAAAATGGTTGATGATTTAGAAATAAGAAATCTCAATGATGAAATCACCCTTATCAGATGTATGATTTGCAAATATGGTTTTCAATTATGAAGGTTTTCTCATTCTATAGGTTGTCTTCTCAACTTCATAATAATGTCCTTTAAGTTACAAAAGTTTTTAGGATTGACGAAGTTTATTTTGTCTTTCGTTACTCATGCTTTCAGAGTAATATCTAAGAACCTATTGCCAAATCTAAATTCATGGAAATTAACACATTTTAGTTTTATAGTTTTATAGTTTTAGTTTTCATACTTAGATCATTGATCCATTTTGAGTTAATCTTTCTATGTGATATGAGGTAGACCTCCAATTTCATCTTTTTTTATGTAGAAACTCAGTTGTCCCAGCACCATCATTTGAAGAGACTGTTATTTACCCATTCAGTGGACTTGGCATTCTTGTCAGAAATAAATTGCCCAGAGATATATGAGTTCGTTTATGGATTTCCAATTCTATTCCATTGATATATATGTGTATCCTATGCCAGTCTTAGGCTCAGTTTTGCTTTCTTTTTTCTTAACCGATTTCCCATTTAGAAAAAAAAAAAAAAAGTGCAGCTTGCTGCCAGCACAGTATTCTTGGGGCAATGGAAAATGATTTAAAGAGGCCTTTCTCTAAGTTACATAAGTGAATAGTCCTCACGACCTGGATCTCTCAGTAATATTATCTGAGGGACTATAAGGATTATTATTTTTTTATGTTTGACTTATGTTTAAGTTTTATCTCTTTTAAAGACATAAGTAATGCCATGTATTTTTCATAATTTTTGTGCATCTATGTTTTCTATGTTTATAAAAATATTTATACAAATCAATGTTGATATGGGGCCTTATTTTTTACAGGGCATGTGTCTTGAAGTTAGAAGTAATATTCAGTCTCAACTTTCCTCCACTAGATTTGTTAGTTCTCCAAAAATAATGATAGAGATGAACCAGAAAAAGAAAGAACTGAAAGCTGAGAGAGGTCTGCCTTCATGGAAAGGAGAGAGAGACTCCTGCCAGACTTGATGGGGAGGCTGTATGAAGCAGGGAAGTGTAATGAAGTTGTACTAGCTCTCTCTCATGAAGAGCACAGAGGATCATACATTTATTTTAAAGGAAGTGAAAAGGCCAGGCGCAGTGGCTTACCCCTGTAATACCAGTGCTTTGAGAGGCCGAGGCAGGTGGATCACCTGAGATTAGGAGTTCGAGACCAGGCTAACATGGTGAAACCCCATGTTTACTAAAAATACAAAACTAGCTGGACGTGGTGGCACATGCCTTTAATCCAAGCTTCTTGGGAGGCTGAGGCAGTAGAATCACTTGAACCTAGGAGGTGGAGGTTGTGGTGAGCAGAGATCACCGCCATTGCAGTCTAGCTTGGTCAACAAGAGTGAAACTATGTTTAACCAAAAAAAAAAAAAAAAAAAAGGAAAGAAAGGAATTGAAAAAAAGGAATGCTAATAGTCTGATAGGTTATCTAACTTGCAAGATCTATCTGAGGAGAGGTACTGAACAAATTAAAATAACAGGGAGAGATCAAGTATGAAAATGACAGTGCGATATCTTTCAAAATAAATTCACCTAGGCTAAAATGAAAATATGCCATAATTACTCAGTTCCTCCATTATTTATTCAAAAATGTATTATCAGTTACTCTACTATGTGCTACATGTTCTAGAAACTGGGGGGTCATAATGATGAATGTACTATGGACAGTCCACATAGAGAGACTGTCATAAAATATATAATTATATGAGCAATCATTTAATTACAATTTCAATAAATATTACAATGGAAGACTGTGCAATGAAAGCATAAAACAGGTGCAAAAATTAATTCTGGACATTTAAGAAAACTGGAGAAAGTGATGCTTATGCTAAACTTGAAGGAGGAGTAGGAGAATCCAGGGGAGAAGGAAGAAGAGGCCTGATTATTCTGAGGTAAAAAGATATTTTTGACATTAAAGCAATGGCAAGGTGCTTAAAGGCAAGGACTTCATGTCTAAAACACCAAAAACAATGACAACAAAAGCCAAAATTGACAAATGGGATCTAACTAAAGAGCTTCTGCACAGCAAAAGAAACTACCATCAGAGTGAATAGGCAACCAACAGAATGGGATAAAATTTTTGCAATCTACTCATCTGACAAAGGGCTAATATCCAGAACCTACAAAGAACTCAAACAAATTTACAAGAAAAAAACAAACAACCGCATCAAAAAGTGGGTCAAGGATGTGAGCAGACAATTCTCAAAAGAAGACATTTATGCAACCAACAGACACATGAAAAAATGCTCATCATCACTAGCCATCAGAGAAATGCAAATCAAAACCACAATGAGATACCATCCCACACCAGTTAGAATGGCAATCATTAAGAAGTCAGGAAACAATAGGTGCTGGAGAGGATGTGGAAAAATAGGAACACTTCTACATTGTTGGTGGGACTGTAAACTAGTTCAACCATTGTGGAAAACAGTGTGGCGATTCCTCAAGGATCTAGAACTAGAAATACCATTTGACCCAGCTATCCCGTTACTGGGGATATACCCAAAGGATTATAAATCATGCCGCTATAAAGACACATGCACACATATGTTTATTGCGACACTATTCACAATAGCAAAGACTTGGAAGCAACCCAAATGTCCATCAGTGACAGACTGGATTAAGAAAATGTGGCACATATACACCATGGAATACTATGCAGCCATAAAAACGGATGAGTTCATGTCCTTTGTAGGGACATGGAGGCAGCTGGAAACCATCATTCTCAGCAAACTATCGCAAGAACAGAAAACCAAACACCGCATGTTCTCACTCATAGGTGGGAATTGAACAATGAGATCACTTGGACACAGGAAGGGGAACCTCACACACCGGGGCCCATTGTGTGGTGGGGGAAGGGGGGAGGGAGAGCATTAGGAGATATACCTAATGTAAATGATGAGTTAATGGGTGCAGCACACCAACATGGCACATGTATGCCTATGCAACAAACCTGCATGTTATGCACATGTACCCTAGAACTTAAACTATAATAAAAAGAAAAAAAAATTCTAAAGAGAGCTCCATAGCTAGACCTAAATACAGTGTAAAATAAAAATAGATTATTCTTAATGTAAAAATAAAACATTTTTGGAGCATACAAAAGCCACAAATCTGCAGTGTGTGTGTGTGTGTGTGTGTGTGTGTGTGTCTACAATGTTACATCCATAACTAGGAAAGACTAGCATGAAAGCCACTTAACTTTAATATGCTGTATCCTCTTGGTGAGGAACTGCCACTTCACATCAGTCTTTTAACTAGCTTTGTGTTTAAAAGGAACAGTTTTAATGGAGTTATTTATTTGGGTCAGAGTTTCTCTACTTTAGATGTAGTTTTAATTTTTAAAGTACTCTTTATTACATAGCTTATTTGTTAAACATTTCTATTATGATTAAGAGATTCCAACAACGTTAAAATGTTGGCTTATTAGTTTTTATTGTAGTTCATTATTTATATAATTTTTTTCTATTTTTATGTAGATTTTTAGGTGAGTAACAGAAAAAAAATGACTCAAATTATCAGACATCAGTGAAGAATTAAAAGTTCTTCCTCAACTTTTATGCATTGGTAGAAGTCTCTCTCTGGTTATTGCCATTTTGAGTCACTGTAGTCTATGCTTGTTGGATATGAATGGGTTTAAAATACAGCTTTAAGTTTTAAAATAGGAGTGCTGAACACTACCTTCTTGTTAATAATATGCCTTTTAAATACTTTGCATGTGAGAGGGCAATTTTCAAGACTAGATTAGAATCTAGGGTAGTATTTTCTGTCATTATGTCTTTCCTAACATTTTATGTGTTATGAAAATAGTCTTCTAATTAAACACATTTGAAAAAACTTATATGAAAAGGCTTTGTTTCTCTTTAATTGTAGATGTTCTCAGAATCCTTAGTGCAGGAATGTATATGGTGAGTATACAATGCAGCCTAATTTGGATCTCAGAAACTGATCTGCACGGAACAGTTATGCAATACTATTTTGGATAATGCTCATCTGTAAAAATATATCTAGATTTTCCAGAAGATTGAGGGAGAGGTGATATATTAAGAAAAAGAGATGAATGAAATTATGAAAACCCAGAAAGAATGACTTCAGGTTTTTTATAAAAGCAGAGCACTGAAGGAGTTAAAATGATGCCACCACAAAATATGCTACCATTCTGGCATATTGACTATTTTGAGTTAAGAGTACTTGAGAAACAGCAGGTGCAACAAGATCACTTTGAGATTCCTTCTCTTTCTTAACAACAGGAGATGGCAGTCCCACATGAAAGATGTCCTCCCTGTACCAGAAAGAAGGCAATATTATTATGACCAAGAACACGAACTTGAAACTCAGAGAATTCTGTACAGAGCTTGTTAGAATAATGTGTATCTTCTTTTAGCCTTCCCAGATAATTTAGTTACTTTTTTCACAACTTCCCACTCTTTGTCAAATTCAATATATAAGTATTCAACTCTAATTGCATCTTTGGGCCTTTATTTCCTTACGAAGGCTCCTGTGCCATATGAAACTTGTATTAACTAAATTTTCATGCTTTTCTCCTGTTGATCTGTCTTATGTAAATTTAATTTCAGGTTTAGGAAAAAAATAACAAACTTAAAAGAGTAAAAGTAAAAATTTACCTCCCCTACAGCACCCAATAATCAGGAAATACGGATAATGTAATGAAGAGCCAAAAAATAAAAATTAAAAAAAAAAGAAAACGTAGTGTTGAACCTAAACTAACTGATGCTCTTTCTAAAATTGGGCTGGTGTATACTTCTTTATATAGAGAAGTCTGCCCTCACCATGTGAATATCAACTCTCCTGCTCTTCCAATCTACTGTGATTAGAAAGGAAAGCAATGTAACATAATTTTAATGGCTTTCACATTGCATAAGTTTGGTTTGACTTCAGGCATGTATATTTAATGCCCATATGTTTTGTTGCTAAATCTCTATGCAGCCCTAGTATTAAAATGTATTATGCATGAAAAGTTCAAATGAAATAAAATAAGACAGAGGGATCTGGATAGAGAACATCCAAGGTTCCTTTGAGAGTAAACTCAAAATACATTATAAGAAAAAGCATAACCTCTGTGATTTTAATATAAAACTAGCAATGTTTTCAAGAAGGGCAATGCCTTTGTTCCTGAAGTCTTGCTTCTGCATTGCATAACTGTAAGATAAAATTTGATCTCACAGCTGCAAATAGAGTTTTGGTTTGAAAGTTTACTTATTTTAACATAAAGACTTCAAAATAACCAGTGAATTGTTCAGAATTTCAAGTAAGCTGCATGCTTTTCTGGGTGAATAGTATTTTAAAATTCTCAGTATTATATCTTCTGTGAAAGTCATTCAAAATTACAAATTTCAAGTAGGCTATAAACTAGATTGCAATTCTTTTAGAATACAAAATAAGAGTTTTAAAGTTTTTACTAGCTAACTATACTGATAATATAATAAATATAAGTTATATAAAACTTTTTTGTTTAATAAACAAGTCTCTTCTACTGAGAGGTGAATTTAAGGTTGCTGTGTATGTGGCCAACAAACATGTGAGAAAAAAACTCATCATCACTGATTATTAGAGAAATGCAAATCAAAACCACAGTGAGATACCCTCTCATGCCAATTAGAATGATGATTATTAAAAAGTCAGGAAACAACAGATTCTGGAGAGAATGTGGAGAAGTAGGAATGCTTTTACCCTGTTGGTGGGAGTGTAAATTAATTCAACCATTGTGGAAGACAGTGTGGCAATTCCTCAAGGATCTGGAACCAGACATACCATTTGACCCAACAATCCCATTACTGGGTATATACCCAAAGGATTATAAATCATTCTACTATAAAGACACATGCACACATATGTTTACTGCAGCACTATTTACAATAGCAGACATGGAACCAACCCAAATGCCCATCAATGATAGACTGGATAATGAAAATGTGGCACATATACACCATGGAATACTATGCAGCCATAAAAAAGGATGAGTTCATGTTCTTTGCAGGGACATGAATGAAGCTGGAAACCATCATTCTCAGCAAACTAACACAGGAACAGAAAGTCAAACACCGCATGTTGTCACTCATAAATGGGAGTTGAACAATGAGAATATATGGACATGGGGAGGGGAACATCACACACTGGGGCCTGTCAGGCGGTGGGCGGAAATGGGAGGCATTGCATTAGGACAAATACCTGAGGCATGCAGGGATTAACACCCAGATGACGGGTTGATGGGTGCAGCAAATCACCATGGCACATGTACACCTATGTAACAAACGTTCATGTTCTGCACATGCATTCTAGAAATTAAAGTATAATACAAAAGAAGATTGTTGTGTAAATCCATTCAGTGCTCACTGTCTCTAATTGCTCTTTTATATAATTCAGTATAAAAATAGAATTTATGTCTTATATTTAACTATTTTATAGTTTTGAGAAATTGTCCCTAGAATACAGGGAGAAGAAAAAAGAACTTAATGTAAAACAACATTTTTTCACTTACCATCCTAAATATAACAGTTCAAAGTGTCAACTATTTTTAAACATTTTCATCAGTTATTTTTAAAAGTTGAACCATTCAATTCTTGCATAATAAAACAATATTGGAGTATCATAATGATTCCCCTTTAAGTCTTCCTATTAATCAACTTAGGAGGAATAACTCTGAAGGTTCATTGTTCTTTTCTCATCTTAGTGTAATTCCTCTCTCAATTTCTCTTAGGCATTCAGTGTCCTCCTCTTCCCCCCGCTCCTTGGACTCTACTATCATGAATGTATCCATAACTTGTTATTCATGCAAAAGTATAAATAAAGTTTAACAACCCATAATTTTACAGAGCATTAAATCATCAGAGTAGATTTATTTTGGAGACATTGTAGGCATCAGCCAGGAAAGTTTATGCATATATTGGTAACTTATCTCTAAAATGTTATATATATTTTATATTTTTATAGAATTCTAGCAATCTTTCAAGCCAGGATTCCTGATTTTCCTGAGGGTAAGAAACTTGTTAGGTCTTTTATAGCCATCCCTATGGCTCTAAAGATTTGACATCCTCTTCTAACTGACTATAGTGATTTCTGAACCTTGGAAAGTCATTTCCAGTATCTAATGAGGTTTTTCTCTCTTAAGACCCCATAGCCTTAAGATCCTCCAGTTCCTATGGCCCTTCCACAAGGGTGGGCTGAATTCTCCAGTGTGGTTTCATTATAATAGAAAATTATAACAATAAAGTTTACCAGTGGGAATATTTTATGCATGAAAACCTATTTGTTTTTATTCATATATAAACCATGTATGTATTTTTTTCTGTAGATATAAAAAAAGCAAATTAGCCTTTGGTCAATGTACTTGGAGGTGTGCTTTTCCAGGGTTCACAGTTCCCTGGCTAGAGTACAGTGGAGAAAACTCAATAACTGTAAGGATTAGAACTGGGCATATATGAGGCCTGGAAAGAAAGCTAGTTCCTTATATATTTCTCATGCTGTCACTCATTAGCTGACTCAAATCATTTTAGCAAGTTTTTCCTTTCCTTCCTGAGAGCTCAACCTACTTTCCTGCTTTGAGAAACCTTACCTTAGAATTGTAAGCATGAGCATAGAGAATGAGAACGAGAGGAAGGTGGGAAGTGACCTCATTTGAAGAGAGGATGAACAGTGAAAGAAGAAAATAGCTAAGTGCTGCTTTTCCTAAATACTTTTATTCTTCCTTGGTTTCTTCTTCCCAGGGCTCCTATTCGCCAAGGAACTCTTCATTCTTGATCAATGATGATATCAGCAGTGTAATGCTCACAACACCGATCATTAGGCATAATTTGAGTGTTCCTGCTGTCTGCAGTTTGATGTTTATTTTTACCTGAGGACTAGATATATTCTTAATCATTTCCTCTTTTGAAATGCTGTGTAGAAAGCAAAATAAACTAAAATATTGATTCAAATGGAGTTTAATCTTCAGAGTTCTTCCAAGGCAGTACCTGGCTCATTAGAATCTTTTTGATACAGACTCTGGGATGGCAGACTAAACATGTTAGAAGTGGTAGGTAGGCATTTAAAAGCTAAATGATCCAATTGCAATTGGTTTGTCCCAGATAGCTGGAGGCCTTGGGAGCAAAAGCATACTATTCTAGTGGCACTTGCTTTGTTTTAGGAGATTAAGCACCAGAAACAAAATTGGCAGGGAAACATCAAATAAAAATTCTAGAAACAGCATTTCAAGTCAATTGGGTAAAAAGAGCAAATGAAGAAATCATATCATAATTACTTAATCACCAGTGGCTTGTGGACTCAGCATATTAATTAAAACATATTTTGAACCTTAGGCAAATCAAATATTTATAGAAAGAGTGAACAATTCTAAGTCTCATTTATTCTCTTTGTTTTGCATGAGAATATAGGTTAGCAAGATCAAGCCCAGGTTATACCTGTCAGTTGAATAAATACCTGTTTTTCTGTTAGAAAGATGAAGGTGGAAAATTTTAATAAATTTGGGTAAAACAATATTCACTTGAACTCGGGAGGTGGAGCTTGCAGTGAGCCGAGATCGCGCCACTGCACACCAGCCTGAGGACAGAGCAAGCCAAGCCTCTGTCTCAAAAAAAAAAAAAAAAAAAAGAGAGAGAGAGAGAGAGAAAGACATTTAAAATATAGTTTAGATTATAAGGTAAACAGAAGAGAAGAGCAAAGATAAAACACAGCTGTCTTATTTTTTAATAAGGTTATATTTTTTTCCTGCTATTGAGTTGCTTGAGTTATTTATATAATTTGGGTATTAACTCCTTATGTAAAATATTTCCTTCTATTCTGTAGGTTATCTCTGCTTTGTTGATTTACTTTTGCTGTGCATTTTAGTTCATTGCAATCCCATTTGTCTATTTTTGCTTTTGTTGCCTGTGCTTTTGGAGTCATATCCAAAAAATTATTGCCCAGACCATTGTCATGGAGGATTTTCTCTGTTTTCTTCTAATGGTTTCATAGTTTCCAGTCTTAATCAATTAAAGCCTTTAATCCGTTTTGACACCTCTCAAAAGAAGATATATAAATGGCCAATAGGTATATTAAAGATGCTAATCATCAGGGAAATGCAAATTAAAACCACAATGAGATATCCCTTCATTCCTGTTAGAATGGTTATGAAAAAGAGGAAAGATGAAAAATATTGGCGAGAATGTAAAGAAAAGGGAACAAACCCTTGTGTACTGTTGTGGGAAAGTCAATTAGTATAGTCATTTAAAAAACTACATGGAGGTTCCTCAAAACATAAAAATAAGACTACAGCATAATTCAGCAATCCCATTACTGGGTATATATCCAAGGAAAATAAAATCAACAGATACCTGTATTCCTCTATTTATTTCAGCATTATTCATAATAGCCAATATATGGAATCAACTTAAGTATCCATTAAGGAATGAATGGGTAAGCAAAATGTATGTGTATATATATATATGTGTGTGTGTATATATATACACACACATATATCTTATTGTATATGCTTTGTATACAAAAATATTATTTTGCCATAAAATAAGGAAATCCTGTTATTCGCATCAACATAGATAAATCTGGAGAATATTAATGTGAACTGAAGTAAGCCAAGCACAGACAGACAAATAACTAATGATCTCACTCATATGTGGAGTCTTAAAAAGTTGGTCTTACAGAGGTAGAGAGTAGAATGGTGATTACCACAGGCTAGGGTAATTGAGAGGGGTGTTGGGGAGTTGTTGCTCAAAAGATACAGAATTTTTGTTAGATAGGAAGAATAAGTTCAGAGAACTATTGTACAGCATGGTGACTATAGTTAATAATAATATACAGTATTCTTGAAAAATGTTGAGAGTGTACGTTGTGTTATTTTTTAAAAATATAACTATATGAGTTCATACATATGTTAATTAGTTATATTTAGTCACTCCACAAGCTGTATGTATTTCAAAACATTATATTGTACACAATAAATGTATAGTTTTATCTGTGGATTAAAAAATGGTCAGTTAAAAAAATACAAAGTTCCTCTCTCTTATTTTCTAGTATTAATTTCTCTTGCTATCTTAGGTTCAAGGTTGGAGAATCTAAGTGCCACTTCCTTGGGGGGAAGTAAACTAAACGTGATGTTCTAGCTCTAAGTTAATCACTACATTTTTGTTACTTGGTAGAACATAAAACTCTTATCCCAAACCTATTTTCATTTATTTGTACAGTGAGTACAATCAAGATATACTGAGTTCAATATATTATTGACTTTTATTAGTTGTATGACTTCAGGCAAGAGATGACATCTCTTTGAGCCTTTTTCCTCAATACAAAACGAGAATGATAATATCTTCCTCTTAAGTTCCATGAGAAGGATATAAAAATGACTTAAGACAGCATATGAAAAGAATTTGGACCTAGATCCTCAGTAAACTTCATTCCCGAGAAAGCTTATTTAATTTCAAGGTGATAAACTAATTTTAAATACATTAAAAAAGAATAATTATCTGAAAAAAAACCCCACAATATTCCACTGGCACCAATGGAGCAAAGAAACTAATTGAAATGATTGCTATTATTCATAATACATTTAAGAAGAACTTATTTGAAAAACTCAATGCATAACTGAAAAAGTATTGTATTTTTGAATCTTCCAATAAGTTCATGGTCATTTGCAAATAATTTTAAATATTACAAATGCTTTGCAAAGGAACTGGTGAGTAAAAACCCATTCATTTTATCAGACAAGGACACCTCTATACAGAGCTTAGTAATTTCCATCAGAAATTATCAGAAAACCTGTAAGTAAATAAAAGTCTGTGACTTTTTGGATCATGAAATATCAGATGGTAAAGGTTAAAGTCATAAGAATAATACTTTTTGTGTAATTCTGACTGTTCTGAAGATGTAATGGCCTATCTCATGCTACTGGACTTTGATGGTAGTAAAAATTGAGAAAAAATAACTGCAAAATGTGATACTAATTTGCATACAGATGTGCCTACAGCTTATAAATATAAATACAAGCCTTCATATGACACACTTCTGTGTTAAGCTACTTGAGACCAAAGCTGCCTTATAAACCACTCAGAAAGGTAGGTCTGTTGTGAAATTGTTGTATAGCAGATGTTTCACATTGTTACCAGGGGAGTGGGAGGACAATTTACAAGAACCCCATTTAGTCTCAGCAGCTCTCTTCCTTATACTGTTCTCAGACAACCATATATTGATTTGCAAAATGTAGAGTTGTTTCAGAGATAAACAACTGTGTTGTCAAAATGTGTAGTCAAATAGTTTAATTTGGTTTAGGATTTTTGGAATATAAATGATCTTTGTAAATACTTCAATTCTTTGTTTGCGAATCTATTTTCATTTTATATGCTTATTCACATTAAAGAGATTATTTTGAAGTATCAGCTTGTAAGTAATTTCTTCTTGCCACACTGGATGTGAAGAGAGGGAGAAATAAGCTTGACACTCCTACTTGTAATACTGGTAGCAGAAACTCTGACACATACAATAAGAATGTGTACTTCTCATGCTACAGCAACAGTATCAGCTGGGGATTTGTTTGAGATGTGAATTACCAGGCTCCAGTCAGAGTGAATCAGGAACTCTGAAGGTGGGGACTGACAAATTGTTCCCTATCTAGCCCTCCAGGTGATTTTAATGCATGCTAGCTACAGTTTGCCAACAATTGTTCTAAAGGATAGGAATTCTATTACAATAAAAACCGTGAAAATAGGATTACATGATAAATATTTAAAATACTATGAAAGAAATAAAAGAGGATATTGATTGAATCACCAAAAATTATAATTAATATGAAGTTCAGCTCTCATTTATGTATGTTGCAGAGGCTAAGAGCCAATTAAAATCTCAATGTTATTTATTTTCTATATCCATTCACTGCCTGTTCATGAAATGCACATAATTTTATACAATCCCAAAACACACACACACATGCACAACCTCAGTGTGTGTCTGTGTGTATGAGTGTGAGCATGCATAAAGAATTCAAATAGGAGTTACTTTTGACTCTGCATTGTTCTGAACTAGCTGTGCAATTCTTGCCTTGATTTTTGAAAAAAAAATCTGTCAAATATTCTTTCACAGGCATCTGAAATACGTTAATGAACAGGAGAAAGAGGCAGTTGTCAAAGATATGGCAAGTATAATTTGAGTTTCTTTTTTCATCTTTTATACAAAGAGATTTTCTAGTTAGCCTTGGAAATATTTTAGCCAGTAAATTAGAAAAAATTAAAATATTGAGATAGGTCTTTTTAAAAAAAAAAACTTTTGAAAACATAGCATGCACTTAATTTTACAGTCAGGTTACACAATTCTAACTTGATGGGAGGTTAAATGGTATTGGGAAATCATATTGCACGTAATTTAATTTTTCACAAATGTATATTTGCTGATAATTGGCTTCTGTAACAACATCTTGCATAAAATAAGGTTTATGTAAACAAACTTGATTTCAAGTCAAAATATCCTTTGAAACAGAATAATAGTTTTATATCATTTATTATCAGGTTTTCTTACTGTTAACGGAAATGAGAGAGGATTGAGTAAAGTTGAAATCAGGTTTTGTTAAATTTTTTGTTTTGAAATAATTTTAAAATGTAGACACTAGTTGCAAAGATAGTACAGAGAGTTTCAGTACATCCCGTCACTGGGTTTCCGTTAATATTAGTAGCTTACATAATTATGCTACATTCATCAAAATTAAGAAATTAACATTGTTATAATGCTATAATTAAACCACAGGCTTAATTTAGATTTCAAGTTTTCCTGCTAATGTCCTTTTTGTGTTCTAAGATTCAATTCAAGATGTCATGTTTCATTTAGTTGTCATAAAGTGCTTATTGTCCTCAGATCCATGGCAGTTTCTCAGTTTTTCCTTGTTTGTCATTATGTTGACACTTTTGAGGAGTAATGAGTAGATTCTTTTCTAGTAGTCTCTCACTTTAGGTTTTTGTGATGTTTTCGCGTGGGTACATGATAAACATGAGTTCATTCTGATTGCTCTGACTCTAATTCTATGCCTCAGTCATTCCAACCTCCATCCCACTCCCTTCCTTATTTGTAGCATTTTTCTCAGATAAGGAGAAACCAGACTCCAAATATCCACAATTTGTTTTTTCAACCCTAGTATACAAGTAATGAATTCTAGAAACGCTATCCTTTATCCCTGTAAAAGAAAATTTGCCATCTAGACTATAGTGCTTATGAAAATTCCTTCTGTGTCTAGCCTTACAGCACCAGTTAAAATATTGTTTGCTAAACTTGCTAGTCAGTGCCTTTTTGCTCACACCTTTTATACATAGTGGTAAAACAATTAGCTGTTTTTAAGGAGTAAAATAGTGATTCAATTCTGTTATTTCCAGTTTTCCTTGCATTTCTAATTTGTAATGCTAGTTTTCATATGCAAAGCTTCCGGATATCAGTGGATCTCTTTCTAGGCTGTCTACTTTGCATGTTGTTATATTTTGTTTATCATTTAAATGAAGATTCTTAAAACTTTAAATACAACCTTATAAATAGTTTGATATAGTAGGGTATATTTTCCTTTCTTCTCCTTATTTTAGTTACATGACTTTGATAAGTAGCTTTAAATTTTTTATGGCAAACCCAATTTAGAATTTGATAGAATTTATTTTATGAATATTTTTATTTTTATTGGATAGTTTTCCCATCCATTAAGATAGTATATTCTTATATTTTAAATCTTCCTTGATGTCCTTCCATAAAATTTTATACATTTTTTAATAAATTCTTTCATGACTTTGTTAGTCTTATTTCATTACTCTCCAGTTTTTATTTCTATTATAATAAACTTAAAAACTTCTATTTCCTAAATGTTTCTAACTGGGTTATTAAAAATGATTAATTTTTATACTACAAACTTTCATGCACTTATTCAATAAAGGTCACCTACTAATTGTAATAAGTAGTCAGTAGATTCACTTGGATTTTATGTGAATACATCACACATTTAGTGAACAATGACACCTTTGTTTCTGCCATTCTAATCCTCAAATCAATATCCCTCTCAATATTCCTCTCTCTTTGTCTTTCTCTTTTTCTGTCTTTCTCCGAATGGTTGTATTATCTATGTTTTGTCGTCCAACATAAATGATAATTATAATGCAGGCATCCACATCTTGCTCCTAACTGTTAAAAGATGTCGTCTAACATTTCACCTTTACATGTGATGTTATCTTTTTTGACAGATGTTCTTTATTGAGTTAAATGAATTAAGCTGCTTCCTTTTTCACTAAGATTTCATTTTTTAAAAATCATGAATTATTACATTTTAATCAAAATTATTTTGTGCATCTATTAAGACGATCATTTGTCTTTTTATTGTTTTTGGCTCAATTTGGTGAATTACACCAAAGGATTGCCTAAAGCTTAAAAATCCATTATATTGTTATGCTGTACTTTGTTCTTATTCCCTGTAATTATTTTTCTATATTCCTGGATTTAGATTGCTAATAATTTATTTAGAATTTTGCATAAAAATTCATAGTAACATTGAAAATGTTCCTTTTGTTGTATATATCCTATTTTACATCAGTATAATACAGTTCTTACAAAATTACTTGAAGAATTACAGATTTCAAAGAGTAAAATGAGAAATTTTCAGTTTCGTCTTGAAGGACTCTGAAATAGGGAAGACTGGCACAAAGATAGGATGTAAAAGTAGTCAGAATTTAGATGCTGCCCCTGGAATTGGGGAGTAGAGTTACAAAAAAATACACATAAGTATGAATTTTGTTCACACACTTGAATTTGTGAATGAAGATCTTAAGCTGATACACAAATAACTGGAGAAGTGTGTATGCAGGTCTGTATATGTGAGAGAGTGTGTGTGTGTGAGAGAGAGAGAGAGAGAGAGAGAGAGAGAGACAGAGAGAGAGAGAGGGAGAGAGAGGCTGATTTGGGAAGACATGAAATAAAGATGAGAAATTGTAGACATGTGGAAATGTAGGATAGAAAGATCAGGAGAATAATACAAATGAAAACTGAATTAATTAGTATGTAAAGAGAGCCTATCAAGGATTCATACTGGTGGAATTTTTAAAAATTATTCCTCCACCATTGAGTAAGACTCTCTCATAGAATAAATAAACATTATTTTTGTAAAGTATTTATTTTAAAATTGTGATTGTTGCCCTTTTAACAATATGGCACAATTTATTATTAATTCTTTGAATTTGTACCTGGTCAAATCCCAGTGACTTTGCAACTGCAGTCATGCATAATGTAACTACAGATATGCATTCTAAGAAATGTGTTATTAGGTGATTTCATGATAGTGTGTCCTTACAGTGTACTTACACAAACCTAGATGATATAGCCTACTACACACCTGTGCTGTATGATATATAGCCTTTTGCTCCTAAACTACAAACCTATACAGCATGTTACTGCACCGAGCACCACAGGCAATTGTAACACTATGGTAAGTATTTATGTATCTAAATATATCTAAATATAGAAAAGGTACACTAAAAATACAAGATAGAAGATAAAAAATGGAACCCCTCTATAGGGCACTGATATGTTTTGTCTGTGTCCCCACCCAAATCTCATCTTGAATTCCCACATGTTGTGGGAAGGACCCGGTGGGAGGTAATCGAATCATGGGGCAGGTCTTTCCCACGCTGTTCTTGTGATGGTTAGTAAGTCTTACTAGATCTCATGGTTTTATAAGCCGGAGTTTTCGTGCACAATCTCTCTCTTTGCCTGCTGCCATCCACGTAATACGTGACTTGCTCCTCCTTGCCTTCTGCCATGACTGTGACGCTTCCCCAGCCATGTGGAACTGTAAGTCCAATTAAACCTTTTTCTTTTGTAAATTTTGTAAATTGCCTAGTCTCGGGTATGTCTTTTTGTTTTGTTTTGTTTTCAACTTCAACTTTTATAGACATTGTTCTGTTTCAAGTCCCAGATAGGTGGCTCACTTTGCCATGTGCCCAGGTTCTGCATTTACTTCTAAAATTATTACACACAATTTCAGTTCTGGGAATGACTGGGTTGATGAGAAGAAATAATCAACTTTTGTGTTTTCAATTTGTCCTAATACAGAATATAATGTACCTAATAATATTATAGCCATATCATATCTGCTTCATATTTAGCTAAACAAAATTTTGATGGAAAAAGAAAATACCCTTATGATTTTTAAATAAAATAAAATAATTAAAATAAGATTTGAAATTAGATGTTTGATTTGTTGAATTATTGGGAAAACCAAAGGATAGCCAGTTGCCTTTATCTGCAGGGTGAAAACAGACTAACACAGGCACTTAAAATCAATGGAGCTTACAGGACAGCAAGTTGCTCTGGGTGAGTCAGTGAGTGAGTGGGGAGCAAACGTGAAGGCCCAGGATATTACTGTGTACTACCGTAGACTTTATACACACTGTGCACTTAGGATACGTTAAATTTACCAAAAAATTTCTATTTTTTCAATGATAAAATAACCTTAGCTTATTGTAACCTTTTCACTTTACAACTTTTAAATTTTTATTATTGTAAATTTTTACTTTACAACATTTTTTTTTTTTTTTTTTTTTTGAGAGGGAGTCTGGCTCTGTCGCCCAGGCTGGAGGTCAGTGGCCGGATCTCAGCTCACTGCAAGCTCCGCCTCCCGGGTTTATGCCATTCTCCTGCCTCAGCCTCCCAAGTAGCTGGGACTACAGGCGCCAGCCACCTCGCCCGGCTAGCTTTTTGTATTTTTTAGTAGAGACGGGGTTTCACCGTGTTAGCCAGGATGGTCTCGAACTCCTGACCTTGTGATCCGCCCGTCTCGGCCTCCCAAAGTGCTGGGATTACAGGCTTGAGCCACCGCGCCCGGCCTACAACATTTAAATTTTTTAAAATTCTTGACTGTTTTGTAATAATACAACTTAAAACACAAACACATTGTACAGTTGTATAAAAATATTGTATTTCTCTCTATTCTTATTGTTTAAACTTTTTACATTTTTAAAATTTAAAATTTTATTTTTATTTTACTTAAATTTTTTTTGCTAAAATGTTAGACACAAAAACACACGTTAGCCTAGGTCTGCACAGAGTCAGGATCATCAACTTAGTTTCTTTCACATCCACACGTTTTCCAACTGGAAGGTTTTCAGGAGCAATAATAAAGATGGTGCAGTCATCTCCTATAACAATGCCTTCTTTTGGAATACTTCCTAAATGATCTGCCTAAGGCTATTTTACAGTTAACATTTTTATAAGGAGGAGTACAATCTAGAATAATGACAAAAAGTATAGTATTATAAATATATAAACCATTAACATAGTCATTTATTATCAAGTATTAGGCAGTGTACATAATTGTATGTACTATACATACGACATACATATATACGACTGGCAGTGTAATAGGTTTGTTTTTACACCAGTATCACCACAAACATGTGAGTAATGCATTATGCTACAATATTATGGCAGCTAAGACATCACTAGGCTATGGAAAATTTTTAGCTCCATTATAGTCCAATGGGACCACCACTGGATACATCATCTGTCACTGACTGAAATGTTATGTACCACATAATTGCATCTATTTTGGATGGTCTGCTAAAAAATAAATAGTCATGAAATAAAATGGGAAGAATCAAAGTCATTCTTATGAAATCTATAATGTGAATTATTTAAAAAAAGACAGAAAAAAGAAAGAAATGAAGGAAGGCCTGATAAAAGGGAAACAAGCCATGTCCCTTTGACATACAAATAACATAATTTAAAGTTAACAATAGAAATATATACTAATTATTATTAATACAGTTATTATAACCTTAAAAACTCTATGAATTACTAAAATCATGACAATCAAACTAACTTATTTATCATATTGTATACTGTCCTTGGTGAATAATGCATGTGTACAAAATATTTTTGATTTTTCACCAGTAAGTAAAGTCACTGGTAAAACATTTGTATTTGGCCATCAGAAAGAAACACTTGATTTGTCTGGTATGAAGTAGAGGGCCAAAATGCAATAGGAGATCCACACTCTGTCCTACAGTTCACAAGCAGGCTAGACATTCTTAAACTGTAGTCTTATTAGGAATTTTTTAAAACTACAATAGAAATACAACAAATACAAATAATCTTTGACGATAAGAGAATAAGCTTTCTTTCTTTTGAGGTTCTTTGATGCTACTCCTATTATCATATACACATTTGCACATTTGTCAAGTTTGTGATATGCAATATGTATCTTTCACAGTGCAGTTATGCTAATCTTTTTATTAACATTCCTCAAAAAATATAACTGCCTCTATGCACCAATAAGTAGTATCCCTTGTGTATTAGTCAAGCTTCCTTAGAGAGACAGAACTAGTAAGACACACACACACACACACACACACATATACGTATATGAAGGGGAGTTTATTAAATATTGACTTACATGATCACAAGGTCCCACAATAGGCTGTCTGAAAGCTTGAGGAGCAAGGAGAGTCATTCTGAGTCTCAAAAGTGAAGAACCTGGAGTCCGATGTGTGAGGGCAGGAAGTACCCACCATAGGAGAAAGATGTAGGCTGGGAGGCTAGGCCAGTCTTTCCTTTTCATGTTTTACTGCCTACTTTTTTTTTTTTTTTTTTTTTTTTTTGGAGGCAGAGTCTCGCTCTGTCGCCCGGACTAGAGTGCAGTGGCCGGATCTCAGCTCACTGCAAGCTCCGCCTCCCGGGTTCACGCCATTCTCCTGCCTCAGGCTCCCGAGTAGCTGGGACTACAGGCGCCCGCCACCTCGCCCGGCTAGTTTTTGTATTTTTAGTAGAGATGGGCTTTCACCGTGTTAGCCAGGATGGTCTCGATCTCCTGACCTCGTGATCCGCCCGTCTCGGCCTCTCAAAGTGCTGGGATTACAGGCTTGAGCCACCGCGCCCGGCCTTTTTTTTTTTTTTTAAATGGAGGAACCTCGCTCTGCTGCCCAGGCTGGAGTATAGTGGCCGGATCTCAGCTCACTGCAAGCTCCACCTCCCGGGTTCAGGCCATTCTCCTGCCTCAGCCTCCTGAGTAGCTGGGACCACAAGCGCCCGCCACCATGCCCGGCTAATTTTTTGTGTTTTTAGTAGAGACGGGGTTTCAGCGTGTTAGCCAGGATGGTCTCGATCTCCTGACCTCGTCATCCACCCACTTCGGCCTCCCAAAGTGCTGGGATTACAGGCTTGAGCCGCGTCCGGCCTCTTATATGTTTTCTAATAAGGGATGTCAGTCAAAGAACCAAAATCAAGGGAAAATACAAGGGTTCCATAGTCCTTCAGTATAATTCCATAGTCTAGGTCCCATAGGGCTTCAGTACAGGTTTGTTTACATGGAACAACCCATGTATATGGTTTCTTTAGTATTCCTGTGCATTTTGGTTTTTTATCTTTCAGGATTGCAAATTTATGATTAAAATTTGTTTCTAAAAATGTAAGAATGATGTAGCTTTGGTCATTGTGTAATATGACTAATAGCTGTAAATTGGCATCAGAATAATGTGTTTCAGAAGCTTTTATTATCATAGAGGCTTGTGTTATAATAGTTATATATTTTATACAGTGCCCATATACACTTTGATGCATAAAAAAGCTGTTTATCTGTTAAGGAAAACAACGTCTTATAAAATATAAAGTTAAATATCAAGTCTAGAAATCTTTATAAAAAGCAAGATGCTAAACAGTCCTGTTTCTCCCATACTTTTACATCTTCGTTTAAAGAGACTGTGAGCTAGGCGTGCAATTGTGAATGAAGTGATACATTTTTGTTAACACTTTTGTTTTACTTTTCTGGCTTAAATTTAACGTAACTCACACCTGTCTCATCACATTTGACATAAGACAGAAAACCCAATATTAGTGTTTTTTTCAGGGCTCCTTCCCTAACAAAAACGTTGGAATTAAGTAATGCAGGAAATTGGGAAAACTTCTGTTTTACAGTCCGTTGTGGTCACCAATGAGCTGTTCATTGCTCAAGCCTGGTTAATCTCTTCCAAGGCAGGCAGCCCCATAAATCGTAATGTCTACTTAATCATTGCCAAGTGAGGCTACTCTCTTTTGGTTATAGCTTCCAAAGGTGAGGAGCAGAGTGCTCAGACTGCAGGTATCTATCAGTAGCTGTAACTCACAGGTACCCTCCATTATCTGGGTTTGTCAAGTTATCCACTTTTCTAAAAACCTACTTCACCTTACTTTTCCCTTACTTTTGAAGTCCAGATTCCTTCCTTGTGATTAAATCGTTCCATTTCTTATTAAATTCTTGAAGCCATTCTAAGACATTCCAAAACACCAAATAATTCTCCCAGGTACTAGGGAAGCCCAGATGTCCAAGACCAAAAGTGTGACTCATCGGAGGAGAAGGAGTGGCAGGGCCTAAATTGTTTTTAATGTACAATTTAAAAAAAGCAAGTACAAATTTTCCAGAAGGTGAATATGCAATATTTAAGTCAGCAAACCTTGCTTGGATTTTTCTTAGTAAGCAATAGAATTGCACATTCTGAAGACCCGGGCAAAGGAATGTTCTTCCTAGCGACAATGTGAACAATTAATTAAAATTTTTTTTTTAACAGTGTAAAAAAGAGAGGCAAATGGATTCGAATTGTAACTGAGAGAAAATGCTTATTGGAACACTTTTATGCCACACACTATTTTCAGATTTTATATTTTAATTTTACAATCACAGTCGTCATACTGGTCACCAACGTTCTCTGTTGACCGCTATCGTTTAGGTGATACGGTTTAAATGGCCCTATTTTGATCAGGACATGGTCTCTTTTTTTTTTTCTGGAGTTATAATGTTGTCTATATTTGACAACTTGACATTTTCTCTAATATGTCCTGCCTTTTCTTCAAATTTAATAAGCCAAAAACTAAATGTATTGTCATTTTTCTCAAGGCATCCCTTTTGACATTCTTTTTTCTAGGCCTGGGCCAATAATCACCCAGTAACTCATGCTGAGAATTCAGTCATTGTTGAAGTGTTTCTATATAGTTGAACTGCATATCAAGTACAGTACTTAAGTACAGAGTATAATTGATTTTTCTTTTTTCTTCCGACCACCACCAACACTGTTATAACTTCTGATTTGGGCACTTATTGTTTCATGTCTAGATTATTGTGATTGTCTCTTTAGTTTCCATTTTGTTTTTTGTTTTTATTTTTTCCTATTTCTGCTCCTAAGAGACTCTATTGTGGCCACTTGGTATTTATTCCTAAATTCTTACAGCTTTCCTTAGTTAATGTCACTTCCTTACTTAAGATCATTAATATATATATACACACACATATATTATATATATAATGATTATGATATAATATATACTTATATATAATGCTTATGATATATATGATATATATAATGCTTATGATAAATATATATATTATATATATATAATGCTCATGATAACAATTGCTTCAATTTGACCATCCAAGACCTATGATCTGGGTTCATTTCCCTTCTAGATTCAGTTACACAAAACCCACTGTCAAACTCTTCCTTTCTTAACTTGATGCCCTTTTCTTAGAATGCTGTCGGAACTCCTTTCTGCCTGTCAAAATTCTACCATTTTTTTGAGGCCTAGTTTTAGTCTCACCATTTTTATTTCCTTCCCCTGATGTGCCTACCATTTGTTATCTTCTTCCATGTGTACTCTTACCTGTATTTCTTATATTATTCATTTGACGTATAACACCAATTGATTTGCATTTTATTTTATTTTGTTTGGTTAGGATTTTTTTTCCATTTTTTTCATCTAAAGCAGATTTACATTTAAAATTGCAATCTAAGCTATGTAGATATATAATTTCATTTGTTTTCTTTATATCAAAACTAGCATTGCTTCAAACTGAGCCAAGTTTTGGAGTTCACATCCCTCTAATGAATCATCTATTGAGTCTCAATAATCAGCCACCTTTTGTAGTAGGAAAGCCCCAGGAAATTATTGTAGATTTCTCCATGACTTTCTGGAAGTGTTTGAGAGTAAGGATGGGGATGGTGCTGCCATTGTGTCTGCTTTACTGTGGCCAGCTCATACTGACAGGTATATAAATGCATGGCCATGAATGCAGTGGCTCATGCCTGTAATCCCAGCACTTTGGAGGCCAAGGTGGGTGGATCACCTGAGGTCAGGAGTTCAAGACTAACCTGGCTAACATGGGGAAACTCTGTCTCTACTAAAAATACAAAAATTAGTCAGGTGTGGTGGCGGGCACCTGTAATCCTAGCTACTCAGGAGGCTGAGGCAGGAGAATTGCTTGAATCTGGGAGGCAGAGGTTGCAGTGAGCCGAGATGGTGCCATTGCACTCCAGCCTGGGTGAAAGAGTGATAGTCCATCTCAAAAAACAACCAAACAAAACAAACAAAGAAAAAAACAAATGCATGGCCACTTCCTCTCAGCTTTCCAAGGAGAAAGTGACAGAATCATCCCAGTGCAGCAGATCCAGCTTATGTGCCTCCTCAGACTCTTGGTCTTCTCTGCCTCTCAGCATTCAGCAGCCTTCTTTATATCAGCTATAGCCAAGGCCTAACAGTTCTGTGTGTGTTTGCTCTGCTTGCTACCTATGACTTACCACTACCTGTGAACTGAAGTCTCTCATAATTGCTCTCACTTCTGGACTCAGAGCCAACACTACACTATTAGACTTTTCACGAAACTACCAAAGCGGTGAGATGACACAATTTGGAAGTGTGGGTTAGCTATCTTCCCATAGAGAGAATGGAACACTAGAGGAAGCTGTGCAAATAAACTTGATTCCAATTTTTCCTCCCTGTGAAGAACGTCTGTAAGGCATGGTTTCTCAGTGGGGTTTGTCCAGAAATGGCCCTCACAGCTGAGTGGACACATTAGCCGAAGAGACAGCTCACTGAAGCATGAAGCAGCAGTCTTCACGGTGTCATGAAGTAACAGGATGAGCTGCCTAACTCGTGTATTTTTCCTCTCTTGTAGATCTCTGAGTTTCTACCTTCCCAAGAAAGCATCATATTTATTCTCTCCTTCAGGATGGTTTATTAGAAAATCTTGGCTAAGTCACCTCATAACCTGGTGTCCTGAACTTAATTGGAGGGTTTTGTTATAGCACTGTGGGGTTTAAAATTTGAAGAAACGTCAGAATCAGGCTCCACATAGAAGTACAAACTCTCTAGTCCTCTCTAAGGCCTTAAAGTCTAGTAGAGAGTTTTCTCTTCTTTCTGTTTAATTCTCTAATTTTCGCTTTGTGTTTGGAACCACCAAATGTGTTCTTATTTTGATAAAATCTGGGTCTTTTAAATGAGTGCACTGCTCTCCAGACTATTATTTCTGACAAAAGCTTTTAAAATTCTATTGTGAAAGTCAAGTCTGAGCTATTAATGTTTTTGCTCTGGGCAGCGCCTTCTTTCTTCCTGAATTATGGATACTACTGGCTCTCTGTGCTCAGAAATCACATTTCAGCAAGAAAATATAAAACCTTATTTGTCCCTTCAGAAACATGATTTCACTAAACGTTATGTCGACTTGGTATGTCTGCTCCTGGTACCCCAACCCTGTCTGACTCTCGCTCAGTCAAATCATATGTATGACTCTTCATGCATCTGTCACACTGGAAAATAATGCTAAAGTGAAGCTGTAACCAAAGTTTTGAGAATTCTAGTAAAGAGAGTTTAATTTTGCTCCTACAGAGCAAGACATTCTTTTTCTTGATCTTTAGGAGAAAATAGAGCATTATTTGCCCTAAATAATAAGTATGATGTTAACACAGTAAGAACAGAGAGCATGCCTTTCTCTTCACCTCATTGCTATCAAACAGGAAAAGGGTTATTCGATTATTCTAGCAGATCAGAACAGATGATTCATTTTCTTCATGATCGTCAACAAGCCCAAGACTCTGTTACACATTAAAATTAATTTTGCTAAAGCTCAGTCAAGAATGACAATATGAAAGTAATATCTGCTCCACTCTGATCTTGTGTTGGGCTATGTAGGCAACAAGGAATAAAAATGATGAGGTATCAGTGCTTACTGCAGTGAGCTCAAATTGGCTTGCAGGGTGACTACTTCTATCTGACTTCTTATTTTTCTAAAACCTTGAATGACTCCTAATGTGTGCATGTGTGTGCATGTTTGTGATTGCAAGGTTGGTAGACACAACCATGAGCAGTAGAGCCTTGGGAAAGGGGTCAGTGGTGATTATTTATGCAGAATTGTTCAGGCCTGGCCCTACACCACAAACAGCTTGCTCTCCTCATACTCATTTTCACATTGTACAATGCAGCGGGGAAGGAAGTCTGCTTATAAGGTAAATTGTCCTATTTTAAGCTTTCTTTCTCTTAGACATGTAGAAATGAGCCACATTCTAGGACCTGACTCAATAATTCCATCATTTCTACCAGGAAGTCCTTAAAAAACAGCTACTCAACTAGGGAGACTTATAACATTCTTTTAAAAGTATTAGTCATCATATGCTAATATTGAATGAACTTTCCAATTCTGTGTAGTACTTTTTATTGCTAATGCTTCAGGCAAGAATGTGGCCTCTTGTTTAAAGAGACTAAAAAGACTATTGAAGAATAAGGATCCAGACAGTCTAACCTAATTTTCTACTGTATCAATTGGAGCAGATGTCACAAAACTCAATATTCGTAGTGATTTGGCTTTATTTTATGAAAACCGGTAAAGAAATGCAATGTAAGAACTGAAAAGGAAATGGTTTTTATTTTAAATAACTTTGCAATGAAACACAATAAAACACAAGCATAATTTATACCTTTCTTTGACAAATTATTATACTTTGTTATATAAATCCCAGCCTGTACTAAGAATTTCTTAACATATACTCATGATTACTCCTGTATACAAAACATAAAATTATTTCTCATGAAAAGACTCATTTAATTTTGGGCTGGGGCAATAGGGCTTGCTATTCCTTCACTGTTAGGTAACTTAGATATAATTTCAGGAAATGATGATAATATTCTGAAAGCTACATGGCAAAAAGAAATAATTCCTGCCGTTTGTACAACAAATCGTTCAATACCTGACAGTGCAGCCTCTTTGAACTCTCTCTAACTTTTATTTTAGAGATTCTGTCAAAGCAAACAATAGGCATGGTCCTGGTCTTCAATCACTTTAGATAAGTGCATTCTCAGTGACAGACTGTGTAGCTTTATTCGACGAAACAGCAAGAACATGTTCTCTTTCTTATTTGAAATTCTAGGAACAGCTGGAGACTATTTTCCCCCTTTTCCAAAGTCATCTGCCCCTGACCTGGTGAGACTAGCGAAGTATTTCTTCATTTAGACACTAGAGTGGGAATTGTCAAACTTTTTATCTAAAGAACTAGATAATAAATATTTCAGGCTTTGCAGGCCACTTGGTCTCTCTCACAACTACCCAACTCTGACCTTGTAGTTCAAAAGAAACTATTGGCAATATGTAAATGAATAGAGATGGCTGTGTTCCAATAAAACTTTATTGACAAAGTAGAATGTGGGCTGGCCATAGTTTGCTGACCTTTCCTGTAGAGCATTCGTCTATTTTTCAGTTTATATCTTGTCAGTTCCATGAAAAACTTGCTAACGAAACTGAAAAAAAACCCCACTACACACATTTTACACTCCTTTTTCTAGATTTTATTTCTAATCAACATAATAATACCAAAGTGAGGAGTATTTGTCACTCTAGCAAGAAGTAATCTCTTTCCCCTCTTGGATATAAACATGAGTTATGTTTGAACAACATCTGAAAGATAAAGGACTTTAAGTAAAATGCACCTAAAGCGATGTACTGTTAAGAATCAGACTTGTTTAGGGCAAACTGGAAAATAGATACAGAACCAGTTGAATTGTTGGTACAAGATCCTAGCTGACACTCATTGGTCCAGTATGAAGTGCCAGCCATAAGACTCCTTTCTTAAGTTATATTTGATGGTGACAGGCTATGTAATAACTTGCATATACTTAGCTGAAAGGTTGCCTGCCTCTTAGCGAGGGTCACCACGGGAAGAAAATAGCTCACTTTAGAAGGAAGTAGGACTAATAATAAACTATTCTAATAGTTACTATTTATTGAACATCTATACTAGGTTTTGTAGGAATATAATCTCACTTAATTTTCAGAGTAACTCTTTAAAGTAATTATTGGGAGCCTTCATTAGGTGAAGGAGAAAAAAAGTCCTAATGAAGCCAATGGCTTGGTCCTAATGAGCCAAAAGAATGATGAATTTAGGTTCAACCTAAATTACAACTTCAAAATGGAAAATAGCACATGGTTGCTCTTCAATGTCTGGTAGTGATGGAAGCCATAGCAATAGGATATCTTAAGGACTCTAGCATCCTAGACAATAGTTAGAGACAGAGGGACAAAGATCCTGTGGGGAAAGGAATTGGCAAGGACTATAGGTTCAGAGAAAGATTCCCAATCTATCAATAAGTAGGCAGTTACACAGATATTTTGGAGAGTCTGTGAATTTGTGTAACTAAATATCCTGGCTTGCCTAAGACTGAAGAGTTTCCTGGAACATAAAAGTCGGTGCTAAAACCAGAAGAGTCCCCGGAAACCCAGGAGGAGTGTATTAAGATGCTTGGGGCTTACCAGAGCTCATAAGCAGTGCTGTGCTGGAGCTCATTCATGCCTACTCATGAGAGCTGTTTGTTAAATTTTCAGAAATTTGGCAAGCCATTGTGAAGCACTTATTAAAAATTAAATTATATATGTGTATAATTAAATAAATTGTTAAAATAGTAATAAATATTCAAAACTCACTGATTATTAATTTTAGGCTTTTTTCTTCTCTTGTCTATGATCTTCAGCTTACTTACACTTATTGTAACAATCTGTAGGGTGGGAAGACCACATAATGGTGAACTATTTCACATTTCTTTTCAACTCTGCATTTAATGACATTATGCTTTTAGCTTGAAATAGGGAGGTGTTTTCGTGTTTCTCTAGAAGGTGATAGGAGAAAATGCTAATAATGAAGATTGAACCTCAAAATTTATGGTGTCTCTAGCTGTTACAGTGTGAATAGTACAAAAAAGATAAAATATTCTTTAATATTTGAAAGCCATTATTCTTCTCATTAAAAATTAATTCACACCATTGACAAATAAGTATAATTCCAAATGTCTTAATTTTATTGTTTTACTTTTGCCTACTCATTATAGCAAACAAAAATATAACTAACATTGATGTTGCAACTACACTGTCATCAATTTCAACTATATATTGGCAATAAATACAAGAGGTTGTTAAAAGTTAACTAAAACTTTATGTGAGAATCAATTAGCTATATGAAATTGACAATAATGAGTATTGTATATTTTATTATTACTGGTTAATTGTGTGCCATGTATTCTCTAGACCAGCAAAATTTATGATAAACTTGTACCTGAGTATGTATCCATATCAGTAGATTTATATAGCTACAGAGGGCTGGTTGCTAGCCATTTTCCCGTATATTACTGCTTATAAACTACAGGATGGGGAGTAGCAGCAAGAAAAATGCAGATCCAGTAGCCAGTGGGCTTGAGTTTATAATCTACTGGTTGCTTTATTCAGACATGTTCAGGCTCTAGTGGCAGCTAAGTCAGTTTGTGCATTGCATGTTTCCAAGAAGAATTTGGTCTTGAATACAAAGTTCTGATATTAAATAAAAAGATAGCCATCTTTGTGGGTTCATGTTCTTTATGTGCTCTGCTTCAGAAATAAAGTTTCTTTGAATGTTTGTATTTCTACTTAAAAATTTACATTAATTTTTATATTTTTTCCAAAGAGCACTAGATTTTTATTTCCTTAAAAAATCTCTCAAGAGCTGTTTAAAACAAACATTAACTAACTTTTCCTCTGTAAATCTTTGAATAAAGTTGGTGTTCCAATTGAATATATTTTGTTCTATAACAGCTTATTCATGTACACTTGGCATATACTTCTCAAATGTAACCTCATCTGGGAAGTTTTACATAGTTACTCATAAAATCCTCTCCAAATAACTTATGCAGATAATAGAACATTATTCTATGAGGTTTAACATTTTATATAAAAACAAATGAACAAATATTCTCTAGCATCACTGTTAAAGAAAAAACAAAAACACTAATAAAAATACAAAATTATTTAATGAAAAATACATTTTTCTTTAAGGATGTTTAAGGGTCATGCTAATGGTTAATTTTATATTACATAGTTTTAGAAATTTAATTATAATATTTTGGTAAGTTACCTATAAAGATAATATCATCTAATAAATTCTTGAATGATTTATATGATTATATTTTTTACTTACACATATTGTCAAAAATTAAAATTAAATTTTAAAAAGTTATGTTATTCTGACAATATATTCAAGACCCAGATACTGATATTATTGATGACAAAATAAAGCAACATTGCTGAAATACTCTAATATTCTTGTCTCTTTGGCTATCATAGTTTACCCAATTTTGGAAGCGAGTTGTGCCAACAGTAGCAGATAAATGTTCACAAACACAAGTGATTTAGATTATTTCTTGGCACAAAATTGCTTTTTCTCCTTTGACTTGCTGGCGTTAAGTCTTAGGTGTAGGTAACTATATTATTTAGAGCATTTCCAATCTATCCAGCAGAATTCCTTTTGAAAACACATTTTGGTTAGATCCTTAAATTTTGTTCTTTGAGGCACAAGAATTTATACTGCCTCAACATCACAAGCCCTATTGAGGCTTAAAAGCATAAAACTGTCTCCTGCTTTCTGATAACACTATATACACGACTTTAAAAATTAATAGAGTTTATATTTTAGAGCAGTTTTGGATTTACAGGAAATCAATCTGCCTAGAGATTTTAATGTTGGGTATTTATGCTTTGGTAATGTTTTATGGAAAATCAAGACATTAATAGTTAGAAATGTAACACATTAAGAACTACTGAAATTAATTTTTGAAACTTTTGCATTTGCTGTTTCTTTCTCTGCATTTATCTGATATTTCTAGGACTGTTGTATCAGTTTATCATCATCACTATCTTTAGGAAGTGAACTCTGAAAATCTCACATCTCAGAAAAGCTGGTAATTTTCAAGAAATTTCAGAAGAAAAAACGTGACACTATTGATTGAACTAATCTATTTAAATAAAAATCATACTTTCTGATTCTAAAATCTTTTTGATAGGGCCATCACCAAACCTAGAACACAGTATAATTTGCATAAAGGTAATTTGATGTTTATTACAGTGATAAATGCAAGGAAAATAAAATGACAATTATTACTTAGGATTTTATTTGCAGAGGTTTCAGAAAGCAATTTACAAATAATTTTTATGTTATTTACAGTTGTAAACTGAAAACTGGAAAACTATTCAGGGACACTAATATCTTTACTTGTTTTCATATATTTTTGTTGGATTCTTATATTTTGTAGTCAAATATTAGGCCAATTTTTAAAAGGATTTCTTTTTTAAATTTAATTTTGATAGGCTTTTCAGGCATTTGGTTAGGAGCAAATAAATAAGGCATTTTTTAAAGATAAGATTTAGCAACCTCTGGGAACCAACACTACATGTAATTTTGAATCCAAAGATTATGGCACAGATATTGTGTTTAGCAGCAAGAAAGCTTTGGGTAGATCGGGAGGCTGAGGCAGGAGAATGGCGTAAACCCGGGAGGCGGAGCTTGCAGTGAGCTGAGATCTGGCCACTGAATGGTTCAGAAAGGAAAATTTTATGATCTTCTGCCTTTGCTATAAATTTAACAATTTATCCTAATAAATAAATCCTAAAGGTGAATTTATTTAACCTTTATAAATGGAAAAAGCAATGCAGTAAGAGAAATGATGTATGCTAGTATATCAAGCAGAGTGTTATACACTTTGCCCTTAGGGCAAAGGGAAATCTGCACTACAAAGTACAAATCTGTATCACAAATCTGTACTTTCTGATGGTGGCAGCACCTGTAAAGATAACTGTGGGTGTATGGGCTGATCTCAAACGAAGAAAATAAAAAGAGTAAAGGTATATGGATTAATGAGATTCATAAGAGTTGAAACTGTTAAATCAGTGAGATGCAGAAAGAAATATTATGAGGCTGAAGGCTGTATTATATAAAGACTTAGAGTTACAGACCCCAGATTTTGGGAAAGTTATTTAATACCTGTTTCTGAGTTTCAGTTTTTTCTTCTATAAATAAAAGTAATAGATTTGTTATGATGACTTCATAAAGTCATATAGGTAAATATACAAATTATCTGTATGATTATATGATAATAGTTATAAATAGTAATTATTATTCATATTATCTCTATTACTTTATTATTGGGCTTATAGAGGGCACAACTAAAAAGAGTGGTCCAAAATCATTTACTACTTATAGATAGGAACAACTAAAGGATAAAACATTTGTAGTATTAATCTGTGTTGTAAATATTTATATATGTACATTTCTGGATATTTCACAGTTTTTCATAAGTTTTCATTAAATTTAAGTATTTTTTCAAAGATATTCATGAGTCAACTTCAACTCACTGTTTCTTTTCCTTTGAATCCGAATGTCCTTTTTTTCATTTCCTTTGAGTGGAATCTCACCAATACACAGGAAAGGAGGAATTATTGAGAAATGCAAAAAGAGTTTCCCTTTATCTTTTCTTTAAAGTTTTATGAAAACACTGTTTTAGTCAGATAGAAAATCGATGGGAAAATCAACAAACAAGCAAAGCAAATGTGAGCTGACAATGAATTTAATATGAGATAATTTGAACTGTTTCTGTGGAAATCAGAAAAACACAATATGCCAAGACATGGAGAGAAAGGTGGAATAAGTTTGTGCTGCTAATGTCAACAGAAAGTAATATTTTTAGGAAGCAGAGTTTTTATTTTTGTTGAGCTCTTGTGAATTTCTTTTTTGGTTTAGATTTTAACTACATTTCATTCTGTTTCACGTATATTCTTAAGCTCTTTCATGAAAGAAAATAGTGGAAAAGATCTGAATTCTAAATTTATTCATCTTATTTTATTAAAAATTGCCTATATAAGCATGTGCATTTTATTACTGATCATAAAGAAGTTTCCTTTAAAATAAAATATCAGTTGGGGAAGTATAGATATGTCATTTTTATCATAAGAGAAAAGAATATACTGCTAAAAGGGCAGTAATAGAGAATATTGATTATTATTTTTAATATTTGTCATTACTAGAATATTATCTGACTGTGTAATATTGATACATACTTTTAAATGCCTGTTCCTGATGAAATCATTATAAAAGTTATAATTTACATAAATATTTAAGATTAGATGCTTTTGAGAAGATGATATTTATATCTCACTGATAGGATTAACCTCCTATCAAAGTTACTTACCAGTCTTGGAATTCTTTTATTCACTTTTTCTATAGTCTTGAAAAAGGAAGTGAAGTTTTTGAAAAAAGAATGGATTATATCTTAATGGCTGAGAATAGAGGGACAAGCTTACTTTTTCTCTTCTTCAACTCTTCACTGATACTATCTCTCACCTGTATATCATTATTCAGACTTTACTCCTATATTTAATTTTATCAATTTTTCAATAGAAATCTCAAAAATCAATCAGTTTGGTATTCATTGTGTGTCATCTTTGATACTACAGTTTGAAATATGTAAATTGGATTTTAGTGTAGAAGACTTCTTTCAAAACTCATCTTAGGATAAAGCATATCTAAAAACTGCATTAGATTAAATCAGATTAAAATCTGCAACAAATATGATTTTATAGAGCATTTGGGTGTTTCCGGGCTGGCTCAAATAACACAGTTGACTTGCTTTAGTGCTATTGGGTTGATAATGTGGACATTCATAAATAATGAATTAACTATATGTTCAAACTCATATTTTATATTTAGATATACTCTTTAGAAAATTACTAAGTAGGCAGAAGGCAAACATTTTTGAGCAATTCTTTGGAATTATTAAGAAGAATGGTTAAATGATTATAGCAGACACTTTTGATATCCACCATATATAACCTGGGCTCGCTTCTGAATAATCACTGTGGACAGTTAATGTACATGCTGATAACTTGTCCCATCAAGCTCAGGAATCTTTCTGCTTCTGAGCCTCAGAGCTTTCTGCCATACTATGGAGGTTAGTATGGAGGTTAGTAAAAATGCCTAGAAAGAACCTTGGAACAAGATTCTGGAATTGAATGACTCATCATTCAGATGGTGTATTAGTCCATTCTCACATGGCCAGAGCAGGAGAAAGAGAGCAGGGAGGTGCCACACACTTTTAAACAACCAGAACTCAGGAGAACTCTCTCTCAATGACACCACCCAGAGGCATGGTGCTAAACCATGAGAAACAACCCCCATGATCTAATCACCTCCTACCAGGTGCCACCTCCAATATTTAGGGATTACTGTTCAACGAGATTTGAGTGGGGAAACAGATCCAAACCATATCAGATGGCAACAAAAGATTCCCTGGTTGATAATAAGTAGGGTGAATGACAATAACTCACTGCAGTGTGATAGAATCTTTCTTGCCCAGAGACTCACATATGATAGATTGACATGCGAATTGGGTGGGAGAGGAAGCAACTATATGTCTTAGTCTGTTTGGACTGCTATAACAAAATAATACAAGCATATATATATATATATATATATATCTCATATTTTTTCCCCTCACAGTTCTGGAGGCTGGGAAGTTAAAAACCAAGACACCAGCAGATTCTGGTGAGGTCCTATTTTGTGATTCATACCTAGCACTTTCTTGCTATGTCTTCACATGTTGGAAGGGACAAACAAGCTCTCTGAGGCCTCTTTAGGTCACTAATCCCATTCACAAGGGCTCTGTCCTCATAACCAAGTTACTTCCCAGGGCTCTACCTCCTAATACCATCATCTTGGGCTTAAGATGTTAACATCAGTTTGGGGGCATGATGGGGACACAACTATTCAGACCATAGCATTTTGCAATAGCTCTATCAAATTTAGAGGTAATGGGGATTACAAAGACTATGCTTTTGTTTGGCTGTTGACAACTGCCCTAAAACTTTGACAAAGAGAGAGTAATAGCCTCAGCAAAGCCAAATCTCTACTCAGGGTTTGCTATGAAAGCCAGAAGACATCCATCATAGCAGTTAAGTAATTTCCTATCTTCTGAAACAAGACAAAAGATTGTGCTAAAAATCAGGTTCAACATTTTATTATAAAGATAGTGGAAAAACAAAGGAGATGGGGTTCACATCAGATGCCTGCTGTGATAAAGTGTGGATGCTAATAGGGAAACAATTGTTCAGAGAAGAGACATTTAGTAGAAATGAACTTTCTAGAGCAGCAGAAGCTGCCTGTGGAAATACTCATATCCACCTCATTGATGCTCTGGAAAGTTATTTTATTTCCCTGGAAAAAATGAGAGTAATTAACTGTTCATTACAAGTAAAATGTGAAAGCCAGAAGACCTTTTCGATAGCATTCAAACGTGCTAATATCCACTGCAGCAAGACAGCTGAGCAAGCCGAGTATAAAATCCACGTCGTAACTCTCAGAATAGTCAATCTCCAAAGGAGCATAAACTCTCAATAGAAGAAGAGTGTGCTTTCTAAGGTCATGAGGCTGTTCAGAAAGGAATGGGCCCCAGGCACATAGAATGGTAACACTTGGTAAATATCACCTCGAAACATGAATTCTCCGATACCGCTGAGCTCTCTGAGCCTGCAGAAACGGCACACCTTTCTCCATTAAGAGCTACCATTCTCCCACTGCCTTCAGGTGGTACAGATGCTTCTCTCCTGCAAGTCATGATTTAATTTCAGGATGGTCCCCACCTTATTTTCTTGCCACTAATCCATAAGCTATGGTTAAATTATAGCCTAACTCACCAAGAAATGTGCTGGTTCTGATAAGGGAGAAAAGTAAATATACTAATGGAAACTGCAAAACATAACCATCATGAAGTGTCAAGAGACATGGCAGTGTAAGAAAGATTGCCTTCTGAGTTTATTTAGGAGAATTCTCCTGAGGCATAGGATTAAGTACTGTCGGGAGCTATGAGGCCCGGAATTAGCCGACCTCTGTTGCTTGATCTCCGCAAAGCGGAGACAAGACGGCACATTTCCGGGTTCTTTATTACAAACCCTTCCCGCGCGCGCCTAAACTGTTCCCGCGCGCGCCCAAAGCTTTTCCCGAGCGCGCCTAAGTTTTTCCCCCGCGCGCCTAAACTGTTCCCGCGCGCGCCAACCTTTCCCGCGCGCGCGCAAACATTTTCCCACCCAGGAAGATATGCAGACTAGGGCGCAGGCGCGATCCCGCGCCCGGGAAAAGTACAAACCCACGGCGCATGCGCGATTGTAATTTGAGAAGACCCGGCCCCCAGTCACCGCCCTGGCCCAACGGCTTCCCCTGCCAGCCTATATAAGGCATGACCCTGCATTCAATAAACGAGACTTGATCAGGCTATTTATTGTCTCCATTTCTCGTGTTTTCTTGTCTCCTCCATTCCCACTCCCCCTTTCAGGGCCCGACCTGTCCTGCAGGTCGGGACAAAGTACCTTATCATGAGCCTCAGGAGATAGTGAGAACTACAATGGCTTCTAGGAATATGGAAAATCTGACAGCTCACTCTAAGTAATACATAAATGGCAGAATACTGGTGGCTGGTTGTTGGTGGGGGGAATAACTAAATGGTTCAGAGAAATGTGCAGGCTGGTATGAATATACTATGCAAGCCTGAAAAACTGATGATGATATTTATGGAAAGGCCAGGAGAATAAACAATGGACTTACTAATACTAATAGGGCTGACCTAACCCTGAAATAACAGAAGCCAGATGACAGGGCTTGACCTCTAGATGTCACAGAGTAGTCGAGTAGAAGTGGTAGCTAGAGGAATTTGGTCACAGAGTAATAGCGAGATGGTTAATACAACACATCATCCCTAGAGACAAAAACAAATGAGCAACAAACAAAGGCCACTCATTTACATGTTCAGTATGTACCACTGAAAGAAATGTGGACATCCTGGAGGCTGAGGGTTAGCTTTCCACCAAAATGTCACAATCCTTGTCCAGTTTCAAAACCTGAGCCAGTTTTCTGACCTAAAGCTCACTGAAGTAGCCAAAGCAGCACTTATGCATAGGCCCAACATTAAGAGTTTCCTTTTACCCAGGCTCATTTAGTTACTGCTGTCACCGTATGTTCAACCTATTAGCAATAGACAACAATGCTGAGATCCCCACATGGTTCTATTCCTCAGGAATTCCAATTGTCTACTTGATGACAAGCTGACCCATTGGGACCCTTCCATTCTAGAAAGTTCATAGATCTATTCAATAGCAAAATACACATTATGGGCCTGGGGTTGCTTTTCTACCTCACAGGTCTTTAGCCAGCATTATTATCTGAACAGTATGTTTGGTCCACCAACATGGAATATTATATATCACAACAGCCCAGAAGACCCAAAGTCCCTCAAAGGAAGTATAACAGTGCACTCATGATTGTGTCATACATTTTTCCTATCACATACTGAACCACTCAGCTACTAGAGTGTTGAAATAACTAATCAAAGATACAGACAAAACATCTCTTTGATAGGCGTTTCAACACTCTCGTAGATAAAATGTATCTTTGACTAGTTATTAGTTATTTCAAGCTACTAGAGTGTTGAAATAAACTCCACTACAGTTTCCCAGCTACTGGAGTGTTGAAATGACCTATCAAAGATACAGATAAAACGTCAAGTTACTAGCAATATAAGTTTGGGTAGTCATCTTCCAGGATTCACTATGTACATAGTAGAAAATACTTTCATACTATACTTTGTTCCTAACAGGAAAAATACAGGGGGTAGAAGTGGCATGTCTACCACAAATGTGATCCACTATAGCATTACTTGGACCCAAAGATCAATTTTATAAGAAAAGAGGTGTATGTGTGTGACAATTGGTAGGTGTACAGACAACCCTCAGGTCCCACTAGATCATCTGGAAGCTGTTATCTTACTGAACATCGGGATTGTCTCTTAAAACTCAGCCAATAAACTAGCATATGGATGATAGTTGTGGGCAGACGCCCAAATGTATTTTTGGTATGAGATACAGTGTGTTGAATCAATGCCCATCAAATAGTGCTGTGCCCTCAACAGCACAAAAATATATGTCTGCTTATTTTAGTAGAGCAGCAGGGAAAGAAAAAAGTTATTGCATTGTTGGATTTTATCAATACTGATAATCATGAAGACTTGAGGATCAGGGTTGCTAATAAGTGTTATAGAAAGGGCAGAATATGTCTGGAGGCTGGAAAGCACTGTGGGGCATCTTGGTATTTCCATAATCAGTGAAAACAATAAATATGCAATTGAAGCAATCCAATATAACTAGGGGCTTATATTTCTCAGAGATTAAACCTGGGTCATTCCCCTGGATAAACAACTTCGGTCAGTAAAGTATACATAAAAGGTTTTTAAAAATCTAGTATAGGTGATAGAAGATATTCGATCAATATCAATTAATGCCTTGAAACCTCTTGAGGCAGTAAAATTCTAGCTTGTTTCGTCAACTCTCTAGGTTTTTTTTTTTTTTTTGACATTTTGGCTGGACAATAGCTTGAAATATTAATAGCCAGGTGTACTCAATATGGGACATGAAAATATTTGGGTAATTTGAGGTGTGAACTGTGGCAAACAGTAAGGATTTCTCATTTCATGTCTATTCAGTTTACTTCTGAATTCCTTTGAAACTACAGCTGATAATTACTTTATATGCTGATTTCACATCAAGCAGCGAGTGTCTGTGTCTAATCTGCTTTTGCCACTGTTGCAGGAGGCTGCTTGGCCTGTGACAACAGCAGCCCAGAAGTACCTGAGATTTAGACTAGGGAAATCCTTAACAACCTCAGCCCGTCAGGTTCAGCATTCTTTGTCCCTCCATGGTCAATTCTGAGGCAATTCTGTGTCTAGTTGTTTACAGTAGTAACCTACTACTAATCAAACTTCCTGACTTTCCAGGCTTCCCTATCTTTCTCTACTTTCTTATCTGTGCTTCTTTCTTATCACCTCTCAAATAAATTACTTGTGTCCAAGACCATGTCTTTGCATCTGATTTGGGGTAATTTGAGATAAGAAAATGATAACTTTCATATATTACCATTTATTGTTATGTTTTCCAAGGCAAACTATGTTTCTGAAGCAAAATTTTACTTGTGAAGCTAAAATTAAATTGCCAACGATATTAATACTTCTCCCAAAAAACAAAGGCTAATAAGGTTAAACACACTCAGAGACAATTGTTGCATTGACAATGGTTTTTAGTTAATTTCTTAATAAACCATTTAATGTACTCAAGACTTTTTCATGTATATTACACATTTTGGTTTCAAGAAAACTTTTACTTTTGTTCAAACAAGTGCTTTATCATTGAGAACTTCAATGCAATTCAGCCAAGATGGTTGCTATATGTCTTTAAATAAGTGAACTTAATGACTGCTTTAAATATTACCTTATATCACTCTGATTCTCCAAGATGAAGGTATTAGCACCCTCTACATGGATCTGGCCTCACCCTGCACACTTGTGTCAACCCTCTTCATAGTAAGAGGAGTTGAAAGAATCGTGGGTAACTATCCTCTCCTAAGGCATTTGGGCACTATTCCAACTTTATACAAGTTTCCATTAAAGTTGCTAGTTGGTCTTTCTGCCAAGCACCCTTTACAGTTTCTTTTGTTGACAAACATTCCACTTACCTCCTAACAACACACTGGCATGCCATTGTGAAACGTGGCCAAAGCTAGGTCAATCAGGCAATCTCGTACAAAACTCTAGCCTTGTTTATAATCGAGCTGAGACCCATGAGAACTGTTTCACCATCTTCTTTTTTAGCCTGAAGGGCTATATCTAAGGTCTTGCTATATAAACCATGCCCACTGGTCTTTGCTTTGGGCCTTTAATTAAAGTTCCACACATCAGCAGTCTGATTCCATGTTTTGTTAGAGAAGAAGGATCATGGAGTACAATCCTAATGGTTTTGCACCATTAATTGTAAACTCGACTTTCAATCATGCCTTTCCACATTACATGGTTTAATTACACCCTCTTTTCTGTTAATTAAACTTGAAATTATACTTCATGAAACAAATTAAAATTCTAAGTTTTTTACTCACTGCTTAATTTGTATTTATTAAGCACCACTGTATACTTCACTACCGGTAATATGGTTCCATCATGTGACCTATAATATCCTCATACGAGCCTTTAAACTAAAATAGATTAGCAGTTAATATTGTTTTTATAGTTTCTAACGTATTAAGGGGAGATAAATTCTAAAATTTTATGACTATGAAATAAATGTAGAGTTTTAAAAATGCATACATTTTAGGGAAGAAAATGGATTTAGCAGTTAGTTGAAATCTACCAGATATAAAAATAATAAGCCATCTTCTTAGACAGTATTTTTTCTTTAATGTAATGTCCCCATAATGAAAAATATAATAGGATCTCTTTCTTTATCTCTCTCACTCTGAATTCATGAATATATTTAAAAATCTGATTACATACTTTTAAAAAGATAATGAAAATGCATAATTATTTTATTCATTAAAAATAAATACAGCTATAATAAATATTCTGAAAATTTAACTATTTTCTGGAAAATAAGTTAAGAAATGTCAAACTTGGTTTTACAAAGATTCCCATAAATATAGTTTATATCATCCAGTCTACTCCTTTGTGGCTCTTGGATTTGACAAAAGACTCCCTTGGTTTTTGGGGGACAGTCTTCCCTACCACAGTCTGAGACTATTAAGCTGCAGCCTGCTGGTGTTAAAGAGTTACTCTGGGTTAAAGTACATATGGCCACAGTAATGACATCATTTGGTCCATTTGAAAAACAGTTTGAAGGCTATAAAGTCAAATTGTCCAGAAAGGAAAACGTCTGAGGTAGAATGCTCAATATACTATCATTGAAAACCTTCTGAATTTGGTTTTTGAATATCAGGTGTCATTCTTTTGTTTTGTTTTAAAATGGTTCAATTGTATAGCAGCTTTCACAAGGGAAAAAATGAAGGCAACATTTAAACTAAAAGTTTGAATATTATTTTGTATCCAGTTGAGTGAATCTCAGAAACAGCACATTTATTTGCCTACCTACTGTTTGTAACTTTGTCATCATTACAAAATTATACATGAGAGAGTGACCCAAGAATGGTGTAATAATTCTTTTATGTGTACATGTAGCGTTATGTTGGAAAGTGCACTTTCTCCAGTACCATACATGGAGAATGATTACATTTCGAAAAAGACTGTGGTAGACAGAAGAGGCCAATCACTGTTGGTTGAATACAACCCTCTAGGGGTCTGGCTGCTTCAAGCCCTCCCTGAATACACAGGCCAAGTGGAATTGATATCTTGGCATATTAGTGCAGTAGTAGTGTGCTCTGACACACTGAGTGTGAGACTGTGTTCTATTTGTTCCTTCAGACTTGCTAATTAGCCAGTATTGCCATTTTTTACTCATTCAGTTTATGATCCTGGATGACTTATGTGTGGGTAGCAGTCTTAAATTTTTCATTTTCACTTTCAATGGAAATACTGTTTCTTTAAACCACATTTAACAGGATCTATTATTTCTCTACAATGACAAATGTTAAAATGAGCAAGTACCTTCTTCCACTCTTCTGCTCGCCTGTCCTTTACCATCTACTACTCTATAGTAATATATTTAATGTTTTCCTTGGTATTGTTGAGTATGTTAATAAATTTTATTTTTGTTTTGGTAATAAATGATGTACTTTGACTCTTAAATACTATAGCTGTTTATCTTACATTAACAAGAGTTAATCAACAAACTTACCTATTTTTTTTTTTTGACAGGTTCTCTCTCTGTCACCCAGGTTGGAGTGCAGTAGCACAATCATGGTTCACAGCAGCCTCGACCTCCTGGGCTCAAGTGATCCTCCCACCTCACCCTCTTAAGTAGCTGGGATTACAGACATGCGCCAGCACATCAAGCTAACTTTTTAATTTTTTGTAGAGATAGGTCTTACTATGTTTGTCCAAGCTAGTCTTGGACTCCTGGTCTGAAGTGATCTTCCTGCCTCGGCCTCCCAAAGTGCTGAAATTGTAGGTATGAGACACTGTGCCCAGCCAACAAACACTTCAAATCAAATACATTTTTATTCTTTTCTTCTAAAACTGTTACTTCGAACCATGTATGTTGATGATGCACATAGTATTTGTATTCCACTCTGTAATTCTAGTGTCTGCATTTCTTTAAGACTTAGTTCTATTTGTAAATAAACTGTAGCCAATGTTTTTACAGTGGTTTTCCAGGCAACTCTTTACTGATAGAGGCTTATTCTTTACCAGCTTCTGTGATAAGAACTCATGAAAATGACTGTTTTAATCAAAAGTCTTTCTAATTGAAGGACAGAGAGCTGAAAATAAACTATTTGACATTTTTTACCTTATTTTGCTGGTTTTGAATGTTACTGTACAGAAATCTGAGACAGTCTACTGTTTCCACTTTTTTTTTTTTTTTTTTTTTTTTTTTTTTTGAGACGAAGTCTTGCTCTTGTTCCCAGGTTGGTGTGCAATGGTGTGATCTCAGTTCACTGCAACCTCTGCCTCCCAGGTTCTCTCCAGCCTCAGCCTCCCAAAGAGCTGGGATTACAGGCGCAAGCCACCATGCCTGACTAATTTTTGTATTTTTAGTAGAAATGGGGTTTCACCATTTTGGCCGGACTGGTCTCGAACTCTTGACCTCAGGTGATATACCCACCTCAGCCTCCCAAAGTGATGGGATTACAGGTGTGAGCTGCGGCGACTGGCCTACTGTTTCCACTTTTAAGACAATTGAGTTTCTGTCAGGTTACCCAAAAACTTCTTTATTGTTAGATTTCATAGCTTTTTAAAAGAATAGGTTTGGTGTGAAACATTCTGAATCAATTTTATCTCACACATAGTATACCTGTCATATATATGATCAAGTCTTCTTTTTTTATCGTTTTTTATTTCTTGAAAGTTACTTTTTTCCTAGAAAGGTATATAGCTAGACAAGACATTGTTTTGATTTTCTTTTGAGGAAGGGGCTCTAAATTTATATATGCTGGATTTCCTATACCCGCTTCCTCTAACATTCTCTGTAATACTTTTACTATTTAGTTCTGTTTTATTTTTATTGCTATTCTAATTATATTTTGCACAATGTTTATTTCCTTAATGTGTCTTTCAGTATTGTCTACAGTTGTGTGAGATATGTTTTTCTTCATTCTAATTTCTCACAGGCTCACATCACCTCTCTGCTCAAGGTCCACCTTGCCTGTACTTATAAGATCTTATGCAGTCTCGCTTTCCTAACTTCCCTGACTCTGGGTATCTTTCGGTTTCTTTTCTTTTTCTTTCTTTCTTTCTTTCTTTCTTTTTTTTTTTTTTTTGTGAGATGGAGTCTTGCTCTGCAGCCCAGGCTGGAGTGCAGTGGCACGATCTCGGCTCACTGCAACATCCACCTCCCGGGTTCAAGCAATTCTCCTGCCTCAGCCTCTTGAGTAGCTAGGATTACAGTCGTGCGCCACAGCATCCAGCTAATTTTTGTATTTTTAGTAGAGACGGGCTTCACCATGTTAGCTAGGCTGGTCTCTAACTCCTGACCTCATTATCCACCTGCCTTAGCCTCCCAAAGTGCTGGGATTACAGTTGTGAACCACCGCGCCTGGCCCTCTTTTGGCTTATTTCTGGGTTCTCCTCCAGAAAGGATTTAT
Organism: Trachypithecus francoisi; assembly: GCF_009764315.1. Lineage (NCBI taxonomy): Eukaryota > Metazoa > Chordata > Mammalia > Primates > Cercopithecidae > Trachypithecus > Trachypithecus francoisi. The sequence goes on along the minus strand of NW_022681465.1, from coordinate 171,387,533 downwards.
CCACTATAGTGGTAAGTCCTGAGACTTCCAACTATGACTTCCAAGAGCAAGAAGAATGTTGCATCTTACGGCTCAATAGAAATAATTTCCTTTATTTCCCCTTTTTAGTGGGGAGAATGGTTTCCATATTCTCAGCAGGGGCCATGTGTTTCTCAATATTGCATCTATCTAGTTCAATCTTTCTAGAGCAGAAAATTCTGCTTTACCCCTGATTGGAGAAAAGTTGTTTTATTGGCTATATGCAATTGGGAAAAGAGTCAGTATCCCAACTTCAGAGAGTTCGGCCCCTCCAACTTCTTAATTTTGTCTTTGATTCTTTGGTACTAGTTTTCCTCTCGAATTCTTCAATGGGCAATTTAGTGTTTGACTTTTTACACCTAAGTCATCTAATACTCATAAATATATATTTTTTTTAGATTCCAAAATTTCATTTCTGTAATTATCTTTCCTATTCTTCTGTGTCTTTGTTGGTTTATTCTTTCTGAAAATTAATCTTTTCATTGTAACTTCAGGGTGGAGCATAGTAAAAATACATCCTCCAATTACTTTATTTTAAATGATAGAATTACTTAAAGAACTCTAGTTTTGCATATCTAATAAGCAATTTATTGTATACCTTATGCATAATACTTTTGAGTTAAGACATTGAGAGCACAGAATTGGAGTCATTTAATTTCCCACATTCCTTATTTACAAGAAATTAAATTTCTCACAGTAGAGTAGGGAAAAAACAGCATGATTTTAGGAATCAAAAGGTCAGAATATAATGTGGGACTCTCTCACTAGCTCTGCATGTCTTGAGACAGTACTTTGCCTCCCCTGGACATGTTTACTTCTCATTAAATTAAATAATTGGTCTCAAAGAACTTTCTAGAATAAATATTTTATATTTTATTAATACAAATAGAATTCCATTGGTTTGTGTGTTTTAGTACAGATTCCATTGAATCACACCCTAAATACATAAACTGGTTATATTACGCTGCCACTTCATCAAAATGACTTCTGGTTCCATATTTTATTATATATGTTATGGCTGAACTCTGACAATTTGTTCTCTCCAGCAATACTGGAAAGCATTTAATCAGACTCAATTAACACAATTTTGCTCTGCTCTCAGGGATTATTAAAATTATTATGTGTTAGAAGAATACGAAGTTTGTTAGAGCTGAGCAATAACTTAGAGACCATCAACCCAACCTCCTTTTTTCACAGGTAACGAAACTTAAACTGACGTAATGATATGGATTGTCCAAGATCAAAGTGAGATGTAATTAAATGGTGCTTCCATGACCTGAACTTCATTGCTTCAGAACATTATATTGCCACTGTTGTTGTAGTAATTTTATTTTCATTGCTGTGGTTTTGTTCCATTTTATTTTGTTTACTACCCCACACTGCATTTAAGTAGAGATCAACATTGTCCACCTTGACCCAACTCTTAAATTGGCTCACCCCATAGTTTTTTCCTACTTGCAGACACTTTTACCTTTCCATTATTAAGTACTAATTTGATGCATTAATCCTTGGCCTCACTCTTTATCTTGTTAAAATATGTTATCAAGATGTAATTAAAAGAAGCTTACAAAAAGAAAAAAACTTTATCATCACTTACTCTATATGTTAGATAGAGGAAATGAAAGTCCTAGCTAAAGCAATTAAATACTGTTTTATTTATATCTGTTCAGCAATTATAATTGCAGTAGAATTTTTTTATTAGAATTTTATCATTTGCCGATTGAATATAGTATAACATGATTTCTTCACTTCAATACTTATTTCATTCAGAGGATAAAAGCAACCTTCTTTAAGAAGACGTTATTTCCAATGGCATGATAAAATACAGTGGATTGGGAGGAGAGGGAATCAATTTTATTGAAATACATGTGCTTTATGACACAATTGAAGAGTATTTTCTTCTCTGTAGACAGTAATGCTCAATTGGGAGGTTTCTTTTTGCATATTTTGAAGCATATAATTAATTTCATAAATTCTATCAGGAGTGGCACTAAAACTGCTGGATTGGGAATTAATGTGCAGGATTAACCTATTCATATTCATCAAATGTCTATAATGTGCCTAATTCAAATCTGTATGTTGAATAAGAAACTTAGGCATTTATAACATTTTTACATTAAAATTCTTAAATTTATACATTTTATATTTTCATTTTGATCATGACATCAGTTTTATTCATGATGCATTTCACTCTTCAAAGTTAGAAAAAAACTTCAAATTCTATAATAGAGACAAAAATGAGGAGTCTAGTTTCCTGCTATTTATTTCTAGGTTCACAAGCTGAGGGTCCAACTTTATAACTCAAATAATCAAAAAAGTTTTTTTTATTCCCATTTAAATGGAAAAAAAAGATTACTAACTCCATTAGACTATTCTTGCATTGTTATAAAGAAGTACCTGAGGCTGGGTAATTTATTTTAAAACAAGAGAGATTTGATTGGCTCATGGTTCTGCTGAGCTTCTGATGAGGCCTCAGGAAACTTACAATCATAGCAGAAGGCAAAGCGGGACCTGGCACTTCACATGGCGAAAGCAGGAGCAAGAGATAGGGGGAGAGAGAAAGAGAGAGAGTGAGTGTGGGGATGGGGGAGGTGCCACACACTTTTAAACAACCAAATTTCATGAGAACTCACTATCATGAAGACAGCACCAAGCCATGAAAGAGCCACCCCCATGATCCAAACACCTCCCAACAGGCCCCACCTCCACAATTGCGGATTACAACTTGACATGATGTTTGAGTGGGGACAAATATCTAAACTATATCAGTATGTCTAAAATTCTGTTATTTTGGAATTTGAAATTGATCCCAAAGGATTCAGGTTTCACACCTCACTATCAACATAAAATTTATAGGACATTCCTGAGTGTTTGCTTCTGTGATGTGATTTAAGGGATATGATTTGAGTAAGTCCTATCTATTTTTTTTCTGTTTGTTTTTGTAATTTTGCCACTTTCAGCTTTATGGCAATCTTGTTTTTCTCAGCTATTATCATTGCAAAGCAGCAAAATGATTTTCCACTAGCATTGCAAATCTATTCAAATAGCTTAACAGAAATAGAAGATTAAAGGGAGGTAGGGAAGAAAGTAAAAGATGATGTCTACTGTTATTTATCCATGCTCAATATAATAAGTTTCAAACATGTTGTTCAATAACTTTTATTCACTTATCTTTTCGAGTTTTTAAATCTTTTTTTATATGCAGATTTAGTTTACATACTAAGATAAAGAAGCTTCTAGAGTGGTGAGAATACAAGGATTGTTACTAAATAAAAATACAAGTTACTTTTCTGGGCTAAAAGGAGACTTCTCACACTGTGTATCATCAATTTTCATCAATGAAGGCGATGTCTTCCCTCTGGTAATGCAGGTATATAGTTGGACTGATGGAGGGGCCTAGATTGTAGAAAGTGTCTTACTACTTTAGACCAGTTTCCTACATATCCCTCCAATAAAGTAAAAGGGAGGAAAATTATGTCCCTGAAAATATTAAAGGTAGCCTAGAAAGAAAGAAAGTTTATAAGGAGGTAAGAACTCAGTGGTGTGTACAAATAGACTTTGTAGTATGAATTTCATTGGAATTCATGCTCTATGTAGCTGTAGATAACATTCATTGTTTTTAACCTTCCATGCCCACCATAAGGCTGGACTCCTAAATAGTATTCAGGAGTGTTTTTTTCTTGGTATGATTTACATATGCTATTTAGCACCATCTAGCTGTTACCACATGGGGAGGACTGAGTCATTCCTCACCACCTCATTCATTTCAGAGTTAATTTCTTATTCTAAAGTTAGAGGCATGTGAGACTCCATGAAAGGCTATAAGTGAAATAAAACAGACTCATGATTTGCAGAAATCTATAGTGAAAGGGCAAGTGATATATTTTCCTTTGTGTTTTTCCTATCTGAAAGCCGTTTCTTCATAGGATTTGTTTTAATTTTCCCAATTAGGAGAAAAATATACATTATTTATAAAGTCATCCTGACCTATCAGGAACAGTTTAATTAAATAAGATAGTTTTATTGAAAGTCAACAAGAATACTCGAGCATCATTGAGTTAGAATTTCCAGCGATTGAGTTAGAACATCTACCTGTTCAGCAGTTGTATTAGTTCATTTCACACTGCTAATAAAGACATACCCAAGACCGGGTAATTTATACAAGAAAAAGGTTTAATGGACTCACAGTTCCGCCTGGCTGGGGAGACCTCACAATCATGGTGGAAGGCAAGGAGGAGCAAGTCATGTCTTATGTGGATGACAGCAGGTAAAAAGAGAGCTTGTGCAGGGAAACTCCAACTTAAAAAACCATCAGATCTCATGAGATCATGCTAATAGCACAGGAAACATCCACCCCTATGATTCAATTATCTTCCACTGGGTCCCTCCCACAACACGTAGGAATTGTGGGAGCTGCAATTCAAGATGAGATTTGGGTGGGGACGCAGCTGAACCTTATCATGAATCTTCTAAGAATTTCTGATATAAACAGAATAGGATTACTAGGAAACTAGATCAAAAAACAAGATAGATGAAAACCAGGTTCTTTGAGTGTGTTAAGACATGAAGAAAAGAAAACACCTCTGTATACTTAATTCTTGACAAATTTATTGCTTTTATAAATTCCTCTGATGAAAGAAAGCATATAAAAATGAGATTTATTTTTAGTGGTTATTGATAATTCAAAAAAACATAATTTAGAAAAATATACGTATTCTAAAACTAAACTCCATATCAAATAGTACAGACATGAATAAGCAATAACTTTTCTCTAAAGAGTAATATACACCTAAAAAATGTTATTAACCAGTTTTTGAATCGTACATCTAAAATATTTTGCTCAATGGACAGAATAAATATAATTATAAAAGAGAAAACTATACGATTATAATGTGCTTTTATAGTTCTTTCATATTATATACACAAGAAAATAACTCATACATTGAAAACACACTTTAACTGCAACGTTAATTGAGGAATTTTGAATTTCACTATATCTGTGTCTGTGTCCTTGGGTCTGTCAAGTTAAAGGTATAAGAACATCGGGCCAGCTGAATGCTGCCATGGATAGGGAAGTTTTATTATCGTGATAGCTGGAGAGCTGGGCTCAGGGAATAACTTCTCTCTTAAAATCTGTTTCTAAATATGGTAATTTTCCTGAAATGTCATTATTATGCATTTGGAAGTTAATAAAAATGTTAGGGATATTCACAGAAGCAATAACTCACTTTTCACATTTGCAAGTTTCTCAGCGATTGGTTCCGCTATTAAACTTGTCTTTCACTTTTCTTTTGTGCAGAATGAATATACTGAGCCACTTTTTCTTTGAGGCATTTATCTTTTTTCTAAAATACATTGGTATCACTCACATAAATACTGGTGCATCTTTGCATTCAATGGGGGATGTAAACTTGAAAATATATTTAAATGTAGCATTCTTATACATGCGTAAAAACAGACACACTTGCTGTGTAATTGTACTTGTAAATAAATACGTTAATAATTAGTTTCTCTTATGTGGTAGTAGCCACAGGAAAGTGATTTTCTTTATTTTCCTTTATTCCTCTTATTCTTTTCTTTTTCCTCCTCACTCCTGTACTATCTTTATCTTTTGCAGTTCCATCAACCCTATAGAGAACACATTGACCATCAGCAGATGGCTGTGTTGTTAGGACCTGGTAGATAGTTAGGTCTTAGAGAAAACCAAAGGAAGAAGAGAAATCTATTAAAGTTGAAAGTAAGAGCTTCCTGGGACACTGGACTTTCTAAAACAAGGTTCATTGAAGACAATTTGAAACTTTGATTATCCTACTATAAATCTATTTGGGGATAAAATTACTTAACACACATTTTTCTGGAAAACAGAAAGCATTCTGTTTTACTGAATGAAGTGATTATGTTCATCTGTAATCGTCATGTGGCACAAAACAAGAGGAATATTAAAAAGGAATGGGAGAAACTCAATAAAATGGTCAAAAATCAGTGCTGGGCTTAAGAAAAAAATTATCTTTATAAAATACTATAAGGAATCACAGGCAAAATACGTTGTATTGGCTCAATATTAACAATATTTCATATGTATTTAAACAGTCATGCCTTTGTTTAAAAATGCATATGGCAAAGTGACTGCAGAGAATAAACAGATTACTTATTATTAACTAAACGTCAAGGAAAAATTGCACTGGACTGAGTTAAGCTGGCAAGGAAGACCATATTCAAGAATATTACATTGGGCCGGGCACGGTGGCTCAAGCCTGTAATCCCAGCACTTTGGGAGGCCGAGACGGGCGGATCACGAGGTCAGGAGATCGAGACCATCCTGGCTAACACGGTGAAACTCCGTCTCTACTTAAAAAAATACAAAAAAACTAGCCGAGCGATGTGGCGGGCGCCTGTAGTCCCAGTTACTCGGGAGGCTGAGGCAGGAGAATGGCGTGAACCCGGGAGGCGGAGCTTGCAGTGAGCCGAGATCGCGCCACTGTACTCCAGCCTGGGCGACAGGGCGAGACTCCGTCTCAAAAAAAAAAAAGAATATTACATTGAGAAAGAGAGAGATTGAGTTCAACCTGGTTCACATGAAAGCCAGTAGAATTTTTAAGTGCAAGGGTGAGCTAATGGAAAAGTAGTGAAGAATGGAAGTTGGTCAATATGATTAGGCTATCTTTGTTTGCTAATTGTCATTTATCACAGTTAGGCTTCTATGTTTCCACAGACACTAAAAGAGAACACTGTTTCACTCTGCAGGGCCTGCCCTAACAAAATACGGCTGGGTGGCTTAAACAACAGCAATTTATTTCTCACAGTTTTGGATACTGGGAAGTCCAAGAAGAAGGTACCAGCAGGATCAGCTTCCAGTGAGGGCTCTCTTCCTGGATTGCAAATAGCTACCTTCTTGCTGTGTCCTCACATGGTGGAGAGAGAAAGGCATCTGTGATTTTTCTTCCTCTTTTATAAGGACACAGTTCTATTAGATTAGGACTTCAACCTTCTGAACTCATTTAGCCTTTATAATCTCCTAAGGTGAACTGTGTTACCTCCAATACAGTCACATGGGAGTTAGGGCTTCAATAAATACATTTTTGCAGGAACATGATTCAGTCCACATCTTCCTTATGGACTGCTCATGGAAGGAGACACTATCTTCCTTATGATTGCATGTCAAAGGGAAGGGTCCCAGTTCCTGAAGAATAACATTTCTGGGTTATAAATGTGCTAAGACACTGGGAGAAGATGTACATCTAAAAGGAGTAGAAAAATAATTTACAATATAAAGTTTTCTAAAGTAAATATACCCGTGTCCCAAAAAGGTTAGGAGAATCAGGAGCTACAGTTAGTAACAAATCTGCCCAAAGTTAAGCTGAGGGAAACTTTAAGACTTTCTTGGTCGACCTGTGGGTCAGCATTGCTTTACGCATGCTCCAAAAAAGAAATTGCCACAAATCCTCTTTGTCTTTTCATTCATTAATGGTAAAACTGGCCACACAGTACTCTACAAATTAGCTAAGCCATGGCCTAGAGGACTTGTGAAGTGAAGCATAACGCAGTAAGTGGTGACATTTAAATTAATACTCCCCAGTTCTTCTGCTGTTTGTTGATTAAAGGGGGAAATGAATTAGGTCTATGTTTAATAATAAGTTACTTGCATCCCTTGGACTTTCCCAGTTCTTAGGACAAATTACTCATTTTTAATTTTTTTGGATGCCTGATAGTATATGGCCCACCATCCAGGTCTAAGGGCTGAGATCAGCTCCTCATTTATCCTTGAATATTAGGGGCAAGACCTGGTTTGTGTATCTGTGTGTTGATGAAAGTAATGCCAAGGGATACAAAGAAAGAAGAGGAAAATGGGAGAAAAAGGAAAGACAGGAAGAGGGAATGTCTTTTCTTATATTGGGATTATCAATATCAGCTGTAGAGCCATTGGTTAGCAAAATTGCCAAAAGTTCTCAACTACTCACAAAAGAGCCTTTCAACTTACTTACCATTTGTTAAACTTTTAGATAATTGGATGAACAACAGGGTTGAGACTAGAATGAAGGGAGAGGCATACTTACCTCTAGATGCAAAATTTAAGCAGACACCAAAATCAAAATTAATTCAAAACAGGACAAATATTATCGATATTTTTCTTGTGACTCATGGTCTAATACAGCTTTATAAGGCACTATTAGTGAGCCATCTTTATTTAAAATTTTGATATTTTGTTTCACATGTATTTTTGCATCAGTTTTCATTTCTAAAACTATTACCCTGAAATATAATTTATCTTAATTACCAAAGTTTTTGGCACTCCCATAAATTTTATAGCCAAGGTGGGTGCCTACTTTTGTTGCCCTAGTTTCTACTCTGCAGCAGAAAAGATTTCTGGCACTTCCGCTGATTCTGAATATATTTTTAGTTTTTCTAGTTGAGTGGGGTAGGTCTCAAAAGTATTATTTAAGCAAAGCTTTCCTTAGTATGCACTTAATGCAGATGAACACTGGTCTGGTTAAGGACGATATTGTTGTTCACTTCCTACGTAAGTTACTAAAAACACTCACGAAGGCAGACATTTTTCCAATAAGAAAGTCTGATAAAGAGAAATATTTGTAATGGTGTATAGATACCTTACCACAGATATTTTCATGTCACTTATAGAGGTTAGATTAATAAAGTTGACCAAAAGACAAAATATAAATTATGCAATGCCATGAATTAGTCATATCATGTTTGTAAATCTTTTAAACCTTCTAAGCATCACCTTTAGGCTTCTAAAGAGAATATTTAATCAGTCTATCTCTTGGCATTGTGAAGAGAAAACGAATGTACATTACCATGGTCTATAACTGTAAGATCAAGTTTGTGTAGGTTTAGGTGAATATCTCTCACTGTTTACTTAGGTACCTGGGAACAAATAAATACTATATCTTCTCTTTATTTAAACATTCCTTTTTCTTCTTATTAAGTTCATAATCATGCTTTGTGTAGTTAAAATACATTAAATCCTAATTTTAAAAGCAAACAAATTTATGAAACAGAGAAGAGAAATGGGATATTTCTATTGACTTAGGAAGGACCCTTTAAAAAATTGACCTCAAAAGTTCAAAAAACTACTTCAAAGTACATAGACCACAACTACTGTAGCCCGCATTAATGTGTTACACCAGCTTTGGCAAGGTTTCTGTAAAGGGATAGTCAACATTTTCATATTTTCAGGTCACATGGTCTTTGTTGCAATGACTTAACCTCGCCATTATAGTAGCAAGCCAGAGGCAATAGGAAACACATGGACATGGCTGTGTTCCAATAAAACTATATTCATAAAAACAAGCAGTGGCCTAGGTTAGGCTTACAGGCCATAGTTTGTCTACTCTTGCATTAGATAATTCTGGATGCTTCATTGAAAACTCTGAACTGGGTTGTCCACAATAGTAGGCCATAAAGGATTCATGCCATTCATTGAGCTGAATGTTCAAGCCATTGTCTAGACATAAATGAACCTTCATGACTGGCGACTATGGAATAGCTGTTATGCCAGTAACCTATCTTATCTCTTATTATTCTATATCCAGCAAGATTATTTAATGTTAAATGTTGCTATAATGAAGGCATAGTCTCTCTGTTTTGCCATTAATTTTCCCTTTTATAAATGCTTACAAAATGCTTGTAATTTAATACTTTATTAAAGACCATAAAGCTTAAGGATATTTTTAAACGGGCAAAAATTGTTTTATTGGCAGTAATGAACGCTTCTTAATGGTCAGTGACTCGACTAAAACCACCAAAGTGAGGTGGTTTAATGTACAGAGTTGGTTAACTGAATATGTGGTTTTCAGCTGTAGTAGGAAATCTTCCTAATTTAAGGAGAATTTACTGTAGCTATAAGAGCAGAGGTTAAGTGGTGCTGAAACGACAATATTTTAAAACTAGGGCTCTATGTTTGGAAAAGCTGTTCTGAAAGAGCACTTTTCTCTATGCATTTAGCAATATCTTTGCTATTTATTTCAGTTAATGGACACTTGGATATTATAAATGATAAGAAGGAAAACAATATATAATGATTTTAAAATCAATGCAAACTATGCTCTAGTAATTCTATCATGTGAAGAAAGAATAAAGCAAGAACAAAATACTAGAATGTTCATGGTTTGGCTTTGTAAACACTGTTGTAAAAATACCATATATTTGAACTAAATTGCTGGGTCTATAAGATACTAGCATAGCCATGTCTTCTGGAGGTCCACAGCTAATCCCATAGGTACATCTTTGGTAGGGTCAACCCAGTATTTCCCTCAACTAAGAGTCTAAGGAAAAGTGGTTTTATTAATCACAAACCGACAGGAATAGCCAAGAGATCAAAGAGTTTTCAAGTCAGAATAAATCTCAGAGACTGTTTGTTCAGACCTTTAACCAAAAATGAAGAAGCTGATGACCAGATAATTTATGAGATTTTGTAAAAGGTTACACAAAGTGTATTGACAGATTCGCCATTAGTGCTCTGGTCTGTTCCGCCCCTGCACTTGGCTCTTAGAAATGAAGTTTTATCTACACTTAAGGACAGCTACAGAGTCTTATGTGGTGGAAGCCATGTGAGCGTGTAAAATCTACGATCCCAGGACCAGCGTTCACGTGCTTCCTATTAGCGTTCTTGTTAGCTAGTTTATTGTAATTTAAAAGTTTGCATTTCCATTTATATCTTGTCTTACTTTGTGCTAATTTATTTAAGACATTAGGCTAGAAAGCTTAAAATTTCTAGGGCCAAAATCTCAAGTCAATCGTATTTCATAGAAACTATCATCCTTTACATTTGAATGGGGATATAGGTATTTGGCTAGTAGCATATAAATGTAAATAGGCTGAATTAAAGCGGATGATTTTATTTGGTATTCTTTCATTTACTTTTTGGCTTCACCTCATATAGAATAAGCTTTTATCTCCAAACCTCACTTTCATGGCCAGGACTAGGGTGAGGCACCTCAGATGCAAAAGTCAGAGAGACTTTCACTTACAGGACCCTAAGAACAAGGGCCTCCTTGACTTTTATGGCCTATTAGCCTCTCTCACCTACCCTAGTCCCAGTGCTCCCTTTGTAAAAATGTTAATTTCTTTCCTGACAGGATGTTAAGAGAATGACTGTGACAATTTATATCCATAAGGCAATTTTAGCTCCTGAGAAGAAATGCGTTAGAGTCATCTCATATAGTATCAATTTTATTTTAGTCAGACTATTTTGGACTTAAACATTCAATTTATTTGATAATTAACTAGATATAAATATAATATGTAGTTCAGATAAAATTCTCCTGGTTATGTGGCATAGATTACCATATAAACCAGACCTCTTCAGAAATATCTCATCATATGAGAAATCTGATCTTTCATAGTTAATCAGAGAGATTTAGTCACACTATTGATGTTCCATATTTCCTATTTGTATTCAAATGCCTCCTCAAAAATTTTATATCTTATTTTCTGAATTTTATTCTTTTTCCTATTAACATACTGTATACATTAGAGAGAAATGTGGAAGGAAAGAAATAGGTATTGAGCCTTCTGTTTGCTGAGCTCTATGCTAGATATTGTCATCAAGTAACAGATCTAATAATATATCTCATCATCATATTTCTAAGATGTCACATTTATATTTTTCTCATGAAAATAAGCCTTAAGAAGCATAGAGGTCATGACTCACAGTAATAAACACTTTATTTCTACCTCTTGGACAAATTTTAACCACAAATGTATTTGTATAGTTATATATACTATATATATATGTATAATTGTGTGTATATATGTATAAAACCTAAATATTTCTGAGCAAATCTAGCATTGGTTTAATCTAGCTTTCAAGAGTAGTGTGACTTTTTTTGCTATCAGAACTTAATCACAGGTTTCTTACTTGATTCCTTTGTACACTGCCCATTATTGGAACAAGTAAAGAGCAGACCACTCAAATACAGCAGCAAAATTAATCACAGTTAATTTTGGCTTGAAATGATTGATCCAGTTTGAATCAGAGCAAAAGTAATCTGCCTAAAGCAAATGATACCTCCCAATCACCTAATAGATCACAGTATAATCAATTTGTTATAAAATTTACATAGCAAGAGAAATGGTTTAATTTTTTCTCATTTGTATGTCAGAATAATAATAGTAAACATATGTGTATTCCCTTCTTGGTTAGCTCATGAGAGTCCAAGATCATAGAATCAGTGGCAAAACAAATTCAATCCCAGTTTTCTGTGATGCCAAAGATCAATCTTTAACCCAGTGATACTATTTAGGGGGCTTACCATATTTATTTTGGCTCTCCTCAATTTTTAAAAATGTGATAAAATATACGTAACATAAAATTTAACATCTTGTCCATTTTAAAGGTGCAGCTCGGCATTAAATAAATTCATATTGCCTTGCTACCATAACCACCATCCATCCACCGTATCCTTTTTATTTTGTAAAACTGAAACTCTACACCTATTAAACAATAACTCCCCATTGGATTCTCCCCTCAGCCCCTGGAAACCACAATTTTTCTTTCTGCCTCTATGACTTTGACTACTCTAGGTGCCTAGTAGAAATGAAATCATATAATATTTTTCTTCTTGTGACTGGCTTATTTCACTTCCATAATGTAGTCATTGTTCCATCATGTTGTAGCGTGTGTAAGAATCTGATTTTTAATGTTGAATAATATTTCAAACTACATATATAGCACATTTTATTTATCCATTCATTTGTTCATGGACGATTGGGTTGCTTCTACCTTTTTGCCAAATTTATTTATGTACCTTCCGTAGAGGTTGCTGCTGCTTTCTGTCAGAGCTTCAGCTGATTCCTGCTGCACATATGTTTTTATGATTAAAAATTATAGATTAAATAACAAATACTTAATTCTCACAAATAGAGAATGAAGTGATGGATTTCACTCATCACACATGGGATTGTGTGTTCCAGATAACTGATTTTGGAGGAGTCAGTTGAAATGTCCTAGAGTAAGGAAATTAGGGCCTTGGATTTCACTGCTCTGTATACAGGAAAGCAGCACATGCTTCCTTTGAACCACAGAAACAAGAATTGTATGCCTCCCAGGAGCAGTGTTTCAGAGTCTTACAGCTTTTGGTCATAAAGCATAAAATTCTTATGTTTTTGCCTCCTGGCAAACCAGTATGGGTGAACACATTATGATATGGGTAGCCCTAAGAAAAACTCAGTAGGGAAGATAAAGTAAAATGCTTGAATAATATTTTGAATCAAAATGAATGCAGCAAATATTTTCTAAAATCACTTTCTATTGTTATAATGAAGTACTCTCTTTGGAATATCGTATTGAAGTCATTTTTTTCATAAATAAAATTGTTGTTCCTTAAAGTGGTTTGCATAATATATCATTTGAATGTGTTTGTGTGTCTACTAATTTAGCATTTATGCCAGAATCTTTGACCCATCTCAGTCTAAGGCAATAGCACTGCCTTAGATTCAGAATATTTTTATTTTATTTTATTTTTTTAAGATGGGGATCTCACTATATTGCTCAGACTGGACTGGAACTCCTGGATCAAAGGATACTCCCACCTCAGCCTCTCAAGTACATAGGACTACAGGAGCAAGCCAATGAGCTAGGTTTCAAATTTTTTCCTTTAATTGCAAATGGCTACAGTCCTTTATTTGTTACTCTTTGCATAGGTCTGCTATCCTTTGCTCTCAATATTCCATATCTGCCCTATAGAAATATCAGGGAAGATAAACTGAATACTGTCATGAAATTTCAGTAAAATTAGTAAAAGCAAGAAGGAATTCATTGGGATAACTTAATACAGGCAAACTTGAACTATAAATGAATAGTATTTTTGATAAAAAAGAACAAGCAATAAATTGTAAGGCTTTTTCTTATATGTGAGTCAGGTGAAGGAAGCGAACTAGATTTGATGAGTTACGGCTGAGAATTTCGTTGAGGATAAAGGTACAAAGGAGATGAGAGATGACACAAGGAACCAAATATGTCATTTGATAATTGATAGTTAATATAAGCTTTCTTCTGGGGGTAATAGGAAGACAAAGCCCTTTGAATGAATTAAAGGGAAGGGCATACATTTATAAAAGTAAGACAAGTTAATTGGAAATGTTAATATTATTTTTATATTCATGATAAGTAGAAGTGATTCAAAAAATTATAAATCATATTGGGGAAAGAACTAGAATTTACTTGTAATTTCTTTGCCCTAAATTGCTATATTTTATTTTTTAGAAGTTAGAACTCAGGCCACTAAATTTATTTTCCTGCTAAAACTAGGAATGAAATTGCATTATCTCCTGGTTTTGACTTTTACCCCATGGAATAATATTTTACCACAACATCAATTTGTAGGTTGCTAGAAGTATCTTAATTGGGCAGTTTTTTGGTTCATATTAAATTCCCACCCCAAGATCTGCCTGATTTTCACAAGAAACATTTTCCTGTGGGACTGTGTTTGAATAGACATTTAAAACACATGCCTGCCACCTTAGGAGAAAAAGTAACTTCTGAGAACTGGACAACATATGCTTGGTACAGAAGTTGAAGAAGAGCAATCTCCAGCCTTTTTGGCATTAGGGATCGGTTTTGTGAAAGACAATTTTTCCACAGACTGTGGTGGGCAGATGGTTTCAGGGTGATTCAAGTGCATTACATTTATTGTGCACTTTATTTCCATAATTATTACACTATAATACATAATGAAATAATTATGAAACTCAACTTAATGTAGAATCAGTGAGAACCTTGAACTTTTTTTCCTGCAACTAGATGGTCCTATCTAGGGGTGATGAGAGGCAGTGACAGATTGTCAGGCATTAGATTTTCATAAGGAGCATGCAACCTTGATCCCTCACATGCACAGTTCACAATAGGGTTCATGCTCCTATGAGACTCTAATGCCGCCACTGGTCTGACAGGAGGCGGAGCTCAGGCAGTAGTGCAAGCAATCGGGAGCAGGTATAAATACAGCTGAAGTTTCACTTGCTTGTCTGCTGCTCACCTCCTCCTGTGCGGCCTGGTTCCTAACAGGCCACAGACTGGTACTGGCCTGTGGCCCGGGGGTTGGGAACCCCTGCTGAAGAGGATGTTTCCATTTACCTCACACAATATCATGCTGTTCTGTGTTTCTAATTTCTATTTCCTCTATCCTTCTACTTTTCACTCTTTCTGTATCATTAAAAAAAAAAAAAACCTTCAAACTAGGTAAAAATGTTATTATACTCTAATAAGTTTATTCCAAGTTCAGAAGGATTATATTGACTAGAAATAATGCTTCATTCAGAATTGACAAAATAATTCTGCCTTACAATATATACAACAATACCCAATTGTACTAACTGTCTGATAATAGGTTTATGGCAATACATTCAAAATCATTAGGACAAAAATAACTGTACACAGCTTGCCCGGTGGTGCTGGTCATAGCAGCAGACATTTCAGTTGGTGTGACAAAACATGCATATATTAAAGCATCTGTGTGCATTTTATATCATTATATCATTATTCTAACACACAAAATGAGTTGCCTATCAACAGAACAGAATACAGTAAGTCCGTAGCATTGATGTCATTAGGGAAAACACTTAAGCATTTGGACTCTAACTTAACTTCGAAGAATTGAAAGAACGTGGTTAAAAAGAGAGGCACAAAGTACTTTTTTAAATCTCTTTTTAACTAGGGATTTTAACTAGGGATTGTCCTAGACCAACTAGAACCATATCAACGTGTTAGGTTCACCATTATATATCTCACACGAGTGAACTTTATTTTCCTTTTCAGTTTGTTCTTGTTGAATTGCTGTCAGCTAAATTCTCAGAGGAGATTTCACATCTGCTTCTCATATAAACTTCAGCTCTGGTCTAGTGAGCATTAAAGTCTTCCTGAGAGCCTGACTGAGCAGCATTTCTCCCACTTTATTTGACACAGCACTATTTCACAGTGATGTTGGCTCCTTCCCCACTCACCGTGTGCTGTAAATCCACTGCATGCCACAAGATCAGCTGAGTGTTAGATACAGAGGCCTGCCAGAGGTGCTGACAGCTCCATCTTTTCTAAGGGAAAGAGAGTGCTGGGTTCAGAAATTTGGTTGCAATCCTGGCCCAAGAGTCAAAAATGATTTCATCTTGAAGGACATGATGATTATTAGGGACTATGTTTCTATGATTCTTAAATCTCTTTCCCGAGGTGAATCTTATGGTGTCCTTTCTTAAAGCTTTTGGGAGAGCTGATAGAGAGAAGGAACTGTAACTGAAATGGGAATAAGTGACTGTAAGAAAGTAATTCCAGCAAGTCCTGCAGAATTAAGAGTCTGGTAGTTACATTAGATTTCATTTTTCTTTAGCCCAAGATGGGAGACTTGTTTTAATAATACCCATTTCTTATACAATAGAGGCTTTAAGATCTTTTCTAATTCTCTTTGTTTTGGTTAATTTTAATTTTAAAATTATTTCATTAAACACAACAAGTTATATTAAAATAGAGAAAATCAAAATTGTAAACTACATCATGGGTAACAATGCAGTATAAAGTCAGATTTAAGAATCTCTTTTTCCCAACACCTATTAAAGTTTAAACACACTTTTCAAGATCAATCATAAATATTTTTCAGCAACAATAAAGTAAGAAAAAGAGGAAAATGACACTTCCATAAAAGGTAGCCAAGGAAAGAGAAGATTCCACTATAACTAATACCACCTTTACTGATTAAAGTAGAGGTGGGGAGTGAGAACAATATAATATACTCTTAAGAATTGGTGAGGCCTGGCACAGTGGCTAACACTTGTAATCTCAGCACTTTGGGAGGCCGAGGTCAGCGGATCAAGAGGTCAGGAGATCGAGACCATCCCGGCCAACATGGTGAAATCTCGTCTCTACTAAAAAAAAAAAAAAAAAAGAAAAAAAAAATACCAAAATTAGCTGGGTGTGGTGGTGCATGCCTGTAATCCCAGTTACTTAGGAGGCTGAGGCAGGAGAATCACTTGAATCCAGGAGGCAGAGATTGAAGTGAACTGAGATCGCAGTGAGCTGAGATTGTGCTATTACACTCCAGCTTGGTGACAGAGCAAGACTTCATCTCAATTAAAATAATAATAATAATAATTGAGAATTGGTGAGTGGGCTAAAGAGACTGAGTGGAAAGACAGAAAATTATGACAGAAAAGAATAATCCACAAGATGACAAACCCTTAACTATTACTGGTGGATCTCAGGCAGAGCTAGCTTATTAGGCATGCCTCCTGTGCATAGGGTTTCACATTGGTTTAATCTTCTGCTGTTACAGTCTTGAAAATCTTAACAATTCTTGAACAAGTTAATCTGTATATTTATTTTGTACTGTGTGCCATAAATTATGCAGCCAGTCCTGATCTCTGGGAAGGAACTGACATCTGGTCTCACTAGGTTGAAAGAAAAATTCTAAATGAGGCATGTAGTCACCCTATGACATATATTAGAATCATCTGGGCTTTTTAAAATCGCAGTGCTCAGGCTGCATTCCAGATCAGTTCAATAGGTCTTGACAGACGTGGGGGCAGGGGTAGTGAGGTGGGAAAGGACAAGGCACAGTATTTTATTATTATTATGATACTTGAAGTTCTAGGGTACATGTGCACAATGTGCAGGTTTGTTACATATGTATACATGTGCCACGTTGGTGTGCTGCACCCATTAACTCGTCATTTACATTAGGTATAGTATTTTTAAAAGCTTTCAGTAATTACAATGTGCAACCAAGAATAACAATCAGGGAAGAAAAAGCTGAATGAGAACATGCACATTTAAATCAGGAGGGGGCAGGCACATAGAGGTCTAAATGAAGTACCCAGACTCATCTGTGAATTACTTATGATGGTTTTTACTCTTTGCCTTTCCCTGTTTGACCTGTAAATTGTTACTGGTGGAGAAGAATGAGAGCAGGACTTGAATAATTGGGATGATTCTCTTCAACAGAAGCTTTATTTTTATCACAAGAGCTATACCCTGAATTTGAGGAAGAATATATTATCTGATACCCCTCACCAGTGTGTAAGAAGAACCCCGGTACAGAAGATTTACAATCTCACTGGAAAGAGTAGAACCTGTGTCATCCAGCAAAAGGCCCCAGCTGACAGCGGTTGGTAACACCAGCTATCAAGCTCCAGCTCACAGGAAAACACAAATTCCCAATAAACTTTCTAGTAGTCTGATTATGAACTAAGTTTCTAAATGTAGAGAGGGAACTAGAAATGGATATTTTTCTTCTTAAATAAGTGGAGCTATATTACATAGATTTGTAAATTAAGGATAAAGTTTTAACGCTCTCTTGTTGTGAGGGTGGGGAAGGAAGCAGGGAGTTCCTAGTCAAGCAGGCGCTTTTAGGACTGACTACAGGTTCTCAACATATCAGGGAAGACAGAACAACTACAAAAGGAGAGAAAGTGAGGGTTGGTGTTCTAAAAGCCTGTGAAGCCTGTGACTCACCAAGGAAACAGGACCCTTCCTCTTTGGTTTGGGGAGGAAAAGCACTTTCAGAGAGTTTTAGCAGATCCAACAGTAGCAGTATGAACTCATTTCATGCAGTTTTCCTCTGGGTTTCTAGGAAAGATGGTTATTGGGCCATCTCTTTAGGGGTCCCTTGAGTTTAGTTACGGCTCTTAATTGTTTGTGGGCAGGCTTCCTACAATGGGATAGTTCTGGCCTTGGTATCTTATCTAACCTCATTAAGCATATTATATCTTATTAAACAAAAATTAAAGTCTTTTACCTCAAACATTGTATTGGTGCTTAAACTTAACCATTAAGGGTATTACCAATTTGCCTCAGTCAGTTTTCAGCCTTTAAATACATTGGACCTGTGTTATAACCAAATAAAGAAATTGTTAACAGAAAATATGACATTGAAACTTCTGTTTCCTCCAAACATGATAAATTAGTGTGGATCTACATTTTTTTTCCCTTGTACAACTTCCATCATGGACATAATGCAGAAGGCCTAAGGAGGTTCATGGCTTTGTTAAACTATTACAGAAACGGAGAAAATACCAGGGGTGAGAAACATAAGGTGGTTGGGTAATAGTGCGTTCAATAAAAACATGGTCTAGGAGTGTAACAGAACAAAGCCTTGTATTTGTAAATAAGAGGTTTTAAAGTATGTCCTGGTCTCTCATCATTGACTTTTGGAGATTAGTTCCACAGTATTTACTTCTCAAATGCAGAAGATGTGCCATATATTTCAGGGATGTCCAGGAGTCATGGAGTAGCATCAGGACTATTCCAGGATACCTCAGGGGAGGTCAGGAGTGAGCAGCAATACAACACAACAGGAGCTAGTGATTATCCCGTACAAAATGACGTGCCAGGGCTCTTTGTCTTGAGAAACCATCTGATCTCCATCTTCCACACTTTGCAAACTAGGATTTGGACGTTGATTTCTCTACACAGATTTACATTACTAGGCTAACGGAGCCAATGCCTCAGGAAAAAGTTAGCTCAGAGAGACACATGAAAAGGTGTTTTAGAACAACTACTTGAAGAGAAAGACAGTACAATAACATCAAGTGAACAATATTTATGACTTCAGGTAGATTTTTGGGACAAGACAGAAGAAATACAGTGGATGATATTGTAAACACTAGTTAAGAAATGTAAGATATTAAATGTACTGTCTGCAAACATTGGTCATGGAAAATAATGTAGTTGATAATAAATAAGATGAAGTGCAGAATTAATACAGCTGAAAAACAGATCTGTAAACTAAGATAGGTCAAGGAAATCTACCATTTCAAAGAGAATACAGCATGACCAGGCTGGATTAATTTCAGAAACACAAGCATTATTCATTACTAAGAAGTTAATATGAAAGTATAATTCACCATATTAAATGGTAGTATAATTCACCATATTAAATCCGAAGACCAACCTCATATGATTATCTCAACAGACACTGAAGAATATGATAAAATTTAACATTGATTCTTGATTTCAAAATCATTACATAAAATTCAAACTGATGAATATTTTCTTAACATGATCAAATGTGTGTCTTTACTTAAAAGCTAACAACTTATTTAGTGGAGAAGAACTAGGGACATTCTCTCTATAACATTATCACCATTACTACTATTATTTTACTTGTGGTATTAGCCAACAAAATTAGACATGATAAACATATTAAAGGAATAAGAAGTGTGGGTTAAGATAACCATAAAATTAACTTATATAAATCAACAATCTTCATATATAAAAGCATCTAGCTGATAAAATACATTGAAAGAGATCGCATTTAAAACATGATACCTACAAATAAACTTAACAAGAAACATGTAAAACCTATATGAGAAAAATTAAAATGCTTCTGGAGAAGCCACAAAGAGACTTGAAAAATGAAACTGCTTTCAGTGTTTTTGAATATATAGATTAAATATAGAAAAGGTATAAATTATCTATAAGTCAATTTACAAACATTATGTAAACCTGATAAAATAGCATTCTTTCATTTTTATCTTGTGGATTTATTCAAGCTGATTTTAAAGTTTTTATTTAAAAAAAAAACCACTAGCAAGAAAAACCCTAAAAATTAAGAGCAATGAGGGAGCATCAGCTACTCTACATGTCAGAACAGACAAACAAGACTTATTAAAATGCTGTGACTTTGGCACATGTGAAAACATAAAAACAAATAGGCAAAATAGAATATCTTGAAATAAACATATGATAATTTAGTGTAAATGTGACGTTTCAGTCAGTAGCATGATGATGGACTTTTTTAAAGACTATACTGTTATAACTGAGTAGCAATTTATTTTATCCAATAGCACCTAAGGTTTACATGTAAAATGTCAATATATCAAAGTACTAGAAAAAAATTGAATTGTATGTGAAATCTTAGAGTGTAGAAGTTGATTCTTACTAATATCCAAAACTTAACAGTCATAAAATAAAATATTGTTAAATTTGAGCACATGAATACAAAAACATCTGCATAGTAAAAAGAGAAAGATATATAAGCAATTTCAAAATACATCTGACAAACCAAAAAAAAAAAAAGCCATATCAGAGAAAAAGGACAACTCCTCTTTTATATTAGAATCTCCTAGGAATTTACATAAAAATGATAAGTAATTCCATATAAAAAAAGGCAAAAGGCACAGGGTTTGACATTTCAAAGAAAAATAAATAAGAAGACACTTACATATTTCAAGATGTTTAACTTCGTTTAGAAGATGTGCAAATGAAAGCTACATTAAAATGTCATTTTCATATCCAGAAAAAAATGCCAAAATTTAACAACATGTTGTAGAGAAAGCTGAGAGGAAAAGCAATACTACATAACTTGCTATTAGGAGTGCAGTATTATATAACCCTAGGAAGGGAATATGGCATTGTATAAAAAATTACAGATATATTTACCCCCCTAAAATGCAATATCATTAGGGGAATCCATTTTACAGATAAAACTGAATAGGTAAGAAATAGCATAGATCTAAGTTTATTCAACTAGGCATTGTTTGTAATACAAAAGATAGGAAACAACACAACAATCTAGCAATAGGGAATTGGTTAAGTAAACTATAATGTATAACCAACAATTTTTTTGAAAGAAGAAAGGTTTCTGTGTATTGTTCTGGAGAGATGGTCAGGCAACATTGCTAAATTGAAAATGCAAGTTGAAAATAGTGTCTACAGTATGTTAATTCCTATAAAGGACAGAGAAGACAACTAAATAGTATTTTCTCTTACTGCTTTTGTATAAGAAACATGAACATCAAAAAATTATTAAAATGGTTATTTCAAAGGAGGTTGGAAGAATATAATAGCTTTGACATAGATGAGAACAAACAAGACTTTTAAGGGAATACTTATAAATATTATTTTGATTTTTATACTATGTAAATAGGGTACCTATTCAAAAATGCATTAATTACAAGCACATCCTAGAAAAAAATAAAGATTTGGTGTACAACTGGATAAATGTTGCAGAGGATGAATCATTTATCTATCTGAGATACTCTTTGTTTAAGGTTGTATCCAGGCAGACAATGAGGATCCCATGGATGCTAGTAGGAGATGGATACTTTAGTGGTACATATTCAAGATATTTACCTCCTTTTGATGAAAAGGAGGAGAGTTTTCATAAGAAATTGGTGTGATAATAGTCTGGATATATCTGCACAGCAAACAGTGGATGGACTTAACCTTTCAATGTGGAGAAATGCTGAGAAGGAGAGAAAAAGCAAATTCCACTGGAAAGAGCACAGGGTGAGCAGCATCCCTTTTTACATCAACATGATGAAAAGGAAACATTGAAGAACAGTTGAAGACACAGAGAGCCTTGATGCTAATGGAACATTCCAGAAGACAGAGTGGGGCCAGATAAAGGAAAGCAGAGTGCAGTATGAGGATGCTGAATGATGCATGATAAAGTGAGATCAAGACTGTAGAAAGATAGTTTAGAATTGTCTTCTGGAGAGTTTGTGATAGCTCTCCCAAGTCAAGGGTCATTTCAGACGTTTCAATGATTGGCAAGAAAGATGCAGACAGAGAGAGGAAGGCCAACCATTTACCGCAAATGTGTATGGTAGTTTCCCTGCATCAGTTTAGAGTGGGTTATCCCTTCAAAGATCCTTTTGGTGGATGCTGGTCACAGAGCTACCACATTCTTAGAAATATTATTGGTAATAAGAAAAAAGAAAGATGTAATATTTTCCTGAGGTAAAATAATGTTTTATGAGGTAAAATAGAACTCAGTATTTATTTTGGGGATGCCAAACTTTACCAGGTCCCTGTGCTCCTGGAAAACAGTAATGATTAAGAAATCCCCTACATGTTTGTGTACTAGCAAACAGTTTACTGTAAAGAACCTCCCTTCTCTATAGGACTTCGGCCGGGCGCGGTGGCTCAAGCCTGTAATCCCAGCACTTTGGGAGGCCGAGACGGGCGGATCACGAGGTCAGGAGATCGAGACCATCCTGGCTAACACAGTGAAACCCCGTCTCTACTAAAAATACAAAAATTAGCCGGGCGAGGTGGCGGGCGCCTGTAGTCCCAGCTACTCGGGAGGCTGAGGCAGGAGAATGGCGTAAACCCGGGAGGCGGAGCTTGCAGTGAGCTGAGATCCGGCCACTGCACTCCAGTCCGGGCGACAGAGCGAGACTCCGCTTCAAAAAAAAAAAAAAAAGAAATCCCCTACATGTTTGTGTACTAGCAAACAGTTTACTGTAAAGAACCTCCCTTCTCTATAGGACTTCAAAAACTCAAATGGGTGGCTCTTTACGTGTGACCAGGCCAGACACAGACATACTAAATCTCCATTCTTTGACTAAGAAATGATAGCCTACACTGTTTTGTTCTTTCTGATCAATCTGAATAAACTGTCCAAAAATGTTACTAAACAAAATTTAGTTATGCTTTTCTACTTTGCTCTGAATTTGACTTGCCCTTAGATTGTATAAGCACTGGAAAGTGGAACAATTCTTCCTTTTGGATCCTCCAGAGAATTGGAACCATGAAGAAAAACATTTCCTGCTTAACTGTCTGACCATATCATCTACTCATCCCACTCCAAAACACCAGTTCCTTCTAATCTTGCTTACTCCTTCTTATTAAAGGAAAGACCTTTCTATCTGACCTTTAAGATACTTGCAAATCTTCTGGCAGAGATTCTGGTACTACATGTAGCAAGAGTCCCCTGAACAGTCTTTCCTTACTAAGTACAAGACTCTCATGTTTTCTTTGTTAATATATTTTGTTTTGTTTTTCATATTGCCATTGTGGTGGTGCTTGCTCACTTAAACTGAAGTTTAAAGAGGAACTAGAGCTATGAGAATGCTAGAGATGTAAATTTGAGATCATCTACACAGAGATGAGCAAATGGCGGCTGGGTGTCATGGCTCACTCCTGTAATCACAACACTTTGGGAGGCCGAGGCTGGTATATCACGCGAGCTCAGGAGTTACAGACCAGCTTGGGCAACATGGTGAACTCCCCATCTCTACTAAAAACACAAAAAATAGCCAGTTGTGGGGGCACACATCTGTAGTCCCAACTACTCAGGAGGCTGAGGTGGGAGCATCTCCTGAACCCTTGAGGCAGAGGCTGCATGAGCTGAGACCACACCACTGCACTCTAGCCTGGGTGACAGAGTGAGACCCCATCTCAAAAAATAAATAAATAAAATAAATCATTCCAAAGAAAAAATGGACAAGATGAAACATGAACCTGAAGCAGTGGACTTTCTAGATTCTCCATCAAAGCTTTCAGAAAAGGATTATGTAGTTCATCCTGAGTCCTAGAAGATACTTGCTGACCTGAAAATAAAATCATTATGTCACATTGCAAAAAGTAAAAGGTCTAATAACTCAGTCGGTGTTAATAGTGATGGGGAAGAATTATGTGAAGAGAAAGTCTTTTGATGATAGAACAGATGAAAGGTTTTATAGTCTTCCATGTTTGAGGACAGAAATAGTGGTGATGACTTCATTTAAAAAGTCATATGGACCTGAAAGAAGGAAAGTAGTTGTCATTCTTCTTCAGTTAAAGTACAAAAACAATAACAACAACAGCAAACCACTCTCAAAAATGTTACCTGGAGAAGATGTACTTTAATCTCATTGGTATATAAGAAATGACATTAGGTTTATCTCCTAATGCTATCCCTCTCCCCTCCCCCCACCCGACAAACCTGCACATTGTGCACATATATCCTAGAACTTAAAGTATAATAATTTTTTTTTTAATGACAACAAGCAAAGTACAGAAGCCAGGAAGTTTGAATCAATATGTTTTCATTCTTTATACGGTTTTAAAAGCTCTAGAAGAAAATACAGAGAACAGGCTTTTAAAAGCACAACTCCAGGGGCGGAGCAAGATGGCCGAATAGGAACAGCTCCAGTCTCCAACTCCCAGCGCGAGTAACACAGAAGACCGGTGATTTCTGCATTTTCAACTGAGGTACTGGGGTCATCTCTCTAGGGAGTGCCGGACAATCGGTGCTGGTCAGCTGCTGCAGCCTGACCAGCATGAGCTGAAGCAGGGCGAGGCATCGCCTCACCTGGAAGCGCAAGGGGGAAGGAAATCCGTTTTCCTAGCCAGGGGAACTGAGATACATAACACCTGGAAAATCGCGTAACTCCCACCCCAATACTGCGCTTTAAGGAAACAGGCACACCAGGAGAATATATCCCACACCTGGCCGGGAGGGTCCCACGCCCACGGAGCCTCCCTCACTGCTAACACAGCCGTCTGTGGCGATCTATCCGCAAGGCAGCAGCGAGGCTGGGGGAGGGGCGCCCGCCATTGCTGAGGCTTAAGTAGGTAAACAAAGCCGCTGGGAAGCTCGAACTGGGTGGAGCTCACAGCAGCTCAAGGAAACCTGCCTGTCTCTGTAGACTCCACCTCTGGGGACAGCCCACAGCTGAGGTCCAATAGGGAAAGCAGCGGGGGCGGTGCAGAGGCGAACGACTCTGTCTGACAGCTTTGGGGAGAGCCGTGGATCTCCCAACGCGGAGGTTGAGATCCGAGAACGGACAGACTGCCTGCTCAGGTGGGTCCTGACCCCTGAGTAGCCTAGCTGGGAGACATCCCCCACTAGGGGCAGTCTGACACCCCACACCTCACAGGGTGGAGTCATCCCTGAGAGGAAACTTCCAAAGGAAGAATCAGACAGGTACACTCACTGCTCAGCAATATTCTATCTTTGGCAACCTCTGCTGCTGATACCCAGGCAAACAGGGTCTGGAGTGGACCTCAAGCAATCTCCAACAGACCAACAGACAGTCCTTCTGACTGTCAGACGGAAAACTATCAAACAGGAAGGACACCTATACCAAAACCCCATCAGTACGTCACCATCATCAAAGACCAGAGACAGATAAAACCACAAAGATGGGGAAAAAGCAGGGCAGAAAAGCTGGAAATTCAAAAAATAAGAGCGCATCTCCCCCTGCAAAGGAGCGCAGCCCATCGCCAGCAACGGATCAAAGCTGGTCAGAGAATGACTTTGACGAGATGAGAGAAGAAGGCTTCAGTCCATCAAACTTCTCAGAGCTAAAGGAGGAATTACGTACCCAGCGCAAAGAAACTAAAAATCTTGAAAAAAAAGTGGAAGAATTGACAGCTAGACTAATTAATGCAGAGAAGATCATAAACGAAATGACAGAGATGAAAACCATGACACGAGAAATACGTCACAAATGCACAAGCTTCAGTAACCGACTCGATCAACTGGAAGAAAGAGTATCAGCGATTGAGGATCAAATGAATGAAATGAAGCGAGAAGAGAAACCAAAAGAAAAAAGAAGAAAAAGAAATGAACAAAGCCTGCAAGAAGTATGGGATTATGTAAAAAGACCAAATCTACGTCTGATTGGGGTGCCTGAAAGTGAGGGGGAAAATGGAACCAAGTTGGAAAACACTCTTCAGGATATCATCCAGGAGAACTTCCCCAACCTAGTAGGGCAGGCCAACATTCAAATTCAGGAAATACAGAGAACGCCACAAAGATACTCCTCCAGAAGAGCAACTCCAAGACACATAATTGCCAGATTCACCAAAGTTGAAATGAAGGAAAAAATCTTAAGGGCAGCCAGAGAGAAAGGTCGGGTTACCCACAAAGGGAAGCCCATCAGACTAACAGCAGATCTCTCGGCAGAAACTCTACAAGCCAGAAGAGAGTGGGGGCCAATATTCAACGTTCTTAAAGAAAAGAATTTTCAACCCAGAATTTCATATCCAGCCAAACTAAGTTTCATCAGTGAAGGAGAAATAAAATCCTTTACAGATAAGCAAATGCTTAGAGATTTTGTCACCACCAGGCCTGCCTTACAAGAGACCCTGAAGGAAGCCCTAAACATGGAAAGGAACAACCGGTACCAGCCATTGCAAAAACATGCCAAAATGTAAAGACCATCGAGGCTAGGAAGAAACTGCATCAACTAATGAGCAAAATAACCAGTTAATATCATAATGACAGGATCAAGTTCACACATAACAATATTAACCTTAAATGTAAATGGACTAAATGCTCCAATGAAAAGACACAGACTGGCAAACTGGATAAAGAGTCAAGACCCATCAGTCTGCTGTATTCAGGAGACCCATCTCACATGCAGAGACATACATAGGCTCAAAATAAAGGGATGGAGAAAGATCTACCAAGCAAATGGAGAACAAAAAAAAGCAGGGGTTGCAATCCTAGTCTCTGATAAAACAGACTTTAAACCATCAAAGATCAAAAGAGACAAAGAAGGCCATTACATAATGGTAAAGGGATCAATTCAACAGGAAGAGCTAACTCTCCTAAATATATATGCACCCAATACAGGAGCACCCAGATTCATAAAGCAAGTCCTTAGAGACCTACAAAGAGACTTAGACTCCCATACAATAATAATGGGAGATTTCAACACTCCACTGTCAACATTAGACAGATCAACGAGACAGAAAGTTAACAAGGATATCCAGGAATTGAACTCATCTCTGCACCAAGCGGACCTAATAGACATCTATAGAACTCTCCACCCCAAATCAACAGAATATACATTCTTCTCAGCACCACATCGCACTTATTTCAAAATTGACCACATAATTGGAAGTAAAGCACTCCTCAGCAAATGTACAAGAACAGAAATTATAACAAACTGTCTCTCAGACCACAGTGCAATCAAACTAGAACTCAGGACTAAGAAACTCAATCAAAACCGCTCAACTACATGGAAACTGAATAACCTGCTCCTGAATGACTACTGGGTACATAACGAAATGAAAGCAGAAATAAAGATGTTCTTTGAAACCAATGAGAACAAAGATACAACATACCAGAATCTCTGGGACACATTTAAAGCAGTGTGTAGAGGGAAATTTATAGCACTAAATGCCCACAAGAGAAAGCAGGAAAGATCTAAAATTGACACTTTAACATCACAATTAAAAGAACTAGAGAGGCAAGAGCAAACACATTCAAAAGCTAGCAGAAGGCAAGAAATAACTAAGATCAGAGCAGAACTGAAGGAGATAGAGTCACAAAAAACCCTCCAAAAAATCAATGAATCCAGGAGTTGGTTTTTTGAAAAGATCAACAAAATTGACAGACCGCTAGCAAGACTAATAAAGAAGAAAAGAGAGAGGAATCAAATAGACGCAATAAAAAATGATAAAGGGGATATCACCACCGACCCCACAGAAATACAAACAACCATCAGAGAATACTATAAATGCCTCTACGCAAATCGACTAGAAAATCTAGAAGAAATGGATAATTTCCTGGACACTTACACTCTCCCAAGACTGAACCAGGAAGAAGTTGAATCCCTGAATAGACCAATAACAGGCTCTGAAATTGAGGCAACAATTAATAGCCTACCCACGAAAAAAAGTCCAGGACCAGATGGATTCACAGCTGAATTCTACCAGAGGTACAAGGAGGAGCTGGTACCATTCCTTCTGAAACTATTCCAATCAATAGAAAAAGAGGGAATCCTCCCTAACTCATTTTATGAGGCCAACATCATCCTGATACCAAAGCCTGGCAGAGACACAACAAAAAAAGAGAATTTTAGACCAATATCCCTGATGAACATCGATGCAAAAATTCTCAATAAAATACTGGCAAACCGGATTCAGCAGCACATCAAAAAGCTTATCCACCATGATCAAGTGGGCTTCATCCCTGGGATGCAAGGCTGGTTCAACATTCGCAAATCAATAAACGTAATCCAGCATATAAACAGAACCAAAGACAAGAACCACATGATTATCTCAATAGATGCAGAAAAGGCTTTTGACAAAATTCAACAGCCCTTTATGCTAAAAACGCTCAATAAATTCGGTATTGATGGAACGTACCTCAAAATAATAAGAGCTATTTACGACAAACCCACAGCTAATATCATACTGAATGGGCAAAAACTGGAAAAATTCCCTTTGAAAACTGGCACAAGACAGGGATGCCCTCTCTCACCACTCCTATTCAACATAGTGTTGGAAGTTCTGGCTAGGGCAATCAGGCAAGAGAAAGAAATCAAGGGTATCCAGTTAGGAAAAGAAGAAGTCAAATTGTCCCTGTTTGCAGATGACATGATTGTATATTTAGAAAAACCCATCGTCTCAGCCCAAAATCTCCTTAAGCTGATAAGCAACTTCAGCAAAGTCTCAGGATACAAAATTAATGTGCAAAAATCACAAGCATTCTTATACACCAGTAACAGACAAGCAGAGAGCCAAGTCAGGAATGAACTTCCATTCACAATTGCTTCAAAGAGAATCAAATACCTAGGAATCCAGCTTACAAGGGATGTAAAGGACCTCTTCAAGGAGAACTACAAACCACTGCTCAGTGAAATCAAAGAGGACACAAACAAATGGAAGAACATACCATGCTCATGGATAGGAAGAATCAATATCGTGAAAATGGCCATACTGTCCAAGGTTATTTATAGATTCAATGCCATCCCCATCAAGCTACCAATGACTTTCTTCACAGAATTGGAAAAAACTGCTTTAAAGTTCATATGGAACCAAAAAAGAGCCCGCATTGCCAAGACAATCCTAGGTCAAAAGGACAAAGCTGGAGGCGTCACGCTACCTGACTTCAAACTATACTACAAGGCTACAGTAACCAAAACAGCATGGTACTGGTACCACAACAGAGAAATAGACCAGTGGAACAGAACAGAGTCCTCAGAAATAATACCACACATCTACAGCCATCTGATCTTTGACAAACCTGACAAAAACAAGAAATGGGGAAAGGATTCCCTATTTAATAAATGGTGCTGGGAAAATTGGCTAGCCACAAGTAGAAAGCTGAAACTGGACCCTTTCCTTACCCCTTATACGAAAATTAATTCAAGATGGATTAGAGACTTAAATGTTAGACCTAATACCATAAAAACCCTAGAAGAAAATCTAGGTAGTACCATTCAGGACATAGGCATGGGCAAGGACTTCATGTCTAAAACACCAAAAGCAACGGCAGCAAAAGCCAAAATTGACAAATGGGATCTCATTAAACTAAAGAGCTTTTGCACAGCAAAAGAAACTACCATCAGAGTGAACAGGCAACCTACAGAATGGGAGAAAATTTTTGCAACCTACTCATCTGACAAAGGGCTAATATCCAGAATCTACAAAGAACTCAAACAAATATACAAGAAAAAAACAAACAACCCCATCAAAAAGTGGAGAAAGGATATGAACAGACATTTCTCAAAAGAAGACATCCATACAGCCAACAGACACATGAAAAAATGCTCGTCATCACTCGCCATCAGAGAAATGCAAATCAAAACCACAATGAGATACCATCTCACACCAGTTAGAATGGCAATCATTAAGAAGTCAGGAAACAATAGATGTTGGAGAGGATGTGGAGAAATAGGAACACTTTTACACTGTTGGTGGGATTGTAAACTAGTTCAACCATTATGGAAAACAGTATGGCGATTCCTCAAGGATCTAGAACTAGATGTACCATATGACCCAGCCATCCCACTACTGGGTATATACCCAAAGGATTATAAATTACTCTACTACAAAGACACATGCACACGTATGTTTATTGCGGCACTATTCACAATAGCAAAGACTTGGAATCAACCAAATGTCCATCTGTGACAGACTGGATTAAGAAAATGTGGCACATATACACCATGGAATACTATGCAGCCATCAAAAAGGATGAGTTTGCGTCCTTTGTAGGGACATGGATGCAGCTGGAAACCATCATTCTTAGCAAACTATCACAAGAAGAGAAAACCAAACACCGCATGTTCTCACTCATAGGTGGGAACTGAACAATGAGATCACTTGGACTCGGGAAGGGGAACATCACACACTGGGGCCTATCATGGGGAGGGGGGAGGAGGGAGGGATTGCATTGGGGAGTTATACATGATATAAACGTTATGCACATGTACCCTAGAACTTAAAGTATAATAAAAAATAAAAAAAAAAAAAAAAAAAAAAAAGACTTAGGTAAATAAATAAATAAATAAATAAAAAAATAAAAGCACAACTCCAGATTTTCAGCGAAATGAATCGCAGATCAAGAATCAGTTTAATAAAAGCACATAAAGAAGCCTTGAAAGTAAAAAACAGAAATTGCAGTTGCCTCTCCATCCTTCTTTGGAAGTGGGCAGGAGGTGAAAAGCACAGCAATCTTACATTGTGGTTCCTGGGGAAACATTACATTTGATGATTAGTGCCTCTTCTGTGAGCTTTTGGTCTAAAAATTATTATCTTTTTACTAGCATATTATTTAAACTCCTATCTGAATAAGATCCTTTGGAGAGACTATAAATGTCAATTTTTGTCTTTGTTTTTCCTTTTCAAGTGTGTTCAAGCTATATTTATATAAGCCTTTCACAAATCAAGTAAGTACTTAAATTGATTTTTAGTAATATGCTCCAAACTGTTTCTTTTATATTTTAGGATTACAGAGGTCTCAGATTTTCTCATTTGTGTTTACGATGAAGTATATTTCACTGGTTCAGTCCTATGTTGTCTTTTGCCTTGAAAATTGCTGTTAAGGTAAATTTCAAATCATGTAAAATATGAGGAAATTATAACTATGTGAAATAA
Organism: Trachypithecus francoisi; assembly: GCF_009764315.1. NCBI lineage: Eukaryota > Metazoa > Chordata > Mammalia > Primates > Cercopithecidae > Trachypithecus > Trachypithecus francoisi. The sequence continues at coordinate 171,355,969 of NW_022681465.1, read as the reverse complement.
ATCACCTTTGTTAAAAGTTGTTCTTGTTAGTAAGACTGAGAGTAATTTTATTGTGCAAATAAAAGTAATAAATTGTACAAATAAATATTAATTTGTTATAATAGTTGAAAAATAATTAAAATAAAATGGATTCCCAAGAAATCTCAATAGCACTGAAGACTCTGTTAAAAAGTAATGTTTGCAAACCATTTGTTGGTTAGTAAATACTTTCTCCTGTAATAATTGAGCTTATTAAAAACTTGTAGAAGACTACTTTTTTCTGCTATGCAAACTCCCATAAAGAAACTTAACTACAGTTAATTTGACACAAGGAAATGTTAAATACCCTTTTATCACCATAGGAAGAGATGTTTTTATCACCACAGGTAGTAAAAGACAGTTGTTGCCAGAAAACAGATATAACTTTTTACATCGAATCTGTCAGAGCACCCATTAAAAGTGCATTTAGAGAAAGAAAATAGAAGCATATTCATCAAAGCAGCACCATGTCAACTTTCAAGAATATTTCAGAAAAGCAATACTTTCATAGGCCCTGGCAAAGGAAAACAAGAAAGGAAATTGACTAAAAGGATTTCCATCAATAAAATTAAGTAGAATGTCAAAATATTTGAACAGAATAAATGCCTAAAATAAATTACTATTTTGTGTCTTCAATTTGGTTTTACCAAATGTTTAATTCTAAACTTCAATATTTTAAATTATGTTTGTAATTTTTATACCCACGATTTAGGTGAAATTACTCAGCATAAGTGTTAACAATCATTCCAGAAGTATATACAGCTTTTTATCATTCAATCCTCAACTCCATAAGATTGCCATCATTTTAAGAGAAAGAATCTGGGACATAGAAAGTTCCACTTGTCTGCCCAAACTTTTATAGGTATTAAGTGTCAAATTTTTCTCCCAAGCCCATGGTCTTAAACCACTCTGCCTTACATTTATAAATCTGACTCAAGCAAGGTCATTTCAGAAACTAACCTCCCTTGTGTCTTTCCTTGCAAAATATACATTCAATACAGAGTTATGATGGTGTTATAAGGAGTAGAATGGAAGGAGAGTTTAAGGTATGAGCTCTCTTTCACCTTTCTCTTAGCTTATCCAATACTCTGACCACTTATTTCACTCTCCACCAGTTTTCTGAGTCAAAGGTCCATGTAGATAAAAAGGGAGAAGGTCTATGTAGAAAAAAAGGAGTAGAGAAAAATCACAGTCTTTTTTTCACTTTTTGTTTTTCTCCCTTGTACTAAGCCTCCCACTTATGTTAGGACAGCTTTACTTTAACAGAAATAATTGGTACACATTGATTGTTACAGTCAGGTATGAAGTCTATTATTCAAACTTTCTTTTGAGAGTGCCACCAAGCAAGAACTATTCTAGCCAATGTCTTTGACCGCTACAAAATCGGCTGTTTGAGAGTATTAGTTAGCATTATTAAAAATTCTAGAGCTGGTGGGTTGAGTCATAATTTCCACTGATATATTAACCTGATAAGTAATGTTATTAGTAATCTTGTACACTGTATTATTGAGAGCAGCATTCAAAACAGAATGCATCTTCTTCTAGGTCAAGACAAGACCAATTCACCAACATTTCCTGTTAAGATACTAGACACTTTTCCAACTTGCGAGTTATATGACCAAGAGGATTGCTGAATTCTCCGAGACTTTCCTTAACTTTTGCCCTTCATCAATTATGACTAATATTTATTTTGTTGTAAGAAATAGAATGATGTATAAAGTGCATGTGTTGTGTGTGTGTGTGTGTGTGTGTGTGTCTGTGCGTGTGTGTTTAAGACAGGGTCTTGCTCTGTCACCTAGCTTGGAGTGCAGCTCAAATGATCCTCCTGCTTCAGCCTCCATAGTAGCTGGCACTATAGATGTGCATCACCTTGCTTGGTTAGTTTCTTAATGTTTTGTAGAGATGAGGGGGGTCTTACTATGTTGCTCAGGCTGGTCTAGTACTCCTGGGCTGAAGTGATTCACCTGACTCAGCTTCTCAAAGCACTGGGATTACAGGAATGAGCCACCACACCCAGCCTATGAACGTGTTTTTAAACTATAATATTCTACACAAGTAAATCATATTATGTAATTCATTGTTTTTTCCTGTAACATAAGTTAACTTACTAAGCCAGAGGAAAGGTGGACATACTTTAGACTATCTGAATTAATTCATTTTTATTCATTTATAGATTTATAGGTATCTTTTTTCAATCATATAAAATATCTATGGCTGTTGCTAAAACTAGAGATATAGCAGTTAGCAAGATAGCGCATGGATATTTTGGTAGCCCAAGTTTACATTTTGGTAGACATCTTATTTCTTAGGAATTTTTTTCCTACTAAAAATTCAGTGGGAGACAGTTTATCATTGATTCAGCAAAAGTATATCTATAATTATATATGTCCATTTGGAAGAGTTTGTGCTATGGCCTGAGTTACCATTAAATGTTAAAGGGCATATGTCCAACAACAACAACAACAACAAAGGCTAGAAATACTTTCCAAAAACTGGGTGACCCTCTTCTGAGAGGGAACATTCCTCTCTCTGTCTTAATAAATGCCTTAGGCTGTGATAATGTCTTAAGGGCAGGTACTTCATCAGGCAGTCATGATTATACAGTTCTATTCATAAACATTTCATAACACTGGAAAGCTTACCAGATTGAGTAGATCAGTAATGTTATTGAATATATGTCTATGCTTTCATTGATCATTTTGGTTGATATTTGCATAATTTCAAACTGGTCTGTTAATAGACAAGTTCTATCTTGTGTTTACAAGGGAAAAGTCACAAAAAAGTGTTCATCTGAACTATTCTTCTCTAAAATATCAGAAAATTTCAAGGTTGTGATAACATTATTAAGCAAAGATACTTGTAAAAATAAACACCCAGAGAAAGGATTCCTAAGCTAATTATATGAAAGTTTTCAAAACATTTCCTCCAGATTTACATTCTTTTATTTTACTTTTAGCAAAAATTCAATGTTTTTGTATTACTGATTCATGTTAAAAGAGAAATTCAAAACGTAATAAAAGTTATAAATTTAAAAATTACTCCAAAGTTTACTATTTCAATGTAATCATTTTGACATTTGTTGGATATCATACCAAATAAATATTTTTATTTCTGACTATATACAAATAGAAGGATAAGTGAGTGGATGGATAAAACTCAGCAAATTGTACACATTAAACACCTGCAGTTTTTTCCATATCAGTTATTCCTGGCTAATGATAATAAAAATATATGTGTGTATAGATGAATGGATGGATGGAAAGGGAAATAGATTTTTTTCAAGAGATTGATTTATACTAGAATTAATTAAAATATTAAATTTAACAACATTAAATTAAACTTGAATTTATCAGAAAAATTATGTGGAAATAAGTCTAACAGCGTCATAAACTTTAAATGTTTCAAACACACAAGTTTATTAATGGCCATACTGCCCAAAGTAACTTGTAGATCCAATGCTGTTCCCATCAAGCTACCATTGACATTCTTCAGAGAATTAGAAAAAACTACTTTAAAATTCAAAAGGAACCAAAAAGGAGCCTGTATAGCCAAGACAAACCTAAGAAAAAAAACGAAGCTGGAGGCATCATGCTACCTATTTTCAAAGTATTATAGGCCAAGGTTATAGTAACCAGCACAGCATGGTACCAGTACCAAAACAGACACAGACCAAAAGAACAGAATAGAAACCTCGGAAATAAGACAGCACATCTACAACCATCTGTTCTTTGACAAAACTGACAAAAACAAGCAATAAGGAAAGTATTCCCTATTTAATAAAGGGTGCTAGGAAAACTGGCTAGCTATATGCAGAAAACTGACACTGGACCCCTTCCTCATACCTTGTACCAAAACTAACTCAAGATGGATTAAAGACTTAAATGTAAAACCCCAAACCATAAAACTCTAGAAGAAAATATAAGCAATACCATTCAGGAAATAGGCGTGGGCAAAGATTTGATGATGAATTCACCAAGAGCAATTGCAACAAAAGCCAAAATTGACAAAATGGATCTAATTAAACTAATGAGCTTCTGTGCAGCAAAATAAACTATCACCAGGGTGAACAGGCAACATACACAATGGGCAAAAAATTTTGCAATCTACTCATCTGACAAAGGTCTAATATCCAGAATTTACAAGGAACTTAAACAAATTTATGAAAAAAAAATCAAAAAGTGGGCAAAGGACATGGACAGATACTTCACAAAAGAAGACATTTATGCAGCCAAGAAACACAGGAAAAAATCTCAACATCATTGATCATTAGAGAAATGCAAATCAAAACCACAAGGAGACACCATGTCACACCAGTTAGAATGATGATTATTAAAAAGTCAGGAAAGAACAGATGCTGAAGAGGATGTGGAGAAATAGGAACACTTTTACACTGTTGGTGGGAGTGTAAAATAGTTCAACCATTGTGGAAGACAGTGTGGCAATTCCTCAAGGATCTAGAACCAGAAATACCATGTGACCCAGCAATCCCATTACTGGGTATATGCCCTATGGAATATAAATCATTCTATTATAAAGATACATGCATACATATGTTTACTGCAGCACTATTCACAATAGCAAAGACTTGGAACCAACCCAAATGCCCATCAATGATAGACTGGATAAAGAAAATGTAGTACATACACACCATCGAATACTATGCATCCTTATGGCCTTTGCATCCATGGCCTTTGCAGGGACATGGACGAAACTGGAAGCCGTCATCCTCAGCAAACTAACACAGGAACAGAAAACCAAACACTGCATGTTCTCACTTGTAAGTGGGAGCTGAACAAGGAGAACACGTGGACATAGAGAGGGGAACAACACACACTGGGGCCTGTTGGGGTTCGGGGGGAGGAGAGCATCAGGACTAATGACTAATACACGTGGCGCTTAATATTTAGGTGATGGGTTGATAGGTGCAGCAAACCTCCATGACATGTGTTTACCTATGTAACATACCTGCACTTTCTGCACATATATCCTGGAACCTAAAATTAAATAAATTTCCAAAGTAAAAAAAGAAAAAAGAAAAAACACAAGTTTATTAATACTTAAAATACTTCTTGTAATCAGGAAAAAAGATGCAAAATATTGAGTTGGATATAATTTGAAGTGTCATTTTCAATTTCATCAATTAAATCCTGACATTAAAGTGAAGAAATTTGCATGTTTTTTACACACCTTCTCTGTCTGTATCTCCTGGTTATTGTAGTTATTTCTACCTTGTGAAAGTTTTTAAAATTTGCATCTCTTTTGTAATTGTAATCTTTATTTTTGTATTTAAATAGATTCAATGCCCATGCCCAGTCCTTTCACCATATTCATAACATAGAAGTGATTTTTTTAAAAATTGTCTTTTGTTGGTTGGTTTTCATTGTCAAGCTAATTTTCTTTAATAAATTTTCAACTAAGGCTCATGTGTTCTGTATTCATAATTCTGTTTACTCTTAAAATGCTATGATTATCCATATATGGCCTTTTGTGCTTGAAGGAGGATACAGGTCACCAAATGTGATGCTAGACTGGGTATACAGAGATGTATATGCCAAAATTCATGATCTGAAAAGATTTAAAGTTGAACAATCAGCCATATGCTTTACTAAATGCAATAACAATTAGGTCTAGGATTTTATATGCATTTTCAAGACAGAAAGAACATATTGAGCAAAAGCACAGAGACGGGAAAGATCATGCAGTGATATCACTGGGATTTAGATACTGTGAGAGCACATGGTAAAACACAACAAGATGACAGAATAGTCTGGAACAGTAGACCTGGAAAAGCCCTGAAGCCTGAACTTTATTCATAACACACGATGCAGTAAGAGCAATCAGTTCCCACCCAACCCCACTTCTACCTCTGCGCCCAGATGTTTGCTGTCAGTCCTGTACTGTCTTCAGGCATTGATGGTTGCACTCATCATTTTTTAATGACATTTCCATTCAATTTTTAGTTGACTGTATTGGAGTTAAGTGACTTTTTAAAGGAGGACTCTTGTAACACACATATTCCATGAATAATTTTTGGCCACATTCGATGGTATTTGCCAGTTGCTTTTACACGTGAATAAAAATTTGGCTGTAAATAATATTCCACAATTATACCTTCTTTCTCTCAACACCTGCAAATACTACTCTACTATTTTCAAACAATAGATATTGCTTTTAGAAGTGTAAGACCAGCTTAATATTTAGCACCTATAAATTAGTGGCTTCTTTCCCCAGAGTGGGTGAAGAATTTATTTTATCATCCAAGATCAACGTGTAACTAAGTATAATTAATTTATTTTTTGTTGTTGAGACGGAGTCTCGCTCTGTTGCCCAGGCTGGAGTGCAGTGGCCGGATCTCAGCTCAGTGCAAGCTCCGCCTCCCGGGTTCACGCCATTCTCCTGCCTCAGCCTCCCGAGTAGCTGGGACTACAGGCGCCGCCACCTTGCCCGGCTAGTTTTTCGTTGTTTTTTTTAGTAGAGACGGGGTTTCACTGTGTTAGCCAGGATGGTCTCAATCTCCTGACCTCGTGATCCACCCGTCTCGGCCTCCCAAAGTGCTGGGATTACATACAGGCTTGAGCCACCGCGCCCGGCCAATTAATTTCTGTAAGTTGTCCTCTTTCAGTTTTTTTCTAAAAAAGAATATCATTTTCACTTGTAGTTGTAGTTCTTCATTCTATGAATATTTTATGGCATTAAATCTTGAATAATTGTCTGCTTTATTTGTTAACCTGTTTACTTTAGAAACACTAATTATTGTTATTTTGCATCACTTGGCCTTTCTTTTTTAAATGTATTATATTTTCATTAATTATATCTTTGTCTCTTCCTTTCACATTTACTTTGTCTATATACCAATTATTAAATTTTAAGCTTTATTTCTGATTCTAATTTATTTATGTATTCTGTTATGACCTTGTTTAGTATCTCTATTTTCCCTCCATAAATTCTTCATTTTTATTTCTTTGCATTCACTTGTCTTAGTTTTCTTATTGTACCTAGTCAATAAAGTCCTATAGCATGAAGAATTCTCATGTAATTGTTCTTTTGTTACTTCAGTTTTTAATTTCAAACTGGAATTTGTGCTTTATTTCATTCTGCTTTATTTTATACAACATACTTACAAAGTTACTGTGCAAATTTTCCCTGTTGCCTCTGCTTAATTTGGAATTTCTGTTCTCAGACTACTATGTTTTACTACAGGTACATTCACTCTGATACTTTCTGTTTTTGTCTTGGTGTTGTAAGCTGAAAAATGCACCCTTGACCCTACTCCCCACCTCAGAAAAATAATGCCAACCTTCTAATCCCCAGAACCTGTGACTATGGTACAAGGGTCTTCCTGAAAGGGAGCTGAGAGAGAGCCAGAGTGGAGATGTGACAATGGAAGCAGATGTTGGCATTATATGTTTTGAATATGAAGAAAGTGAAGGAGATCTGAGGATTACAGGCAGCCTCTGGGACCTGGAAAAGGAAAGGAACAGAGCCTCTCTTAGAGTCTCCAGACAGAACCAGCCCTGCTGACACCTTGATTTTAAGTCTCAAGACCCATATTAGACTTCTCATCTCCAGAACCATACAGGATTTATATTTTAAGCCACTAATCCTGTGCTAATGTGCTATTGCAGTAATAGAAAATTAATACAATAAGAATAATCCTTTCCCTTAGCTCTAGCCCTAATCTAAGCCATTTTTACTGGGAAGAGATTATTCTTTTTTTGTCCTGTTTAAAAAGTACAAACTATAAAGTTGACAGTACTCTCGGTTACTAGCTTTTCAAGAATCCATATGTGACTATTTCTTTAAGTTATATTTTTTTCTTTTATCTCTGATCACCAGTCCCTTCCTGATATTCCTCCCAACAGGTCTGTACTTTAAGAGACTTGATCTCTGTCTTTGGAATGAATTATATGTTATGTAGCTACCATAATTTGCCTTTTCATTCTTACTGAGTTGAAGGCTACAAATTCCAAATGCCCGATAGCATAAATAATACTATGAGTATTATTTATGAAAATAATTACTATGAGTATTGTTTATAAAAAAAACAGGACACACACAGATGTTTGTAAATGTATTTTTTTGTAGAGTGAGATTATAGAGCTGTAAGTTATATGCTTATTTCATTCTATAAACATTGCCTACTTGTGTTTCTATATATCTACATATGTCAATTCTTAATTTTAGTTGATGAAGTTTCCTTCTTTTGCCCTTATCCTTATAATCATTTGGTATAGTTTGACCCTCTAATTTTTATCATTTTGATATATGAAAGTTAATAATTTTTTGTTTTAGTTGTACTTTTTTTCTGATAACTAACAAAACTGAGGATTTCTTGATAAATGTGCCTATCATTCAGTGGCCATGGTGTGTAAAGGGAGCACCCAAAAACCAGGTCTTGAGGGTAAAGAAGATGGAAGGATGCTATGTCGTGACCTGGTTCCAATGGTAATTACTAAGTTTGAATAAAAACGCATACTGACCCTAAGAGACTAGATGTAATCTGTGATGGATGGGAGGCAGAATGGAGCTACCCCAGAATTCAAACCCTGTACAGGATCCAGGTCTTTCCAGGAGACACAGACTTGGGCCAGGGACAGAAGCCCAGAGACCTTCAGAATTGACAAGAACAGAACTCCTGAGAAGAACCAGGGTTGTAAAACCAAGGTTCATCTCTTCTTCCTAACCAAGGGGGAAGTGATGAGGAAGAGTGACTAAAGAGATGTCTTACTGCAAAAATGCACTAGAGTGTTCTCACTAGCAAGGGAAATTTGATAAATGTTAGAGTTGTATGGAATCATGAATGTTCTCAATTCCATACCTAAATACCAACATGCACGTTACGTATTACTTATGTTTATACATAAGTTAAATAATAATAACAAGATATAACATTTACTATTTTCTGAGACAAGATGGTTCTAAGCCTAATCCTCTCAGGCACTGCTTCATCCTCACTCTTAGGGAGATTTAGTAATACACTATCTCTAGATGCATAAAATAACTTCCTTTGTTAAATCCAAGTCATTTATCTTCTAGTTTTGATATCATAAGCAAGATAGAAAAACTCCAGTTAATGGTAGAGTTTCCATTGAATAAAAGGCAATGGGTTGTGACAGACCTGCAGTTCTGTGCATACTAGCTTAATTCCTGGAATACACTGATGTCATCAGTAGGTCATAAAATATTGCTCTGTTCATAGCAACAATTTATCCTATAACAGCCCTGATAATGTACCGTGCACTAGTCAATGAAACTATAGCATGTCTTCAGTGATTTGTTGTTCTTGAATGTACAAATTTCATTCTTTGTCATAATCAATTGACTCTCTAAGAGCTGTTTCAGAGAGCAAAGTGCCTAATTTAAGTAGCTCTTCAGAGTTTAAACATGAAACAGAAACAAAAAAGAAAACATCTGGAAAGCACATACTCCCCCTATGCTGCAATAATGTCAAGAGATATGTGGCAGCATATTCTCTGAGCATAGGGTAACCAGGAATTACCTCCTAAAAAGCAAGAAAAGAGGATTCCTAGTTTTGGTGGAGGAGGGGAGGAATAAGTGATAGAGGGGAAGAAATTGAAGGATGGAGGGAGGAAGGGAGAGATGTGTGCGTGTGTACTGGTCTTGAGGGCTCAAGTAGTCTGAGAGTAAAGAGAAAGTTCAGACGACCCAGATCCTCACTTCTGTGGCTTAAGGACTGTGCTGCCTACACAAAATCACTCTGAATTACTGTTGCAGACATAGTGGTTGGTTAGTCTAGACTGAGTTTCATTAAAAATGCATTTTCCTTTATTTGATATCTTTCTGAGGCCAATGGGTAAGTAAATGTTGTTATGCATTTTCTCATAGTACTTTCTCCTTTTATTGAAGAAGAAATTGTGGCTCAGAGAAGTGAGAAAACCATTGAAAACAAGTTTGAACATTTAAAAACTGGTTGCTCAGGGATGAGAGTATAAAGTCCTAAAAAATAATTTACTCAGGAGTAAAACCTGTTTTGTTTAGACTATGATGATGTAAACATGGTGCTGCTGTGTAAAATGTGAGGGAAAAATACAGGATACACACACAGATAAACATATATATATACAAAATGACATTTAGTAATGATGTTAAATTATGGAGATGGGATTTAGTTCTTTCCAAAAAGATAGGAAACCAGATAGTTGCAGTTAACATGAAGGTTAAGAGTAAACAAGTAACTCCTATGAGGGAGGGCCATTACTCTGTGGTAGTATGGGACAGACTGGAACCAACTCTAACATTCTAAATAGAGTCTCATATTCCCAAGGAGAATCTGATATTTCCAACAAAGTTTGTGGCTTCTCTTATCCGTAAGGATGGATGCGTTTTCACTGAACAAATCACATGGTAGACTCCTATTGAATGCTTAAGAATGGATAAAATCATAGAAACACGAAACTGGACCACATATCTTTTTTAAATTCTCAGGAAATCTGAATTTACAAAAGGAGGCTCTGCAACATAGATATAAGGTGCTGTGCCCAACTCAGGACCACAAAGCTGAGGAAGCTTCTTCTTCTTCCTCGGACTACTTCTCCTGCCTCTCACCTGAAGGAAGACAAGCTCACTGGTGCTGGTACGAAGAGACTACGGAACGATGCAGAAGTGATGCTGGATCCAGGCATAACCCAGAGATGACTTGTGTGGTTCTGCTCATCAGTTGACACAAGGCTACCCAGAGTCACTAAACTTGCCTCTCAGGAACAGTGAATCAGGAGTGTCAAATACACTTATTTTGCATAACTCTCTAAACAGTTCACATGGAGGACTATCAGTGTTCTCCGTACTATTAGAAGTAGAGTCCTTAGCATTATGGCATCTAATCATATTAAGTAGCCAATTCCTGAAACCCCAAAACCAATGAAAAAACTCCATCCTTAATATTCTGTTTCTCTAGAACCACCCTGGTCCCAAAATCTGCATTAATCAGAGTTTTCTAGAGGGACAGAGATTACATACATATATATATGTAGATACACACACATATATACGTGTGTATGTGTGTGTAAGGGGGAGCTTATTAAGAAGTGTTAACCCACACAATCACAAAGTCCCACAATAGGCTGTCTGCAAGCTGAGGAGTAAGGAAGCCAGTCTGAGTGCCAAAGCTGAAAAACTTGGAGCCTGATGTTTGAGGGCAGGAAGTATCCAGCATCCAGCATGGAAGAAAGATGCAGGAAGCTAACCCAGCCCAGTTTTTTCATGTTCTTCTGTCTGCTTTTTATTCTGGCTCCACTGGCAACTGATTAGATTGTGCCCACCCAGATTGAGGGTGGGTCTGCCTTTCCTAGCCCACTGACTCAAATCCCCTTTGGCAATGACGTCACAGACACAACCAGTATCAATACTTTGCATCCTTCAATCCAATCAAGTTGACACTCCATGTTAGCCATAACAGTCCCTATAAACACTCATTCCTTCATTCTTAATTCCCTACTCTCATTTCCTTATACATTCAGACACACTCATAAACCCATCCTCATAAGTTAAACCTTTACACACTCATTTCACAGCACATGCATTTCTCAAACTGGCTTCTTCCTCACCTCATTCCTTCACATCATAATCTGTAACTCACATAAATAATTCACTATTGTAGAACTCTACTTCACATTAACAATGCAGGAAGATATTATATCATATAACCCCTTTTCAAACTCCTCACTGTTCTCAATTCCTTAGTCACTTCACATAATCCCACAATCTAAGCGCTCACAGGACCTCTCTCCTATGCATATGTTACATGGCCAGTTTATAACACTTTTAGTGTGTCTGCAGATCTCACAAAGTTACTCAGATCCACACAGTCTATCATATGAACCAAAAGGCTATTATAGAACTGTTTCATACTTCAATAGCACGTGACATACAGATCACATGATACATGGAAGATGAAATACCTATACATATATCAACCTATGCTGAAAATACCCAAACACATCATACTCATGCTACCTTCACATACAATGACAATCTCGCCCTTATACTTACTACATAAAATTATTTAAAAAGACAGATAGGCCGGACATGGTGGCTTAAGCCTGTAATCCCAGCACTTTGGGAGGCTGAGACGGGCGGATCACAAGGTCAGGAGATCCAGATCATCCTGGCTAACCTGGTGAAACCCCGTCTCTACTAAAAAATACAAAAAACTAGCCAGGCAAGGTGGTGGGCGCCTGTAGTCCCAGCTACTCAGGAGGCTGGGGCAGGAGAATGGTGTAAACCCGGGAGGCGGAGCTTGCAGTGAGCTAAGATCCGGCCACTGCACTCCAGCCTGGGTGACAGAGTGAGACTCCATCTCAAAAAAAAAACAAAAACAAAAACAAAAAAAGACAGATATACATAGTCATGTGCATACATCAGACTATGCTCACCAAAGATGACACACTATCTGTAACAAATACACTATACACACTAAATTTTGCCATCTACACACCAAAATAACAAACCAGACACACTCCAGTAGGTCAACAGACTAATTGGATGTACTCTGAGAAATAAAAGCTTGCTGACAGACTTAACTGAGGATTTAAACAGGGGAAGGGACTTAAGGTGTTTATGAGTTATTTTATCAGAAACTAGAATTTGCCAGTTTGTTTAGTGAAGCTTGTGAATTCTCTTTGCATTGGAAATGTAGATGAAAAGGGAGTAAGACAAATTAACTGAAGATTTCCATGATATATTTAAATTCATGGTAGAGATAGAGTTGATTAAAAATGCATAAATTATGATAGGAAAAACCATCCAGCATGTACTTATAAATTGGGAAGATTCTATAATAGGTTATGAGTGTGATGAGTAGAGATAAAAAAAAAAACTTAGGGCTTCTTGTGAGCAGGAGTCGCTGAGAAAGGTGACATTGCTAATCAGGCCGATTCATTGCTGTGCTAGGTAAGAGTTGGTAAGCACCCAAGGAAGGGATGTGACCAGCGTTTGGGAGGTCCAGTCTAAATTCAGTCCCAGAAATCCCATTGGAATCTCCTACTCAATCTCAGAACCCACCATTTCTCACAAGACTCAGGTCCTACAGAGCTCTGGCAACAGAGGTCACAAGAGCACATATCTGAAAGAGGATGCTGCAGTCCAGAGGTGGGAGTCAACAGATTATTTCCTGCATATTCCAACTCTGAGGAAGCAGCAGGACTTTCATATAATAATCTCAGATGAGAAACAAAAGAACTTTACCTATACACATACATCAAATTTATTCTTCAGATAAACAGAAATAGTGATAAATAATATGGACACCTTTCCATATGCCAGCAAGACTTAAGCCTCAGACACAATGCACAGAATAGCATACACCACTCATGGCTAATCCAGCCCCACCCAGCCAGACACACCATTCCAATAGATATTTTTGTATAGCATAATTTAGAACTTTAAACAGTAACTAGATTAAAATATCCATGAGGAAAAGTGCCGTGTGTGTGTAATTGTACATATAATATTTCTTTTCTTTTTTTCTTTCTTTTCTTTTTTTGATACAGAGTCTTACTCTGTCATCCAGGCTGGAGTGCAGTGGCACCATCATGGCTCACTGCAACTTTCGCCTCTCGGTTCAAGTGATCCTAGTGCCTCAGCCTCCCAAGTAACTAGGATTACTGTGGGGAAAAGAACGAGAGATCAGACTTACTGTGTCTATATAGAAAGAAGTAGACATAAAAGACTCCATTTTGTTCTGTATTTGAGATGCTGTTAATCTGTGACCCTACCCCCAACCTTGTCCTTGCAAGAGATATGTTCTGTGGTGACTCAAGGTTTAATGGATTTTGGGCTGTGCAGGGTGTGCTTTGTTAAACAAGTGCCTGAAGGCAGTATGCTTGTGAAAAGTCATCACCATTCTCTTAATCTCAAGTACCTACACTGCCAAAGGTCGCAGGGACCTCTGCCTAGGAAAGCTAGGTGTTGTCCAAGGTTTCTCCCCATGTGATAGTCTGAAATATGGCCTCGTGGGAAGGGAAAGACCTGATCGTCCTCCAGCCTGACACCCGTGAAGGGTCTGTGCTAAGGAGGACTAGTATGAGAGGAAAGAAGGCCTCTTGGCAGTTGAGACAGAGAAAAGCATCTGTCTCCTGCCCGTCCCTGGGCAATGGAACATCTCAGTGTAAAATTCGATTGTATGTTCTGTTTACTGAGAAAGGAGAAAACCACCTTAGGGCTGAAGGTGGGACGTGCTAGCGGCAATGTTGCTCTTTATGCGCTAAAAAGGTTTATGGACATGTTTACATATGCATATCAAGGCACAGCACTTTTCCTTAAACTTATTCATGTCACAGAGATCTTTATTCATATGTCTTACTGCTGACCTTCTCCCTATGATGATCCTATTATCCTGCCACTTCCCTTTTTCTAAGATGGTAAAGATAATGATCAATAAATACTGAGGGAACTCAGAGACGGGTGCCGGCGTGGGTCCTCTGTATGCTGAGCGCAGGTCCCCTGGGCCCACTTTTTCTTTCTCTATACTTTGTCTCACTTTGTCTCCGTGTCTCATTTCTTTTCTCAAGTCTCTCGTTCCACCTGACAAAAAACGCCCACAGGTGTGGAGGAGCAGGCCACCCCCTTCAACTACAGATGAATTACAGGTACGCACCACCATGTCCTGATAATTTTTTGTACTTTTAGTAGAGACAGGGTTACACCATGTTGGTCAGAAAACCCCAAAGACACACCACTTACTCATTCTCTACATAGATATACCAAGTATACACCTCAAATGACACATATCACCTACAGAATTCTGAAACATCACATATACATGATCACATGCAGAGTTTTATGTCTGTCTTATCCCCTCCAGACTTTACATACACTTACTCAAATTTATTTGTGTTTGAAATGCCTTTTTTTTCCTAGGAAGCCATCAATTACATCAAGATGCTTCTTGTCTTGGATCCTCTGAGATGCCTCTATCCTGGGATCTGGAGCAAAGGGAGACTTCCTCTGTCTTTTCACATGTCTGCTTTACTTTTCATTTAGCCAACAATCCCTTATGTCCTCAATCCATATGAAAGAGGAAAGGGTCATGAAAATTTACTACATGCATGTCTGAACAAAAAAGGGTGTGGCTCTCTTATGGGATACAGAGAAAGAACTGGAGCACTCCCTAAAGAAGACAATAACAGAAGAAGTGGCCTTGCCTGAGAAGATCCATACAGAAATCACTCTCTCGCATATGTCTACAAAGGTTCTCCTAACTGATAATGAGGCCAGCTTGGCCAGCAGAGCCTGAAAGGCTGACACCCCAGTAAAGTCCCCAGCTCTGGAGGAAAGCCAGGCCCAGGATGCCTGAACTCCATATTCAGGTGGCTCTGGACAGTGGCTTCAGATGCATAGCCCGCTCCCGTATCTGCCCCATCACGGGGATCCTTCAGAAGCGTGTGGAGCATGGGATCAGTGAGGGCTTCAGCTTCCTTGCTTTCCATCTTACCCTGACCTGGCTAATAAGCAAAAGAGACAGGAAAGGGAAGAGAAGGAGGAGGAAGAAGAAAATCAAGATGATGACATCTGGCTGCAAAAAAAGAGACATTTTGGCATGAAAACATCCTCATGCAAGCAAACAGACTATTCTCAGCTCCTAAAAGAAAGTAAAACAGGCCAGACTGTACTGAAGGTTCTTCATCTTATCTAACTAGCCATAGTACCCATCTTTTCTTGTATGTACCTACCACCACCACCACTACCTCCAGATCACAAATAGGATCAGAGATACTCTTTTAATAATATCCACTGCCCTCTGCAGAAGGAAGGAGAAGATGGCAGACCATACCACAGAGAAGGGTAAAATGTCTTTATACAAACTAAGGAATAATGAATGCAGTTTATCATCCCCATCAGTAGAGTTGAGAAAAAGAGACTCATTGGTAGTAGAAACTGCTATGTAGTGGGTTGCAGAAGAGGTGAGAGCCATGATGGGCAGGAGAGACCTCCAACTACTTGAGATTTGGAGGTTGGCAGTAGCAGGGAACTTCACCAGAAGTATCTTCCAAGGTTCAATAATTGTTGTGGTGAATAATTTTCTTGAGAAGAATATATACATAGAGGTGAAATATTTGACTGATGATAAAGGAGAATGTGCCCTGTGCATGCCTTATGAGGGGACAGGAGCAAAGACCTCTCTAGCAGTTCAGTAGAGCAGAGCAGCCTGGGTCCACCATTCCTAGATGAACCAAGGCTCACAAGAGTCATAGCCCTTTGAATTTTATTATCTGACCTGTCTTTCTTTCAAAAGGCACAGTACAAGGCAGAGACAGTGTTCTATCCCTAAGAAAGTGCTGATGTGCAGGCCACTTACAGCCCTGTGCTTTCTCTTTATATGAGTGAGATCTTGGTCTCCATGTTGTGATTCTCATGCCTGGGAGGAGACAGCTGAGGAGCTTTAGCCATTCAAAACCCCACGAGGAGTGGAATTTTCTTTTTCTGGGAAAAAGTGTCCATGGTATATATTCAAAACCAGGATTAAAGACTATTTTCCCAAAGGTGTCAAGTGTAACTGGGAAAGAAAGGAAATACAGTTTCCCCTTCTGTCATAAACCATTCCTGGAATCTTTTAGTATAATATGCTTCCTGGAAGACTCCTATAATTATTAATGAAACTCCGCAGTTCTCATACCTTATTCTTTATTTTGGTTGCAGCTTCCAGTGTCTTGTTCTAAGTGACCGGTACAGAGAAGTTAAACATATACAAGCTTCAAAGAGGTTGCAAAGACAGGCTCATACTCCAAGAAATAAAGTTGTACATTTTACTCATGGACAAATTAAATGCTTATCTTCCATCATCCAAAAGTCACAGATAGAATGGCATTGAAAAATTGACCTAATTTTTTCTAAAAAATGCAGGAAATCCTGAGAGTTGTTGAACAGTTGTCACTACGATTTAAAAAAAAAAAAAAAAAAAAAAAAGCTGTGCTCCTTAATGAATGGATTCCTTCTGTATAAAGGTGTGGTTCTGAGTAGAAATTCTGTATCATTTTATGTAAGTGATGTCTTCAATGTCACTTCAGTTGTCAAGGTCTTCAGTATGTTTTGCGAATCCATCCTGTACATGTGCTACTTTAGAGTTACGGAGTTGGCACAAGATGGATACTCAAAATATCTTCATTCATTTTCAGTTTTTAACACAGCTCATTTGAAGCTTAATTACATGGAAGTATTGGGTGTTGAAAGTCTTCTTATTAAACACAATACTACGTACATTAACTTTATCTTGCACTAATTGTTTCTTTAGGGGCTTATATACTGCAAAATGATCTATATCACTAAGAACAACAGTGGATTTCATTTCATTAAATGAACAAGAAAATAAAACATTTTTACCAGCTACCAATCTCATTTGGGGTATTTACTATTTATTCTTGTTTTTTATATAGTGACTAATAATTCTGATATCAGTATGGATTTCACTAACCTTGATTTTCCCATTTGTCTGTAAAAGTGTATGTAGGTTCTGTTCCAAGATTCAGAATTGTTTCTATGTTTGTATTCCTTTTCTTCCTCTATTCCAGTATAAGTAATATACTTATTACTTGTTTTTAAATTAAAACATTTAAACATTAAAAACATTTAAATTAAAATGTTTTTATTAAAAAAAAGTTTACTACTTTCTAGAGTGGCTACCAAAGATTGACTTAAGCACGGACAATCACTTATTTAATAAGATAAGGACAGCTCTACCATTATTTTCTTATGTGGTGAGAATTGAGCCTACACATATTGATATGAAATATTCCTATATTACAATGTTGTATCTTTAGGTTTTAAATTAGTGCTATGTATTATGTAACTTTTTTTTACTCATGGCGTACAAGTTTTTAAAATACGTTTTATTACAGATACAGTGAGTTAGAACGAATTTGTTATGTTGTGTTTCTATATTTTTTTAATTTACATAACTTATCAACATAGCATGTGATAATAAATAAAATCAATCTTTATTTTCTCAAATTAAGTATATTCTGCACACTTAAAACTTTTTGAAGTTGTAGCATATATTATAATTAATAAGCATCAATCTAAAATACTAGCATTTCCCAGAAAGCATACTCATATCCATCGAGTATTGTACTACTACTGAGAATTGGACTTGAGGATATAGGATATAAGGCACATAAAAATAATTCCAATTTGTCATGACTATGTTTATTCTTGTTTGTTTTGTGTTCTTTAGAAATAGAAACAAGTAACAGGTAAAAGTTATGTCTCTTTTGAAGTTATAGATATAGATAGATGAATAGATAAAAAATAGAGGGACCAATATATTATAATCCTAATATCTCTAAATGTGTTCAGAGATTCATGCAATTATTCTTAGAGGTGGGTGTTGCCATCTGTAGGTAAATAAGCTTATTCTTTAGAGGCAAATTTCTTTGAGACTGATAACATGTATAGGAATTCCAAAGTGTTGGGAACCATATGATAAACTTATTTTTAAATCCCATTTTTAATATTTCTAGGCTTCTTGAACACTTTCTTATTTTATTATAAGTATTAATATTACAAACATTTCTGGTCATAATATAATGAAAATATAATTGCAACATCAGAAAACATAAAATTCTTTTTCACCTGGAAATAAGGTATCTCATTATTAAACTGAAAACAATTCAATAAATACAATAAAGTGTCCAAAAGGCTATAAATATATCAGCAACAATGTACTTTCTGTACATTTTTAGATATAATTAGACCCATTTAGGGACATTTCATTTGAATTGTTGTATAGTTTAAAGAAAAATATATCATACATATTTGAAAATGTCACAAACATACTGTTTAAAAATAGGTTTCTCCTTGCTGTGGTAAGATCTTCCACGAACACATATGGGCCCTCAGGCACACTGATAATGCACTTTCACAACCAAGCAAAACAAGCGCTTGTTGGATATCTTGCTGCGTCAAATCAATTGAAAATGTAAACATCTAGTAAGATTTAAACTTTATTCGCAGGTCACATCAGCTCAATACAAAGCCCATGAAGAGCAGTTTAATTTCCTTTTATGTCACTAGGTTATCTTCAACAATAGAATAAAAATATGCATTTATTTTCCAGGAAAACTATATGAACATAATCCTTGCCAATAAGGCACAAGAGATGGTGCCTTTCAACTACGGCCACTAAAATCATGGCACTGCAGCACAGGTCACTGATTGCATAGTTCGTAGCAGAAAGGACTTTCTCTCTTCATCAGGCTGCCAGTATTTAAGCTTTGTCTGAAATGTCTTAAGTATATGTCAGCACAAAATACAAGAATAAATAATTCTCTATCAATTTATTTTAATAGTACAATGTATCAATCTTGCTTTACTAAAATATACTTAATTGAATTTTTTCTCATAGAGTAAGGATTAAGATCATTAAAATATATCGGTTTATTATTGAATGAACCTACTATTTCTGCATATTGTCAAATTAACCCAGTGTATTTTCTTCATTTCAAAGTCACAAATCATAGATAAGAATATTTAGATGAAACTGCAAATTCTAACTTTCTCCATGTGTATAAGGAACAAAGTTTTTCAGTAACAAACAGCTCAATTTTTCTGAGGTGAAAGTTACCATGATAACTTTTGTAATAGTCCTAACTAAAAGAATATTACTTTAGAAATCAAGGATTGATTACTTATTTGGAAACATAGGAAAAGGCAAACAATAGGCCCTAAAACTATTTTCTTTCTGTTTTCTTTTAGTATTGCCATTCTTACACTAGATAAACAGAGTACTCTGTTCTCCCTTGATGATACACTCCCGTTGCTATAGTGTTTCTCACCGAGAGTGCAAAGCAAGTAAAATTTTGAAAATGTTAAATGATGCTATCTCCATCTCATCCTCACCCTCACCCAGAAGCTACAGCCACTCAATTTATAGAAGAGGAGAGACTAAATACAATTTTAGGAAGAAAGAAAATGTAACTTAGAGCCAAGCACCCCCGTCCACCCAAAGTCCCAGCTACTCATGAGGCTGTGGCAGGAGGATGACTTGAGTCCAGGAGTTGAAGAATGTGGTAGTATACAATGATTATGCCTGTGACTAGCCACTGCATTCAAGCCTGGACAACATAGCAAGATCCTGTCTCTTAAAAAATGTAATTTAAAGAATATTTCTGACACACAGCAAAGAACAGAAAGATTCAGCATTCCAAGTGGTGGAATGTTGGATTGAAAAGAGAAGGGTCAGGAAGTATAAAATAGGTCAGATACCAATGCTCCTGCGGGGCTTACACTCATATTTCCAAGGGTGAAATGTATGATTTAATTATCCAGAGGTATACAGAAGAAACCAGTCATTCAATTGGGTCTATTACGTATGATAGACAAGACTGGGGATTGGAATTTAGAAGAAAGAACTGCAAGCATTAACTTCTAGATCCCAGTTAGCTCTGTGTTCCATTCCACAAGATGTGTAAGTGGTTTTACACTATTTTAGCAGAGAGAGGTGTTTAGCTAATTTATCAAAGTTGATTCAGTTATCTATTGACATAAGAAAAAATGCTTTTATAAGCAAATTTGTGCATGTTTTATCTTATATTTGGAATTGGATATTTTCAGATTACTGTACTGGAAGGTCAAACATGTAAGTACATCTCTAATTGCATTTAATATAGCCAATTTAGCCTATTTAGCCAATTTACCATATTGCACTGTAGTGAATTTTCACCAGTGATATCTGAAATAACTTATTTTCTCCAATGTTACCAATAGAGTATATTGACAATCCTTTGGATTTTTTGCCAATCATGTAAGAAGCAATATATCTATAGTTTTAATTTATTTTACTAATACTGAGATAGCATATATTTTCATATACTTTTCATATGCAAGTAACATTTGCATTTTCTTTTTTGTGAACTGTACATATTTTTTTGCTCAATTTTCTCTCAGGTTTGTTTCCAACTTTTTAAGAGCAGGTTCGTGCACTCGCATGTGTGTGTATGTTTTGCTTTTTGTTTTTTTTAGAATGTAGCATTTCTATTGTAAAAGGCCACAGGTAGGCAACTTCCTTTGTGAAAAGGTTTCCAAATACATAAACGGGGAGCAGCTTATAATAATAATTAGATTATATGCAATACATATTCATATTGCCAATACTATGCACACATCGGAAAGCTAGGATTTTTAGCGCCTCCGTTACAGAACACATTTCAAGTTGACAATAGCATGTTTCTCACCATTGAAACTTGCAAACAACTCTCCCAAAGACTTGACGTTTAATATCTTGACAATTCAAAACAAGAAAATATTTGTTCTACTTACATTTGTTTGAAGATATATACTAGAGCACTGATATATTAAAGGTTTGTAAAACTGGCTGCTAAATGTGTTTCAAGATTCATCTGGATGAACTGATGATGACTTTACATGGTTTTGCACAAAGCTACACTCTCTTCTACTCTTTTTAATTTATCTGTAAGTCAGACTAGCTATGATTTAATCATAACATAGAACAATAATTGCCATAAAAATAATTAACAAAGGGTGCTATTTTATAAAAATAAGGATTCAGAATGACTACATGAAGATAGAGCTCAACTCATCATGTTCGAAGCCTGGAGAAAGCACTTTGTTTGATTACAATATAATCTAACGAGACCACAATCACAGGCTCAACCTCTATGTAATTCATATACATATATATATATATATCTATACATATACATATATACACATAAATATACATATACACACATATAGACACATTTCATATACATATATATTTTCAGACATACACACATTTCATATACATATATGCCTTTATTATTTAAAATTCTGTTATATTTATAAAAATGCCTTTATTATTTCTAATTCTCTTATAGTTTGACTTGTACAGACTTTTAGAATGGGGCATTAAAAAGCTGATTGGAACCTCTATGACTATTTGCAGGACTTGCTGATGGCTTCGTACTGTGGGATAACTGAGAAAGTTCTGAACATTTCAAATTTCACATATGTAAAGATTTTCTTTAGAGTCATTTAAATTCTTCAGGAAAAAAAATAAATCTTCAAACTCCTGTTTGGAAAAATGAATGCTTACTAGGGTATTCTTTAACTGAAAGTTTTGAAAGAGAACTCAGAGTATAAGTATTCTGTATGAAGCATGTCAATGTCCCTATATATCAGAATACAACTTTTCTACTTGCTTTCTGCTATTTTTGTGTTCCCTAATTTGGAAACCAACTATGGTTTTTCCCAATGTGTTTGTCAAACTTCAGCATGTGTCACAATCACCTGGTGAGCTCATTAAAACACAGATTGCATGGACACATTTCCAGATTTTGTGATTCTGTAGGTGTTTGTAGGGCCCAAAATTTACATTTCCTAACAAGTGGTGATGCTGATGTTGCTGGTTCAAGCCTACATTTTGAGAACCACTGTCCTACATGAGGCTTGCAAATGTTACATATTATTTCACTGTAATGTATAAATTTTACCCTTTGAAGATAGTTCTCAGTATAATTTAGTTAAATAGCAAAATTTGCAAATCTTGTAAGATTCCAAGGAGGGATAACATCTTAATTTGTTCCTATTCTATAATATATTACCTTATACTGGATAATTTATAAACAATAGAAATTTATTTTTCATAGTTTTGAAAGCTGGGAAGTCCAAGATAATGACACCAGCAGATTTAGTATCAAATGAGGAATCTTTGCTTCCAGAATGATACCTTCCTTTGTAGGAAATGAAAGCTGTGTCCTCAAATGGCAGAAAGGGATGGAAGAGCAAAAGAGCACACTAGAATGCTCCCTTTAAACTCTTATAAGAGCACTATTCCATTCATTAGAGTGGAGCCCTCATGATTTAATCACTTCCCAAAAGGCCCCATCTCATTGCATATTAGGTTCCAATACACAAATTTTGGAGGGACACATACATTAAAATCATAGCAGATCATTAGCTGTATGGTTATTTTTAAGGCTTTTGAAGAGAAATTTGATCAGCAGTCTCTTAAAGTATGTAAATTAGAAGTAATTTCATTATGAAACAAAGGACTTTAGCAGAGTAATTACAACTATAGGCCCTGAAACTAGGTTTCTAGAATTCATTTCTGTGGATTTAGTTAATTAAGCTACCTTTGTTTCAGTTCCGTCATCTCCTCTGGGAATATCAATAGTTTCTATATCTCAGTGTTACTGTGAAAATTTCATAATAAATAAATAATGGAAGTATTTAGTCATTTAATGCAAAGCAGGGCCCATAGTAAATTCTCAATGAATTGTTTGTCATAAAGAGAATCATGAGCCCTATCAATATTATCACTAATAAACTGATATCATAAGGAATTGCAGCATTTAAGACTCAGGGACTGACTCAGTTCTAATGTAAATCTTCAGCAAGAACAGCATTCATTCAAGCATCTATGCTTCAGCTCTGTGGTACATGAGGAGCAAAGAGGACTAATATTAATATCATGTCCATGCTACCTTCTGTGCCATGAGTATTATGTCCTTTTTTTGCTGATTCAGGGAGATGTGTTTTCTGCCATCATTCATGAAGGGATGGTACCTAATGTTTTAGCTTGCATATAGAGAAAACTGAAATCTTTCACAAGTTTTAACAACAGCTATATGTATATATCTATTTATATCAATGCTGGTGCAAAAAATCAAGTTATCCATTAGTTGAGGGATTAAGTTATTAAACCTAGTAGTCTCTTTAAAGGTAAACCTCTACAATATGAAATTGTAAAATGCAAATCATGTTTCATATATATATACATATATGCTTCCAGGCTGGGTCCATCTTCTGTAGGAAATAAAAGTTGTGTCTTTACATGGTAGAAGGGATGAAAGAGCAAAACTGGGAACTAGAATGATATATATATCACAAGAGTCTTCATGCTCTTTGAAGCATAGGTAAGATTCTACTAATAGTCATCAAGGCATTCATTTTTTAAAGATAATTTTATGCTCATGTAACTAAAATGTGAGCTGTTTGTATGCATGATTTTGAGGTCAACAAAACTGAAAATGGAGGTTACCAAAGCTTCAATATCTGTAAAATTCATGGTCTCAAAAACTTACAAATTTCTTTTGCAGAGGAATTAAATCATTGCAGTTTTATTTTGCTAGAATATTTTATTTAGGCTTAAATGAGTGCCTATTTATTTGTGGCCACATTTCTTTTTGCTAGTCTGTTTCGCTAGTGTTTTTAAACAAATTATCCTCATAAATTGTATAATGTACAATACCTGTGTCTTAAATAAATCTGGCTTTGGTAGGTGGATTTTACTTCTAGTCTTAAGAGATTAATATTATATTAAATATATGGTAGACAAACTATTTTTTTTTTTTTTTTTTTTTTGAGGCGGAGTCTCGCTCTGTCGCCCAGACTGGAGTGCAGTGGCCGGATCTCAGCTCACTGCAAGCTCCGCCTCCCAGGTTTACGCCATTCTCCTGCCTCAGCCTCCCGAGTAGCTGGGACTACAGGCGCCCGCCACCTCGCCCGGCTAGTTTTTGTATTTTTAGTAGAGACGGGGTTTCACCGTGTTAGCCAGGATGGTCTTGATCTCCTGACCTCGTGATCCGCCCGTCTCGGCCTCCCAAAGTGCTGGGATTACAGGCTTGAGCCACCGCGCCCGGCCCGACAAACTATTTTAAGTAGTTAATATTTCACTCCTTTTTCAGGGCAAATATATCTGTTTTAATCGATACCAATTTCATTTCTAAAAGCTTACATTTATCTCAAGTATTTGTTATATTCTCTATCACATCCTAATTAGAAGTTTAGTATTTGACCCAAGTTTAGATTTCAAGTTGGTACACCTTCTCATTACTTCACATTGTCTTTTAACACATAAACAAAGCTTTTAGCACATCTGATGTAAACCAAGCATTTCATTATTTCCAGTATTTCACAGTAAATCTTGAGCAGCAAAAATTTGCTGAAATAATACTTTTTATTCTTAAAATCCTTATTTTTGATACTTGGTTTTAAAATTATCTTCATTACGTTAATTATTTTCTGTAGAGAAAGATTTGGTCCTTAACAATAATTTATTAAACCTTAACAGAGCAGAGAACAATAGCATTAAATAGCCACCACTCCTGTGTATACATAATAACGTAGAAGCCATTAAACTGATTCTCTTTTGTCCAAATTCCTGCTTTTATGGTGACTCTCAGCCAAGAACAAGAGACAATGAATGCAGATGGAGTCCTACCTTAGTGTAAAAGCTTTCTATTTTTTATATTTCAAGATTCATGGTTGAAAGTAGTGGGGCAAATCTCCCTGCTCATCAAGAATGGTAGAAAATAACCCAGTAGCATTAGGGATCCAAAAAAAAAAAAGTAGCATTAGGGACCAGTGCTATGAGGACCTATGATTATAGAAGAGACTTGATACATCAGTGTAATAGCTTATCAGTATGACTTGAAGGACTGAATATATCGTCTTCTCAAAATGTCAGTTTTCTGCTCATTCCTTAGTTCTAATCATCAGAGATAAGGATCGAAACATAGGGCATAGTGTTAGGCAGAATTTAACATAACTTAAAGGTGCTATGATCTCTATACTTGCTTATTTTCCTCAATTCCTCATTTCACTGTGTTGTCATTAACATCATACCCACTAGTGTTGCCTCGCCTCTCATATTATCTTGATTTTCTTTTCTCTACTTGAAAATGTGCAGACATATTTGGTGTTTTAGACAGATATTTCCCAAAATAACAAAGATCTGTAGCTTTCCTAAAAGTGCAGAGATTATGATGGTTGTCTCTGAGCTTTTACAAGAAAAATAATTTGGCTTATGACTGGATTTCTTCTCAGTCCACTGTTGATAATGTCACGTTCTGTGTCTCTGATGAAATGTAGCGTCGTTTCTCTGATGAGATATATTGGCTAACATGGTTTATGATTCATAGAAAATAAAGTTAATAAAAGATAATACAGATCTATTGCTCTTTCAGGAAAAAATAAAACAATACTTTTGGAGAAGATAAAAGGTGGAAGAAAATGCCCCAGAATATTGTACAATCTTTGTTCTTCCACTATCCTCAAATAAATTTAACAAAATAAATATCTAACACCATTAGTTTTATAACAGTCCATAGAATTATTGCTTCTGTAATAGGAATGTTATGTTTAACAATTGGAGTCTCTATCAAGAAGCCTTGTGTAATTTTTTTGGGTGAATGTTTGGGCTTAAAATAACTTTGTAACATACACAGTTTTCCTAAAGATTTTTTGTCTGTTGGTGCCATAATATCATCCCTATTTTTTAAAACTTACCTACTTAGTGGATTTTCTGCCACATTCCTTCTGTTAATGTGAACTGAACACCAGGTTCTGCCTTGAAGTGTATTCTGCCTTTGATCTCATCACAGTACTGCCGTGGTCATCTGCTATTCTCTGATGATGTGATGATATTTTACTTTTTCACGGCAGTTTCTTAACCATGACACTTTTTGGATTGGATAATTCTTTGCTTGCAGTGGGAGCTGCCCTTTGCATTGTTGAATGTTTAGCATCTACTCTGGCCTCTACTCACTAAATGCAAGCCACTCTGCTTTCCCACTGCCCCAGTCAGAAGTCAAAAAGATAGTTATCACCAAATGTTCCCCTGGAGAGAGAAAATGCCTCCGATTGAGAACCTCTGTTCTATGGTGGTGGTGTTTTTTCTATCCCATGTTAAGAGAGATTTTTTATTTTTTAGTTGAATTTCTTCACTCAGCTTTTCTAATCTATCTACACTAATCTTTCAAAACATACAAATATTAACTAGGATATTTTCTTCTAAGATAATCAGTGTTCAAGAGTGTAGTGAGCACACCCATAAATTCTGAGCTGCGTAATTCTTAAGTGCCTACACCTTTATTTTTCCTAGGGATTAGAAGGGCACCCAAGTGGATGATCATTTTACTTTCATCAAAGAGTAAGAGAGGTCAAGTCACCTCAAGCTCTTAGGTCAATATTTCAGGCTATGTCTTTAATTACAGGGAAAACTCTTAGCAGCATCATATCAAATATACAGATTCTGTTATTATGTCTTACTGTATAAAGAAAAGACTTTAAATGTCATCTGTTTAAGCTTGGATTTTACTTGTAATTAGAGCAATTGTATGTCCTCTACTTTTAGAACAGTTCTCAAAACCCCACTTAAAACATAGCCCACCTCTCAAGTTGGGAAATTTTAATTGCTGTAGGCAACAATACATCTAACAATCTGGATGCTAGCACTGTCTCCTTGCTACGGTGGAAGAGGCAGGTGATTACAGGGCAAGAAATCACTGGAGACCATTCTCACAGAGACTTCTGAAGGGGAAAATAGTTGTATGTGTGTAAGTGACAGTGCGGGAGCATTTCCCATCCATTTTTCTAATACTTTCTCGGCTTCTTCTCCTTCCACTACCTGTTGTTTACGGTAAGTCTTTTTTCCCTCTGGAAGAAAATACACTCTCTTGCCTTCTTGCACAATCTATTCTCCTGTAGCAAAAACAATTATTTACCTATATTTTAAAAAGATTTCAGTATTATTACGAGTGGAAAATACTGGGACAAAATGTCCTTGCATATATATATATATATATATATATATTTTTTTTTTTTTTTCTTTCAAAAGTGAGATACCACTTTGGGATTACATCATGTCTTTCTGTACACAAGCAATGGAGGAAGGGTCATCTCACTTTTGGAGGAATAAGGCCAGGTTTTCATTGCAATGAGGAGTGACAAAGGGGATCTGAAGTAAAAAGCCAGAAGAGCCTCTGGATATAAGGGGAAAGGGAAGAAATGGGACCAGGGAACTGGAAAGCAGAAAGTGTACATAATGACAAATGAATATGTTATGGAAAAATGAATTTGATTAGTTCTGACATTTAAAAACAATATTTTATTTTATTTTTTATAGACATGCTGCAAGAGTGTTTGAAAGGACGTTGGATTTTTAAATAGTGACATCAGAATAGTATCCCTTGAGGGAATATTATAAGTACTTTAAAAAATGAGATGAAGCACCAAAACGCATTACCAACTGAAACGACTTCCCATGTAAAAAATTGCGATTTTCAAATAAACCTTAGTTGCTTCTGTGTATAAGTTTGTAAATATAAGTAATTGACAAGATGGGAATTATTACTCTGGAATTATCAAGAGTAACCATGATATACCCATCAAAAATTCACAGTGCCACAAGTTTCTTGGATTACTTTTTTCCTTAGCAATATATAAGATTTTTTTTTCTAACCAGTAGACAACCAGGAAAGGTAACATTTATAAAAGATAAATAGTGTTTCAGAAATTACCTCCTTTAGTGACTAATAAAAAAATTTCCTTTGAACAAAAGATGTTATTTTAATGTAATGTTTGTTTTAGTTATATGAAAGCTAATAACAAGAATAAATGTATGTGTAAGTATATTTAAATATTTAAATATATCACTCAACCAAAATAATTATCTTTCTGTCACGGAAGCCTGTAATCTATAACAAGTGCTCTCAAATGTAAATATTGAGACAATATTTAGGAAATAAATCAAAGGGAACCTTTAACTATCAAATAAATCTGAGAAACACCAAATTATGAAAGAGAAACATCAGATAAAAAGTATTTATCAGAGCAAGACCCCGTTTCAAACCAACAAACAAAAAAGTATTTATCTTAAGATAAATAATTTAGTAGAGATAAAAATGCTTTAAATTAGCATAATTATAAATGTATAAACAAAAAAATATGTAATACAAACAAGAATAAGCTACTGTTAAGAAGAGGAAAAATTATATATTGAAAATTTTAAAATTTGCTTGTGAGTAAAACATAAAACAACTCAATAAATTTCAATAGAAGAACTAAATGGAATAATGAACAATTTGAGAATAAATTTTTGAGCTGGAAGTTTGATCTGGGAAAATACAATTGAAAGTTTAACTGGAATTTTTATAAAATAAGCTCCAAAAAGTAAACTAGGGAATAAAATAATCAAAGAGACAATGGAAGAATATATAGTTCAATAAACACATATTGAAAATATTCACACTATCCCTTTGAAAAGTAATGGAAACCTTGTCTACAATAATGAGAGTGATATTTTAGCTAATTTTGAAAATATTCTCAGGAATCTGAAGAATAAATATAATTTTTTATAGGCAAACATCAGAAAAATATTAAAAGATCTTCAAAGTTTTTATTAGTCATACTAGATTCTAAGCAAAATGAAGCAATAGCTTTCAAAAAGTATATGAAAAATAGATAACACTAAATAAGTTCATACATAATGTAAACAACTAAAAACAATGATTTGAGAATGAAAGTACCTTAGTGGGAGACTACATAAATTATTATGTAAAATAGTTGGTGTATTCACTAGAATTCTAGAGAAATACCTGAAAATCACACAATCCAAAGAAAAAAAAAGAGAATAAATGAAAGTAACAACAACAAAACAAAACACCTGGAAAGGAAGTAAAAATAAAGATTAAATAATAAATGCACACTCTGACTATAAATCAGTAATCACAATAACTGAGTTTAGATAAAATCCTTCTATTAAATTTCCTCATGTTGAGTAAGGAACAAACAACTACAATATATATCATCATGTGCTTCTTAAAATGAGACATAACAGTGTGAACAAAACAGGCAAATTTCTCCCCTCACAAAGACTGCATTCACCTGCATTATCACTGTGGATTCATCTCAGAAGTTTTTATTTCCTTGAAGATGCAGCTATGCCAGGTACTACATATCCTTGAGCCAGCCCAGCACCATCAGCGCGGTATCATTCAAAATATAATTCTGGACCCACCTACATCAGAATCACTCGAGACACCTTTAAGAAAGTCAAAATCACATTTTCTTAAAGAAAAGTCGAAAATCAGCATCTTAACAAGCACTCCAGTGCCTCTTCACACAGAAATTTAAAAGCCACTGCTCCAGATATTTGTTTAATATTTATTATGGGTAAATAATAGGGAGCAAAATATACAAAGCTAAGCTGACTTGGTAGTCTTGTAACAATAACTGAAATTTTTGACATGCCAAGACAGCTGAGGTCTTCCCATTCTAACAGTGTACTCTGAAAGAAGCAGCAGTAGATTGGCTATATAAATGATTTCCAGAACACATATTGAAGAATTAAATAAAATATGCTTAATCGATTTTGAGTATTAATTTTAACACTAAAAAATTAAATGAGGTGTGCTAAAAACAACATGACACATAATTTTAAGATAACAAATGTAGAAAATTATAGGAAGAACAATGTTTACAAAGTGATTAATTGAGGAAATGTTAATATCATCATAATAAGGAAATTACATATACATCAGAATATTCAAGAGAAACTAATATTTCATTCACAATTAAGTGAAAGCACTAAAAGATTGTCTAATACCCTTAACAAGATATGTGCAGGCTCAATTTGAAGAATTAATTAAAACTTTACTGAAGTAAATAGGAAATAATAGGATTCGAATAGATGAAGATAATTGTGTTGCTACTTTTTAGGAGGATTGAATATATTGTCTTCTTAATTTAAATTATAGCTTCAAAACAAATATCAATTCTAGTAATAGTCCAATGGAAATCAAAATACTAATTTTTATGCATTATTGTACATATTTATGGAGGTACATGTGATATTTTGATTCATGCATACAATGTGTAATTATCAAATTAGAGTATTTAAAATGTTCATCATCTCAAACATTTTTTATTTATTTGTATTGGGAAAACTCCAAATACTTTCTTCTGGCTATTTTAAACTATACCATAAATTCTTGTCAACTATAGTTGCCCTAAAGTGCTATTGAAGACCAGAACTTATTCCTTCTATCTAACTGTGTTTTTGTACCTATTAGTCAACCTCTCCTCAATCCCTCCTACCCTTCCCAGCCTTTGATAAACATCATTCTATGCTCTACCTTTATAAGATGAACTTTTTTAGCTCTCACATAAGAGTGAGAACATACAATGTCTTTCTGTGCTGGCTTTATTTGCTGTAACATGGATGCAACTGGAGGACAGCATATTAAGGGAAATCAATACACTAATCCTTACTTTTATATTGAAGAAACTATGTCCAAGAAAGTAGAAGAGTATTTTTCCCAGATCGAAACATACTGTAACATTATAATAGAATCATTGATGTATGTTTAGGATTAGGATTATTTTTCTTTTTCTGCTTTATTTGATTCTGTATGTGTTCCCTAAGACACAGACTCTGAGATAGTTTAATGTGTCAGTTGTTCATTTGAAAATACCCTTGAGATCAACAATTGAAAAAGACAGAGGGATTGCATTATTTGATTCTTGTATTGCTATAGCTATCTAAGACTGGTTAATTTATGAAGAAAAAAGGTTTAATTCGCTCATAGTTTCACATGATGTTCAGGGAGCATGGCTGAGGTGGCCTTGGGAAACTTAAAATCATTGCAGAAGGCAGAGAAGTTGGCACGTCCAACAAGACTGGAGCAGGAGAAAGAGAGCGAAGTGGGAGATGCTACACACTTTAAAATACCCAGATTTCATGAGAACTCTATCACAAGGCAGCACTAGAGGGATAGTGATAAATCATTGAAAACCACTTCTATGATCCAATCACCTCCCACCAGGCCCCACCTCCAACACTGGGGTTATAATTCAACATGAGTTTTGGGTGGGGACACAGAGCCAAACCATATTATTCCACCCCTGGCCCCTCCCAGATATCATGACCTTCTCACATTTTAAAACACAACCATGCCTTCCCAACAGTCCCTCAACGTCTTAACTCATTCTAGCATTAACTCAAAAGTCCACAGTCCAAAGTCTTATCTGAGAGAAGGCAAGTCCCTTCCACCTGCGAGCCTGCAAAATCAAAAACGAGTTAGTTACTTCCAAGATACAGTGTGGGTACAGGCATGAGTAAATGTTTTCATTTCAAAAGGGAGAAATTGGTCAAAACAAAAGGGTTACAGGCCCCAAGCAAGTCTGAAACCCAGCAGGGCAGTCATTAAACCTTAAAGCCCCCAAATAATCTCCTTTGACTCTGTGTCTCACATCTAGGCAACACTGATGTGAGGAGTAGGCTCCCATGTGGTTCTGCAGGGTACAGACCCCACAGGTGCTTTCATGGGCTGGCATTCAGTGCCTGTGGTTTCTCCAGGTACACTGTGCAAGCTCTTGGTGGATCTAACATTCTGGGGTCTGGAGGATGACAGCCCTCTCCTCATGGCTCCAATGGCAGTGCCCCAGTGGGGACTCTGTGGAGGGGCTCCAACCCCACATTTCCCCTCCACACTGCCCCAGTAGAGGTGTTCCAGGAGGGCTCTGCTTCTGCAGCAGACTTCTGCTTGGACATCCAGGCTTTTCCTTCCATACATCTTCTGAAATCTAATCAGAGGCTCCAAGCCTCAATTCTTGCCCTCTTCACTTGCAGGCTTAACACCACAAGGAAGGCACCAAGGCTTGTGGTGTGCACCCTCTAAAGCAGTGGCCTGAGACATATCTGGGGCCCAATTAGCTATAACTGGAGCTGAAGTGGCTGGAACTTTTCCTAATCTTCCTGTCTTCTTTTGAGCCCTACAAACTGTTCCAGCCTCTGCATGTTACCCAGTTCCAAACTGCTTCCACATGTTCAGGTATCTTTATAGCAATGTCTCACTTCTCTGGTTCCAATTTTCTGTATTAGTTCATTCTCACATTGCTATGCTATCAAGAACTACCTGAAACTGGCTAATTTATGAAAAAAAAGTTTAATTGGGTCATGATTCTGCAGGTTGTATAGGAAGAGGAAGCATGGCTAGGTAGTCTCAGGAAACTTACAATCATGGCAAAAGTCAAAGGGGAAGCTGGCACATCCTAAATGGCTGGAGCAGGAGGAAGAGAGAGGGAGGGGGGGATGTGCTACACAATTTTAGAGAACCAGATCTTGTGAGAACTCTATCATGAGACTGCACTAGGGGGATGGTGCTAAACCATTAGAAACAACCTCCATGATCCAATCACACCCCATCAGGCTTCTCCTCCAACACTGAGGATTACAATTCAACATGAGATTTACATGGAGACACAGAGCCAAATCATATCATGGATAAAAGAGAATTGGACAGAGGAATAATTTGAGCTGTAATGCAGGCCCAACAATTGCCCCAACCCACAACCTGTGGAGTGTTCTGGAACTAGCCTAGCTCTTCGGAGTTGTCCTTGTTTGACAAAGATGATCTTTCTACCTCCAAATAATGAATGATCAGGTATACACTCTCCAGATAGGGCATGCTGGCCAAGGCTGCTCTCTGTAGCTGAGGCAGTCTATGAGAAGCTGACATAAAAGGATATATCTGCTGATTCCCTGCACCTGGGGGAAAAAAGTGCTTTCTTAAAGTGGGGTCTAGAAGACACATCATACTGTTCTCACAGAATATTGATGATAAACTTGCCAAAACCTTATCATATCTTTCATTCTCCACCAGAAAGCATAAAAGATTTGCCCCCAGTGATGCTTTTGTTCAAAATATTTCTCCTTAGCACGTTTAACTTTCCATACTTGTTGCTTTTCTTGGGCTTTGAAATATTTAAACATATGGAGATGTAAGGAAATAAACAGTGGACACCTGTATGATAATTACTGCAGTCTCAATTTATAAATTATTTTTTAATTAGCAAAACTAATATATATATTCAATGAATGAAATTAGCAAATGAAGTACAAGACACAAACGTCATTACCAAAGAAAAGAAAAGAAAAAATCATTCACAGATCCATTAATCAGTAAATTTTTCTAGACTGCTTTAATCTGTTTATTATCCCTACTATTTTATCAGTTAATGATATAGAAAATATTTTCATGTCAAAAATATTCTTATATAACATATTTCTTCAACTTCTGTCCTGCATATCTTAAAAAGAAATATGATATTTTTAATTAACTCTCGAGTGTTAGGAGTTTATTATTTTTCTATTATAAATGATTAACACATAAATAAAATGTTCAGCAAGCCAGGAATAGAGGGGAACTTGATCAACTTGATAAAGCATAGCTACAAAAATCCTATATGTAATATCATATTTAATGATGTTAGAAACTCAAAGCTTTCTCACAAAGATTCAGAACAAGGCAAGGATGTCCCCTCACAGCTTTTCAACATTGTACTTGCAGTCTTAGCTAATACAATAAGACAAGAAAATAATATAAAAGATATATAGACTGGAAAGAAAGAAAGAAAATTGTCTTTCTTCAAAGATGACATGATTGTCTGTGTAGAAAGTCCAAAAGAATTGACAAAATCTCTTTGACGTAATAAGTGAGTATTGTAGGTTTGCAGGATACAAGGTTAACCATAAAAATCAAACACCAGCGTGGCATGGTAGCTCAGCCTGTAATTTCAGTATTTTCAGAGACCGAGGCAGGCAGATCACCTGAGGTCAGGGGGTTGAGACCATCCTGACCAATATGGAGAAACCCCATCTCTACTAAAAATGCAAAGTTAGCCAGGCGTGGTTGTGCATGCCTGCAATTCCAGCTACTCAGGAGGCTGAGGCAGGAGAATTGCTTGAACCTGGGAGGCAGAGGCTATGGTGAGCCAAGATTGCACCATTGCATTCCAGCCTAGGCAAGAAGAACAAAGCTCCATCTCAAAAAAAAAAAAAAAAAAGAAAGAAAGAAAGAAAGAAATCAAACACCTTTTAATATATAATCAATAGACAAGTTGAATTTGAAATTAAAAACACAATACTATTGACATTAACATCCACCAAAAAGAAAATACTTAGATATAAATTTAACAAAATACACACAAGAGCTGTATGAGGGGAAAACACAAAATTTTGATGAGACAAATGGAAAAACAACTAAATAAACAGGGATATATTTCGTGTCAACATTTCATTTCTTCTCAACTTGATTCAATGCAATCTCAAGCAAAATTCCATCAAATTATTTTGTGAATATATAACTGATTCTAAAGTTTATAGAGAGAGGCAGAAGACTCAAAATAGTAAACTCAGTTATTGATAGAGAACAGAGAAGACTGAAATTACACTACTTCAAGACTTACTCACAAAGGTACAGTAATCAAGCCAGTATGCTATTGGCAAAATAACAGACAAATATATCAATGGAACAAATAGAGATAGTCCAGAAATGAACCCACATAAATATGGCCAACTAATTTTTGACAAGGTACAAAGGTAGTACGTTGGAGTGAAGATAGTCTTTTCAACAAACAGTGCGGGAATGACTGGACATCAACATTCCAAAAAATGAATCTAGACATAGACTTTAAGGCCTTACATGCTTAACACAAAGGAAGTCAGATCGCTCACAGACCTAAATATAAAACTCAAAAATGTAACATTCCTAGAAGATAACATAGGGAAACCTAGATAACCTTGGGTATGGTGATAATGCTTTAGATAAAACACAAAGCACAATCCATGTAAGAATCATTGATAACCTGGATATCATTAATATCAATAACTCCCGCTCTGTGCAAGACAATGTCAAGAAAAAGAGAAGACAAGTCACAGACTAGAAGAAAACATTTGCAAAGGACAGATCCAAGATATAACTGTTATCCAAAATATACAAATAACTCTCAAAACTCAAAAAAACTCTTGAAACATTAAGGAAAAAACAACCACCTTGATTTAAAAATAGCCCAAAGACCTTATCAGAAACCTCACCAAAGAAGATATTCAGATAGGAAATAAGCACTCATATGAAAATCCACATCATATTTCATCAAGTAAACGCAAATGTAAATAATAATGAAATACTACTACATACCTCTTATAATGCTCAACGTGCAGAATACCTGTGGGGAAAAGAAAGAGAGATCAGCCTGTTACTGTGTCTATATAGAAAGAAGTAGACATAAGAGACTCCATTTTGTTCTGTATTTGAGATGCTGTTAATCTGTGACCCTACCCCCAACCTTGTCCTTGCAAGAGACATGTGCTGTGGTGACTTAAGGTTTAAAAGGATTTTGGGCTGTGCAGGATGTGCTTTGTTAAACAAGTGCCTAAAGGCTGCTTGCTGGTTAAAGGTCATCACCGTTCTCTTAATCTCAAGTAAGAGAAAAGCATTTGTCTCCTGCCCGTCCCTGGGCAATGGAACATCTCCGTGTAAAACCTGATAGTATGCTTTGTTTACTGAGCAAGGAGAAAATCGCCTTTAGGAATAAGGTGGGACTTGCTGGAGCAATGCTGCTAAAAGGTTTATGGAGATGTTTGCATATGCATCTCAAGGCACAGCATTTTCCTTTAAACTTATTCATGTCACAGAGATCTTTATCTATATGTCTTACTGCTGATTTTCTCCCTAAAATGATCCTATTGTCCTGCCACTCCCTTATCTTTTTGATGGTGAAGATAATTATCAATAAATACTAAGGGAACTCAGAGACCGGTGCCGGCATGGGTCCTCTGTCAGCTGAGTGCTGGTCCCCTGGGCCCCGCTTCTCTTTCTCTATACTTTGTCTCTGTGTCTTATTTCTTTTCTCAAGTCTCTCGTTCCACCTAACGAGAAACACTCACAGGTGTAGAGGGGCAGGCCACTCCTTCAATACCAACAACAGTGAGTGCTGGTGAAGATATGGACCAACAGGAACATTCATTCATTGTTGTTCAGAATGCAAAATGGAAGACAGTTTGGCAGTTACTTACAAAGGTAAATACACTCTTATGATACAATCTAGCAATTGTATTCCTTGGTATTTACCCAGAGGAGTTGAAAACTTATGCCCACACACATAACTGCACAGGGACGTTTATACCAACTTTATCCATAATTGCCAAAATGTGTAAGCAACCAAGACGACCTTCAGTATGTTGTTAAATAAACAAACTTTGGTACATCCAGACAGTGAAATAGCTTTCAATGCTCAAATTAAATACTTATCAAGCCATAAAAGACATGTAGGGAAACATGAATGCATATTACTAAGTGAAAAAAGCCAATCTGGAAAGACTACATGAAGTGTGATTCCAAAAATATCACAGTCTGTAAAAGGCAAAAATGTGGAGATAGTAAAAATACAAGTTATGTTCAACAGGGAGGTAGGAATAAACAGGCAGAGAACAGGAATTTTTAGGGCAAGGAAACTACTCTGATATTGTAATGGTAGATATGTCATTGTACATTTGTCCATATCTATAGAATGTACTACATTAAGAGTGAACACTAAGGTAAATTATGGACTCTGGTTGATAATGATGTGTCAATGTAGATTCATCAATTGTTATAAATATATCATTCTCATGGAGTGTGTCCATAAAGGGAGAGTCTATGCACGTGGAGCGGCAGAGGGCATATGAGAAATCTCTGTACCTTCAGTTTAATTTTGCTCTAAACCTAAAACTATTTTTTTAAATTATTTTAAAAAACA
Organism: Trachypithecus francoisi; assembly: GCF_009764315.1. Lineage (NCBI taxonomy): Eukaryota > Metazoa > Chordata > Mammalia > Primates > Cercopithecidae > Trachypithecus > Trachypithecus francoisi. The sequence continues at coordinate 171,318,634 of NW_022681465.1, read as the reverse complement.
AAAGACAAATTTGATTAAGTTTATGGATGGCCTGGATATCTGTAGAATTCTTTAGTAAAATGAGAATTCAATAACATTATTATATTAACAGTAAAATATCTACAGAAGTTACCATGCCTCATAAATTATTAAGGAGTTTAAATACATTAACTATACAAATTTCATTAAGTAAATGTAATTATCTGTAATTTACCAGGGATGTCACAACATAAGGCAAATTATATAACTTGCCTCAACATGGTATACAGAGCAAAGGAAAAAAATTATTCTATTTCTGTCTTCCAATCTATGTTCTTCATCACAATACAGTAATATTCCCATTGTACATCTTCACCACAATGTGCTCTTTTGTTTCTTTATCTTAAACAATTTTTCCTGGAATTTTCATATTAATATTTTTTCATTTCAAAATTGCTTTTTATTACAGTATTCAGCATATTTTCTCCTTATTCTGCTATATAGTTTTTCCTTTAGATAAATGTTTTATCTATGGCAGTTTTATTCTGTCTTATATGTTCTAAGTACTGACTTCATTAGACCCCTGCATTTTGTGTATAAGATATTGCTCAAACTGCATTTTAATGTAGAGTTTTCATGGAAATATTCATGTTAGTTATATACATGAATGGTATCAATATTAGAAAGATTAAAAATTGTGTATTACCATGTTTAAAGCTCTTACTAATCTTACAGTTTTAAACAATTTTATCTAAGCACATTTCTTAAACTAATTTCACATCCATCACAAACAGACGTAAACCTAAGCACACATATACCTTTTTTTCTACATGGTATATCTCATATTGGGCAATGTCACTGTGCATATTTTCTTAGGTCTGCTGTTTGTGTCACTGAGTTTTATGTCTTCAATATTGATTTTGTTCTGCTGATTATATTGTTTAGCTACTGTGATGATCCTCTTTCTTCTTAATGATTTTTTTCATTATCCAGCTCTTTTATGTTCAGTTTTCCTATTACTTAGAATTTCAAATTTCACATTCTCTTTAAATTAAAGATGCAGTTGTGGTGCTAGAATAACGTGGGTTGTTTAAAATTTCTTCGTTAGATTAAATCTTCTTTCTAAGCATGTTTAAAATCTGTCTTTTGCAAGATTTTCTTTTTCTCCTCCTCCTCCCCTTTGTCCTTCACTACTATTCCCTCTCTACAAAGTTATTCCATTATTCCTATTTATTTTGGCATTATTTATTTTTGATCAGAAGCCACAAATATCTAGATAAACTATTTGCCTGAAAATCATATATATGGGCTATTTTTTATTGTCTCCAGTTTGAATTTATGCCTAAAAATTTTACTGTGGAATATCTGATGTGTAGTCATTATTCATTCAGTTACCTGTGAGGGAAGAGAAGAACATATGGACGCAGTTAATGCTAAAGTCTATATTTTTCTAAAAACATCTAAATTTCATGAAAGTTGGTTGAGTATCTTTAATTCTTCTTATCCATAAAGTGACTGGCATATCTTGCTTCACTTTGCAATGTAATGACAATGAAAATTGAATTTAAATGCATTTTATCTTCTCTCCACTCCAAAGCTTCTTTTGGTCTGCTGCTACGATTTTTGCATGTAGGATGTTTACACTATTGCTTGCTCCACTCTTACCATCAGACCATATCTTTTCTATTTAGGGATTTAGTCAATGAGCAAAAGTGATGATGTACAATTGGGCAGTCTTTCCTTTTGTGCTATATTGATATGCCCTGATGAAATTTACTGAAAATGAATTTTATTCTGTCTCCTATAAAACACACACATACACACAATTCTGGTCTCTCTATATTGGAAAAGATTTGTAGGATATTTTAATATTTATTTTACTTACTTCCCACAAACATTTCCATGCCACTCATTAAGAGAGTTTTATATGATTTCTGCTGTCCCCTTTCTTTTTTTTTTTTTTTTTTTTTTTGAGGTGGAGTCTCGCTCAGTCGCCCAGGCTGGAGTGCAGTGGTGCGATCTCGGCTCACTGCAAGCTCTGCCTCCCGGTTCACCCCATTCTCCTGCCTCAGCCTCCCAAGTAGCAGGGACTACGGGCACCTGCCGCCACACCGGGCTAGTGTTTTGCATTTTTAGTAGAGATGAGGTTTCACCGTGTTAGTCAGGATGGTCTCGATCTCTGCCATCGTGATCCGCCCGTCTCGGCCTCCCAAAGTGCTGGGATAACAGGCCTGAGCCACTGCGCCCAGCTGTCCTCTTTCATTTGCTCCAAATTCTACTTAAATGTCAGAAAACTGTGCATTTGTGTAAGGAAGCTAGAGGCATTCTCTTTCAGTAGGGATGATTTTTTCACTTCTTCTTCTTTAGCTTAGTTCAATGTGAATGAAGAAAATTTTACAAAGAGGCATAAATGCTAATTCTTTTTCATTTAATTTTTATCTCCTAACTTTTAAATTCAACAATATAATTTATAATTATTCTCTTAAAAATGTGTTCTTTACTGTTTCTGTCGGAAACATAAGCCTAGTAAGTTTTAGCAATTCATTCAGTTTGATGTTCTATGACACTGTGGTGTGAACATATTGGTATATCCAGTTTGTATCTATAAGAAATTAAACTGGTCAGAGCTGTGATTATAGATTTAAGAATTAAATATAGAAGAAAAAGAACAAAATACACAAAAAGTAAGACCTTTTAAGTTATTCTGGATCTGGAGTCCTGGAAAGACTACAGGGATTAGTTGTAAAGTTAAGAAGTGGTACTGAGTTCAGTATTTGGAATAAATTTCATTTTTTCTTTACTTGTAGATTTGACCCTGGATTGACAGACAGACAGACAGACACACACACACACACACACAAACACACACACCCCAATGAGCCACTGATGGTTTTTTAACAGAAGCAGCAAATAGAGATATTTATTCCATATTATCTACAATAGCGTTTTGTGGCATCACTGTCTAACTGAAATGGGAAAATTGGAGCAATTCTATTTCCAAAGTTTGCAGACTATCAAGGTAGACATATTGTATATAGAAAAAAATGCAGACCTAAAGAGAAAGTTATAACACAATGCTTGAATATACAGGGTTCTTCAGGTAATTACAAACTAATTACTCTCAGTTTTAATCAATGATCTTGTTTCTATTATTTTCAACTTAGAAACTCCAGTAGAACCACACTCTGATAAAGACACGAGAATTTTCACTGAAATTTTTGTGACTTGTCTGTTGGCCCTATATATTAAGGCTCATTGAAAATGTGTGGTTCATGCCTGTAATCCCAGCACTTTGGGAGGCTAAGCAAACCTTGAACCCAGGAGGTCAACGCCAAGCTGGGCAACCTAGTGAGACCCCATATCTACAAAAATTAAAAATATTAGCCACGCGTAGTGGTGTGTGCCTTAGTCCCCGCTATTTGAGAGGCTGAGGCGGCTGGATTCTTTGAGTCTAGGAGCTGGAATTGAAGCCAGCTGTGATCCTGCCACTCTCCTCTAGCCTGGGCGACACGAGTCTGGGCAAAAAAGTGAGAATCTGTCTCAAAAAAAATTAAAAATAAAGTATTAATAAAATAAAATGTGGCTATTTGCTACATCACATTTCCCCACATTGAATCAGGAAACTTCTCTCTTCAGAACTTGTCACTTTGTGTTGTTTTGTTAGGTTCAAGTTGTGAGGTTTTCATATGTTGTTAGGATTTATTTTCAATGTTAAAGCAACACATTTAAGGGCTGTAACATATGTTTAAAATGTTCATGTTGTTATAATGGATATGGTATTGGGGCAAATCTAACTTTTTATGATGCTTTTTAAATTTTGAGTTTGCATGTTTAACAAAAGTCAGTTGTTACTGATTATGACAAGCTATACCAGTTATAAAAAATGCATAATTGCACAAAAAGTTTCAATGATGGTTCATTAATTACCAGAATAAAATTTCATTAACTTCTTGCTTGTATTTCTTCAAGCAAAGCAATATTTTTTGATCACTAAGTGAAAACTCAGTTTGTGTAGAATTACTGAAATATTTTCCTTTTAAGTTATTTCATTTTATTATTAAAATGCCTTTGGCACCAATTTTAAATGGCATCATTTTCTTTTCTATTTCATCAAAATGTACTCAATCTTTAATGTGGTAACTGCCACATAGTAAAACATAAGTAAATATTTGTTGAGCATATGAAAACAAATGATATAAAAATAGAAATTTGTTGAACATTTATATAATTTTTCTCTAAAACCAAAAGCAATGATTGGTAAGAAAAAATATTATACAAACTTAAAACAAAGTATTATAAAAAATTATACAAACTTAAAAATAAGCATTTAAATTAAGTAGACTAGTAAGGCCTGGAAAGTTCTCTAAGACTTCAAATACAATTTTATATGTTTTAAAAATATACCTTACAATTCAAGTTAAATGTCAGATGTGATGTTTGTTCTCCACTGCTGCTATACAAATGCTACATATAATTTAGCATTATTGTAGCTTTTCTCGACACAACTTGATCATTTTAATAGGTATTTAAAAGATTAATTCACAGAAGAATAAAAACTGGACATATTTTTCCTGTTTATTTTTCCCAAGACAAATGCAGAAGTGTAGCATTTAGTTTGCACTGTATGCTTTTCTCCCTTGTCACATGTACTATTTTGATTAATAAGAGATTAACTTTGTGTATATTTCTTCAATAGATTTCCTCTTTAGTTGGGACAATGTTTGAGCTCATGTTACTTTAAAGGTTAAAATATCTGAAATTACGCATAAAGGAGCGTTCCAGTGTAATTATAATAACCAACATTATAATTTTCTCCTTTATCCAATCTGTCATGTTTTCTTTAAAATTTTAATTGGCTATGTACTATTTGTAATACAGGGTATTTGCTTTCACAGAATAAACAACAGTGTTCCACAAAGAGGAAAAATTGCAGTGAAGAATGTCTGCACCACATTTGTGTTATAGGATCTTTAGGGTATCAGTTTTCTTTCCCTGAAACCTCTGTTGCTGGTAGCACCTTTGCCCTTTGCCTGAGTTGTTGTCCTGCGTCCAGAAAGAATGAGGTTTGCTGACAAGAAGAAGATGAAGAGGAACTTTACTTAGTGTTAGAACAGTTCAGAAGGAGATCCACAGTGGAAAGCTCCCCTCTGGGCAGGCAGGTCGTCCTTGCAGTGTTCAGCTCTCAGCAGACAGGAGGCCCTGGAGACAGTAACTCCTCCCTAGTCCCTGGCAGTGCGGAAGTCCACTGCTCTCAGCAGAGAGGAGGCCCCTAGAGAGAGTAACTGCTCCCTAGTCCCTGGCAGTGCCGAAGTCCACTGCTCTCAGCAGAGAGGAGGCCCTGGAGAGGGTAGCTCCTCTCCTCAGGCAGGTCTGCAGGTCGTTTGGCAGTCTCTGCAGGTCTCTGCAAGTCTCTGATGCTCTTAACAGAGAGAGTAGCTCCTCTCTACTGCTGGTCCGCCTGACCTCTACTCAGCTCTGGGGGAGCCTGGGGCTTTTTATGGGCCTCAGAGGGGAGGAAATGTGTGCTGACTGGCCCATGGGTGGCCATGGGCAGGCCTGGAAAAGGCACCAGTTCCCACTCCAGTCAGTGCAACTGACAGCCCGAACCCCCAGCCTTCAGGTCCTCTCTGGTCTGAGGGAGGGACCTTACCAGAGACCCACCCCCTTCTGCCTGGGACTGTGCCTCCCACTGTTACAGGCTCCCAGGCTTGGCCCGACTTTGCTCCGAGATCCCAGTGGGCACCAACAGCAGGGAGCAACCAGGCAGAGAGGGCAGGCATTTCCTAGCCTGCAAGGGCAGGGACTACCTTCTCAGGCCCCCAAGAGTGCAGGGATGCCTGAGTCTGCAGCTGCGGTTTGGGCGGTTGCAGCTCCGCCCAGAAGGGCAGGGCTCTTTCCTGTCCTGCGGAGCAGGCAGCCCCAGCCATGCCTTCCTGCTGCCCTGGGATGATAGCAGTCTGGCTGGGGCGGCTGCCAGCATTGCTTGTACTCGTCTTCAGGAGATAATTACCAGAAAACATAAAATAAAAACCAGTGCCCACTTTCTCATGGTTATGACAAAAGGTTTCACCACGTGGAGGTTAAAAAGCTCTGTTAAAATACGGACTGCAAATCTTGGTAGCAAAAAATCCCCACAAAAGTAACATTGCTACATGTGGGTTTTTATATCAGTTGAAGATTCTCTTATCTCTTTCATTGGAACATGAAAATGACTGTTTTGGATATATAAGACATTTTCAGTAAAGTAAAAAATGAACTAAAAGTATAACTTTTCCAAACCTATAATTTTATTGAATATATTTGATTTGTGGTGTGTAGATAGAAATAATTGTGTATTTTGTAAGACTAGTAGCCAGTTAACCACTAATAATAAAAAAGCTAGAGCATCAGAAAAAGTTTCCACCTTGACAGGAAAAACAAGACTTGGGTCATTAGACTCTAATAGCTTTTAATGTCTTGGGACATCAAAACAATTACCACTTGGAGAAAATGATTTAGCTAGCTGTGAAAGCTACTCAGGAGTAGCTAAATACTTACAAATATTTCACAGATTTGGTCTGTGAGCTTTATGACCATCTCTGGACAGATGACCAGCCTTGGTATTGGAATTGCTCTGCACGGTATGGAGCCTATCCTAGAAAAGCAGGTACATTCTTTTGGTGCTCTTACCAAATATAGAAAATTGAACAGTATGCCCAACCATCCTCTCACATTTGCGTATACTCAAGATAAAGGAAGTCTCAGAACCACAGTTTCAATTAAGTCAATCACTGTCATTCTAAATCCTTCAAACGCAAGTTCCACCTTTCCCCCATGATACATGTGTGAGTTTTTTTACTCTTTCTCCCATGGTACATATGTGAGTTTTTCCAAAGCTTAGCCATGCTGGTTCAGCACAAATCTGAAAACTGTGTGTCTTTTGAAGGAAAACACTTTCTAGAAAACTCTGTTCTTCCTTTCTGTTGTGATATTTCCACACTGATTTGCAGAAAAAGTTGCTAATGCAGTAGCTTCCATAAACCTCTTTGTCTCATTGAAAATTATTTACCTTTTATATGTGCCGTATACCCCAACCTCACTGCAATATTTTCCTAGGATAAATAATCAGATGCAAGAGATTAAAACATGCAACATGAATCATCAGAGGATCTTCTACACATGGGGCTGCACTTTTCTTGAAGCCTCAGTAGCAACAGTCACATTCTGTTTAAATGCTGAAAACCCAGTCTACTACTGGTAGTTCAGTGTATTACTGGTATTTCTGGGAATCCCTGAAGAAAGATAGCATATTTCATGAGTCACTTCTGGTCACTGATAGTTAATTTTTCTATCCACTATCCTTCCCACTCTCATGAATCACTTTTCTTCTTTTTTATGGCTCACTTCTTTTTCTTTCAAAAATAACTTTCCGTTTGTAATGCCAGCACTTTTGGAGGCCAAGGTGGGTGCATTACCTGAGGTCAGAAGTTAGAGACCAGCCTGACCAACATGGTGAAACCCCATCTCTACTAAAAATACAAAAATTAGCCAGGCATGGTGGTGGACACCTGCAATCCCAACTACTCGGGAGGCTGAGGCAGGAGAATCGCTTGAACCCAGGAGGCAGAGGTTGCATTGAGTCAAAATCATACCATTGCACTCCAGCCTGGGCAACAGAGCAAGACTCCATCTCAAATAAATAAATAAATAAATAAATAAATAAATAAATAAATAAAAAGTAACTTTCCCAGGATGTTACTGTTTACCCAGACTACTTTGGTTTAAACCTGGGTACATGTTCCTTCTTAATTCAGAATGTGGTTAAGACAAAGCTATTAACATTTCACAACACGTTACTGAAATACAGGGAATAGCAAACTATAATGCATAAAAGCAAATCTTTAAACTGAATTTTATTTATATAATCAATAGCAAGATATCTTATATGAAGCCTATACGCATGTAACAAGGTTCAGGATGTAACCATAATAATACTTTTTGAACATGATTCCTCAGCTTGAATCTCCATGAAAAGTACAGTGTTTAATCAACCTCTACTTTAAGGTTAGTCTTTCAACAAATATTCTAATAAAGAACCAAGACTTGTGCTAATGTCAGGCTATTTGTTGCAGGGCCTATGGTAAGAGAACTTGGCTGTTCTCTCATGTTATGAGACATTATTTCCAGGACAGGCATTAAGGTCAGTCTTAAAACTGCTTATGGGGAGGCTAATTTCACCTCTACATCTATTCTTCTAGGATTGGCATGTCGAAGCTCTGATAGGGAAGAGGATAAGCTGAACCAAAAGGAAAATCAGGAATAGAAACACTCTTCCAGTAATGAAAGCAGATTTGTGGTTAACAAATGTAAAACCAACTACATATTGATCTATCCTATATCCTGTCATCTTCCTCAGGGTACATCTACATTTCAGCTGCAGTAGCAAGTTTTGAGAAGAACCAGAACTTACCCCTTGGAGAGAGTGAGAACAGTGCTTTCCATTCTCCTTGTTCAATCTAAGCACTCCCGCAGTCTCCAGATGGATGCTTTAGGGTTTGAAGTTATTCTCTTTAAGTGTTATTTGGCAGAATAACCAAAACTTTCAGATACTTATGTGACACAATAATGATCCCAACTAAATCTTTTGTACTATATGAACAAATTAGACACTTTTATTATTTGACTATTGAAAGCTGTAACATGTTATATAAAATGGCTTTCTGGAGAAAAGCAATACGGTTTCTGAATTCTAAACATTTGAACATTAAGTTGAATATTTGCTTTTTGTACTTCAACATGGCAAACAGCATAGACTAGTTTGACATTATTATAAAGTAGATATGTACAAAGATAGCACATACTTACTATCTTGAAATTTCCAATTGCAGAAGAAGCTATTGATAATCTTTATATAATCAAATATACAATAAAGTATCTAGGACTTCCATGGTGGGGGCAGGGGGGTGGATGTTCTATTTTAAAGAAAGAATGGTCTTCCCTGAAAATCATATCCACATTTTCACCAAGTATGCATCTAGACCTCAAATTAGAACATGTAAGAAGAACATTTAGCAAGAGCACTGCAATGCATTCAGTTTAATAAGGAATTCACCATGTTAACAGGTTTGGTTCTTTAATGTATAAGTGTTAACTTTAACATAATATTAAGTGGAAAATCAAGTTTCATTTTTCCTCAAATTATTATGAATGGAAGTAAAACTTGGCAAAATCTGATAAATCTAATATTGTTATGACTAAATATTAAATATCACAATTAGACAAAGTGCAGAAAAATTTTGGCTTGTCTGTAGAATTAACTACTATCATTATTATCTTTTCATAGATAGATCTGTCTTCTGCAAATTAATGTAAATTACTTAAGTCCTAATTCATAAAAATAAAAACCTTTAAATGTGACAGACTAAATGTGCATATAGTACTATATAGTATTTGTGAAACCATAATTTATTAAATGCATATATTATATAATGCATTAGCAATTGATACTATCAGCAAACTAATGAATTGGTTAGAGATTTTTATTGTTAGTGATGAAATGAATGAAATATTTTACTTTATTTATGCTATCAATGCTGTTTCTAGCCACAAAAGTTTGAAGATATTCTTTTATATTTTGTTCTAAAGTCTACAGTTGTACATTCACATTTATGCCTAAAATCTATGTGTAATTAATGACTTATAAACTCGATATGATGAACGGGTCAAAATTATTATTTTTAGAAGGACAGATATTAAATTGCTTAAATACCATTTATAGAGAAGGCCATTATTTGCCCCTTGAATTGTGATGCCACTTTTATTTAAATCTTGTTGTAGTATACATGTGTCAATTTCTGGACTTTCTGTTCTCTTCCAGCAGTCTGTTTATTTCCATTACCACACTGGTTCAATTATTGTAGCTTCAGAATAAGCCTTGAAATCTGGTACTGTAATGGATAATTCTGCTAACTCACCTTTAAGATTCTCTTGGTTAGTTTTGGTTTTTGCATTTCTATATTAATTTTAGAAAAAGGTTTTCACACAGATATCTTGTTGGGATTTATATTAAAATTATATAGAGCAATATATAAATTAAATATATAATATGCTCAATATAGAGAGAATTGACACCTTAACAGTACCTAGTCTTACAATTTATTAGCATGGTTTATCTCTATTTATTTACATGTAAAAATATATCCCCTATTTTGAAATTTTGCAAAAATTTCACATTAATTTATACCTTTCAGTGTAGGTCTTTAATTCATATTAGATTTCTTCCTCATTATGTGATATTTTAATTTATTTTTATTCAATTTTTACTTTTATTTAAGTATTTATTTTTAAATTTCATTATAATTTTGTATTGTATGTATAATGGCCTTATATTTACCAACTGCATAAAATATACTTATTAATTCTAACAATTTATTTTTAGACTCTTTGTATTTTTTACATATGCAATTAGGACATATGTAAACAAGAATTTTTGTTTGTTCTTTTCCATTTTTATATGTTTTCTTCCTCTGGCCTTATTGTACTTTCTAGGCCTTCCAATAAAATGTTGAATAGAAGTTGTGATTGTGAATGTCCTGTGATGGTTAGGATCTCAGAAGAAAGCATTTATTAATTCAATATATTATTATTTTAGCCACAGAATGTTTTGGTATCTCTCTATTAATTTGTTTATTTTTGATGACTTGATTTGGTATTTAAGAAATCTAACAAACTTGAGGTTGCCATCCTTTGAGTCCAGGCCACATCAAGTGTCATGGTGCTATGATTGTCCCAATTAGAGACACAGCTAATACCCAGCAACAACCGTCAGACACGTGAGTAAAAGGATCTCCAGATCATGCCATCATGTGAACCTCAATTGTTGAGTCTACCTCACTGATCAAGTATTTAAAGCTGAATTCCTACATAGAATGGAATAGAGACAGTCATTCTTGCTAGACTTTGCCCAAATTCCTGATCTACAGAACTGATACTATATGAACATAATAGCAAAAAGTAATTTTTCATGACAAAATGTGTAGTGGTTTGTTATGTAGTAATAGTAACCAAAACAAAAGTTTATATTAAGAAATATTTCTTTTTTTTATAGTTTGTTACAATCTTTAAATCATAAAAGCATATTGAATTCTATCAAATAATTTTTCTGCATCTATTGAGGTGATTATACAGTTATCTTTTATTCTGTTCATGTGGCAAATTACATTGATTTTTTAAAAGAATGTTAAGCTATTTACATTGCTAAATCCCAATTAGTCATAATATTTTATTTCTTATAAAATACTTAAATTATATTTGATAATATGACTTTTAAGACTACTCTGTTTATTAGATATATTATACAGTAAATTTATGCTCTTGTAATATCCATGTCAGGGATTGATACCAAGGTTTTGCTAGTCTCACATAATGTGTTGGTAAGTCTTACTTCTCACTATATTCTACAGAAGTGTTAAAAAAAAGAATGGCATTTTTGTTCATTCATGAATTTTTGAAAAAATTCATTAGTCCACAAGTCACTGGACCATTGGGGCCTGGAGCTTGCTTTCTAGGAAGGTTTTTGACTACAAATTCAGTATCTTTGGTAGAATAAGCCTATTTAGTTTTTCTTCTTATATTGCACTAAATTGTTTTTTCCAAGGAATATGTCCATTTAATTTCCATTTTCAAATGTATAGCTAAAATGTTTGAAATATTTTGCAACTTGCCCAAGATGTAGTCATTTTTGGTGTTTGTCCATCTTTTATTTCTTAATATTAACATGGTTATTTTGAAATGTTTGACTAATAGCTTTAAAGTGTGTATTCTGTCTGGGTCTGTTTATATTCATTATTTTACTTTTCAACTATCAGTCACGTTGTTTTTCTTCTTCCCATGTCTAGATGATGATTATGACGATGATGATAATAATTGTGTGCCTGTTGTTGCAAAGAATACATTGTGAGGGCCCTAAGTTACATTACCATCATCTAAAGTTAGTTGAAAATTGTTATGGTAGTTACTTAAACTGCCATTGGCACACCTGAATTCTGTGAAGAAATTTTCTAGGCGAGTCTATTTCAGTTTTGCCCTTATTGCTAAAGCATGTTCCTTACTCTTTGGACATATATTTTTTTTTTATCTCAAAACCTTTAATTAAGGTTTCTTTACTTTGATGGAGCTTGAACTCCACTGTCCGCTTTCTTTGCACCAATACCACACTATCTTAATTACTGTCATTTTATAATATCACTTAATATATGGTAGTGAAAACCCAATTTTATCCTACTGTTTTTACTATTATTTTGATTACTCTTGGCCTTTTTGCATTATCCTATACATTTTAGAACTGGTTACAGTTTGGGGAAAATACTCTTCTTTAAAATCTTCTAATACTTGAAAATTGTATATCATTCTATGTGTCTGGTTCCTCAATTTTTCTCAGTAATCTTTTGTGGTCTTTCTGTAGGAATATTAGACAGAAATTAAAAAATTTCTTGCTAGTTTTCTGATGATGTTAAATAAAACCTTTTAAGAATTTCATTACTTAATTTTGTGTAGCTGGTAGCTAGAAATACAATAGATAGTCACATATTGATTTTAGATTCAACAACTTAAAAATTAATAGTAAATTGTAATCGTTTGTCTGTGGGATCTTTTTGTATTTGTCAGTATAAACACTTGTGCAGCTGAGCATGTTAATTTTATTTCTTCTTTTTAACTTTTATAGTCATGATTTTGATTTATTAGCTTTATAACCCTGTATAGATTCTCCAGTGCAATGTGAAACTAAGATTTTTTTCTCATTCCCAAATCAGAAAGTTTTCAATATCTCATCATTAACCAGCTTATATCACATGATTTTTATTAATGATAATTTTATTTATTTATATATTTATTTATTTACTTGTTTATTTATTTGAGACAGGGCCTGGCTCTGTCGCCCAAGTTAGAGTTCAGTGGGAGCATCGCAGCTCACTGCAACCTCTGCCTGCCAGGCGCAAGTGATCCTCCCACCTCAGCCTCCAGAGTAGGCAGGACTGCACCACCATGCACAGCTAATTTCTGTATTTTTTGGTAGAGATAGGGTTTCGCCATGTTGCCCAGGCTTGTGTCAAACTCCTGGGCTCAAATGATCTGCCTGCCTTGGCCTCCCAAAGTGTTAGGATTACAGATATGAGCCACTGCTCCTGGCCTAAAGATAATTTTATAAGTTTAAAAAATTTCACTTATATCTCTAACTGGGTGTTACTTTTGTTTCATTTGGTCACACATATATTTGAATTATATTCAATTCTTTTATATTACTTATCAGCATAATCACATTATTTCCTGATTTATTTTATTTATGATAAATTACACTGATTTTGGAAATGTTAAAGCAAATTTACTTACTTGCAATTAAGCCAACTTGGTCATCCTATGCTATATTAGACTTGATTTGCTAATATTTTGTTTGAAATTTGTGAGTATTTTTGAAAAATATGGGCCTAAATTTTCCTTTCTTTTAATGTATATTTCATGCTTAGATGTCAAAGTTTTAGTTACTTAATAAAGAGAATTGAAAACATTATTCTCTTTTCATTTATTTCCTTTAATTTTTCCATATTCCATTGGTTACTGTGTGAAAGATGTAAATTCTTCTTAGGCTTAAGGGTTTAAATTCTTCTAAGCAAAATTTAAAAGTCTACTTCTATGATGTGCTTTGTCTATTATTCTTTTCTGTTCTGTCAATTTTTGATTTCTATATTTGCAAGCTAGTATTTGATAGCTAATAATTGATGAATTTTATATCGTCCTAGTAACCTGGTATTTTAAAATTATATTTAAAAATTACTGTTTTTTTCTGATGTTTCTTTCCTTAAAATCTAATTGGAAAAAATATCTATTTTACTTAATGGTTTTTGTCATATAATTTTTCCAATTGCCAACATTTTAATTTATATTTATATTTAAATGGGTCTCTTTTAGAACCTATGTACTTGTATTTTTTAATCTAGCTCATCAATTTTGAATTTTATTTGGTATATTACTCTCTTCACAGGTAGTAAAATTACCGACACACACACACATTATATATGTATATATTTTAGACAATATAAAGTTATCATCTTAATATTTGTTTCGTATTGGCCTTTTCTATCTAAGACCATTCTAGTTTGAATACTCTGTTTCAAAATTGTCCTTGGGTTTTTAGTGAAGTTCAGCACCTCTCTCTGCCTAATCCTGCTTCTCCGCACCCCCTTCCTTCCACAGGTGTTAGTCACGAGAACACTCCTTAGTGAATACAATGTACAGTAAACTATACCTAGAAGCCGCCTCATAGGGAAGCAGGCAGTCAGAGAAACTGGGTGTGCAAAGCTGGTTACTGAATCACACACTGCCTGGGTGGCAGTGAAAACACTATCACTGGTCATAAGTACTGAGAAATCCTAAAAAAAGGTTGGTTCAATTGTTCAGTGGTACACTAAAGGACATACTAATAAAAATCAATGTATGAATTAGTATAATAGTCCATGTGTTTGATAAATATAGGAGAAGGAGAAGTAACTCCAAGAATGATAGGACTGGGTACCTATTAGAACAGGATTCCAAAAACTGAGAAAAACTAGTCATGAACTGAAAATAGATTTGAAAGTCAGAGGGGCTCTTTAGTAGCATCTACTGAAAAGAGAGGGTAGAGGAAGCTGAGTAAATGGTCCAGGACATAATTCCAGATTAGCCAAAAAACAAAAAATAAATTATTAAGCAAGGCAAGTCTGTTATGGCATGGCCAGGTTCCATCTTGGCAAAGAATGGAATTATAAGGACAATCCAGGTTAATGCCCCCGAAAATCACAAATTCTCAGATTCCCCTGAACTCTGTAAGAGTGTACAAGTGATCCACCTATCCAAGTTAAGAGCCATCATCCTGCCTCCTGGTTTGAAGTTAATGCAGAATCTTCGGCCCTAGAGGACAATAAGTACCCCACTCAGGTGTCTCTCCTTCTTCTTATTTGGCCAACATAACCCAGGGGAACATGAACTGCACCTGATAAGAAAGGGGAGGGGAGGGTCTATAACTACAAAATACTGTGTGATGTAAGCAGAATTTACCTGCAGAAGCTGAGAGAAGACATTTGGAATTGTTTTTGGTGGGGAATTAAACAAGGTGTCTACTTTTTTAATTTAGTATGATTGAAAACATTTTGTCCTTTCCTAGTCAATTTAAAAATATTAAATATTTTGAATGCACAATTATAAACATAGAATTATATTTTAATTCATATTACATATGAGATATTTTCCTAGGACCTGGAATTTCATATAAATGTGGTATGTTTCCTGCTTTTGAAGAATGTACAGTGGAAGACTGATATGGTTTGGATCTGTGTCCCCACACAAATCTCACGTTGAAATATAACCCCCAGTTCTGTAGGTGAGGCCTGGTGGTAGGTGATTGGATCATGAGGGTGGTTTCTAATGGTTTAGCACCATCCCTGTAGTGCAGTTCTCATGATGGAATTCTCAGGAGACCTGCTTGCTTAAAAGTGTGTAGTACCTCCCGAACTCTCTCTTCTTCCTGCTCCGGCCATGTGAGGTGTACTCCCCATTTGCCTTCTGCCATGATTGTACATTTCCTGATGTCTCCCCAGAAACTGAGCAGATGCCAGCATCATGTTTCCTGTACAGCCTGAGAAACCATAAGTCAATTAAAACTATTTTCTTTTTAAATTACTGATATGGTTTGGATTTATTTCCTCGCCCAAATCTCATGTTGAATTCTAATCCCCAATGTTGGACAAGGCGGCTAGCAGGAGGCGATTGGATCACAAGGGTGGATTTTCCCCTTGATATTCTCAAGATAGCAAGTGAGTTCTCACAAGACCTGGTGCTTAAAAGTGTGTGGCACCTTCCCCTTTGCTCTCTTCCTTATTCTCCAGCCATGTAAGACGTGCCTGCTTCCCCTCTACCTTCCGCCATGATTGTAAGTATCCTGAGACCTCCTCAGTGACGCTCCCTGTGCAGCCTGAAAAACCGTGAGTCGATTAAACCTCTTTTCTTTATAAATTACCCAATCTCAGGTATTTCTTTGAGAATAGACTAACGCAAAGACTAACACACAATCTCGGTGCTGTAGGTGGGGCCTGGTGGGAGGTGATTGGATCATAGGGGTGGTTTCTAACAGCTTAGCACCAATCCCCTAGTGCTATTCTCATGATAGAGTTCTCATGAGATGTGGTTGTTTAAAAGTATGTAGCACCTCTCCCACTTTTCTTCCTCCTACTCTGGCCACATGAGGTGTACTCCCCCTTTGTCTTACACCATGACTCTACATTTCCTGAGGCCTCCCTGGAGGCTAAGCAGATGCCATCATCATGCTTCCTGTACAGCCTGTGGAGCTGTGAGCAAATTAAACTTCTTTTCTTTATAAATTACCCAGTCTCAGGTATTTCTTTGAGAATAGACTAACGCAAAGACTAACACACAATATGCTTTGTGAGCAGAGAGAAATAACTTAGTTGACTAATCTCAAGATCCACAAAATATTTTTCTGGAGAATTTGTTTCATGAACTTGACACTGAAGTTAGCAAGATCTTCCCTGAATCCCATCTACTCATCCACTGCAAAAAAAAAAAAAAAGACAAAAAAATTTCAGAAAGTTAAAAAAAAAATAAACCAAATCTCAGAATTAGTATTAAATTGATAATACCCCTCAGTCTATCAACCCTCCCATCCTATCCAGCATGGGAAAGAGTGAGAAAATGTATATTTCTGTTCTGAGAAAACATCCCCAGAAAAGTTATTTATACAAAATATTCTTAAGGTGCCCAGAATTCAGAATTCATAAACTATGTCATCTGAAGTACAATATATAACTCTTATTTCAAATTGGTCATCTTATTTAAATTTATTATATTGATACTAAAGATTTATTACCTAAAGTTCTAAATCACTGTGTAATATCTTTTCTAAACTAAAAAAGAGCTTTGGGTGTGAGTTCCTTTTTTTTAACATAAATGTATTTTTTATCATACCACACTATTGCATTCCCTTTTTGAACAGTGTTAGTGTCTTAATCCCATATCAATCAATGATGTTTTTTCTAGACTCATCTGAAAGCATAATTAGGGGTGATTTGACATATTTTCATCATTTATATTATATATTTTAAAATTTTAACTTATAATAGCAAGAAAGAAAGTGGTAACAAGATTTCAACCCAGTGCAAGGCAAAAAATAATGATGCTTTTATCATACATTCTTTTCTTTCATGACTTGTCACTTTCTCTAGTTGTTCACTTATTTTCAAAAATAATTTATCCAACACAAATTATAATTATTCAAGGAAACTTCTCTATGTTCTATCTTAATCTTCTGAATTCTGTCATTAATAAAATAGATCCTTAAGCTTTGATGAATAATTATGTCCAATATTAAATATTATTTGTCAAGAACTGTATAGGATTCTTTATATCAAGCATCACTAATATTCATAACCTAAAAAGTCATATATTAGTATAACTCACTTTACAGATTAGAAAATTTAGTTTCAAAAATAAAGTAACATATTGAGAAAAAATGGATATAAACGTCACAAATGGAGGCAATACCGTCTGTCTTTTCACTTTCACACTCTGAAAGGTATCACGGCAAAGAGACCTTTGATGAACAACAATGCATGCAACCAAACCTGGAATTTTAAACTTAATGTCACAACTTCTGTTGCTTTTTATATCATGTCCTACTGATATGACAAAATGAGTTGCTTTCATCTTGCAATTTGCTCAATCTATTTTTATTAACCAGTCTTGATATAGAATAGTAAAGTTTTTTCAGTCTGCTACTAAACGTGAATTGTAAGCCAAAGGTAACATGACATCAAGATAAGCTTCGTATATAAATAGAACCTCCTCAAAAATAAACAAACCTTCAACGTGGATATGTGTGTTTATGCTTTGTGGTGTGTTTGTGTACATGAGTAATTGTATGACTACACATGGTATCCTATTATTATAGTGTAAGTTTTTAGATGAGCAGTAGAAAAATATAAGACTGTATGATTGAGGCACAAGGTCAAGAGATAGAGCTTGAATTACATATAGGAATCCAAGGAAGGCACTTAACAGAAACATGTCATAGTGCACTTCATTATTTATTAAGTTTTCTGCCTATGTTATGAAATGGGTTAGGATATCATCTAGAGATACTGCAATAGTCAAGGTGATAAGTGATAGGAATCTGAAATGTACAAGATGTATTTGAACACTCTTTACAAGTTCTTATTAAGGTCGGGTCTATATCCTGAAAATCATTCCTCTTTAAAGATATTACAAAGAGAAAAGAGAAATTTAGTGTTCAGTTCTTGCCCTAAGGGAAAAATAAAAATTGGTATTGGATGTTTCAGATTCTAACTACTTTGCTCTTAAATTCAATAGTCTGGAAAAAACAAAACAAGTCTGTAAACAAGAAAGACTATGGATCAGAAGAAACTTACATGTAATTTTTAAAAATGTGATAGTTTGCCAGTTTCCTCCCAGGAGATGCATAAGCAGTAAAATTAATCCAGCACTTGCCTGGCATAAATAGTCTTTTGTCCTCTGGGAGGTAGACACCTACATATTTACTAGCTGCATTTTCATAGACAGCAATTTATCTACCAACGCTACTTAATATCCATTACACTATGGAGGGCACCAACACTTGCTTTCAAACACAAGAATGCAATGTTTAATTTAGGGTTTACAATTACTTTTTATTTTATTGAGATATTTTAATGTGTTATATTATTTCAGTGCCTTATATGTTTAGGAGAAAATCCAGATATAAAGAAACAAAACAGGAACATTTCTACTTCCAGGAAAAGAAAACATAATGTCATAATAAAATTATTGCTTCTGAACAAAGACAAACATTTCATCTATCAATATTAATGGACTTCTTCAGCAAAATGTTATCAAATATACTGAAATATTCTGCTATTGTAATTTTTTATTATATATGACAAGGCAAGGCTAAATAAAGTTAGTGGTTGGGAGAAAAGGGATATAGGAAAGACACAAGGAGTTTCCAAATATAACAGCAATATAAATTTACATAAAGTTGAAATTATACTTTATATGTTAAGATCAAGTACTGAAATGGAAGTTTATATATCAGATTAAAAAGAGTTGATTTGAATATTGGATATACTCTACTGTGTCTCCTCAACAAAGGCCAGTTTCCATTGAAGAACAAGAAATGTAAAGCTTAATATATCTGTGTGAGGGTCTAAACATATGGCTCTATAATAGTAAAAAATGTGTACTGATATTCTTAATTATTGCTTTTCTATAATTACAATTTTGCTGTGTTCTCAGCTTAAATGTTATAATTTGCTATATAAGTCTGTAGGTCACTGTTTATGTAATTGTTTCTCTAAACACTTTATCATTTTCTACTATTATTAATTATACCTGGTATGTATTTTGACTTACATTTATGTGAGTTTCTATTATTCCCAAAGTTCTACAGGTAGATTTACTAGAGTAGTTATTAATAAGACTTGCTTGATTTAAATACAATTTCTTGTCAAAGCATTGTTTTGTTTGGGTGCTGTTTGAATATACAATCTATCTTATTCCCTTATTTATTGAAACCTTTGGTTTTAGTGGTATTTTCAAGAATTCTTAAATCTTTGATCATAGGTTTGATTAAAACATTAGATATATTGATCTAATTTTAGAAAATGAGTAATAAATTACAATAGAAAACAGAATAAGAATTCAAATAGACCTAAGCAAGCTAAAATGATGATTAAATACTAAAAGCTGAAATTTAAGATGAAAAAGTATAAAGACCTACTTTCAGGTTTTAAAAATCGAATTTACAAGTTAGAATTAATCTGACATAACAATGTGAAAAAGCCCTAGGAGTTACAGTTTCCTATAAGCCAGAAGTGTCCACTGAATTCCTGAAGGGATTTTGAGGGTATATTTTCTGTCCATTTTATCTATTCATCAACTATAGTTTTTAAAAATTGCCTTACACATGGCGGGAACAGGTAGTTGTAAACTTGAAGGAGAGGAAGGAGGTTTGTTTTGTTGACGTTTGGCTTGGAAGAGTGAATGATTTGTGGTTTTACATCTCTGGATTTCAGTGTCTTAATTTCTCAGGAAAAGAGCTAGTTCAATTGATTATTAATGTTTCTTTTAGCTTTAATTTCTAAATTAAATGTAATTATATATCAGTACACCCAAAAAGAAGACTGATGCGTTTCAAATCAAGGCAACTTATATAGTGTTGAGATTTTACCTATCATAAACCATATCAAGGACTTTCATATTGTCAAGGTAATAGATACACTTTGGAAGACAAAACACATGTTAATGGATAAATATTACAGCAAAAATAATCTTGTTTTACTAAAAGACGAATGTGTCACAGCATTCAAACAGTTTAACCGTTTATTACATAAATATTAGAGATAATTTTTATAAACAGTGTGATATGGTTAGGCTTTGTGTTCCCACCCAAATCTCATCTTGAATTATAATGCCCACGTGTCAAGAGATCAGGTGGAGGTAATTAGATCATGGGGGCAGTTTCCCCCATGCTGTTCTCGTGATCATGAGTGAGTTCTCATGAGATCTGATGGTTTTGTAAGGGGCTCTTCCCCCTTTGCTCCTCGCTTTCCTCTCTCCTGTCACCATGTGAAGAAGATCCTTGCTTCTCCTTCACCTTCTGCCCTGATTCTAAGTTTCCTGAGGCCTCCCTATCCATGTTGAACTCTGAGTCAATTAAGTCTCTTTCCTTTATAAATTACCCAGTCTTAGGAAGTACACAAGTGGACTAATACACAGTAGGACATAGAAATAAATCTAGGTTCTTAATAAAATTTGTGTTTTTGAATGGTGAGTAATGAAAACATTTTGTAGGTAGAGTTAGATTCATTTGAACAAAATCCTTTAACATGACTTAAGAATATTGTACTGAAATATTTTAGAAAATAGAACAATACCTTGGGGATAATGCTTTTCACTGTAGGAGGTCTTATACTTATCATCATGCTCTGAAGAAGACAGACTATTATTTCATAATTCAGTTGACCATCATCACTCTCACAATCCCATTGTTCATATCTAATCAATCTTCATGTTCTGTCAATTTAACCCTCTACTATTGTCAGAATTCATTAATCTGATCCACTTAAAATTCATGTAAAGATTATATTTGTTATCCATTTCTCTATTCTGTATCTTATATAATACCACAAGAATAATCCATGAGAGTGGGGGAAAATTATATGTGCATAGAGGAAAATTTCTAGATTAATATCCTTGAGTCATCAAGAATAAGTGAGATTTAGCATCCCCAAGAAGTCATTGGCCTGGATCTGTAAGTGTCTGACTAATGCTCAATATATCAAAAATGCTGGCTGAAGTATATTTATAGTATGTAGGCTGTACCTGTTCTCAGATTTGACACTGAGTTCCTTCATCATGATCATTTAGTCACTTATTTTATTCATTAATAATGTTATTGAAGTATTTAAATAGGAATTGCCAAAGTTAGCATTTATTCAGGATGTATTTTTATAATCTTCAAAATACGTTGGCATATAATTATTACCTCAATTTTAAAGAGAGGGAAATTGAGGCTTAGAATAGCTGAATGTTGGAACCAAGTCAATAACTAGAAAGTATTAGAAGTGAAATGCAAATTCCGATTTCTGTGGCTGCAAAACCTAGCCCTTTTGAATACACTATGTTAAATCTTATTTAAAGGGCCTCTTCACTACCTTCACACATGCTAGAGAGCCTAGAAATACAAGATTACAGAAACTTTAATCTGTCAGTGACCTCAGAAACCTGCTCAAATTAAATAACTTTTAAAAATCTACGCAGCTAATTGATGGCTAGGTCAAAATTCTTGTTTTCTTTCCAATGCCACATAACTATTAAACAGGCAAGATAATTAAAAATTAAAGAGAATGTAAAATTTGTTACACATTTTAGATTTTCCAGTTGTTTACTGTCATAATAGAGTGGAGGTCACTCATCTGTGTTTGGACAAAGATGTTACTAACTACCAATGAATAATCATAAAATTAATGCTTCTTGATTTAAAAATATAATTTAACCTATAACATGTGAAATATATATTTGCTAGTCTTGTCGTACAGGTCAAGATTTTTTATTTGAGTATGCATTCTTTTAAAGGAGTTCAGCAATATTTTTCTTGTATAAACCACAGGTTAAAATTCTGAGTTTGAGTTTTCTTAAAATGAAGCCAGATTTTTAAAGAACTGGTGCAAAGCACTCTGTATATTTCATCTATAGTTTTATTATATTATACACCCCTCCCCCCAAAAAAATTTAAACTTACCTCTCTGGCATTTGTTAAGAAAATGTATTCTAGATTTAAGAATCAGTGGGAAGTAGCATGTTCTTCAAATTTCATACTGAGACACTATTTAATAGGTCCTACCGAAGTAGTATTTAATTTTTAGGATAATATACATTGACTCTTCTGTTTGCTATTTGATTAGAATTTTTGTTGAACTGAACTGGGTCCACTTGCACCACACAGTAAGACCACATATACACACTGAGGTTTGCAGTGGAAGAAAGCAAGGAGGCATTTATTTGCAGGGCACCAAATAAAGAGGCTCAGGCTGCAAATACTTGACATTGCAACCTTTCCCATGTTTTGTAGGTACACTGGTTTTTAACCTAAAAGCGTAGGATATTCTGAAGCAGGTGTGGTTTGTGGGGTGTGACTTCCTCAGGAAGAAATTTAGAACAAACAATGGTGGTCAAAGTCCAACCCTTAGTTCTCCTTTATCTTAGGTCTAGGTGTCAGAGGATCCCTTTGGTGAGGGTCCAGGTTTCTGAAAAACAACTCAGAGACCTATGATAAGATGCTATTGTTAGTTTCTATAGGGGAACCAAACATCCCAAAATTCTAGCTTCTTTGAAAATTGTTTTAAGCCACTATTACCTTATTGCTTATCAAGCTACTTATTTATTTCTCAGGTCTAGCTAGGTGCCTGAAATTTCCTATGAAGGAACTCAAGATTTTCCTTTATTTCCACACTTGGCAGGGGCCCACAGACCCCTAAGATGGGTCCCTGCTCCAACTCAGAATCTAGATACGGTAAAGTTACATATTAATCTAAAGTGTTTTGACAAAAAGTTATGGTTTTGATGCTCTTTAAGATATTGACTAAGTTTTATAACTAACCTACCAATTTAAATGAGCTTGCCTTGCTTTTTATATATCCATAATATTGTTAATGGTTTTGGAAATTGTGTTATAATCTTATCAGTGTCCTTTATTGATGAGTTAAATAACATTGTGACTTTTGTTCATTTTATATTTTTATAAAAGTCACTTTGTGGATATTTGTAAAATTTATATTTTGGCATAGCTAATTCAACAGGTAGTTTCAATTTTATTTTTTATTTTAAGTGACTTACCTCCTTAAAGCCTTTTCAAAGCATTAAGTTTATTTTCATACTAACAGTCTTTTTACTTTTTACACATATATTAAATAGGTTTACATAAGTTACAATTAAGTTATATTTACAATAATAATAAATGGTCATAATCAAGGTTAAGAAAAGTAGTTAACAAATAGGAACAGAGCTCCTTAGAGTAATTAGAGAATGAACTAATAGCATTGAAAATTCTCTGTTATGCCCATCATTGTTATATTAGAAAATAAGAATACTTATCAAGTGAACCATTAACTTGTGAATGTGCAAACGAAAAATAAAATTCTAAGACATCCTCAGTGGACTGAGCGGACCCCTCCTCTTGGCCAAAGGAATTCCAAAGTTAACTTGAAAAACTAGTTCAGGCCATGATGGGAGTGGGGGTTGGCCATGCCTCATTATGCCCTCTTCCTTTTAGTATTTGGGCACAACTGACCAGTATTAACATTAAAGCAGAGATCTTAAGACTTTTTGTAGCAATAAAACACCAAATTTGAGCCTAGTTCTAGTGTAGCATCACTTGACAAATAGGAGGCCCTGAAAAAAATTGAAGTATTTTACTCAAAAATGTATTTCTCTGATGTATTTTGAAATGGTCCTGCAAAGCTGTATCTTATGGGGAAAAATCTACATACTGTAGAGAATCCCTTTCCCTTTCCACATCTTTTTCCCTGATCCAGGAGAGATTCTGGCACCTATTTAAGTCTGATGAGAAACATTAACAATCTTTCCTCTCTAAAACCTCCTACCTGGAGGCTTCATCCACATAAGAATCTTGGTCCCTACAACCCCTTAGCTTTACCCAGACACTCCCTTCTATGGATTCCAGGTCTTAAGATACACTTTTTCAACCAATCAGAAAATCTTTAAATCTTTTATGGACCTGGAAGCCCTGACTTCCAGTTGTCTCATCTTTCAGGACCAAACCAATGAGTATATTACATGTGTTGAATAATGTCTCCCTAAAATGTAGACAACGAAGCTGTAGACCAACCACCTTGGGCACATATTCTCAGGCTCTCCTGGGGCTATGTCACAGGCCCTTGGTCACTCATATTTGGCTTAGAATAAATCTCTTGAAATATTTTACGGAGTTCAAATCTTTTTGTTGACAGATAGTTAAATAAAACATCTTAACTGTGACACTTTCCATCAGAGTATTATACATCTAAAAAGGTTTCTGTATACCCACTTTTCAAGTCTTAAAAATAAAAGTTTGATTAGTTCATTTAATCAGATTGATTTATCTTGAAGTGCCAGATTTCTCCACTGCATCTGTTATCTACATTAGCACACCCTATCAATGCATACACTTATGTTTGGGTCTGGAGGGGCTATTTTCTGGTGTAAGCAGTGAAAAGTGAGTGGTGTCTATTTTAGCCTCTTTTATGAGGAAAATTATCAACAAGGAGTAAACAATATTGCTGTAGAAAAGAAGAAGTTAGTCAGTTGTGTTTCAAAATGGAAACATTATTAGGGAATAATCAAGAACTGTTTTCCAGAAAAAGAAGTAACAGCTCTTTAAAGTGAAGATTTGAAGGCAGTAAGTTGTCTGAAACTAGAAAAGGATACAAATAGCCTAGGAAGCACACATTTGCTGCAAATTTGGCCAGTGAGACTTGACTGCAGTGGAAACCTGTGGGGTTGTTACAGATGGTGGAGGATTTAAGAGTTCAACACTGGCATCCAAATGTTGCAAGAGAAATAACAATTTTAGCCAGATGATAGATTTATAGAGATCTTCTCCCCTTGAGAGGAAGAACAATGGACTTGTGCTTTAGAATTCAATTCCTGCATGTCTCGAGGTTCTCAGATCATCCACAGGAGAGAAGTAGTGGCAGGAGGATAAACAATATGCTGGACTTCCTGCTAATCTGGCTAGTAAGAGCCTATTCCATTTTAATATTCTCCAGAAAAACAGAGAATTTACACCCTGAGTGTTGTGCAGCCTTTCACATACAACTGTGTTGTACAAAAATCTTCACACAAAAGGAGTCACAAAACTCACAGAAATACAAGCACCAGTGTGAAAGACAAAGAACCTTATTTTAGAAGGAAAAGACAGATGTAGTGTTACGCCTGAACCTCCACAGGTAAATTAAAAAGCACCATTTTAACTGTGAAAGACCAGTTTATCAACTAGTAATAGTTAAAGCATAACATATATAATAAATAACAACATATGGCCTATCATGAGTGACTCAGGAGAGGTAACATTAATTAAGATTATTTTGTCTCAGAGTATTCAAGAAATGTGGGAAATGGCCTTTTAGAGATAATCCTTTAGATGTTCTACATCACATTTGTTTAAATATTTTGCCAAACTCACATTAGAAAATTGATCTGCCAACTACACTGATTTATTGCCTACAGAAAGAGTGAGATGATGAATCGTCTCCCCCCCAACAAGTTACTTTTGTTTCAAAATATTTTAAGGATTTAAAACTGACTGCAACTGATTATATCAAAGACATTAGCTGTTTAATGCAATGATTCTGTGTGTGCCAACTTCTAAATTCATACAGAATATAGTCTGGAAATAAGGAGTCCCCATTGGGATATCTACTTTGTATGGAAATGAATGTACTTAAAGGCTAAACAAATAGACCTTTCATTTTCTCCCTTCCCATGCATAAAAGACAGGAAATGAATACTAGCACAGTTAACATATTCAATCATTCAACTTGTTTACTATTTTAACTGCATTTCTTAACGTATACCAAATGTCAAATAATTTGGGGCATACTTTTTGATATTATCTAAAATTTCTTCTCATTAGTAAAACTGGAAAGCCATCTGTACATAATGTGCAAGGTAAATTGAATTGACAGAGTAATTTTTTTTACTGATTTAATTTACCCAACACCAGTGTCCCTTGAAGCCTCTGGGTTTATTCCTCCATGTACTTTGAAGTCATAATTCATTTCCTTTCATGGTCCTTCTATATTAAAAGTTGTTGAAATAAACTAGATTATATATTTTCCTACTGCTCAGAATAATGTCTATCCAGCTAGAAAAATAAATCTTTTAAAGAGATAAGGATACCTTATTCATGTTTGTTGAAGTCTAATAGTAAAAGCAGCACACCTTGAAAGAATGCTGATCTTCAGGGAATTTCTTTAAATTGGAATCATAATCTGGTTAGGGGAAGCACTGATATGCAGAGTACCTAATAGTATTTTGACAATCCGTTCAATCTCAGGGTAATTACAAAAAACCAAAGAGTGGGGTGCATTTCACTACTCATGTGTAGTTGATAAGTCTTTCTGATTTAAATGTTATAGATAGGAAATCTAGAAAAATGCAACAGAGAATATTGTACAGTGCTCAATAAAATCATTATATGGTATCATATAGTATCATATGATATAAAATCTTATACTTTATTGTTACTGGGCAGTGAGATAAATGCATTTTTCCTTTTACAACTTAACTGTAAAGATTATATCTTTAGTTTGCATTGATTTGGATTATTTGTCTTATATTCTGGTTCTATTACTTACAAAGTATTCCAAAGAACAAACAAAAGCTAGGTACTAGCCCGAGTTTATAGTGTTCAACAGAACATAATAAGCTAAATGATGAGTCTACACACATGAACTTGAATAAATATGTTCACTGGTCACAACTAAACTGAGAAACAATGAGCAGTCCCATGTTAGAAATGAAGAAAGTGAGGCCAATAGATGCTAAATGAGTAGTGTAAGACCCCACTTCTAGAAACTGGCAAAGCTCAGATCAAACTAGCCAGCCACCTGGTCCGGGGCTCATGCTTTCACTTCAGGGAATTTCACAGAGCTAGGAGTAAAGAATTTGTACATAGAATCCTAAACCTGGCCAAACAATCATTGAAGTAAACTAAAGAACTAATATATTTTCAGATATCTAAAGACTGAGGCAATTAACCATCCATGAACTTTTCTAAAATAATTTTTTGAAATTGTACTACAACAAAATAAAAACTGATTGCAAATAGAAGTCATGGGAAAAACTGTAGTTAGTTCCAGTTAATACATCTGCATTTTAAATGCAAATCATTACATGCAAATAATTGTTGATTGTAAAAAGAAAAAATAACATATTTGCATTTAATCAAATCCACATTTTTTTCTGTTTAATGATCAGTTGTATGGCTTATGGTATACTTAGGTGGACATCATTATTGTTTGTTAGTTTTTTAAAAAGGAAAATGATCCAAATACTAGTTTGTTTCCACACTGCTGATAAAGATATGCCTAAAACTAGGTGATTTGTCAGGAAAAAGAGTTTTAATGAACTCACAGTTTCACGTGGCTCACAATCATAAGGGAAGGCAAAAGGCACATCTTATATGGCAGAAGACATGGGAAGAGACAGAGATTTTTCAGGGAGACTTCCCTTTAGAAAACCATCAGATTTCGTGAGACTTATTCACTATCACGAGAATAGCATGAGAAAGACCCACCCCTGTGATTAAGTTACCTCCTACCAGGTTCCTTCTACAACACATGGAAATTGTGGGAGCTACAATTTAAGATGAGATTTGTGTGGGGACACAGCCAAATCATATCATTCCACCCCTGGTTCCTCCCAAGTCTCATTCCCCACATTTCAAAACCAACTATGCCTTCCCAATAGTCCCCCAAAGTCTTAACTCATTTCCATATTAGCTCAAAAGTCTACAGTCCAAAGTCTCATCCAAGACCAGGTAAGTCCCTTCTGCCTATGAGCCAGTAAAATCAAAAGCAAGTTAGTTACTTCCCAGATAAAATGGGGATACAGGCATTGGATAAATATACCCATTTAAAATGTGAGAAACTGGTCAAAATGAAGGGGCTAAAGGTCCTATGCAATTCTGAAATCCAGTGAGGTAGTCAAATCGTAAAGCTCCAAAATCTTAAAGCTCCTTTGACTCCATGTCTCAAATCCAGGTCACTCTGATGCAAATGGTGGTTCCCATGGTCTTAGGCAGCTCTGCCCCTGTAGCTTTGCAGGGTACAGTCTCCCTGCTGGCTACTTTCATAGGCTGGCGTTGAGTGTCTGCAGCTTTTCTAGGTGCAGAGTGCAAGCTGTCAGTGGATCTACTATTCTGGGGTCTGGAGAACGGTGACCCTCTTCTCAAAGGTCCACTAGGCAACACCCCAGTGGGGATTCAGTGTGGGGGTGCCCACTCCACATTTCCCTTCTGCACTACTGTGGCAGATATTCTCCATGAGTGGCCACCCCAGCAGCAAATTTCTGCCTGGCCACCCAGATATTTCCATACATCCTCTGAAATCTAGGGAAAGGTTCCCAAATCTGAATTCTTGACTTCTGTGCACTGACAGGCTCAATACCACCTGCAAACTGCCAAGGCTTGGGGCTTGCACCCTCTGAAACAACAGCTCAAGCTGTACCTTGGCACCTTTTAGTCATGGCTGGAGCAGTTGAGATGCAGGGCACCAAGTTTGTAGACTGCACACAGCAGAGTGACCCTGCGCCTCGCCCATGAAACCATTTTTTCCTGCTAGGCCTCTGGGCCTGTGTTGAGAGGGACTGTCACAAAGATCTCTCACATGCCCTGGAGACATTTTCCCATTGTCTTTGGGATTTCCATTTGGCTCCTCGTTACTTATGCAAATTTCTGCAGTAAGCTTGAATTTCTCCTCAGAAAATAGAATTTCCTTTTCTACTGCATGGTCAGGTTGCAAATTTTCCAAACTTTTATGCTGTCTGCCTTTAATAGCACCAAAGTTACCTCTTGAATGCTTCGTTGCTTAGAAATTTATTCTGCCAGATACCCTAATCATCTCTCTCAAGTTCAAAGATCCACAAATCTCTAGGACAGGGGCAAAATGCTGCCAATCTCTTTGCTAAAACATAACAAGAGTCACCTTTACGCTAGCTCCCAATGATTTCCTCATCTCTGAGATCATGTCAGCCTGGATTTCATTGTCCATATCATTATCAGCATTTTCGTCAAACCATTTGATAAATCTGTTGAGAGTTCTAAACTTTCCCACATGTTCCTGTCTTCTTCTGAGCCCTCCAAACTGTTCCAACCTCTGCGTGTTACCCAGTTCTAAAGTCACTTTCACATTTTCAGGCATCTTTTCAGCAGTGACCTCCTCTACCGGTACCAATTTCCTATATTAGTCCATTTTAATGCAGATAAAGACAAGCATGAGACTAGGTAATTTATAAGGAAAAAGAAGGTTTAATGGACTCACAGCTTCACGTGGCTTGAGAAAGTGGAAGACAAAACACAGGCC
This sequence comes from Trachypithecus francoisi, assembly GCF_009764315.1. Lineage (NCBI taxonomy): Eukaryota > Metazoa > Chordata > Mammalia > Primates > Cercopithecidae > Trachypithecus > Trachypithecus francoisi. The sequence goes on along the minus strand of NW_022681465.1, from coordinate 171,289,013 downwards.
TTACATGGCAGCAGACAAGAGAAGAGAGATTGTGCAGGGAAACTCCCCTTCATAAAACTATCTGATTTCGTGAGACTTATTCATTATCATGAGAACAGCATGTGAAAGACCTTCCTCCATGATTCAATGACCTCACACTGGGTCCTTTCCACAACACATGGGAATTTTGAGAGCTACAATTCAAGATGAGATATGGGTGGGGATACATCCAAACCTTATAAATTCAAGAAAAAGTTAAAATTACAAAACTAGCCAACAATATTGATGGCAACCTAAGAATGCCACACAACTTGTAATTAAATGGAAAAAATTATGGATTTTAAAACACATAAACCAATTATAATTACTTGGAATATTCCCTTTTTACATGCTTTTCTAGGATTGAGAAAGTGGAAGGTAAGAATACAGATAAACATACACACAGTAATCCCAGGTTTTATCACATTAGACAATGCTACACATGTCTTTATCTAATAAAAACCTTAAATTTCAAAGGAATGGTAATATCTCTATTCTAAAAACTATTTTAAAGCAATGGGAAAGGGAGAAGACATTTTAAATCATTTTATAAAGTAACTTTTCTTGACACTGAAACCAGGCAAAAATAAATTAATGAAGGAAAAATGTAGCAAATCTCAATTATGAAAATAGAATACAAAAATCTTAAATAAGTATATACCCATTGGAATGTCTTCATATATACTAGGTATATGTTGGTACCAGCTTGATTAAAGTCTAGAGGCAAATAAATTCATCATATTATAGCATCATTGAAAATGCTGGTTAAATGTTAGTTCATTTGTAGAAGCTTGCCTGTGACACAGGCAATATAAGAAAATTCCATGGGAAAAAAAAAAAAATAGACTTCACAAGAGTAGGTTAATTTGAATTGTACATTTGCTCATGGGGTATCTGATAATCTCTCCTGCCATACATTGTAACAATAAAGGCTGTGGTCTGAATAGGTTGAAGAGAAGTTTAGGTTTTAGAACCCAAGAAATCTGGGAACCCAAATAAGCAACATGCTCAGTGTATGCAGTAGGTAAACAAATAAACAAACAAAAACTTCCTTCATAAAATAATTGTGAAAGTATGTTTCTGAATAGTTATGTCTAAGCATGGAAGAGAAAAACAAATATGCAAAGTTCTCCTTTGAGAATTCTTAACCACAAGCCAAACTCTTAGCATTTGTGATGCCTAAAATTCAACTCCTTGGAAACCCTGGAAATTCTAATGTCAAAAATTTAGTACGAATGTTCCTGGGTCGTCAATGGCATTAGGCATCTGCCAAAAAAAAGCAAAATCTCTCTGAAAAAAAGTCCATTTAAACTCAGGTCTCAACATATTCCCAAAGACAGAGTTGCAAAGAAACTCAAGTTCACAATTTATATGTATATAGACACATACAAAGTAAACAACAAATATATAATTATGCATTACATATAGGTATAAATGGTGATAAGCAAACAGTAAGAATGATTAGAAATGCATGCAGAATTACATTCACAAAAATTACAGAAAATGAAGTTAATAGATACAGAATGGTAAAAGAGAGTAACATTCTGTACACTTTAAGAAACAAAAAAGGAAGCTAAAAAAATATGATGAAGAAGCAAGGGTCTATTAAAATTTGATAGACAGGCTTGAGAAGAACCAAAGATAACTTTTAGAAATAAAAGATCCAGAAGCAGGCCAACAAAAAATCAAACAAAACAAAACAAAGATTTTAAAAATTGGAAAGAGGCCATATTCGAAGAGAATTTCCAGAATTAATGAAATATATATATATATATACTTTTTTTTTTTTTTTTTGAGACAAAGGGAGTTTCACTCTGTCGCCCAGGCTGGAGAACAGTGGTGCAATCTGGGTTCACTGCAAGCTCCACCTCCTGAGTTCATGTCAGTCTCCTGCCTCAGCCTGGAGTAGGTGGGATTACAGGCGCCCACTACCATGCCCAGCTGATATTTTTTATTTTTAGTAGAGATGGGGTTTCACCGTGTTAGCCAAGATGGTCTCAATCTCCTGACCTCAATAATCATTATCAGTGATATACAAGGACACAATAACTCAAGAAACGTCACACGTTGCATATCACACATATCATCATCTCCAATCAAAATGAAATTAAGTCATAATGCAACAGGAAAGAGGCTTGCAAAATGAAAACCACACTATTATGTGATCTATGGATCAAATAATAAAAATAAGTAGACACTTAAAACTCAATAAATGTAAAGAAATAACATAATAAATTATTGAAAGCAGTTCATAGAGAGAAATGTATAACACTAGTTACTTATATTAACATAACACAGAGGACTCAGACTCATGAGCTAAACATTCACCTTGAGAAATTGGAAAAGGAAAAACACAATACATTCAAAGAAGGCAAATGAGATAAAGTTAATGAAATAGAAATCAAAGAAATATTATAGAGATAAAATAATCCCAATATTTGGTTATTCTTTGAAAAGATTAATACTTTTGACTAATATTAGGAATGATTAACCAGAGAGAGAGAAAAAAATGAAAAAGCAGATGTGGTAAACATGATAAAATATTACCAATTGAGGAATGGGGATGGGAGTAAGCGATATGTGGAAGTTTTTGAACTTTTTGCAGTTTTCTTGAAGTCTAAAATTATTTCAAATCAAAAGGGTAAAAAGTTATAAATTTTAAGAAAGGATTACATTTTCTAACTTAAGACATTTCTGAATGTTTTGTCTTCATTGTAGGGGTTCACTGAAGTGTATCAGTTAAAGAATATACTGTGTAAAAAAAATCTAAAGACATAAATTTCAAATTAAATCACAAAACAAAGATTTGGGGTCAAGGGAAATCATAAGATATACAGAGTGGTTCAAGAAAGCCACTACAGATATTAAAATATAAAACGCTGCTTAATGGCATTTAATCAAATATTTCCACCTTTCTAAGGAGATTTGTATAAAAAATACATTAAAACAAAGTATTTTGCTTTTCCATGCATTTTAAATAAGCTGGGCTGTTTCTTAAGCATATTAAGAAAAACATTCTCTAACATCAAGAGTAATTAAATTAGGTTATATTTTAATAGGTATTTCCAAATTCCTTCGTGTTTTGCCAACCATTGGCTTGCATCCATTTGACCACTCTCTAAGATCAAAATTACCCAGGGACTCGTTAAGAACTTGACCACTGGGAGTCAAGGTTTCAATGTGATTTTTCAGCATTAACTTTTTTCTTTTCAGAACAAAGCTTTCTAAATTAATAGAACGCCTATAAATATGTCAGAAGTTTGAGTAAATTTGTTCAAGGTTGAGTTCTGTTAGAAAACTTTGGGGAAAAAAATCACATGTAGAACAATCATAAAAAGAAATGATTCTTTTTCTGATGTAATCATGAAGATAATCACCAAAGTGACCTTATGCCATCTCTCATATCTTAGTTACCTAGGGTCTATGCTATGAGATAAATAAGTTTGACAGTAGAAATATCCCTCTTTTCTTCTTCCATTCACAAAAAGATGTAATGATACAGTCCTATAGTTAGATCATAAGCCAAAATGAGTTATGACTTTTGTTTATCGATTTTTAATTTCAAAATATATTTAAAAATAAGATCGGGTGAACTTTAGTTTGCTACTCTTTATTTGTAAAAATATTTTTTACTTTTTATTTATTCCAACTTTTAGATTCAGGGGGTACCTGTGCAGATTTGTTACACGGGGAAACCGAGGGTTGCAGGGATTTGGTATACAGATTATGTCACCATCCAGGTCATGTGCATAGGACCTGATAGGTATTTTTTTTGCTCCTCATTGTCCTCCCACCCTCCACCTTCAAGTAGGCCCTAGTAGCTATTGTTTCCTTCTTTGTGTCCATTCATATTCAATGTTTAGCTCCCACTCATAAATGAAAAAACGTGGCATTTGGTTTTCTGTTCCTACATTAGTTCGCTTAGAATCATGTCCTCTAGCTGCATCCATGTTGTTGCAAAGGGTATGATCTCATTCTTTTTATGGCTGCATAGTATTCCATGATATACATGTACCCCACTTTTCTTATCCAATCCACTATTGATGGGCATCTAGGCTGATTTTATCTCTTTGCTATTGTGACCAGTGTTGTGATAAATATATGCATGCATTTCTCTTCATACTAAAATAATTCAATTTCTTTGGGTGTATACATAGTAATGGGATTGCTATGCCGAATTATAGTTCTAAGTTCTTTGAGAAATCTCCACCCTGCTTTCCACAATGGCTGAACTAATTTACATTCCCAGCAGCAGTATAGTAGTGTTCCTTATTGTCCACAACCACACCAGTGTATGCTGTTTTGACGTTTTAATAATAACCATTCTGTCTGGTGTGACAGTATCTCATTTGATTTTGATTTACATTTCTCTAATGCTTAGTGATGTTGAACATTTTTTCTTATGTTTGTTGGCCCCATGTATGTGTTCTTTTGAGAAGTGTCTGGTCATGTTTTTGGCCCATTTACTAATGGGATTGTTGTTTTGGGTTTTTTTGTTTTTGTTTTTGCTTGTTAATTTGTTTAAGTGGTTGTCTGTTTACTCTATTTATAGTTTCTTTGCTGTGCAGAAGGTCTTTAGTTTAATTAGTCTCACTTGTCAATTTTAGTTTAGTTTTTTTTTTTTTTTTTTTTGCAATTGCTTTTGGAGTCGTCGTCATGAATTCTCTGTCAGGCCTGTGTCCAGAATGGTATTTCCTACATTTTCTTCTAGAGTTTTTTTTTTTTTTCCCCATAGGTTTAAGTTTTACAGTTAAGTCTTTAATGCATTTTGAGTTAACTTTTGTATATGGTGAAAAGTAGGTGTCCAGTTTCAATCTCTTTTGTATGGCTAGCCAGTTATCCCAGCACCATTTATTGAATTGGGAATCCTTTCCTCATTACTTATTTTTTTGACATTGTTGACAGAGGATCAGATGCTTGTAGGTGTGCAGCTTCATTACTGGGTTCTCTAATGTGTTGCATTGGTCTATGTGTCTGTTTTTGTACCAGCAACATGCTGTTTTGGTTATAGTAGTCTTGTAGTATAGTTTGAAGTCAGTTGGCATGATGCCTCCAGCTTTTCTCTTTTTGATATTTTTAATTTTTATTATAGATTTAGTGAATGCAAGTGAAATTTTGTTACATAGATAAATTGGGCAGTGAGGAAGTCTGGGCTCTCAGTGTAGCTATCACCCAAATAATGAACATTGTACCCATGAAATAACACATGTGTACACATTATTTAGCTTTCACTCATAAGTGGGAACATATGGTATTTGACGTTCTGTTTCCAAGATGCTTCACTTAAGATAGTTTACTCCACATACATCCATGTTGCTGAAAAATATGTGATTTCATTTTTTTTATGGCTGAAATAGTATTTATTTGTCTATATAAGCCACATTTTCTTTATCTACTCATCCATTGATGAATGGTTAGGTTAAGTCCATATCTTTGCTATTGTGACTATTGCTGCAAACAACCTATGAGTGCAGGCATTTTTTAATACAATGATTTATTTTGGGGGTGGTAGATACCTACTAGTGGGATCTCTGGATTAAATGGTAGCTCTACTTTTAGTTCTTTGAGAAATATCCATATTTTTTTCATACAGATTGTACTAATTTACATTCCCATCAACAGTGTCTAAGCATTTTCTTTTCTCCTTAACAACAATAGTCATTCTGACTAGTATAGATATAAAAGCCTGAAAGGCCAAAGCAACCCTAAGCACAATGAATAAAGCTGAAGGCATCACATTGCCTGACTTCAAATTATAATACAAGGATATAATGATCAAAACAGCATGGTTCTGGTATAAAAATAGACACATAGGTCAACGGAACACAATAAACAACCTAGAAATAAAGTTGCATACCTACAGCCAACTGATCTTTAAGAAAGTAGACAAAAACATACCAAGGAAAGGACATTCTATTCAATAAATGGTGCTGGAAAAATTTGAATGCCATATGCACAAGAATGAAACTGGACCTATCTCTCACCATATATGAACATTTTCTTGAGATTAACTGAAGACATTTTTCAAGCCCTGTGCTTCAGAAAGCAGCAATGATTAAGTATGTCCCTACCCTATGTTCTGGGACAGGGCTAACAGTAAAGGAACACCCTGCCTTGCATGTTCCCACAGCCCGTCCTCACAACTTTACCCTTCTTCGTGACTCTCACAGACATCTAGATGAATCGCTTATTAACATGCCTCTATAAAAAGCAGACCCTCTCCTTTTCTTTGAGATGCCCTTCATTAATGAATGTTCTCCATATTACGCTGGAGTTAGTATATCATCTCCTTAATTTTGTCTTTCACACCATACATGTTAACGACTGACAGAAAAGGTAGATATATTTCACATCTTTTATACTTTAGTTGTCTTTCTCAAGGAACGTAATTTTCTAGCTGAAATCACTTGCTGCAAATTTGTATAAATATGAATGAAAGACTCATCAATCTATAGATTTGCCCACTTTTCTACATTTTTCTAAAAGAAACCCTTTCCATGACCTCTCTCTGATTTCTGTTGCCTGATACTGACCCATCTCTCCATACACATTGCTTTCCCTAGCCCAGACGCTATGTTGTTCTGATACTGCTCAATTAAGCCCTTTCAAGTCATATTGGTCTGGATAGTTTGTAATATTCATATATGCCTCAATCATTAAAAGCACAAAACTTTCCTTTCTGAAATGTGAAATACCTATTTATTTGTAAGTTTTGTATTACAGTCTGAAAATATGAGGTAATTTGTGCTTTTTCCTTATCCTTAACCATTTTCTGTATGTCCCATGATGTTTTTTAGACTACCACTAATGATCATTGCCGATGGTGGTTTTCTACCTATGTGTGAGAGCAAGACTTGTTTAGTTTTTAAGGACCATAACTTTTACAGAGTGTAAGTGTGACATGGTGTCTGGGAGATGAGGTTTCTTACCTGCAGAGCTTTTTTTGTACTCATAATTAATTGCCGGCTCTTGTGTTTCTGACGCATGCTTCTTATGGTGGTATCTACTCAGGAAGCACTGAATAGGTGTTACTAATCGCCTTGGACACCTCACCAGAAGAATGCTGATGGGACAAAAGTAGTGTTCATAATGCCACTCTGGCTGAAGGCTTTTGCTTGCATTTCTAGGCTCTTTCCATCCCTGGGTTGACTTAAATTTATCTTCCAAGTGATAAAAGTTGTTTCAGGGTTAGAACCAAAACTTTTTAGTAACAAAGGATATGAAATGAGGCATCTCTCAAAAGGGCCTTAGTGACCTTTGGAAATAAGAGCAAGTAGAGAGAGTTTCTCTCCAGCACATAGGGCCAGAAGGAGCCCTCTCAGTTCAGCTGCTTAAGTGAGAATTTCAATTACTCTTGCAGCCATGGCTGACACTGGCAGATAAACACGTCAGGTAAATGAGCAAAGGTGGTTACTACGAATATGGATTTAGAAACACGTTAAACCAGTGGTGAAGAAATTTGGTGTCGTGCTGATCACCACCAAGGCCAAAGGTAAAAATAAGCTATGGGAAAGGTTTGTGAATCTTTTTCCACCTCAACAGAATGAAAACTGGAGATGATGGTATCCCTATCATTTACAGGAATTATGATGATTCTGCAAACATCCATCATTTGATTTTAGAAGACCTCTGTGCTCTAAAGAAATGAAAGCAATAATTTAGCCATATTAGAAGTATTAATTTTGAAAACGTAAAAATGATATGTACATATTACATACAAAAGAGTGTTTGCAACATTTAGGTATATTTTAAAAGATAATACAATATCGTTCTGTAAATTGATAACTAGATTAAGAAATAGAAGTTGAAGCCACTGAGCACTCCACCAATGACATTTTTTCCCGTCTACTTCAGAAAATCCTTTTTTGAATTTTGTGCTAATTATTCTTTGGCATTGGTTATATTTTATCACATAAGGGCCCACCCTAAATTATAGACATTTATATATCTATATTAATGAAAAATGTGATTAGTCTATACGTGACTTTAAAAAAAATGTGCTTTTAAGATACATCTATGTTGATGTGTCCCACAGTGACTCATTCACTTTTAGTCCTCTATGCAAACAGTTTATCCACTACTCTTCTTATGAGAAACTGGGTTATTTCTACCTTTGGTATATAATAGATTGTGGCTATGAGCATCGCTACACAAATCTCCTTATTCATGTTTAGAAGAATTTCCCTAGGCTATGAAATGCTGTCATAGTGTAGGTGGATCTTCATGAGGTAATACCAAATTGGTTTCCAAGGTAATTTTAGAAACTTATTTACCTATTTAATTGTTTTAAATTATTCTGTGTTTAGGTTTGGGAGGTACACGTACAAGTTTTGTATATGAATAAACACCTGCCACTGAGACTTGGTGTGCAAATGATCCCATCATCCAGGTAGTGAGCATAGTACCCGACAGGTAGCCTTCCAACCCCTGCTCCCCTCCCACTCTCAACTTTCAGCAGTCCTCAGTGTCTATTAGTCCCATCTTTGTGTCCATGTGTATTCAATGTTTAGCTACTACTTATAAGTAAGAATATGTGGTATTTGATTTTCTGTTCCTGCATTAGTTCACTTAGGAGAATGACCATCAGCTGCATCCACATTGCTGCAAAGGACATGATTTAATTCTTTTTGTGGCTGTATGGTGTCCCATACTGTATATGTACCACACTTTTGAAATCCAGTCCACCGTTAATGGGCCTCTGATTTATTCTATGTCCACGGTTTTGAATAGGGCTCTAATGAACATATGTGTGTTTTTTGGTAGAATGATTTTTTTTTTTTCCTTTGAGTATATACCCAGTATGGGATTGCTGGTTCAAATGGTAGTTCTATTTTGAGTTATTTGAGAAATATCCACACTGCTTTTCACAATGGCTGAACTGATTTACATTCCCACCTGTGTTGTATGAGAGTTCTCTTAATTACACCACTTAATTTACATTCCCACCAACATCTGTTGTTTTTGACTTTTTAGGAATAGCCATTCTGACAGGTGTGAGATGGTATCTCATTGCGGTTTTGATTTGCATTTCTCTAATGACTAGTAATAATGAGCATTTTCATATGTATTTCTTGGCTGCATGCATGTCTTCTTTTGAGAAGTGCCTTTTCAAATCCTTTGCCCATTTTATAATGAGGTTATTTGTTTTTTGTTTGTTATATTGCTTAAGTTCTCTATAGATTCTGGATACTAGACCTTTGTTGGATGCACAGTCTGTATGTTGTCTGTTTACTCTGTTGATAGCTTATTTTGCTGTACAGAATTTTAGCAATTTATATTTACACCAGTAGAGTTTAAGAGATCTGCTACAACATATACTTGGAAAATCATTGATAATGTAAATCCATTTGTGAAACTAGATGTTTATTAATAATATAGTAGAATCCCTTCATTTTATAAATTATAAAATATTGGCCCAGAGATAATTTGTGCTTCTCTGGGACTACACAGATCATCAGTAGCTCATTTGGAAGTAGAAATCTAGTCCTTTGATTTTCCATCTTGTGGTCTCAATTAAAACACTTGTATTATCAGCTTCTTAACTAGAAGATGGCATTCCAAGGAGCAGAAGGAATAAAACCAAAATGATTGGCCCTTGAACTTGATGGTTGAAAGAAGTCCTTACTCCCCTAAACACCATAAATCAAAGTGAGATTTCTTTACTATATTGGAATATATGGAAATGCCTAAATAAAACAGGATGTTCTATATTTAGAATAACACTGAAAACTAAAACTCTATGATGCTTTAAATAGGTAAGAAATCCTGCAGTATTTGCTGAAACTGAATAGTAGTGGTATCTAAAACCAAACCAAAACAAAGAAACAACAACAATAACAAACAGGAAAGAAAACAAGGGAATTTGATTAAATAGAGGAGCGCTAATACTAACATTTCTATGCTGAAATTCTGAACTTGAGACACATCTTGCTAGTTATGTTTCTAATATTTAGACCATTACTTATGAGAAAACAAGAGCCCATACAGCAAATTATCTAATATCTAAAGCTCCACAGAGTGGCTTTTCTTTTTTTCTTTTTTTTTTTTTTTTTTTTTTTTTTTTTTGAGGCGGAGTCTCGCTCTGCCGCCCAGGCTGGAGTGCAGTGGCCGGATCTCAGCTCACTGCAAGCTCCGCCTCCCGGGTTCACGCCATTCTCCTGCCTCAGCCTCCCGAGTAGCTGGGACTACAGGCGCCCGCCACCTCGCCCGGCTAGTTTTTTGTATTTTTTTAGTAGAGACGGGGTTTCACCTTATTAGCCAGGATGGTCTCGATCTTCTGACCTCGTGATCCGCCCGTCTCGGCCTCCCAAAGTGCTGGGATTACAGGCTTGAGCCACCGCGCCCGGCCCAGAGTGGCTTTTCTATAGCAGATTATCATTTAAAAAAAGTGATATTTCTTGGTGAAACCCAGTTTCAACTAAAAATACAAAAAAAAAAAAGTCGCCAGGCGTGGTGGTGGGCACCTGTAACTCCAGCTACTCAGAAGGCTGAGGCGGGAGAACAGCTTGAACCAGAAGGCGGAAGTTGCAGAGCAGATATCGCGCCACTCCACCCCAGCCTGGGCGACAGAGCAAGACAGCAAGACTCCATCTCAAAAAAAAAAAAAAAAAAAAAATTTCTATACCAAATTATTAGTTCTACTATGTGCATAAATATATATGTGTATTTGTGTATGTGTGTTTCTGTATATGTGTATCTACACTGTGTATTTTTTATTTAATCTCATAAAGCAATTCTATATGAATTTCAATTGTGATTGAAGTTTATACAGAATTGTATTTTAAATACAGTTTTGGCTTTAGGATAATTCTAAAGTTTCCAGTGCTAGTTTGTTCCAATCTAGGTTTATGCTATTTGAAAAAGACATTTGGATTTCTGGGAAATCATGAAGAAAATTACAAATGTTAGAGCAATTACATTTAAAAGCAAGAATAATTAGTAAAGAAAGTGGAAGTAGTATTTACCAAGAGTTTGCTGGGTACCAGATTCTCTGTTAAGGATTTTTTATAAATTTTATTTCTTTAATAACATTTTGTGTGGCATGTCATTTTCATTTTACATTATTCCTAAAGAGCTTAAATGAATTGGTGTTACCACAAATTTATAATGATCAGATTGCTGAAGTTGACCGCTAGAAGATGCAATGTCTTATAGAAGCAAACCAGAGTCACTTGCGACTTTTGAAAAATCCCTTGTGGTGTAAAATCAAAATTACAAGGTGGTGTTGTTGTTGTTGCTGTTGTTGTTTTTAAAATATCTTTTGGATTTGGTCATTAGCCTTATGGAAACATTGCTATGACAAAAATGTCTTAATCTATTCAGATTAGAATATATTTTTCGTGTAGTATTGCTATAATTTTTATTTTCATTAATGCTCTGTGGATCCAGCTAACATACAGAAAATGATCGAATTTTTACAACCATAATTTTTTCAATTTATAGAATTTTTCAATAATAAGTGTCTCTGTATCTAATTATAATTCAAAAGTATATTTTTGACTGTGATGTCAGGTGTTCTCTTCTATCAAGTCAGAAGCTTAATATATACGTTGGCATTTCCCCAGCTCTAAAATCATGAAGTTCCTAAATCATTCACCTTGAAATTGGCTTCTTGATAAAGAAGTTGCTGATTTTCTGCTACTCACACTTTATGAGAGTTGTGTAATTCTCAATGCTTAGTCAGTAGGGTATAAAGATAGGACATGTCTACAATGATTCTAGTCTGCTGGAGATTTCATATATTGTACAGACAAAGGTAAAGTTTTATTACACCACATTTACACAGTCGAAAGATCAGTAAATGTTATGTTTAATAAAAGTCAAAATCCTAAGCTTTGGGATTCAATCATAGTAAAAGTTACAAAGACTTATTATATAAGTCCAAGGAAGTATACATTTTGAAATATTTGTCTTTAATAAAAGCCTATTAAACAACACTGAATCAGTGAACCATGTTATTACTCATTTGAAACTGCTCTATAAAAGTAGTTCTTTAATGCTATTTAAATGTCAGCATTCTATTATCCAATTCCCTTAATTTCAGTAAACATATTTTTGAAATCTTAATATTTTATGAAAACTTTCAGACAAAATGTTTATAAAATGACTGCCTTGAAATTTTAGAATACGTAGATTATTTTCTACTTTCCATTAATATAGATAATCTGACTATAACCTTCTTAAGGCCAAAAAAGGTCATAGTTACAATTATGCTCCTAGAATAGAATCATCCCAGAACTGAATCAATTGGATCAGTTTATGAATTTTTTCTGTCCTTAAGTAGAAATAATGCTACAGAGCTTTGCAAAATGTCTATATATAAGGTCTTATTTACAATGTGTATGTTTGTTTTTATAAATATATTTTTACTAGTTTAACAAGAATCAGCCTAGCATTTATTAATTTATCTTTATTTTAAAATCATATATAAAGTTATAAAACCAAATAGTACAAGAAAGCCTTTAATAAATAACAATTCCTAACCTTACCTATTGCCACCCAAAGTTCAGTTCCCTTATATGAAAATCTCTGCAGAGATTAACTATTTCAAGTTTAACAAAATGATTCTAAGTTAATGTGCTTATATTACTTTCTTTAAATCACCTTTAGATGATACACTTTAGCCTCCTGCCTTCAAAGAGTTCTGAGTGCAAAATAAACCCTACAGAAGTAATATATGTTATTGTCATTATTATTGTCTATTGTATTTTAAAAAGCTAATTCTGCCCTTTAACAATATTTTATAACTGACTAGGCATGGTGGCTCATGCCTGCATTCCCAGCACTTTGAGAGGCCGAGGCAGGCGGATCATGAAGTCAGGAGGTCGAGACCATCCTGGCTAACATGGTGAAACCCCATCTCTATTAAAAATACAAAAATTAGCTGGGCATGGTGGCCCGCGCCTGTAGTCCCAGCTGCTCAGGAGGCTGAGGAGAATCGCTTCAACACCGGAGGCATAGGTTGCAGTGAGCCCAATCATGCCACTGCACTCCAGCCTGAGCGACACAGTGAGACTCCATCTCAAAAAAAGAAAAAGAAAAAAAAATACTTTTGGTAGTGTAGCCATTTTCACAATATTGATTCTTCCTATCCATGAGCATGGAATGTTTATCTATTTGTATCCTCTGATTTTCTTGAGCAATGGTTTGTAGTTCTCCTTGAAGAGGTCCTTTACTTCCCTTGTTAGCGGTATTCCTAGGTATTTTATTTGTGGCAATTGTGAATGGGCATTCATTCACGATTTGGCTCTCTGCTTGTCTGTGGTTGGTGTACAGACATGTTTGTGATATCTGCACATTGATTTTGTGCCCTGAGACTTTGCTGAATTTGCTTATCAGCTTAAGGAGCTTTTGGGCTGAGACAATGGGGTTTCTAGATATAGGATCATGTCGTCTGTCAACAAAGACAATTTGACTTCCTCTCTTTCCATTTGAAACCCTTTCTTTCTCTTGCCTGATTGCCCTGGCCAGAACTTTCAATACTGTGCTGAATAAGAGTGGTGAGAGAGGGCATTCCCGTTTCAAGACTACTTTGTAACAATGAAAGACTCAATTAATTCAAATTATCTTCAATTAGGATTTTGTTATTTGAACTAGAGACCAAGGAAATATTTGTCATTTTTTTCCTATTAGTATATGTATATATAAAAATGTATACATGCCAATTCAGTTAGAAATGCCATTCCTGGAACTTATTCTGAAAAGATAAAATTGAGTGTAAAATTTAATTGGATATATATTCATTTATAGCATTGCTAATTAAACTTAAATTGAATGCATGTTAAATGTGCAATAAAACAGTTACTATGATGCATTTGTCAAGTTAATACATTTGTGCTTAACAATTATAATCTATAAATATTTCTTAGTTACAACAGATTTTGGAAGAAAATAAAACCGATTTAAAATAAGACACAATTTTATCAAAGATACATATTCATGAACAAAAATGACTGCTAATATTATACTAAAAGGGTTAACAGTTATTGTCTCGGGATGGAAGAGCTGTTAGCACATTTGTTTGCTTCAATTTGGTTATTCATATTTGATGCCTTTTGTAAAACGAACATGCATAACTCATGTAAAATAAGTACTCTTAAAAAATTTAAAACACAAACGACCATGGGAGGATGAGAGTTAGAAGATAGCACTAAACTACAAAGTAACGTTTATCAGGCATCTGTCAGTTGCAGCCAGGATACAGTACCACAATCCCCACTCTATTTACAATGCCACATTCACAAAAGTCCTTTTAGGATAGAATTTGTATATTCATTTAACAGATAGTGACCTGAGTTTCAAGGAGGCTAAAACTATACAAGACCTACGATGCAGAGCCCATGAGCTCTCTCCTACATAAAGATTCCTTTAGTCTATTTATTTAACTGCAAAATTTTACTTTTCAGCAAGAGATCTCTACTGCATAAAGAAGTGGTATCTTATATGCGAATAGTATTAAAGTTATTAAGTGTTGCCATTATTTTCTGTGACCAATGAATTAGAATTTTGTTTTAACTGCAGTTTCTCAGGTTAGTATGTAGGTGGAATTAACTGATATTGGTCAAAGATGAGGCCAGAAATTGATAATGTGAATACATAAAATGACTTTCTTGTAGATGTATGCCTTTTGTAAAAACAAATATGTTTCTTATTTATTAAGAGACAAAAGAGAGCTTATAATACCCAGCATAAAAGCCTGAGTATCTGAGGGCTTTATCTGAGAGCATTAAGATTGTGTTTAGAGTTATTTCAAGGAATTGGCTTCTATAAAGTGATTTCATTGCTTTGTTATCGCTCTCTTGAGGGAAGGAATTGAAAATACGATTTGTAACGTGTGGGGACATATTTTATTAAATATATGAGGACTCTAAAAGAACGAGGATCTTGAGATCTTTTTTGTGATTCTATAGCATATGTGCTAATACATTCTAAAAGGACAATGTTCAAATACAAACTGCATATAGGATAATATTTGTTTTTAATAGAAAATACAGGAAAAAACTGTACAGTAATCAAGTGCAGACAACATACGCTCATCATCATATCAACAGAAAAAATATATTATTCAATTTATCATGATAACATAATTGCAATGAAAATACTAGCTAGTGGGAGTGCGTCATACCTTTCCAAAGATACATTCCAGGTGTCCAGGGCCTGTTACTGACAGAATAAATTTGGCCTCCAATTTTATTCTGAATAATTTTATTTCAGCTGGTCACTGAAAACCAGCTCTAGAAGCCTTTAAATACATGGATTAGCGAGTTCCTTTGGCACGAGGTAAATAACAGGTGGTGATGATTGACAGATTAAGTGGGAGCCTCTCAACTATTTACTCCTGTGGTTACTGAGAGTGACAGGGGGTTTATAATTCTGCTTCTGTGGGTTGGGATAACTCTTCTGGACTGAGAAAGTCTGACATGCTGCTGTAACTAAATGGTAAGTGGAGCCCAGTCTCCACCTGCTCACTGAGGCTCCTAAACATTCTGCTTTCCTCTCCTGGTTTGATGTTGCTCTTTCGTACTGGCCCTCCAGATGGGCCTGTGTCAGGCTCTTTAAATGCTCAGACTTGTTTTCTGGGACATCTGATAGGCATCAATAAAATCACCTGAACCCTTCGTTCATCAGGAAGAGACATGTCCCAATATTGGGAAGCCATAAGGAAAGATTTATTCATCTTCACATCTGTCAGAGAAACACTTATTTGTAGTAACTGTGTGTGTGTGTGTGTGTGTGTGTGTGTGTGAGAGAGAGAGAGAGAGAGAGAGAGAGAGAAAGAAAGAAAGAAAGAGAATGCCTCCCTCCTTTCCTGCACATGTTATGCGTGTTCTTCTCTCTATATTGGGCTATGTTTTGTCTCCCCATTGCAATGTAAGGTCTAAAACTGAGGCTCAATGTTACATGCTGTCTTCACATCTAGTTAAATCAGGAGGCCTTCAAATAGCCTAACCATATATTTACCCCTTCATGGTGTTCCCACAGATAAAGGCCTCTAGTCAAACAACTCTCCTTGTTAAAAAGGTACAATATCTGCTTATTTCTAAATAAAGAGTTTCAGTTCTCTGCTCACCCAGTAAATTATTAAAACAAGTAAACCACATCCCGCATGGCAACCAGGGGTCACCCCACCCTCTTCACACTAAACAATCTGCTTCCCACACTGCCTGCTTGGTCACTTTGTTTCCAAATGTAATCCATGTGAGGGCCTGTGGAGTTCTGTGCCCTCCTACCCCAGACTGTGAGTATATGGGGCTAACAAACTGCTGTAGATCTCATTTGGCCAGTGTTGGGTGTTGTGTGGTTGGTCATCCTCATCACCCTATTGTGGCGGCCCTTTCTTACTAACAGTGTGAATAGTAAGTGGTTAAAACTTCCATGCATTCTTTGGTCAACCATCCTTTATGCTCAGTTCTATTCCTTCCACTTAAAAGAAACATTCCTCATTGTAGTGGAGGACACAATCGTCTCTCTTCTCAAATACCAGATTAGTGCCCTTAATTTCAGCCCTTCCAACACATTCTTTTGTCCCTTATAAGACCAACTTGCCATTGTGTCTGCTTAATACACTGAACTTCTTATATCTTTGAGACTAGGTACCGAGTATGTTGCTGCTTTGTTCTACACAGTCCTTTACGTTGAAAATGCAGTAAGTATGGAATAAAATTGACTTGTAGATAAAAAGTCAGGTGGTTTAGTTCTAAAACTGGACCTCACCTTCCTTTCTAATTTAGACCATCTTTTTTTTTTTTTTGTAATAAGTCTTGCTTCTGGATCATAAGTGAAAATAAGTATATATTCCCCATGACTACTAGCATATAAATACTGCTTGAAAACATATATTCTATTCATAGTGAATCAACTGCATTATTTTTATTATTAGAGACAGAATAATTTATTATTCTGTATTAATATTAGTTGTATTATTGTTTTACTCTTTATTATTTGGAGAGTTTTATTTCTCTTGCTGGCCCCAGTTCCCATTCCTTAATTATGTGCAAACACCAACCTGAGCCCTGAGCCCTTGACTTAGATCTATTCTTTTTCTATATACTTTCCTTAGGTGAACAGATCATGTGTTAAGTCTCAGTTCTTACTTTATAGTGAGATACACCAACTTTCACATGAAATTGCAGTCCTCTATCTGTGCTATGCATTAATTTATAAGAAGAAATAGTGAATTTGAACTCTTCATTTTAAAATTTAACTCATTTTTTCACATAACTTATTTCGTTTTTAACATTTTAAACAGAAACATAATCCCTCTGCTAGGTATGTATCCTAAAATGTTGGAATCATCTTTGATTCTTTCTTTTTCTTCCATTTTTCTATAATCACATAAGTAGCAATCCTTGGAGAGGCAAATACAAAGACTGGACTGACTGGAAAAAAGAATTCTATAACAGAGAGATAATTCTTTAGGGGCTTCATATAATGTAAATATTGGGAAGCAGAATATATTTATTTTATGTATTTGAATGCAGTGCTCTCATTCACCCATGCTGGAATGACTATTGTGAACAGAAAGAGACGTGTCATCATTTTTGTGTTACTTCGGTGTCTCTTCTCAGGTAACCTTACATAACTTAATACTATTTACAAACTAATGTTAATCAAATGTCAAAAATATTTATCTTTATAAGCTTCTATCTCCCTAAAATTAATTATGCTTTTTCTGAGTATTAGTACTATATAAAATTATGTTTATTAATAAAATAGAAGAAAGAAAAATGATAAACATGAATTTTGTCTACTTTTTAGATTTGCTTTGAAATAATTGGGGAAAAGTATTATGCAATTATTTTGGTACCCTGATTGTCTTTGTTATCGGCTGTCAGAGAATTAGCAGTCAACCAGAAAGTACAGGTAGACTGTGAAAACATTTAAAATGGAACAATGTTATTACCTGTGAAACTAATTTAGAATGTGAACTCACTTTACCCACTTGTCTTCTTAGAGGCACACACAAAAGTATAGATTTAAATACACCAAGGATATAGACTTTCTTTATGAGACTATAGCAAATCTCACAGACAACCCATAGATACAATAATTCAAAAACAAGATTAATGATTTCATCACAATTTGAAATACATTAGCAGCAATATTTCCATGGACATGTGTGAATTCTGTTCTCTATTACAATAGAGAACATGTGCTTTATAAACATTGTCTTCCCTGAGGTTAAACATGTACTTAAATGCAAGTAATTAATTTAATACATTTTAAAGGGTCATGTGAAATATGGCTATTTGCAAGTAGGAATCATTAAAAATGCTTATTTCCTATGAATATTTGGAAATAAGTAACATAGTGATGTTACTTGTTCAGAAATAACTTTATGACTTCAATTGTATCATGGACTTTGGTAATACGTTTTCAAGGAAAACAAGATAGACCTATTTAAAGGAAATATTTGCAGACAAATTTTGAAAAAACAATAATAACACACATAAACACAATAAAATTGAGACAAAGAATAGGATATACACACATACATATGTTTAAATTTACTATGGATTACTGATTAATCTCTCAATGGCTGCCATAAGTGACCTCAAGTGTAGGCTATTAAAAAGACAACCCTAGTAGATAAGTCTTTCTGAAAACTGGTTAGAGTTCAGCAGTTTTTTCCATGATTTTTTTTTGGATTTGGCTGATTATTGCTGAGGACTAATGAAGATTTAGGTTGGTTTTGTCTATATATCTAAACCTTAGTCAAGAGAGGAGGATTAGAGGAGTGGAAATCTGTTAGCACATTTCCTGAAGTAAGGGACTCAATGAACTTTTCAATTGAAATCTGTATTTTTTAAAAAATAAAAACTCACTCAAATAAGAGTTTTAAACCTTTTCCACCAGAGCTAAGTACAAAGTAAATTGGGATAGTAAAGATATGTACCATTCTTAATTTCTCATTTCATTTTCAATTATTGTTCTCTCCACATATTCCTTCATCCTTCATATTAATTCTGTAAGCTGCTGAGATAGCACATATGGTTGAATTGTGTAATCAAACTGACATGAATCAGAGATGAAATCCAGTATCAAGATTTAATAATTAATTCAAAGGTACAAGTAATTACGAAATAAAATGTCATGTATAAAAAATGCAAATTAGAAGGAAATTTAATTTCAGAGTTATTGGATTGATGATAAGGAAAGAATGGGAAGATAGAGGGAAATAGGACCTTTCAAACAATTTTGTAAAGATGGAAATTGGCACAAAGTTATACAGCATAATTTTACTATGTATGTATTTCAAATTTTAAAATGTGCATACTCTTACTGAAATATATATTTTTTATATATATACACACACACACACTGGAGCACAGCAGAATTACATACAAGTATAGTGAAAGCAACGTGAGTACAGAAAAATAGAAAACAAATATATCAGAAAGATATTTCATTCAGTTTATATATTCTCAAAGAATACAGAGCTGTATAAGAATATGTTCTAAGCTTTAAAACATTCATAGTTGCAACAAATAAGATAAAATATTATGCCATTTGTTTATGTACTCACATGAGCATATATTATATATTTCTATAAATTTACAGAAGACTAAGTCAAAAAACAGTTACCTCAAGTGTATGAGCTAAAATAAGAGAGATAATGATTATATAAAGGAAACATCAACAGAGGTCTCTATTAATCTATACTCGCATATTTTTATGACCAAAATGTATTATGTCTATAATAATCAAATTTAAAAAATTATTTTCAGCAAAGATGTTATCATTTCACTGAAAATTTCAGAAAAATAAACAAGGAAAGCCAATAGAGAAAATAATAATAATAATAAAATCCAAACTTAATAAGTCAGAAAAGCACTGAAAATGAAAAGTAAATTCAAGAGCTTTTTGTTTGAAGAAACCAGTAAATAGAAAACAAATAGTTACGAACACAAATAAAGTTGATAACGATGTTTTATAACAGAAATTAATATTAAACTAAGTGTGTAAATATTATTTTATAGTCACAAACATACTGTACTCAGTCTGTAAATTTGTTGTCTTATCTTTATTTAGAATGACAAGAGGATGCTCTTATTTATTGACAATATCAAGATATGTAGCAAACATACATCTTTTAACATAAGTATTGAAAAGTCAGTAATGCAAAATGAAATCATTTTAGGAGTTGAAGGTTCACAACTGCAAAATCAATATCTGATATTAGTTTTGTCTTTGAGGCAAAAGAAAAACTAATATTCACTGTATTCATGTTAATTCAGAAAGACCCAAATCACCCCACACACTGGTAGTACACAAGTCTCAGCAATTTTTGATTCATGTATATGTAGAATGCGCCAGAGCAGAAAAGTTTTCTTTTTTCTTTTTAAGTTTTTTTTGAAACAGGATCTCACTCTGTTGCCCACGTTGGAGTGCAGAGGCACAATCATGGCTCACTTCAGCCTTGACCTGTGGGGCTCAGCAAATCCTCTCATGTTAGCCTCCCAACTGGCTAAGATCACAGGTGAGGGCCAACATACCTGCTAATTTTTAAATTATTATTTGTAAAGACGAGGACCCCTTGTGTGGCCTATGCTGGTCTTGAGCTCCTGGCCACAAGAGATTCCTCCCGCCTTGTCCTCTCAAAGTGCTGGGATTATAAATGTAAGCCCTAGCACCTGGCCAGAAAAATTTTCTGAATGATTTCTCCCTTTCTGTTCGATATATAACTAATACATTTATTCCATGCATTTATATCTGATCTGGCATTGTCAGGTGCTCAGATGAGACACATCGCACGCCAAGAGTGAGTTCCAGTCTGAACAATATCTTAATATCATCCAGATGGTAGGGTCTCTGACAAATAGTCTGGCTCGAACATTGAGGACAGGTGTGGGTAGATCCATCTAGGCTCAGCTCAGCTGTTGGCAGAGAACCAGTAACTGGAATAAAATTTCCCAAGGTGGCAATGATTTGTGTCAGGTTGAGCAAAGTAAAACATAATATAGTTTCTAGAAACGACATGATTTTGTTCCAATTATTCATTTGACTATGTCTTGTTTTTAATAGTTAACTGTAAGGTACTGTTATACTCAATTAATTTTATTATTTATTTTTGATTGACAATAAAGGTGATGCGCATTTGTGGTAGGCAACATGATGTTTTGAAACATATGTGCATTGTAGAATAACTAAATCAAGCTAATTTATATTTGCATTACCTCATGTACTGATTTCTTGGTATGTGTGCGTGCATGTGTGTGGTGAGATACCAATTAATTCAGCATTTTGTTATTTTTTATGTTTTTCAGTGAGACAAGGTTTCTAGATCTATAAGTGATTTCTGTCTTACTGGTTGATATGGTTTGGCTGTATCCTCACCCAAATCTCAACTTGAATTGTATCTCTCAGAATTCCCACGTGTTGTGGGAGGGACCCAGGGGAAGGTAATTTAATCATGGGGGCCAGTCTTTCCTGTGCTATTCTCGTGATGGTGAATAAGTTTCACAAAATTGGGCTTATCATGGCTTTCCGCTTTTGCTTCTTCTCATTTTTTTCTCTTGCTGCGACCATGTAAGAAGTGCATTTCACCTCCTGCCATGAATCTGAGGTCTCCTCAGCCATGTGGAAACGTAAGTCCAGTGAAACCTTTTTTTCTTCTCATTCTCAGGTCTTTATCAGCAGGGTAAAAGCAGACTAGTTCACTGGTCATCTGGATAAGGTTTTAGGGAGCCCAATCTTTTCATAATGTAAAGCAGAAGACACCTTTTTATTATTATACTTTAAGTTCTAGGGTACATGTGCACAACGTGCAGGTTTGTTACATATATATCCATGTACCATGTTGGTGTACTGCACCCATTAACTTTTCATTTACATTTCTAATGAGAGGCTGAGTAGGATAACACTAGCGGGAGTTTGGAGATCTTATGTTAAGGGAGGCATACTTGCTCTGGCTCACTCTGGGCCAACAGGCCATACATTTATGGAAAAAGCAAGCAGGACTGATAAAATTCAAGGTAATACTCCATAATGAAGCATCTGAGTGGACTTCTAGGGCAGGTGTTAAATATTTTAGTTCTCAAAGCCTTACACAGGAAAATATGATTAAGAATGATTACAATCTATCTATCAGCAAGAGTAATCCCTTGCTACTCCAAAGACTACCAGCCTTGCCATCACCTGGGAGCCTGTTAAAAATGCAGAATTTCAGGTCCCACCCCAAACCTACTCAATCAGAATCTGAAATAGTATAACTATAAATAATACCAATAATAATAATAAAGAGGAAGGAGGACAAATTTGGGAGGTGAGATATGTTTATGGCTTTGATGGTGGTGATAGCTTTACAGATGCAAACTCATCAAGATGTATGCATTAAATATGTACATTAAATATGTCAACCATACCTCAGTGGTTGAATGAAATAGATGAATAAAACTTGTTCAGGTGATATGCATGTATATCAGTTTGAGAAGAACAGTTCTTACATACCTCATACACAGCAAATAGTTGGCCTATGCTACTGAAGAATTTTTGAAGCATTTACTGTAAATTCATCATTTATTTGCCAACAAATAATTAAATATCTAAGACTAGTTTAGTGTAGAAGGATAGAAATCATTGAAAATAGCACAGGCCAGAGTACAGCTTTTAACACCCGCTTTTCCAAAATATATAGGTGTGATTACAATCGGAATTAGTTGCTTTCCTTTTCCCATCTTATATGGTGGTGATAAGGAGTTTAAGTATGTATGCCCTTTGATTTGTGATGTTAATATTTTCTTTTTGATGTCCAAATGAGGTGATGACATGCTTGTTTGTTTCTTTGTGTGGAAAATACTGTGTAGTTGGAGGCATGTGTCTAACTTTCTGATTGTAACTATCAGAGCAATTTCCAAGAAAATCTGGTACGGTCTGATTCAGCAAAGGTCAAGAGGCTTTAATATGTATTCCTGGGTCAGGACAAAGTAGATCATGTTGTATAAGAGGATATTATTGCGTAGGATCTTCAGAGAAAGTGACTTGACTTATAAATGATAAATCAAAGGCAGTGCAAATGATCTTGACAATATACAGCTATTTTATTACTGGAACATGTATTTGTGATTTGTTAAAGGTCTGGAGGAAAGGCAAGCAATTTCTAAAGCTGTCTATGGTCATTTTGTAAGAATATAATACTGTTTTTCCCTTTGGTATGGTTCTTATACTTTTGAGGGCAAAAGTTATTTTTTTCAGGGCGTTTTAAATTTGTGTTGTTTCTCCTTTATAACTTTTTCCAAAATTGAGAGAGATGATTAAAATGCATAAACTTGTTATATATACATATATATGAATGATATGAAAGTAGAGACAGAGTAAGGAGGAATTAAATAATTCCTTTTTTGTTGTTTTGGGTTTTTGTTTTTAGTAACTTACATAATAAACTCTTAACGCAAGAAAAGCATTTGATTAACATATAAGTTAAACATACATTTGATGCACAACATTCGTATCCATTTATCTCGAGATGTTATACAAAATCCATTTTTAAGTTTAGGAAAGGATGCAAGGGCTAGGACTTGCCATTAAATAATGGTATAAGGTATGTGCTGACAATCAGCTCTTCAGCAAACAAATAAAAACTCTGGTTGATAATTTGTAATGTTTGCTGACTTAGGTGGTGTATATATCTATTACTGATGATTTCAAACTAATGATGTTTTGCAACCAGTTTGCAAAATTCCTGAACGTTGAACCACTGGCTCACAAGCTGATAGAAAGCGGCTCTTGCACACCACTGGCTGCAAGAACTGCTTCACCTACATTCTGAGCCTAACAGAGGTATACAAGACAAAATCCAAAGAAGTTTGCATATATTTTGTTACAGCGAGCATTTTTTACCCTAACTTATCAGTGTTCCTTTGTTAATTTGAGACAGAGTGTGCCAAAAAAAAAAAAAAAAGGTACATGGGAATAATCTGAAGAGACAAGTTACCTTCTGGTGTTTGTCATGGAGTATACAGTTTGAAAAGGTCTTGACTTTTGCCCTTTAAATTTTTCATTTCAGGAAAGATCCTGTAAACTTGCTGCATCTCAAAATAAGTATATTTGGAAAGTCATTTTGGTTTTAAGAAAATGAATTTCATTGGAAACAAAAAAGCAAAAAAAAAAAAAGATTTTGGTTTTAAGAAAATGAATTTCATTGGAAACAAAAAACCAAAAATAAAGTAGGCCTATTCTTTACCTAAAGAAACCTGAGCACATATTTTATTTTGAGAAATATTCTTTGCTTTAACTTTAATCCAAATATGAAGACATTTTATGTTCTCTTATAACTATACTGTAACGCTTAATTAAATTAAATCTTCTACAAAGTAATTAGAGAAAATACAAAAAAAAAGAGCACTTAATAGTTCAGATTGCATTTATACCAAAAGAAATAAGGATAATGAAAAGAACAATACAGTTTATCAAGAACTATAGAAGGTGTGAGATTTTATCCTATATGTAAGCTAACAAATTAGCCTGCCATAGTTTCAAATAGATGCTGGCAGAATACCTGAGAGTCCTGGATCAGAGACAAAGAACTTTATTATTCATGGCCCAGCAAGAAGCATAAGCTTTATGTTTGCACAGATTCCTCTTAACTCCCAGGTTCCATAGGGTGAGATTCTTTTCTGTCAAAGCTGAGGAACCTTGAGCTTAGGGAGCCTGCATATTTTATAATAGGCTGCAAGCAAACCTGCCCATCCTTTACCTCATAAAGGAAGATTATCTTTATAATACCGGACAGCACACAGGCACACACTCTGATCTAGATGGAGACACTATATCTTCTGAAGCTGTTCACTACACTAACATCTTTAAAAATGTAGAATGAACAAAAGCTGCAGGTGCTTCTGATTGCAAGATGAGCAGAAATGTGAGAGATGCACAGATATTTGTCTCCTAAAACATGAATGTGAACATTTGAGGTACTGCCTGGAACACCCATTCAATTTTTTTTCACTGGTAAAAGTGCCATATTTATTACTCAAGACAGTTAGCATTAGAGTCAAATTCCAATTGTAATGGATTTTAAATAATTATAATAATTATCTCAGTAATGTGTTATCCAAAAATTGAAAAGAAAATTAAAGATGCCGGTGAATATAACAACTTTCAGACAAAAAGAACTTTAGACTTTTAAAACTCTAAAAGTCCACCATACTTAAGAATGATTTTCGTGGATATTTACTTTTACAACATGATCTAGATAAGTGTTGGCAAAGTACAGCCCATGGGCCAAATCTGTCCTACTACCAGCTTTTATAAACAACATTTTATTGGAATACAGGTACACTCAGTTGTTACTTATTGTCTATGGCTGATTTTGCACTAGAATGCCAGAGTGCAGTAGTTGTGACAGAGAAAGTGTGGTCTACAAAAGTGGTCCCCAGCCTTTTTGACATCAGGGACTGGTTTCATGGAAGATAATTTTTCCATGGACGGGGTGGAAGGGGAACAATAGGATGGTTTCGGGATGAAACTGTTCCACTTCAGATCATCAGTCATTAGATTCTCGTAAGGAGCATACAACATAGATCTACCACATGTGCAGTTCACAATAGGGCTTGTGCTCCTATGAGAATCTAATACTGCCACTGATCTGACAGGAGGCACAGCTCAGGCGGTAATGCTTGCTCACCCAATGCTCACCTCCTGCTGTGTGGCCTGGTTGCTAACAGGCCAAAGACTGGGTTGGGAACCCCTGGTCTACAAAACCAAAAATATTTACAATCTATCTGCGTACAGATGTGTGTTGACTCCTGATCTAAATTCCACAAAAATCATATCACAACAGACACTACAGCATTTTAAATAACATGTTTTAGGGATAAGTTTTGATTTGCATTGTCAATGGTGATTAATTGATAGCTTTACAAGGGATGTTTGGGAAGTTTTAGCTAATCTTTGGAGGTTTGTTTCTATATAGCATATGCATATTTAGACATTTATAACTATTTTCAGTAAAATTATTCACAGTATTTTAATAGGTTAAACATGTGTGTCCTTGTTCCCAACACAAGGGCGTTTTTTTATAGGTTACTTGGCCAATAATGTCTAGTAAAATCCTCATAGAAAGTGTATGGCTTTCCAATATCTGAATATACTCCTTGGTTTCTATTATGTCAATACCCTGGATTTTGGGGAGTGACCCTGGCAGTGAGACTGTATTGTAATTTCAAGACCTTTACCTTAATTCATAGTTTGGGTTAGTAGAGTTTGTCATTTTACATATCCAGTTATCACCTGCATTCTGTAAAGGAGACACCATACCTGAAGCTTTCTGTGGTTCTATCCATAGCCCATGTTACAGTTTCAGAAGGTATCATTGGGCTTCCCGTTTAAAAGATTGGGGAATTTGGGGCTTATTTTTCCTTAGGTCATGCAAAGAGCCCGTGAGGCTAATTATTTCAGCATTTTTCATTTCATACTAAGTTTGGCCTTCCTACATTCATTCTCGTCAAACATACACTTAGGCCAGCTTCTCTGCTTTCATTCCAATTGTTCTTTTTCACTTCAGCTAGTTTTGGGCTAATCATATTCAGGAACCAGGAAAATGCATTGTTTTCCCAGAGTTCAGTTAATTGATAGTGCTGTGTCCCAACAGCTGAAAGACAGTTTTGTGACCAGCTCCTTTTCTAACCTCCTGGAAATAGAGGTCCTGATAACTTGTTGATTAACAATAGCAGTATTCAAAATTGAAGATTGTTAATCCCTTTCAACCCTATAATTATTGAAGGCAAGGTATAAGAAACAACTTTTTTCCCCATTTAGATACCATGGAAGTTGTGGCCACTAACCAACATTTCTCATATATAAAATGTAGTGAGTTCTGGATTTAAGACCAGATTCCTTTTACCTTCGACGTAGGGGGCCTAAGCAATTTTAATTTCATTATGTCTGAAGTTGCATGAACACTAATTTCGGTTATTTTAAAAATATACTTACTCCCAACATTAACCTGTATTATCTGCATTCATCTGTAATACAACTTTGAAGCAAAAGTTTTAAAATAAGTCTATTTTGAATATTTTTACATTTAGAGTTTTATATCTCAATTTTAGGATTTGAATTTTTGTTGGTGAGGTACTCAGAGTAAAAAGAGAATCAAGTTTGAATCTCTGGCTCTAAAAAGCATTTCTTCTTTAAACCCAGTTGGTTTATAAGTATATCAGCTCATTCTCACATTGCTATAAAGAAATGTCTGAGGCAAGGTAACTTATAAAGAAAGGAGGTTTAATTGGCTCACGGTTCCTCAGGCTGTACAGGAAGCATGACTGAGGAGGCCTCAGGAAACTTTAAATCATGGCAGAAGGCAAGAAGAAAATAGGCGGATCTTAATATGGGCGGAACAGGAGGAAGTGGCAGGGAGGTGCCACACACTTTTTAACAACCAGATTGCTCTATCACGAGAATAGCACCAAAGAGGGAAATCTGTAGCCATGATCCAATCACCTCCCACCATGCCTCACCTCCAACAATAGGGATTAAAACTTGACATGAGATTTGGACAGGGACACAAATCCAAACCATGGCATTCCGTCCCTGGCCTCTCACCAATCTCTGAACTTCTCACATTGCAAAATATAATCATCCCTTCTCATCAGTCCCCCAATGTCTTAACTCATTTCAGTTAATACTCAGAAGTCCATAATCTAAAGTCTCATCTGAGACAAGGCAAGTCCCTTCAGCCTGTGAGCCTGTAAAATCAAAGACAAGTTAGTTATTTCCAAGATACGATGGGGTACAGGCATTAGATAAATTCTCATGTCCCAAAAGGGAGAAATCAGCCAAAAGAAAGGGGCTGCAGGCCCCATTCTAGGCCAAAATCCAGCAGAGAAGTCATTACAACTTAAAGCTTCACAATAATCTCCTTTGACTTCATGTTTCACATCCAGGGAATGCTGATGGAAGGGGTGAGCTCCCTAGGCCTTGGGTAGCTCTGCCTTTGGGGATCTGCAGAGTTCAGACCCCAGGGCTACTCTCAAGGACTGGCGTTCAGTGCCTGTGGCTTTTCTAGGTGCACTGTGCAAGCTGCCAGTGTATCTATCATTCTGGGTTCTGGAGGACAGTGGTCCCCTTCTCACAGCTCCACTAGGCAGTGCTGTAATAGGGAATCATATCGTGGCTCCAACTCCACATTTACCCTCCACACTGCACTAGAAGAGGTTCTCCATAAGGACTCTGCCTGCACAGCAAGCTTCTGCCTAGATGTCGACGCTTTTCCATACATCTTCTGAAATCTAGGCAGAGGCTCCCAAGCCTCAACTCTTTCACTCTGCACAACTGCAGGCTTAATACCATGTGGAAGCTGCCAAAGCTTATGGCTTGCACCCTCTGAAGCAGCAGCCTGAGTACGTGGTTCCCTTTAGCCACTGCTGAAGCTGGTGCTGCCAGGATTCAGGGAGAAGTTTCCCGAGGCTGTGCAGGTGCCTGGCCATGAAACCATTCTTCCATTCTAGGCCTCCAGGTCTGTGATGCAAGGGGCTATTGTAAAGGTCTCTAAAATGCCTTTGAGGCCTTTCCCATTTTCTTGGCTATTAGTACTTGCCTTATTTTAGTTGAGGCCTTTCCCATTTTCTTGGCTATTAGTACTTGCCTTATTTTAGTTGAGGCCTTTCCCATTTTCTTGGCTATTAGTACTTGCCTTATTTTAGTTATGCAAATTTCTGAAGCTGGTTTGAATTCTTCCTGAGAAAATGAGTTTTTTTTTTTTTTTTTTTCCTACTGTACAACCAGGCTGCAAATCCTCCTAGCTTTTACACTCTGCTTCCCTTTTAAATATAAATTCCAGTTTCAGGTCATTTGTTCATGCATATGAGAAAGGCTTTTAGAAGCAGCCAGGCCGCTTCTTAAATGCTTTGCTTCTTAGAAATATCTTCCACCAGATACCTTAAATCATCTCCCTTAAGTTTAAAATTCCACAGATCCCTAGGGCAGAGGCACAATGCCACCAATCTCTGCCAAAGCACAGCAAGAGTGAACTTTACTCCAGTTCCCAGTAACTTCCTCATTTCCATCTGAAACCACCTCAGTCTGGACTCACTTTCCATATCACTGATTCATCACTCATTCATTGATATCACTCATTCATTGATATGAAATTCCATATCAGCATTTTGGTCACAACCAGTCAACAAGTCTCTTAGAAGTTCCAAACCTTCCCTCATCTT
Organism: Trachypithecus francoisi; assembly: GCF_009764315.1. NCBI lineage: Eukaryota > Metazoa > Chordata > Mammalia > Primates > Cercopithecidae > Trachypithecus > Trachypithecus francoisi. The sequence goes on along the minus strand of NW_022681465.1, from coordinate 171,259,839 downwards.
CCTATCTTCTTTTGAGTGCTCCAAACTGTTTTAATCTCTGCCCGTTACCCAGTTCCAAAGCCGCTTCCACATTTTCAGGTATCTTTATAGGAATTCTCCACTCCTAGGTACCAATTTTCTGTATTAGTCCATTCTCACATTGCTACAAAGAAATCCCTGAGATCTGGTAATTTATAAAGAAAAGAGGTTTAATTGGCTATGGTTCTACAGGCTGTACCAGAAGCATGATTGGGGAGGCCTCAGGAAACTTTCGATTATGACAGAAGGCAAAGTGGTAACAAGTGCATCTTACATGGCTAGAGCAGGAGGAAGAGAGAGAGTGAACAGGAAGGTGCCACATACATTTAAACGATCAGATCTCATAAGAACTCTCAGGAGAACAGCATCAAGAGAGGAAATCTGCTGCCATGACCCAATCACCTCCCACAAGGCCTCACCTCCAACTCTGGGGATTGAAATTCAACATGAGATTTGGGCAAGGACACAAATCCAAACCTTATCAATAAGATAGCAAACAAAGTCCAGTTTACCTGTTAAGAGAGAGCACACACATTAACAAATATAGTGTAAAAGTGGTAACATAGTTTAGGCGCCCGCCACCTCGCCCGGCTAGTTTTTTGTATTTTTTAGTAGAGACGGGGTTTCACCGTGTTAGCCAGGATGGTCTGGATCTCCTGACCTCGTGATCCGCCCGTCTCGGCCTCCCAAAGTGCTGGGATTACAGGCTTGAGCCACCACGCCCGGCCTATGTTACATAATTATACCTCTTTTACTATATGTCTATACTATGTTTTCAAATTTGGCATATTATGAAAATTATGTTATTTTCCTAGTAATATATCTAAATAGTATCTTATCAAAATCATTGTTATACCAAAGCAAAATATTTTGGCATGCATTCTTATATCTTTTGTAGTGTTTTTCTTAATAAGCTAGCAGCCCAGGAATTGGTTCCAAACATTTACTCTGGCATAATGTGGCCTGTTTAATTATCCTTTTTTATCTTTTTAGCTGTACATATAATGAATAAGCCATCTAAACTTTCTGCATTTAAACATTTTTTAGGGTAAAATAACGACAACAATATTATGTGCCTCAATTCTTCTAAAAGTGTATCATCGTATGCAAATAATAGGAAGAATAATAGGAAGAGGGCATGAGTCCGGAAAATGTTAGCTATCATTGAGATCATGTTAGTGATCATCCTATTAGAGTGGCATTTCATGTTTCTTTTGTTTGTTGTTTATATTTGAACTCAAGTTAAGTACATGGTTTTGTTCTGAGCCCAAAATGGAATTCAATTGTAAATAATAATTTATTCTCTTTTTCTTTTCACGGCAGGGTCTGAAATGTTTTAAATACATTACCCATTTTAAGGAAGAGGGGAAACATGATGGGGTTTAGGATAGCAGAGTGAACATCAGTGATGTAGGAGTTGACAGAAGGATGTCATAATCGGTGAACTTTATTAACGTGTTACAGTGACAACATTTTTACTTTCTAGTTCTCTTTTTCCAATGGCATTGTAGAATTAAGTATTTCATAAAACCAGAGAGCCCTAAAGTAGGGACTGAAATGATGCTCCTTTTAAGAAAATTAGTGACTGTTTTCTACAGGCTTTAACATGTTTGGATACACTTTTATTATTATTTGTTATTTAATGATCAGTTTATTGATCTTTAAACAAAAACATTCTCTGTCAGTACATTATGCAATTATTGCATCAAAAACTTATATATGTAAAACAAGATTTTTCCTAAACACTCCAACACTGATTATAAACTTAATCACATAAATTTTATCTTAAATGTATACATTAGATTCTCCAAAATACTTTTAGCCTCTCGCATGCTACTTTTCCTTGGGGTTTGGGAGTTAGGTCTACTCAGGGAAGAAAGTTTTATGTATATGTATATATGGTCTACTCAGGGAAGATTTTACATATATATGTGTGTGTGTGTGTGTGTGTATGATATACCCAGGGAAGATGGTTTTATACACACACACACACACACACACACACACACACACATAATTTGCTGGTGGTAGCTTTTGCCTCAGTGCTGATGGCTGCTTACTGATCAGGATGGTGGTTGCTGACGGCTGGAGTGACTGTGGCAATTACTTAAAACAAGATGACAATGAAGTTTGCTGCATCAATTGACCCTTCTTTTCATGAAAGATTTGTAGTACATGGTGTTGTTTTACCCACAGCAGAATTTATTTCAAAATGTGAGTCAATACTCTCAAAACCTACATTTATGTAATATTCTAGATCTTCTGTTTTCATTTAACAATGTTCACAGTATCTGCACCAGAAGTAGACTCTATCTCAAAAAAAAAATACTACTCATTCATGAAAAACAACTACTCATTTGTTTAAGTTTTACGCTGACTCAGCAATTCAGTCACATTTTCAGGCTCCACTTCTAATTACAGGTCTCTTTTACAGGTGGAAAATGTGCTTTTCCACCACATTTGTAGTTATTCTCTCCACCAAGTTTTGAACTCCTCAAAGTCATGCATGGGAGACAGGATGAATTTCTCTCCAAAATTCTGTTAATGTTGACATTTTGACTTCCTCCCATGCATCACGAATGTTCCTAATGTTATCTAGTAAATCCATTCCAGAAGGTTTTTAATTTACTTTGTCCAGATCCACCAGAAGAATCATGACCTATGGCAGCTATAGTCTTATCAAATGAATTTCTTAAATAATTAGAATTGGAAGTCAAAATTACTCTTTGATCCATGGCCTACAGAATGGATATTGTGTTAACAGACATGAAGACAACATTAAAATCCTTGTACATCACCATGAGAGCACTGAGTGACTAGGTACACTAACAAAGAGTTGTAGTATTTTGAAATAAATGTGTTTTTCTGGGCAGTAGGTCTCAACAGTGAACTTAAACTATTCAGTAAACCATGCTGTAAACAGATGTGCTGTCATTCTGTCTTTGATGTTCCATTTACGGAGCATAGGCAGAGTAGATTTAGCATAATTCTTAAGGGCCTTTAAATTTTTAGAATGCTAAATGAACATTGGCTTTGATGTAAAGTCACCTGCTGCATTAGCGCTTAGCAAGAGAGTTAGTCTGTTGTTTGAATTTTGAAGCCAGATATTGACTTCTCCTGTCTAACTATGAAATTCTTAGGTGGCATCTTATTTCAGCAGAAATTTCTTTTGCCTACATTAAAAATCTGCTCTTTAGTGTCTCCAGTTTAATCAATTATGTTAGCCAGATCTTCTGGACAACTTGCTGCAGCTTCCACATCAACTCTTGCTGCCTTGTCTTGCACTTTTATGTTATGGAAACAGCTTCTTTTCTAACACCTCATGAACTGACATCTGCTAGCTTCAAACTTTTCTCCTGAAGCTTCCTCATCTCTCTTAGTCTTCACATAATTAAAGACAGATAGGGCCTTTTCCCTGGATTAGTCATTGGCTTAAATTAATGTAGCTGGTTTGATCTTCTATCCAGAAACTAAAACTTTCTCCATATCAGCAATAAGGCGATTTTGCTTTCTCATCATTGATGAGTTCACTGAAGTAGCGCTTTCGTTTTTTTCAAGAACTTTTCCTTTGCATTCACAGCTTGGCTAACTGTTTGGTGCAAGAGGCCTAGCTTTCGGCCTTCCTTGGCTTTTGACATGTTCTCCACAATACGCTTAATCATTTCTAGATTCTGATTTTAACTGAGAGATGTGTGAGTCATCCTTTCACTTGAATATTTAGGGGCCATTGTGGGATTATTGATTGGCCAAATTTTATTAGTATTGTGTCTCAGGAAATAGGAAGGTCCAAGTAGAAGAAGAGAAATAGGCAATGACTGGTCAGTGAAATAGTCAGAACACACACAACATTTATGCATTGTTTGTTGTCTTATCTATGGGTGTGGTTTGCAGTACTCCAAAACAATTACAATAATAACATCAATGACCACTGATCACTATAAGAGCTATAGAAATAATTTTAAAAGCTTGAAAGTTGCAAGAATTGTCAAAATGTGACACAGTAACATGCAGTGAGCATATACTGTTGGAAAAATGATGCCAGTAGACTTGCTACACACAAGGTTGCCACAAATCTTCAGTTTGTAAAAAAACACAGTATCTATGAAATGCAATAAAGCAAAGCATAAGAAAACAAGATATTCCTGTATGTCAAACATTATATAAGTATACTGCAACTAAAAATATTCATTGTTAATGTGAAATTCAAATGTAACATAAAATTTCACTAGTCTATAACTGAATTGAGTGGACTTTATAATAAAGTTACAGAAGCAGCAGAAATTCTATCTGTACAGGGTGCATGGTAGAGAGGTGGTACCTTACTCATACCCCCTCCTTCTATCACCTTTTCATAAATCATTTGTTTGCAGCTTCACAGCTCATTTAGTCATCAAAATTATGTCAAGGAGATCAGCTTCTGTTCTGAACAAATATCTCTGCGTAAGAGTTGGAAGTAGGAAAATAAGCCACATTTAAGATCATTTCATTGTTTTAGTCTACATTTCTTTTGTCATGTGAAAAACTTTCTGCTGCTCAACTTTTGTGTATATATCTAACAACATTTTAATAATATTTTATAAAATACATCTACTCTTTGTGATAGTTCTAGGTTTGGCATTTATATGAAAATTATTCTTTAGCATGAAAAAAATAAATGTATTATTTAAATATATTCTTATACTTTCTCTCCTAATTGGAAGAATGGATAGTGCTTTATTTAGAAATAGACCTTCTGTCTGCTCCAACATCACCCCTATTTGGACTGTAAATCTCAAATTATAAATGACCTGTAACATTCAACATCCCTTCTCTCTTCTATCACACAGAAAAACTTACCATATGCAGCCATCATCTTGCCCCGTGCTGTGTCACTGTGAAAACATATATGAGCCCCTGCTTCATATCATTATTTTAGAGTATTGTGATGTTATAAATACTAGGATTCTTTTGTAATAAAGACAGCAAAAAAAGACTCCAATAAATCTCAACAGTGTGCTATGAATTCAATGCTTTATAAACCCTTTTGGATTAAAACAATAAAAAGTGGGAAGAAGTATCTTTCCAACTTAAAAATTAAAATGCTCTCATTAATTCAAATAATCATTTTTTTGATCAAGAAGAATAAATTATAGTATTTCAGTAAATATACTTGGAATAAAGAAGTCGTTTTAAAAAGTTATCTGGTTTAAGTAACTGGGTTACTTTTTAAATGAATTCATTATTGAATTATTATTCATTGAATAAATAACTTGGCAGTTTCCAGAAACCAATTCTAGAAAACTAAGTTTCAGGCTGTTAAAAGAGAAATAAAATTGTTCTCATCTTGATTGTTTAATCCACAATATTCACCTAATTCAAATATGAAAGTATCTTAAAACATACAATAGCTACTGTTACATACTGATTATGATACTGATCTTAAAATTTTATAAAATTATAAAGAGTTTGTCAATAACCCAAAATTAAACATGTATTTTTTTGATAAAAAAGAGAGAGAAAGTCAACGCAGAAACGTTGAGTACCACAATAAATTTCATAGGATTTAAAATCAGAGACAGTGTTCTTCCAAATACCTAGGCAACTTTTGTCAGACAGCAGTACAATTTCTTTATAATGTACCAAATACACAATTCTCTTCTTATGATTTAAAGTAGTCTGTCTGGTCTTGTCCCTCAAACAGTATCAGAGAGGCGTCGATAATAAACTGGTACTATTTAGTTATTACTTTCATAATTATTTATATGAATAATAGCCTGTCTGAAAAAAGCAATCATCATTTAAACATTTCCTACAATTCTATTTCCCAAAGGTTAATTTTTATGTTTCCAATAAAATATGTGGAAAATTATTACTGTAATGACTTTCAAATATTTAATGACAGTTTGTTAAATTGGAGACCATATGCTAAATGCTATTAGACACAACAAGGTACATATGACTCCAGCTCTAACTTCAAGGAGTTCAAACTCTTTCTTATGATCTTGTGAGAGGGGAGATAGCTAAAAATACAAGATAACACTTGATACATGGTCAATGAGAAATACCAGTCAGTAACTAACATGGGAAGAAGAATTAATTTATAGAGCCTTCATAAAGGAGATGAAACTTGAAAATTAGTTAATAATTATATATTATATATTTCAAAATTGCTAAAAGAGTAGATTGTCAGTGTTCTCACCACAAAAAAATGATGAGTTGGTAAGATCATGGATATGCTAATTAAGTGGATTTAATCTTTCTATAATGTATACATAGATAAAAACATCACATTGTACCCCATAAATATGCACAATTATTTGCCAATAAAAAATAAAGAAAAAAGATAAAAGCACCTTTTAATCGTGAGCCTAGAAAGAAGACAAAATGAATTTCTGGTAAATGGCTAGGAGTTTCTCCTTCAATAACCATCAGTGCACCATATATATATATATATATATTTTGCTTTTCCAAAATTATTTACAAAAAAGTTAGTAACTTTAAAACATGTTTATGTACATAGCCTCCTTTGGTCTTATCAACAACCCTCTGAGGTATTTTTTGGAAAATATTATTTTCTTTATTTTACAAAGGTACTTTTCATCTATAGAATGAAAGTACAATTCGGAAGCAGGATTAAGAAAGTTCATAATTAATTATGAAAAGCCAAGAGATGTTTCTAAGGTTATATAAGCAAATAAATGAGGCTTTGGTGTGATTTATATAGTATTGCTCTTAATTCAGATTGTCTAGAGAGAATGTATTAAATAAAAGCACATTCTCTTAAACCTTCAGATATTGAAGAATTTTTTTTTTTAAATCAATAGGTAAGGATGTTAAATTGTTGTGAAACTAAATTGGAATTTTTATTGAGAAAATTACTTTGGATCTAAAATGAGCCATCCCAAGTTTATTTGCTAATTGGGGAAATATAGGACAGAATTGTTAGTGCTCGTTATAGTTATTTATTACATATTGGTGATATAGACTATTCGTTTTTGTATCAGATAGTAAGGGCTTTGAGGAGAAGTTCTTTATGTACTCTTTGCATCAATACAATGCTGAACACAGATCAGGTGCTCAGTGGATATTTGTGTATCTTTGTTTTTTTTTTTTTTAAATTTTGTTTGTTGTTTGTTTGTTTGTTTTGAGAGGCAGTCTCAACTCTGTTGTCCATGCTGGAGTGCAGTGATGCCATCTTAGCTCATAGCAGCTTGGATCTCCCCAGCTCAAGTGATCCTCCCACCTCAGTCTCTGGGGTAGCTGGGACTACAGGTGCATGCCACCATGACTGGCTAATTTTTTCTTTCTTTTTTTTAATTTTTTTTTAGTGGAGACAAAGTCTCACTATATTGCCCAGGTTGGTCTCAAACTCCTGAGCTCAAGACATCCTCCTGCCTCAGCCTCCCAAAGAGTGGGATTGCAGGCATGAGCCACTTTGCCCTGCTCAAATTATTTTTTAAAAAAAACAGCCAATATCATACTGAATGGTTAAAAGTTGGAAGCATTCCCTTTGAAAACCAGCACAAGTCAAGGATGCCTTCTCTCACCACTCCTATTCCACAGAGTATTAGAAGTTCTGTCCAGAGCAATCAGGCAAGAGAAAGAAATAAAGGGTATTCAAATAGGAAGAGAGGAAGTCAAATTGTCTCTCTTTGCAGATGACATGATTATATATTTAGAGAACTCCATCATCTCAGCCCAAAAACTCCGTAAGTCAATAAGCAACTTCAGCAAAGTCTGAGGGAACAAAATCAACGTGCAAAAACATAAGCATTCCTATACACCAATAATAGACAAGCAGAGAGCCAAATGAGTGAACTCCCACTTACAATTGCTACAAAGCAAATAAAATACCTAGGAATACAAATTACAAGGGATGAGAAGGACCTTTTCAAAGAGAACTACAAACCACTGCTCAAGGAAATAAGAGAGGACACAAACGGAAAAACATTCCATGCTCATGGATAGGAAGAATCAATATAATGAAAATGGCCATATTACCCAGAGTAATTTATAGATTCAATGCTATTCCCATCAAGCTACCATTGACTTTCTTCACAGAACTAGAAAAATCTACTTTAAATTTCATATGGAACCAAAAGGGCCCATATAGCCAGGACAATCCTAAGCAAAAAGAACAAAGCTGGAGGCATCATGCTACCTGACTTTAAGCTATATTACAAGGCTACTGTAACCAAAACAGAATGGTACCTGTAGCAAAACAGATATACAGACCAATGGAAGAGAACAGGGGCCTCAGAAATAACACCACACATCTACAGCCATCTGATCTTTGACAAACCTGATAAAAACAAGCATTGGGGAAAGGATTCACTATTTAATATAATTTAATAAATTTAATATAAATTCACTATTTAATGTTGCTAGGAAAACTGGCTAGCCATATGCGGAAAACAGAAATTGGACCCCTTACACCTTATACAAAAATTAATTCAAGATGGATTAAAGACTTAAATGTAAAACCTAAAGTCATAAAAACCGCTGAAAAAAACTTAGGCAATACCATTCAGGACATAGGCTTGGGCAAAGACCTCATGACTAAAACACCAAAAGCAATGGCAACAAAGCCAAAATTGACAAATGGGATCTAACTAAACTGAAGAGCTCTGGCTCAGCAAAAGAAACTATCATCAGAGTAAATAGGCAACCTACACAATGGGAGAAAAAGTTTTGCAATCTATCCCATCTGACAAAGGTCTAATATCCATAACCTACAGAAACTTAAACAAATTTACAAGAAAAAAGACAACCCCATCAAAAAGTGGGTGAAGGATATGAACAGACACTTCTCAAAAGAAGACACTTATAAGGTCAACAAACATAAGAAAAAAAACCTCATCACTGGTCATTAGAGAAATGCAAATCAAAATCACAATGAGATACTATTTCATGTCAGTTAGAATGGTGATCATTAAAAAGTCTGAAAACAACAGATGCTGGCGAGGATGTGGAGAAATAGGAACACTTTTACACTGTTGGTGGGAGTGTAAATTAGTTCAATCATTGTAGAAGACAGTGTGGGGATTTCTCAAGGATCTAGAACTAGAAATACCATTTGACCCAGCAATCCCATTACTGGGTATATACCCAAAGGATTATAAATCATTATACTATGAAAACCCATGCACATGTTTACTTATTGCAGCACTAATTACAATAGCAAAGACTTGGAACCAACCCAAATGCCCATCAATGATAGACTGGATAAAGAAAATGGGGCACATATACACCATGGAATACTATGCAGCCATAAAAAGAATGAGTTAATGTCCTTTGTAGGGACATGGTTGAAGCTGGAAACCATCATTCTCAGCAAACTAACACAGGAACAGAAAACCAAACACCACATGTTCTCACTCATAAGTGGGAGTTGAACAATGAGAATGCATGGACACAGGGAGGGTAGCATCACACATCGGGGCCTGTCAGGAGGAGGAGGGCAAGGAGAGGGACAGCATTAGGACAAATACCTAATGCATGCAGGGCTTAAAATCTAGATGACGGGTTGATGAGTGCAGCAAACCACCATGGCACATGTATAGCTATGTAAGAAACCTATACATGCAGCACATATATCTTAGAACTTAAAGTAAAATTTAAAAAAAATGAATGTAATAGAATCTTATGATACAAAGAAGTTATTTAATAGAACCGATTGGTATCTCCAATGGCAAAATTAAATGACTAGTTGAAAAATGGGAACAACATTGACAAATGGATTTTCAGCCAATGTGTAAAGTCTCAATGCCTGAATGTATTAAGACCATTCTCTCTGACAAATACCTGTGTTCTAGGTACTTCAGAGACAGACTAAGCTTCAATTGGCAGCCACTTAACAGCTTTCACAACCTCAGCTTAAAGGGATGCTATTTATGGGGGACTTCATGTAATCCTTCCATTCCTGTAGAACAGTTTATCAATCAGAGGTGATTTTTTCCTTTCTCACAGGGGACATTTGGCAATGTCTGGTATATTTCAGGTTGTCACAATGGACGCGTGGGGCTACTGGCATCTAGTGAATAGAGGCTAGAGATGCTGATAAACCATCTATAATGTACCACACAAAAAGTAATATTGGGCTCAAATTTTAATAATGCTGAGATTGAGAAACCCTGCTCTAGCAACTTTATGATCTTCACACTAAGTGAAGCTATGTTATTAGGAATATCTAATCAAATTGTATTATAGCATATTATTATACAATGTGAGGTCATAACTAATATAATTTACATATTAATCACTCAATGATTTCATTCTGATGCAATTCCTTTGTATCAAATTTTACAAAAGAAGAGAAGCTAGGCATTTCATTCTTATATTTACTATAATGGATAAATATTACATTGTGTTAATTCTTTGAAGAATTGCAGCAGAGGTTTCTCTCGTATTAGTGTCAAAAAGAAAATGAAGACATTGATTTTTTCTTTATAAACATTTCTATAATTAATCATATCTCACCATTTGTTTTGGTTATTAGAAAGTTTAAAAAGTTTAAAGCTAAATATTTGACCAAGCTTTGGCTTAAAAAAAAAAAAGGAGTTAAAGGCATGGGATTATTGTATATGCGGTTCATTTGCTACCTGGATCTTATTTGCCACGTGTTTTTGCACGTTCACGTATGTGTATATGTGTGTCTGTGCATACATAAATTCACAGTATTTTCTAAACATTTTTTGTTTAGAAAATGACTTTAAATCACTTTGCCCTTACTCATTTAAGTATATATTTTTATTTGCATAAATTGAAGAAGTACAAGTGCAGTTTTGTACATGGATATATTGTGCAGAGGTGGAGTCTGGGCTTTTAGTGTCACCATCCACCAAATAATGTACACTGTATCCAGTAAGTAATTTATCATCCTGCAGCCCTACATCCTCCAGCATTTCTGAATCTCCGATGTCTTTTTTATTCTGCATTCTTTGTTTCTGTTTACACATTATGTAGCTCCCACTTAAAAATGAGAACATGTGGTATTTATTTTTCTGTTTCTGAGTTGCTTCACTTAAGATAGCATCCTCCAGTTCTGTCCATGTGGCTGCAAAAGATACGATTTTATCCTTTTTTTATGGCTGAAATACTATTCCATTGTTTATATAAACCACATTTTCTTTATCGACTCATTCATTGATGGACAGTTAGGTTGAGTCTATATCTTTGCTATTGTGATTATTGCAATAAACATATGAGTACAGGTATCTTTTTATGTAATGATTTATTTTATGGATGGTAGATACCCAGTAATGGGATCTCTGGATTAAACAGTAGTTCTGTGTTTAGTTCTTTGAGAAATAGCCTTTCTGGTTTTCACAGAAGTTGTACTAATTTACAGTCCTACCGACAGTGTATAATAGTTCCCTTTTCTCCACATCCTCACCAACATGTTATTTTTTGAAATTTTAATAATAACCATTCTAGCTGGTATAAGATGATATCTTGTGTTTTTAATTTGCATTTCCCTGGTGATTAGTGATATTCAGCATTTTTTTGTATGCTTATTGGCCATTTGTTCTTTTGTGAAAAAATGTCTATTCATGTCCTTTGCTCACTTTTTAATGAGATTATTTATTTTCATTGTTGTTGAGTTCCTTGTAAATGCTGGATATCAGTCTACTGTTGGATACATAGTTTGTAAATATTTTCTCTATTCTGCAAGTTGTCTCTCCACTCTTGATTATTTCTTTTGCCGTGCAGAAGCTTTTCAAGATATATTGTTTACATATTTTCAAAAATAATTCTTAAAACAATGTGGGGTCAAAAATGTGAATGAATTAAGCAGCAATGATAGAGATCCATCCTCACAACATTCAAATTTTTCAATATATAACATCTAAATATTAGCTGATTTTTCTAATACCACATGGAATACAGCAGGTTCTGGATTGGGAGATGAGATGATGAAAATATGAATTTTATTTCAGGCAAAATAAAAATGGCACAGTGTAGTCTAGAAATACTTATCTGGTTGTTTTGAGAGAGATTTACTAGTTAGCAGAATTTAATATGGCCCAAAAAGATGCAATAACCACCACCACTTGATCCCAACCAATTATTTGTCTGTTTTTTACTAACTGATAATATAGAATTCAATCCAGATATTTATTTTAATCATCATCTGATATTCATGATCTACTCTTTAATATGTACCAAATTAGGTTAAATGTTTTCTAACATAAACTCACTACAATTATCAAATAATTTCTTCACTATTAGCTGGAGTACTTAATTTTTAGTCTTTTCTCCAAAATTGCATATATTTATATAACCTAATGAATTATTGAATATATGTATGGCCACACAAATATAAATATTTTAAGCTCCTCATGATTTGATGTACAATTTAAACCAAAGAAGTATTTTTAAAATGTTCCAGGTTTCATTTTTAAAAATACAAGCTGTCTTTTGAGGTATTTATACACATTTTTAGCTAAAATTCACAGACTGGCAGGCTGTTTTCTTTGGCCTGCATAGCATTTTAATTTTTAAAATACTTTTTAAATTATTTGACTTGTTAAAAAAATTCAGATGTTTCCGGCATGGTAATCAGACTGTTAGGGTTCTTACTTCCAGATGACATCAATCATCCTAAGAGAAACAGTGTCTTCACCCCTTCCATTTAACCACAACCAAACTCACCAAGTTTGCTTATTTCATCACCTTGTTGGCTTCTGTAGATATTTCTTCTTGTGACCCACTCTTCACTTGTTTAGCTATGAATTTTAAAATGGCAGATAAATTTCAAATCTTCTATTTTTTAATAATAATTAGTTTTGAAGTTGGCATTAGTATCCTAATAATGCTATAAGGAGAAAATGTTTGATTGCAAAACCAAGGTGGTCGGAATGTGCTGCCATGATTTCATCAAGCCTGTGTGTCAGCACCAGTGAGTACTGGTAGCCATGCCATGAAGAGATTTGCTTATATTTCAAATTTGTTTGTAGTATATGTAATTTTTAACTTGGGCATTATGTGCTTCGCATAGCTAGATGTCTCCAAAAACGCCTTTTGGCCTGTAAATGATAGGCTCTTCTACTTTCTGTAGCTTTCTCTGTCAGAATTAACATGTACCAAATGAGAGTAAAGTTCCAGAGTTTACTCTCATCATGAATTTTTTTCACCTTAGAGTAGTCATTCCAGAAAGCATCATGGAAAATCTGTCTAGATACCTTAGAGAAAAATACACTGCTATTGCAGAGGATGAGGTTAGGAAGTTTAGATTAATGAGCACCTTTTGCTTAAATCATTGGTGGATTGCAAATAAGATCACTAAGGCACTTTGTAGTCTCTGCATATATTCAAGGAAAATGTCACTTTAAAAAGGTAAATAACCTACATGATAGCATAAAGTTAAGCATTTAAAAATTGATAACTGTATAAAATGATATCCAGAGTAATGCTTAAAATCATGCCACAATCACCAATACATGCCCTTTGATATGTGAGCCAAAAATTAGGCTCTCATATTCACATAAGAAGTCAGAAAAGGAGAAACCTTTCCAAGGATAGAATCCAAAGTGTCTGTATGATATAAATAAAGTGACTGCTCAAAAAAAAAAAAAAGTATTTGTTGTTCTGTGAATGGACAGATTTACTCTAGCAGTTTTCTTAAGCAAAATGTGTTGAAATAGAATTAAGGACAACATCCATGTGTATATTTAAGTATTAATTTCATGAGACCTTTTCTTAACTCTTACCTTTAGCACAGGCTAGTGGCAAAACATCAACGTGAAGTTAGTAAAAGTAATGCTTCAAGTGGCTGAGAAAATATTATCCTTGACCTTGTCCTAATCTGAATAAGAAAGAGGGGAACTGTTCCACACCACCCGCTTTACAATGTGGTTTTCCTCAACTGAGCCTTGAATAAGACGGGGTGGCTAGTGACTGGAGAGCAGCTCTTCTGTTGAACATACACCCATATCCTTCAACAGTCTTCTGAGTGAAGTTGAGATGAATGATCACTTGGAGGCCAAGTAAAGCTTGTGCTGAATTGAAGATCATGTCAGCCCCATGCAGAGGTGGAAAGGATAGGGTCAGTATTCCCATTAGACAGTTGTTTAAAATCTACTTCAATGCATACGTGAATTTTGGTTAAAAACTATAAAATCCTATTTTATACAGCATAGCCAGGAGTATTTTCAATAGGGAAAAAAATTAAGTTTATTATAGTCATATCTCTACCTTAGCTTAAGCTCACATGGAATGCCTGTCAAACTGCTAATCCTTGTTGCACCTAGCAGATAAATTGTATGCAAAACACACACTGCAATAACAATAACAACATAGATATTAATATTCAATTGTAGAATGCATTTACTAGGAATAATTAAATTTTAAATAGTTTTATGAAATAATTACCTGGTAGGACTGTCAGACACAGTCATTTTTTGGTTTAGAAAATAACATATCATCTGTTAATAAATGAATGTTTACATATTTTTCTTTTGGTTATGGGGAAGTTGTAAAGTGTGTGTATCTAGATTATCTTAAAGGTCTATTGAATTATTGAGAGACAAGATAAAAAAATACAGAGTAACAATGGGGTTTTGAAGTGTTAAAAGCAGGCCGAGTGCAGTAGCTCATGCCTGTAATCCCAGCACTTTGGGAGACTGAGGTGGGAGAATTGTTTGAGGCCAGGAGTTGATGAACCTTGGCAACATAGTGACACCTTGTTTCTTCAAAAAAAATTTGAAAATTTGCCAGGTGTTGGTAGTGTGCACCTGTAGTCCCAGCTACTTAGGAGGCTGAGCTAGGAGGATCACTTGAGCCCATTAGTTCAAGGCTGCAGTGAGCCGTGATCACTGCACTGTACTCCAACCTGGGTGACACAGTAAGATCCTATCTCAAAAACAACAACAACCAACTTGCCAGTCTGTGTCTTTTAAATGGAGCACTTAGCCCATTTACACTTAAGGTTAATATTGTGACGTGTGAATTTGATCTGGTCATTATAATGTTAGCTGCTTATTTGGCTTGTTAGTTGATACAGCTTCTTCCTAGCATTGATAGTCTTTACAATTTGACCTGTTTTTGCAGTGGCTGGTGTTGGTTGTTTCTTTCCATGTTTAGTGCTTCCCTCGGGAGCTCTTGTAGAGCAGGCCTGGTGGTGACAAAATCTCAGCATCTGCTTGTCTGTAAAGGATTTTATTTCTCCTTCACTTATGAAGCTTAGTTGGCTGCATATGAAAATTTGGGTTGAAAATTCTTTTCTTTAAGAATGTTGAATATTGGCCCCCACACTCGAACACAGACTGGCAAATTGGATAAAGCATCAAGACCCATCAGTGTGCTGTATTCAGGAGACCCATTTCACATGCAGAGACACACATAGGCTCAAAATAAAGGGATGGAGGAAGATCTACCAAGCAAATGGAAAACAAGAAAAGGCAGGGTTGCAATCCTAGTCTCTGATAAAACAGATTTTAAACCAAAAAAGATCAAAAGAGACAAAGAAAGCCATTACATAATGGTAAAGGGATCAATTCAAGAAGAACTAACTATCCTAAATATATATGTACCCAACACAGGAGCACCCAGATTCATAAAGCAAGTCCTTAGAGACCTACAAAGAGACTTAGACTCCCACACAATAATAATGGGAGATTTTAACACCCCACTGTCAACATTTAGATAGATCAATGAGACAGAAAGTTAACAAGGATATTCAGGAATTGGACTCAGCTCTGCACCAAGCGGACCTAATAGACATCTACAGAACTCTCCACCCCAAATCAACAGAATATACATTCTTCTCAGCACCACATCACACTTATTCCAAAATTGACCACATAGTTGGAAATAAAGCACTCCTCAGCAAATGTAAAAGAACAGAAATTAAAACAAACTGTCTCTCAGACTACAGTGCAATCAAACTAGAACTCAGATTAAGAAACTCACTCAAAACTGTTTAACTACATGGAAACTGAACAACCTGCTCCTGAATGACTACTGGGTACATAACAAAATGAAGGCAGAAATAAAGATGTTCTTTGAAACCAATGAGAACAAAGAATCTCTGGGACACATTTAAAGCAGTGTGTAGAGGGAAATTTATAGCACTAAATGCCCACAAGAGAAAGCAGGAAAGATTTAAAATGGACACCCTAACATCACAATTAAAAGAACTAGAGAGGCAAGAGCAAACACATTCAAAAGCTAGCAGAAGGCAAGAAATAACTAAGATCAGAGCAGAACTGAAGGAGATAGAAACACAAAAAAAAAAACCCTTCAAAAACTCAGTGAATCCAGGACCTGGTTTTTTGAAAAAATATCAGCAAAATTGATAGAACGCTAGCAAGACTAATAAAGAAGAAAAGAGAGAAGAATCAAATAGATGCAATAAAAAAATGATAAAGGGGATATCACCACCTATCCAACAGAAATACAAACTACCATCAGAGAATACTATAAACACCTCTACGCAAATAAACTAGAAAATCAAGAAGAAATGAATAAATTCCTGACACATACACCCTCCCAAGACCAAACCAGGAAGAAGTTGAATCCCTGAATAAACCAATAACAGGCTTTGAAATTGAGGCAATAATTAATATCCCACCAATCAAAAAAAAGTCCGGGAAATGACGAATTCATAGCCAAATTCTACCAGAGGTACAAAGAGGAAGTTGTACCATTCCTTCCGAAACTCTTCCAATCAATAGAAAAAGATGGAATCATCCCTAACTCATTTTATGAAGCCAACATCATCCTGATACCAAAGCCTGGCAGAGACACAACAAAAAAAGAGAATTTTAGACCAATATCCCTGATGAACATCGATGCAAAAATCCTCAATAAAATACTGGCAAACTGAATCCAACAGCACATCAAAAAGCTTATCCACCATGATCAAGTGGGCTTCATCCCTGGGATGCAAGGCTGGTTCAGCATACACAAATCAATAAATGTAATCCAGCATATAAACAGAACCAAAGGCAAAAACCACATGATTATCTCAATAGATGCAGAAAAGGCCTTTGACAAAATTCAACAGCCCTTCATGCTAAACCTCGCAATAAATTAGGTATTGATGGGATGTATCTCAAAATAGTAAGAGCTATTCATGACAGACCCACAGCCAATATCATACTGAATGAGCAAAAACTGGAAGCATCCCCTTTGAAAACTGGCACAAGACAGGGATGCACTCTCTTACCACTCATATTCAACATAGTGTTGGAAGTTCTTGTCAGGGCAATCAGGCAAGAGAAAGAAATAAAGTATATTAAATTAGGAAAAGAGGAAGTCAAATTGTTCCTGTTTGCAGACGACATGATTGTATATTTAGAAAACCCCATCGTGTGAGCCCAAAATCTCCTTAAGCTGATAAGCAAATTCAGCAAAGTCTCAGGATACAAAATCAATGTGCAAAAATCACAAGCATTCTTATATGTCAATAACAGACAGAGAGCCAAATCATGAGTGAACTCCCATTCACAATTGCTTCAAAGAAAATAAAATACCTAGGAATACAACTTACAAGGGATGTGAAGGACCTCTTCAAGGAGAACTACAAACCACTGCTCAGTGAAGTAAAAGAGAACACAAACAAATGGAAGAACATTCCATGCTCATGGATAGGAAGAATCAATATCGTGAAAATGGCCATACTGCCCAAGGTAATTTATAGATTCAATGCCATCCCCATCAAGCTACCAATGACTTTCTTCACAGAATTTGAAAAAACGACTGTAAAGTTCATATGGAACAAAACAGAGCCCACATTCCCAAGTCATCCCAAGAACAAAGCTGGAGGCATCACGCTACTTGACTTCAAACTGTACTACAAGGCTACAGTAACTCAAACAGCATGGTACTGGTACCAAAACAGATATAGACCAATGGAACAGAACAGAGCCTCAGAAATCATACCACAGATCTACAACCATCGGATCTTTGACAAACATGACAAAAACAAGCAATGGGGAAAGGATTCCCTATTTAATAAATGATGCTGGGAAAACTGGCTAGCCATATGTAGAAAGTTGAAACTGGATCCCTTCCTTACACCTTATACAAAAATTAACTCAAGATGGATTAAAGACTTAAATGTTAGACCTAAAACCATACAAACCCTAGAAGAAAACCTAGGCAATACCATTCAGGACATAGGCATCGGCAAGGACTTCATGCCTCAAACACCAAAAGCAATGGCAACAAAAGCCAAAATTGACAAATGGGGATCTAATTAAACTAAAGAGCTTCAGCACAGCAAAAGTAACTACCATCAGAGTGAACAGGCAACCTGCAGAATGGGAGAAAATTTTTGCAATCTACTCATCTGACAGAGGGCTAATATCCAGAATCTACAAAGAACTCAAACAAATGTACAAGAAAAAAAAAAATCCCATCAATAAGTGGGCAAAGGATATGAACAGACACTTCTCAAAAGAAGACATTTATGCAGCCAACAGACAAATGAAAAAATGCTCATCATCACTGTCCATCAGAGAAATGCAAATCAAAACCACAATGAGATACCATCTCACACCAGTTAGAATGGCAATCATTAAAACGTCAGGAAACAACAGGTGCTGGAGAGGATGTGGAGAAATAGGAACACTTTTACACTGTTGGGACTGTAAACTAGTTCAACCATTGTGGAAGTCAGTGTGGCGATTCCTCAAGGATCTAGAACTAGAAATACCATTTGACCCAGCCATCCCATTACTGGGGATATACCCAAAGGATTATAAATCATGCTGCTATAAAGACACATGCACACGCATATTTATTGTGGCACTATTCACAAAAGCAAAGACTTGAACCAACCCAAATGTCCATCAGTGATATACTGGATTAAGAAAATGTGGCACATATACAGCATGAAATACTATGCAGCCATAAAAAAGGATGAGTTCATGTTCTTTGTATGGACATGGATGAAGCTGGAAACCATCATTCTCAGCAAACTAACACAGGAACAGAAAACCAAACACCACATGTTCCCACTCATAGGTGGGAATTGAACAATGAGAACACTTGGACACAGGATGGGGAACATCACACACTGGGGCCTTTCCTGGGGTTGGGGGAGGGATAGCTTTAGGAGATATACCTAATGTAAATGACAAGTTAATGGGTGCAGCACACCAATATGGCACATGTATACATATGTAACCTGCATGTTATGCACATGTACCTTAGAACTTAAAGTATAATAATAAAAAAACCACAATGAAAGAAGTCTTGTAACCATTGAAAATTCTTTTCCAAAGCTAATTTTATGAAAATATAATTACTACTCATTTTCAATAGCAGAATGGAAAGATGTCATACCTATTAGAAAGTGCTTATTAGACATCCAGGATTTAGAATCTTAAATTTAGTTTTGAAAGGCATATTAGACCTTATTTTATATTACAATGTTGTTTGTTCAGTCAGCTAGCTCAGTGCAGAGTTCATAACCCTAATGATGTTGAGTGCTTTTCAACTCAATCCTTTATCAAACTTCCAGAGACAAGGACACAGCTCTGTAGCCAGACTGCTTGGTTTCAAATCTGACCTCTTCCATTTAGCTGTTTGGCTTTGGCCACATTGGTATATGCTTCTTCAATCATTTGGTGCATGTGTTATTTTATATTTTATGTAACTTTATACATTCATGTGTTTTAGACATTACAATAATTCACGTTATTTGTTGAATATTAATTATTCTAATTTTTCCTCTCTATAAAATACTTTAGTTCATTTCTCCCAAACCTCTGTCCAAAGCTCATTCCCTACACTTTCTATATTTTATTAACATTTCATAATTATTACTTATCCACTCTATGGACACCTGGTTTAGAGTATTTTGCAAACAAGTATGTCTGTCGTACTTTATTTCAAACTTTATTCTGGCTTTTCCTCTGCTTGCTAATATTTCAGTAAGATTCTGATGCCTATTTGGAAGAAATATAGTCCTCGTTAATTTTAAGCTCATAATTTACATTTTTATTAAAATCCTTACCTACCTGTCACTGTAATGTGTTCAGGTGTGGGTGCTTATTCTCTTCCACATGGCTGGCAGGGCAATTTTCTACCAAAGACCAGGGTTCCCCTACACTTTCAGGTTGTAAGTTTGAAATAGATGTCTTTAGAAATTGTGTTTAAAGAGTACTTTGTTCGTATTTACTCTTCTACTCCTGATGATGTATTGTTCATTTATTATTTAGAGCTGGCCTCTCTTAACTATTTTTCGAGTTTTATCTTGGCATTACTATTCTGTGAGCAGGCATTCTTAAATTCATGTTTCAAGAGTGTTCCATCACCTGAACTTTTTCTTTTTTTTATTTTGCTTTTTGCTTTGCATATGTCCTTTTTAAAAACAAAACTTGAAGTAATTGATATACAGTTTATGTTACCAGAAAATGTGTGATATATTTTAGAAATAAAGAGTGAACAGGAGAAAGCATGGGCTTGGGTGATCTGGTTCAGATTCACACCTTTGGATTATCTCATATTTTTAACCATATACCTAAGGTAAACACCATAGTTTAAATCACCCATTATTAGCCATCAATAAAGAGGACACAAGAATTAGATATGCTTCTATAGTAATTATATATATATAAATCAGGCCAGAGATTTAAGCCATTGCAAAGAAATAAATGAGCCAATGGTACAGTTATTACCTGGGTTATGCAGCTTCAGTTCTCATCAACTATCAGATTCTTGTGAAGCTGGTGGTGGTGTTGCTTTCATCAATTTTCATTCTACCTTCCAATTGTTTTATAGTTTTATCTGAAGGTTTCTGGGTTTCCTTTGACCAATCCATTCTAGCCCCTTTCTTTTCCTCTTCAGTGTGTATGTGACCATCTACTGATGTTCTACTCTACTAAATTCTCTTTTCCAAGATCCCCATTTCTTAGTGGTTAGAAAAAAAAAAAAAAATGCTGCCAATGCAGAGTGGCCAAGCTGGGAGTTCTTTAGGGCAATGTGACAGTTACTGTGTTTGAGTGATAGAGAATACAATTCTGAAAGGGAATGGGAACAATAACCAGGTTAATTAAGGGGAACTCTAGTAAACAAAGAGTCTAAAGGGAGAAATAATTCTCTAGGCTACTTTTTGGGAATAGTAATCTATTATATTCTCAAATATTTGTGAGAACATTGAATTTCATAGCATGTAAAGGTATATCTTCTCAACAGAAGAATTCCTTTGCACTTGCCTTCTAAGAAGCATTGTATTTTTTCCCTTCATCAAAGTGCCGATTTTCTTAGTTTTTTAGCAGATATATGATATAAGATATGGCATACATTATATAAGATAATAGTCTTTCTCTTTCTTTTCTTTCTTTCTCTTTCTTTCTTTCTTTCTTTCTTTCTTTCTTTCTTTCTGTCTCTCTCTCTTTCTTTCCTTTCTTTTCTTTCTTCCTTTCTCCCTTTCTCTCTCCCTTTATCCCTTCCTTTTCCCTTTCCCTTCCCATTCCCCTTTCTTTCCTTTCACCTCTACAGAGTACAAGATACTTATGAGGCATCACTGGTTCAATTTTTGAAATGATACGGTCCCTACATTCAGGAGTTTATTTTAAAGAACAACACAAACATGAGAAAAGTTGTCACAATATACAGCACTGATCATATTTTGTAGGATGTTTTGTAATATCTTTTCTTATGGCTCCTCATGTCATCTGTTCATTGTCCATATATTAATCCTTGACTTAACTGGATAATGGGGGGAATATATATATATATATATATATTTGTTGCCTAGAGACCTTATGACTGGAAGAAAGCATTACTGTAGTGGTTGGAACCTGCTCAAGAGGATGAAGTCTCTTCTAAGTCTATAGAGGCAAGTGCTTTTGACCAAGATCCTCTCTTAGTGTTTCTGCTAAGAAATAAAAATGAAATCACAGTGTTCAGAAGTGCAGTTGCAAAATAGATGAGGCAAAGTACAATCAGAATGTTTTCTGAAGTTTCACCAAATTAACTTTGGAGTAAAATGAAATAGATAAAAATGACAGTCTACCCAGTCATTCTTTATATCAAACAATGTTTAGGTGTGTTGCACATTTTTCCATCTATAATAGTTACAATTCTCTAGGATTTCCCTTCTCTCATAAGCATAGAGTTTGATTAATCAGAAAACGTGACCCACTTTAATTGATGGTTGAAATATGGTCAGCTTTTTATTTCCTCTATATATTTAGTTTATTTTCATTTATGTTGTAAGTAAAAGTGAATCCATCAGACAACAACTTAACCTTCATCCAAACATGCTATTGTCCAGCCCTTTAACTTGTTTTATTTGACTTAAAGTAATTTTATCTTTCTAAAACCTGTGTTCATCATCCACATGCTTTCCTCTTGATATTATTATGTGCATCTAAATATTTCTCAAGAAAGTATACTTTTAATTTTAGTTATATTTACTTTATTAAAAGTCCTCATGCTTCATATAGTCTTGTAGTTAAATTTTTTCACTAAATAGTATTTTGTAAATATATATATTACTGCATGTTACCATAGTGTATTCATTTTACCACTTTATGATATTCCATTGTGTAAATATCCCACAGCTCATTTGCATTTTCCTCCTGTTGAACATTTGGATTGCTTCCAATGTTTTTGTTTTTTATTGTGAACAATATTTCTTGAACACTCTTGTAGATGTCATCTGTTATATAGGAGCAAGTTTCTCTTGAATATAAATTTAGGAGTAAAATTATTATAAGATGTGTGATGTTTTCTTTATAAGAAAATGCTAAGCTGTCAAAAATATTTCTATTATTCATACTCATATGTAGAAGAGATTCTGTGGAGCTACATCCCTCTAACATCACATAGTTTTTGTTGATGGAATGTAAAGCGGTATCTCATTGTGGTGTTGATAGACCTTTTTCTGATTTATAATGATTTTATTCTTACAGCCTTTCTTCAGTAAAATGTCTATTCATAGGTACTTACCATCTTTATTCAATTGGGTATTTTTTACTTACTGATTTGTAGTAATTTTAAAATATTATTGATAATTCTTTGTTGCTTGTGGGGATTGTGTTTTCCTCCAGTTTTAATTTGTTCTTTCACTCTTTTTAAAGGTTTCTTTTGATGAAGAAAGTTCTTACTTTTAATATAGTAAAATCTAATAATTTGGAGGGACAATGCTAAGTGGGTCTTAAAATTTTAAAAAATAACAATTCCCTAATCCACTCTATACCAAAACCCAAAAAGTAAGAACTTAAAAGTTTAAAAAGTTTTATTTCTGACATTAACATTCATAGATGATTTAGAGTTGAACTGTGTAAATAGTATGTTGCTTTTTGTTGTTGTTTTTTTTACCATGTGAATTATCAACTTCAGAGCTCTGTTTAGTCAATAATTGCTTATTTTTTCAATAAATTATGCTGTCTTTGTCACGTGTTTGTTAAGTAGCTGGTTCTGATTTTTAGACTTTTCTACTACAATGATTAATTTGTCCATTCTGTGTTAATACCACATTGTATAAAATTAAATTCCTTCATAAGTCCTGCCATTTGTAAGAGAGCATCCCTTCTTGATCTTATTCCTTCAGAATTATTTTGCTAGATTTAGACTTTTTAATGTTTCACTTAAATGTTAGAAATTAAAACATTCTGTGTAAATTCCTGTTTAGACTTTAATTGGAATTTCATAGCGTATGTAGAATAACTTGATGACAATTAACATATCTGTGATATTATATATTTCTATGTGTGAGTATAGCATATCACTTTATTTAGGATGGCTCTAATATGTTGTAAATAGAATTTAGGATTTTACCTGTGGAAGGCTTTGCACTTTGATTCATTCCTAGATAACATTTTTTTCTGATAGTATTGTAAATGGTGTTTTCTCTTTAATTCATTTACTCCATTTGTTTACTGCTGCATAAAATGCGATTTATTTTTCTCACATTAAGCTGACAACAAGCCACCTTGCTAAATGCCCTTAAAAATGAGTTTGTAGATTCTCTTCGTTATTCAAATTATTTGAGGAAGAAGCTCTGTTCCCCAACATTGAAAAGGTGATCTTTCCTCTTGCAAAGTAGAAACAAGTACAAAATTCACTAGATTTGTCTTAGGAGCAAATAGCCCACATAGAATATGTTTGGTAATAAGAAACATGGTACATGCATGCAAAAAAAATTACAGGGCACGGAGCTAATAATATCACATCACACATTTTTTCGGGGGGGATGGGTGCTAAGTATACTGACAGTTATAATTTAAAATATATAATTGTATTGTTATTCTATGGCCTCATTATGTGCAAATTCAGGATTGCAAAGGTTGAAAATATCATTTTTTTTTTTTTTTAGCATCCCACAGCAGTGCCTCAGTGAATATTCCTATTTGGGGAAGCTCAGTGTTTTTCCTTTGTTCTTAGGAAGAAGCACCAAACATCAATCAGGATTTCATCCCTTTTTTGTGTGTGCATCATGAAATAATCTATTTCCTGACCATGGGAATTATGTGATATTTGACATGTTTGAGAAGGTCACACCTTTTCTTTCAATCTGATGAATAGAAAGAAAATACAATTGCTTTATTTCAACTACATCCAATCTTTCTCCAAGCCTGATATTCTGCTTAGCAGAAAAAAAATAACAAAAGTCTAATCTGATTTAATGCTTATCTTACTTTGAAAATATAAATGAACAGTTAGTGTTCTTCCCCCAGTCTGCTTTGGATAAAAATGCTCAGTCCCTTGGGAAACCAATCCCTGCTTTTCCTTTGTCTCAGGTCCTTTTTATATAATGTTAGCAAAGCAAAGAAAAGCTGGGATTCTCTTCTGCCGTTTGCGATCTCTTGAAGTGTCACTTGTTGCCCTGGTTTCTGCTATTCTTCTTGGCATTTGAGTCTGACGTTTGATCTAGTTTAACTCATAGCCTGTCTTTTACTGCCGCCTCATCCCCTTGACTCAGCCTATGTTCAACTCTCCCAGTGCCCTAGGCTCCAGTGGTCTGATGACACCCTTCCAATCTCAGCTCTGATGGTCCTCTCTATATCACTAGACACAGAGCCAGTTCAGCCTCAGTTTTGCAATTCCTTCCGTCACATTTTTTGGACAATTAATTGAATATTTCTGAGAATATTTTACATTACATAAGCAACTAGAGAGAACAGGTCAACCTCATAGTCCCCCTCTCCTGATGATTCTATGGCAATGCTCTTAGAATAAGGACTTCATAAAAGAGAATATCTAAATACTAACCTTACTAAACAAAGAAATACAAATTCAACATTAGTTATTATATGTGTTTGCTAGAATTGCCATAACAAAAGTACTATAAGCTAGGTGGTTGCAACAATAGAAATGCATTTTCTTGCAAATCCAGAGGCTAAATATTCAAAATCAATCCAGCAGCAGAGTTAATTTCTTCTAAGCACTCTGTGGGAGAATCTGCTCTTCTTTTTTTTTTCCAGCTTCTGCTGGCTTGTTGGCAATCTGCCATTTCTCGGCTTGTGGCAGCATAACTCCAGTCTTCACAAGGCATTTTCCCTATGTCTCTGTGACCACATTTTCTCTTTCTATAAAATCAGTTATATTGGATTCAGGGTTCACTCTACTGCAGTATGACCTCATCTACATTTAACTAATAACATCTACAATAACCCTGTTTAAAATAAGGTCATATTTTGAGGTACTAGGAGTCAGGATTTCAACATATGAATTTTGGTAGAACATAATTTAACCTATAATAGTCCAGTCATCATAATATTAATACAGTAGGAGGAAACTTTTAGAAGTAATGGATATGCTTATGCCATAGATTAAGGTGAAGATTTCATGGATGTATAATCATTTTGTATATTCCAAACTAAGTTGCTAAATTAAATGTTCGTATCTTTTTAATGTCAATCATACCTCAATGCAGTGGTTTAAAACACACACAGACACACACAATGAATTGTCCCTTCATATTAGGAAAGATCGGCAACATCAAGTGTTTGAGGATATGAAGAAACTGGGAATTCCATATCTGATTTATGAGAGTATAGCTTGGTACAATCTATTTGAAAAGTATGAAGACCTAAAGAGAGAAATACAATCCAACCCAGTAATTCCATTACTGGGTATATACCCAAAGGAATAGAAATTTTTCTATCATAAAAACATACACATGCATACGTTCATTGAAGCGCTATTCACAATAGCAAAGACATGGAATCAACCTAAATGCCCATCAGCGATAGATTGGATAAAGAAAATGTGGTACATATATAGCATGGAATACTATGCAGTCACACACATACACACACAAAAGAATCGAGATCATGTTCTTTTCAGGGACAGGGATGGAGTTGGAGGCCATTATTTTTAGCAAACTAACATAGGAACAAATAAACAAATACTGCATGTTCTCACCTGTAAGTGGGAGTTAAATGATGAGAACACATGGTGACATACAGGGGAACAACACACACTGGGACCTTTTGGATGGTGGAGGGTGTGAGGATGGAGAGGATCCGAAAAAAATAACTGATGGATATTAGGCTTAATGCCTGGGTGATGAAATAATGTGTACAACAAACCTGCATGACACAAGTTTACCTATGTAATAAACCTGAACTTGTTCCCCTGAACTTAAAAGTTATAAAAAAGAAAAACATGTTGGCAATAGGGATTTAAGTTGAATGCATGCATACAGAAAATCAACTTCAAAATATATGCAGTTGATTCCCACTTACAATGGTTGAACATCTGATTTTTCCACTTTATGGTGATGCAAAAGCAATAGGCATTCAGTTGAAACCTTACACCGTATACTCATAACCATCCTGTTTCCACTTTCAATACAGTATTCAACAAATTACATGAGATATTCCACATTCTATTATAGAATAGGCTTTGAGTTACATGACTTTGTCTGACTGTCGGCTAATGTCAGTGTTCGGAGCACATTTAGGCTAGGCTATGATGTTAAGTAGGTTAAGTACATTAAATGCATATTCAACTTAAGGATGTTTTCAACTCGTGATGGATTTATCAGGACATAACCCCATCGTAAGTCTACGAGCATCTATATTCAAATAATATGAACTTGTGCTAATCAAAATACATGTCAATTTAAATAACAGCTTTATTTATAATAGCTTCTAACTTAAAGCAGCACATATGTCCATCAACAAGAAAACTTATTATTACATTGCAAATTAATCATAACACAGAATACTATATGACAATGAAAATGAACCAACTATTGCTGTAAGCAATAGCTTGGATGACTTGCTCAAATAAAATGCTGAGTAAAAGAAACCAGATGCAAAAGAGTGTGTTTGTATGATTTTTATACAGAATTCAAAAATAAGCAAAATTAATTTAGGCATTTAGAGGTTAAATTAGCAGTACCTCTGGGCAAGAAAACAGGAAGTGATTAGAAATAGACATGAGAAGTATTGGAGTGCAAGGAGTTTCTCTATTTCTGAATCTAGATAGCAGGCATAGGAGTGATGTCACTTGTGATAATTCATCAAGCTGTACACATATGAGTTGTTGATCTTTTATTTTATGTGTTACACTTCAGTACATAATTTATCTTAAAAGCAGAAAATGTTTATTAGTAATAGCTTTTTTCAGTGTTAATCTTATTAAAGAAAGCATGATAATTGGGTGATGAAAACTGTAATGATCGTAGTAAAACCTGATAAAACCTGTAAATTTTTTTAAGGAATTTTAGATTTTATGAAGTAAATGTTTGCTTTTTAAGATGCATTATTTTATGAAGTAAATAATCTTAATCTGGCTAGTTTTATGGGATAGCACCTGTATGAAAATTTTTAAAAACTGGTAAAAAATTTTTATGCTTATGTACAAGTTTTCAGTTTTGTGTGTTTCTACATTGTTTTAATTAGCCAAAATATTTGTACTCTTTTACTGATTTTGCCTTCCACCCACTTAACCGAAAGAAACATTCAACATATGTTGAAGGCCTACTCACATTAGCTGTATACATTTTCTTTGATCTCTATTTCATGGAAATGCAAACTCAGAGAAGTACAGTAAGTTGTTTACCAACTACAAAAGCAAGGAATGGAGTCAGTTTGGAAGCCAGATCTGGACTGGAAGCCTGAATTACCTCACCATATTATGCTATCTCTGAATTCCCAGTACCACAATTCTCACACTTCATTTTTAATTATAATTTTAAAACTCAATAGCTCTCCCTTTTTAAACTCCAAGCTTTCTATTGCCTAAAGTATGTCACAATACCTTCACAGAAAGTAGATAATCATATATATTTGTTGAATTAATGATAGAACATAAAAATAACACTTTATGAACACACACACACACACACACACACACACACACTATTATTCTGCCTGTTGGTGAGCCTTCCAAAGTCTAAACACCAACCTCAGCTTGTGATGATATTTAGACAGAGGTATCCTCATAGTTTTTTAGTTTGTTTTTTGTTTTTAAACTATTCAATTAGTTTTCAACTACTATATTAGCATTTATAAAATTTAGAGACATCTTAATTGTTTTTTATAAATATTGTAAAATCACATATCAATAGTAAATATAGGTCTATATATTATAATTAATAATGAAACTAAAACACAATAAGTGAAAGGATTATAATTGCTTTGGTATATTTTTGCTGTTGTCCTTGTTAATGTTTTAGTTCATTTTTCAGGCACCCATACCTATTTAAATGTTAAGCTTTCTTTATTCTCCAATCAAACATGAGACCAAAACATATTCCCAAATGAAGTATGAATGTTGGCAGGTGATCAGTATTCCTAATTTAAAAATAAATCATAGGGATAAAGTAGAATGAGCCATTTTCTTTAACTAATGAAATGAGATAAGGTGCTCTATTTTCTGGATGTCTGCTCTTACAAGGGTTAGAGCTAAAGTAAAATAGATTGACCTCTTTTGCTATAAGTATTAGGAAATATTCATAGCAGTATACTTCTAACATAGCGTGCTGACATGTTGACCTGCCACATCCATTGGCAAGTGTGAGTACTCAAGTGCATCACTTATCTAGTTCTTTCTGATGTTTTGCTTTTTACAGAAACAACTACCACATTATCTTTAAGAAAAAATAATCCACATACTTCAGTTCACTCCTTTAAATTCAATGTAGGTTTATAATACAGTCTGCTTTTGAAAAGGAGTTTTGTCTAGTGTTCCCTGAGTTCAGCCTTAAAGCAGAAAAATACTCACATATTGTTTTTGTACAGATTCTATTTTTTTCCCAAATTTCAAATGGTTCTAAAAGAAAAGCAAGTTTATAAAAATGCTATCTATATCCACCAACACAGGTTATATATTTTTTCTTTTAAAGTAAAAACGAAGATCTGGAATGTCTGCCAAGCTATTCCAATGCATGTTTATTAAACATTATAGTATCTTTCCAGCTTAGGCTCTGGATATACACATTGTAAATTGAAAATATTGTAAGCCCAATGTGGGCATTTTGCATACATGATGGGAGGTAAATGTACAAAATACAATTTCAAAAACAAAACAAAAAAACATTGGCAGTACAGGTCACTGCGGTGTCAGTTGTTTACCCTCGTGACCACATAACTGACAGAGCTATGGCTCACTGCTGCTGCCCAGCAAGGGGAGATAGTATTGTACTCCATATTGGTAGCCCTGGAAAAGATGGAAAGTTAACATTTAAAGTATGACTTCCACTGAACGTATATCACATTAGCACCATCATAAAGTCGAAAAATCTTAAGTTGAAACATGATATGCCAGGGACTGTATTATTTACCACGGTTTCCTCCATACTCTTCCCTCCATTGTTAAGTATTTTGGGGGTGTGGGTCTCAGAATATATTTTAAAGTTGGGAAAAAATGTATGAAGTAATTTTCAAAAATCACTTGATAGAAATTTAGAAGAATTAGTATATATTATGGGAGGCCTTCCTTGTGAATGAAAGATAAATAAGGAAATACCATACTGTCTACTTCAGAGCAACACAAACACATATCTCAGGCTGAACCCTAATTCTTTTTTTCTAAAATCCAGAGCTATGCTTTTCATTCTCTATGTATAGCTAAGCCTTTCTTCCAACTTTCGGAGTTTGTTTTACTCTTTGATTATATATTGAGTAACAAATTTCCACCTAGCTCATCCTTGATCTCTCTTTCAGATAACTTTAAAAAAAAAAAAAGAGAAGAGGAAAGAAGGAAGGAAATAGGAAAGCTCTTTAATGTTATCAATTCTGTTACTATTGTGGAGGAACAAGTAGTGGGTGTTACAAAAATAAAACTTAGATGTGTAAATGATACATACAAGATTTTCAGATATCTTAGAGAGTTATCACTGTAATTACTTTGTCATTTATTTAATGCTTAAAATTTCTTCTTAGCAATACCCTCCAGTATGTTTGGGTTACTTATTTTTAAAATCCTGGAATAATTTTCAGGACATTTGACAATGTAATAACTGTTATTTTATGGGCATCAGCCAATCAGGACACATTCCAGCTGCAAACAATTGGATGTGCTTCTTGGTTGTATGCAGCCCTGAAAGAACGAAAAGTGGATAGCATGATCCTTCTCAGATATGGGTCACATGAACCTCAATGCATATGTTCTTTTATGAGGAAAAGACCATGTACAATCTTCTCATGGCTAAGGTAGGTTCAAACTGTCCTAATACCAGTAGTTAACACATTGGTTTTAATGTGCCAACCAGTATTTTGTTCTCAGCTTGGATAATTCATTTTTTATACTCTTCTCAACCATGAATCTTACCAAGCCAGAGATCTGCTCTACTTGCATGTTAAGAATATTAGGACCAAGGTTGCCCAAATTAGCACATCAAATAGCAAAATCAGCCAGAAAGCAGGCTGAAAAGCATTAAATATTTCATATAGGTGAGTTTTTGAATCATTTAATTTCTATAGCAAATTTTATTCACAATATAATGCGACAGAAATTGCCACAGGAATGATATACTGATTGCACTGAGGTTGCATGCAGCAGCAGCAGCTTTGTATTTTATAGCTATTTTTGTTTATCAACATTAAACCTCTCCAGTCATGGTTATCACATGGTCTTAGATTTATAATGTAAGTGAATAAGGAATACTGTCTAGTTCAAAGAGAAAATGTTATTTTGAATGTGAATTATCTGTGTGAAACATGAAGTATGCTACTGAACCCTGAAACATGAACTTCTAGATTTGCTTTTTGTCCAAATCCAGCCTGTTTGCAATCACTTCCTACTCATATAATAACAAGAGGATCCATTTGTAATTGTGATTGTATCAGCTGAGGTTGCAATGGTGGTGGCAATGGAAGTGGTACCATTGGTTCCACCAACTGTCCTGGGTCTGAAGGTGGTGGAGGAGCCACAGTGTTTCTCGTTTCTACAATTTCTCCATTGTAAAAGAAAAACTGACACTGTCAAATGAATGTTTCAACAACAAACTGATGAATCTTAGTAGTAGACTAAAAGCTCAGTTAATTATTTTATAGTTTCAGTCTACTGAGGCCATACTTGGGATGTCGTTTGAAACAAAGAAAAAATACACTTGACGTATTTCACATATACAGATATTTTTCATCTTTACTTCCACGTAAACCTGTAGATGATTTGATGAGGGATACATGAACCTATTTCTTTTACACACATACCAAGGACATGCTTGTGGCTAAAGTGAGTTGCTAATATTGTTCAAAGGATAGCTGTTACCAACTCATTTCTTTATGATCCATAATGAAATAAACATTTTGTATACTGTTAATTCTGTAAACAGATGCATGTTCAAAAGATCTATGATGGTCTTGTAATCTTAATCTATTTTAGATATTTTAATTTTTTCCCTCTTGGGGAACACATTTAGTATAGTATAGAAAATACTTCATGACATTTTCATACAAGGTTATATAACTTTTCATACATAAACATGAAATTTTTTGTAGAAAATTCTTTAAACCAAACATTTAAATCTAGGACTTCAATTTAACTTGTTCCTTGAATCTATTTTTATTTGGCCCTTAAAAACATATCCAAAAAACCCATTGCTAATATAGCAATAAAAATACTCTGGGTACTGACACTTTTTGGAGTATTTGTATTACAAATTTGCACTGATGTTATTTTCTGTGATGCATTGTACTAAAATCCAAAATGACTTTTGTACCATTTTAAGCCATTTTTTCCCTTTGATGTTGGTACCAGAATTACTATAAATGACTGCTGCTTTTGGGGGTAAACATTTTGTTAGTGAAGATAAAAACAGAACATTAAATTATGGATAAAATTTTCAGAATAGGTGCCACAGGTAAATGTCACTAGGTTATATTTTGTGTAGTAAAGAAAAAAAATTCTTTGGTCAATGTTATCTTAATTCAGACTTCAATTTTAAGATAATCTTATATGTATTATAGTCAATATGTGATTTTTCAGATTAAAATAAAATAATATTAGGACAAAGGAAGTACCTAGAGCCTGGAGGTATATTTGACTGTGCAAAGTTATCTATAAGACTAATGAGAATTAAAGTAGGAAAGTAGCTTTTTTAATAATCAAATGCTGAAATTAAGATGCAAATTTCATTCCTGACTGGCATTTGGGAGTACAACACTTTACAAAAAGAAGGAAAGGGGACAACACCTTTGACTTTAAAAAATTTTTGATTTTGAAAATTAGCTTACAACCTCATTTAAAAAAGTCTATAATATTTTAGAAAGCTTCTGTCATTTTGTGAATTGATCTAATTCTTTCACATTTGGAAGGTTAGTTTTCTGAACTTTTCAAGAGCATAGCAGACTGCAAACAGTGTGAACTCTGAGATTACCAGTCAACTATCTTAGTATTAGCTATTTGTCTTCAGATACAAGTGATGGAATAACAACTCAAATCACCTGAAGAAAAACTAAAGTTTTGTGTTTTTTTTTCTTAGTAGCATGAAAGAATGCTGGAGCAGCCCACAAAACCAAAAAGAAGGGAAAAAATAACTTCAGATACTGGCAATGTGATTATGGGATTGAATGCTACCAGGACTTTCTCTCTTTAACTTTTTACTGGATTCCATTTTGTAGCTACAGCTCCTCCATATTATGAAAAAGGGCAACTAACAATAATCCTATCATCTTACACTTAAAATCCAAGGGAATTGAAATTCTTCCATATTCAATTACAAAATTATGGGAAGGACTCAAATTGACTTGCCTGGGTTACATGTGTGTCCTTGCAGTGGATGCAAGTAATTCAAAGACAGTGTATTCAAGGAATACATAGAAGACATGGTATTTCTCAGATATGTGCAGCATTCTTACAAGAAAAAGGAAAGGTTAATGTGAGGACAAAGGTGCCTGAAGACAAGCACATACACTCAGTAGTTAACAGGATTTAATTCACTCCTGACGCTCTCATGTAAAGGTAAGTGTTTCCAGTGGGGGATGGCCATGTCAGATGCAGAGCAAATAGCATCATCTGACCCCAAGATAAAGAGTAGTGAACTGGAAAGGGGATCGTGTAGCAACAGTTTCTGACATTTTTTGTTCTTTGCAGAATTGGCAGCAGTGGTGAAAATTTCCACCTCTTAGTGAGGCAGAGATTTGTCAGTGGGTAGAATCAGTAGAAATACACATGGGTAGATTTTGTGCCATCCCAATGATAGAATAATACATGTGTGTACCAGGAATGAATGTTTGAGCCCATGAGGATGTGTGTTTTGTGTTGGAATCCTGTATTCATTCAACCGTGTCTTTGGCATTTTGTGCTCTCCTTGAGTGGGAAAGTATATCTTAAAAAACATAGATCCTGCCATCTCCCTAAAAGGGAAGACTTTATTTTCAATTAAATTCTTCATATGCAAAGTAACACACCTAGGCACATAATATTGTAGGAGCAGCAAAAATGGAGAAGTTTTTATCCTATAAGAACTCATAGACTCACGTAGCAGTCCTACAACTCCCGCCTCCAAACCCCAAACACATACAAAAAAACTACTGCATAGAGTGGCAGACTGTTTGAAATGTCAATCAGGCCAAACATTGTGGCTCATCTCTGTAGTCTCTGGGCTTTGGGAGGCCAAAACAGGGGGATTGTTTGAGCTCAGGAGTTAGAGACCAGCCTGGGCCACATAGCGAGATCTCCTGTTTCTACAAAAAATAATGGAAAAAAAAAAAAAAAAAACTTAGCCAAGCATGGTAGTCTTAGCTGAAGTGGAAGGCTGAATGTTGAAGTGGGAGGATTACTTGAGCCTGGGAAGTCCAGGCTGCACTGAGCTATGATCATGCCACTGTACTTCAGTCTGGGTGACAAAACAAGACCCACACACACAGGCGTGCGCACATACACACACACACACACACGTGTATTTGTAGGGCCTATCTAGGAGAGATTTTGAAAGGAAAAGGGGATGATTTGAGAAATACTCAATATATTGTTGCATTTCTGAATCCTTTCCCTTCTTTAGCCTGTCTGGTGAACTTCTAATTAGCAGAAGTTAGGAATGAAATTGGAGAGAAAATGTGTAATGAGAAGAGATTTTAAAGTCAGAGAAAAGCTGAGTAAAGAGCTGAGTGAGAAACTGAAGTTTTATAGGCCAAAAGGAATTTGGAAATGTTTGATAAAAGTGAAAGTAGCAGAAGCAACTATCAAAATATGAAGTAGGTGTCAGGAATCTGCAGTTGAAGATCGACAGAATGTAAGGGTAGAATGTGGACTGGAGTGGTTCCAGATGAATGAATGAATGCACAGAAGCTGCCTGCTGGTGCTGCCTTTGATAGGGCTGAGTGCCAGGCTCAGCTGTGGGGTCGAGGGTCATGTTCTAAGGGACGGAGATGGCGTAATCTAGTCATAAAATGCATGTCCCCAGAAAATAAATCCTACCGTTCTTTAACACAGATATGAGAAATAGGCTTTATATTTATTACCTTGATTTATCACACAATATCTAATCACTCTAATTTAAAAGGTAAAAGTCACTATAAGCTTTTAAAGCAGAACTTAATAAATGAGATTGATAATGTACCAAAGCAGATTCACTTAATTTGAGTAAACATATAATTTGAGTAAACATATCTAATCCTTTCAGCAGCAGATTCAGTGTTTAATGAGAATGAGGGATATGAAACGTGTGTAAACATTGAGGAGTTAGGTGGGAGAGTGGGTTGAGGTTCAGTATCTGAGGATAGTAAAAATGAAATCTATTATTACGACTGAAGTTTGTAATGAAGGATTAGGGCCAACTGTGTAACAAACACTATTTATAGGACTTAGTAGAGGGAAAAAAACGTTTCAATTAAGCAAAAAAAATTGCTAGTGAACCATTGTTGACGTATAAGATCACACTTTTATGAACTAGAACAAATATATAAATTTCATGCTTTTCACTGATGCAGTCTATCTATAACCAAAGAAAATCATAACCCAATATCTTCCTTATGTCAGTGTATCTTGTATAAGTATTGGTTTCTTTTAAGTACTGTCTTAGTCTATTTGAGCTGCTATAATCAAACACCAGAAACTTGGGTAGATTCTAAATAACAGAAATTTATTCTTCTCGGTTCCGCATGCTGGAAAATGTCAGAGCAAGGTACTGGCAGATTCAGTGGTTAGTAAGGACCCATTTTATCATAGATGATGCCTTCTCCTTGTGTCCTCATATGGTAGACTAGAATAACCTCCCTTGGGCATGTTTTATAAGGTCACTAACCCTGTTCAGATTTTCTGACTTAATCACTGCCACAAAGGTCCCACTTCCTCATACCATCACCTTGGGGGTTAGAATTTCAACATGTTTATTTTTGAAGACAAATACTCAGACCATAGCAAATAGTCTGCATTAATTGTGTAACTAATGAAGAAGAACTGTGTGTTTAATCCAGTTTTTTTGTGTGTGTGTGAGTGTTTGTTTTGTTTTTTTGCCCTTGATTAATGGAATTTTTGGTTTACATTTAATTCCTATGTACAGGTATCAAAGTGCAAAAAATTTACCGAGTTTGAAGATCGTACTATTTTCAATTTATCCTGTTTTCTATGATATATTACACTGTGGAATAGCTTAACAGTGTTTCATGTAATTGAAGGCAGAAAAAAATATTACAAACTGATTAAATATGATATATGCTTTGAAAAGAAACCCTTAAGTAACTCAATGATTCCCGAGGTATTGTTATGCACATTTTTTTGCTGAGCCATTTGGAACATCTCTGAGGCCACAAATCATTTTATTTTCCAACAATAAACTATGGATGGGTGTTTCTGCACTGGCCTAAGATGCACCTAGTTGGACCATGTGTTGGCTATCAAGAGCCACTGTGGTTTCCTTATATTTATCCCACCTATGAGAAAATTTCCTGGAGGTGTAAAGAGATATCAGAAGAAGAGAGATGGGGAGAATAGCAGTTGGCACAGGGACTTAGGGAAAACTTGTAGATCCCCAACATTTAGTGCATTTATCATGTCAGAAGTATAGGTGAGAGTTCCTCAGTTCCATCAGTCGTGGTCCTCCTGACCCCTTTCTTTTCTTCTTAACTCTCATTTCTTATTCCACTCTATAAGTCACAAATACACACACAAATACAACATAAATATAAAACACATGTATATGCTAAAAAATGTGTGTGTATTTGTGTGTGTGCACACAAATACAATATAAATATAAAACATATGTATATACAAAAAAAGTGTGTGTATTTGTGTATGTGCGCTCAAGAGAGAGACCATTTAAACTAGCCTCTTCCTAAAATGACAATCAGATTAAATAAATGGCATTCTTCATTTCCTCTACAAAATATACTAATTAATTGATGCCTACAACACTGACGACTGATGGCTTATAGGCTACTCTCCAGCATAACTAGGCAATTCTATCACAATAGCTGAGTTATTTGCTTACTGAGCTTACTTGTGTTTTTTCTCCCATTTTTCTCTTGTGTCTGTCTGTAGGACTTGTAATGAAATGAAACATTTAATTAAATATATTAATCAAGCTATACTGATATATTTACAATACCATCATATTCATAATCACATGTAATAGAGTTGCTGATTCCTAGAAAACCATGTGGGATGTCCTGAGGAAAACTTTATAAAAGGAAATTGTTTTAAAATAAATTGCTATTAAATTAGAAAAGAAGCAATGAA
This sequence comes from Trachypithecus francoisi, assembly GCF_009764315.1. Classification (NCBI taxonomy): domain Eukaryota; kingdom Metazoa; phylum Chordata; class Mammalia; order Primates; family Cercopithecidae; genus Trachypithecus; species Trachypithecus francoisi. Next base: position 171,222,804 of record NW_022681465.1, on the reverse strand, counting down.
AAAGTATGGAGAACTTGTGGAAAATCTTTGATTATATTCTTATACTTCTTCATATTTGATTTTAAATGTATGCTTTGCCATATAGAAATTAAAAATTAAAAATGTATACATTAAGAGTGTTTTATACAAGGAAGATGAGACATGAAATGAGAATGTATTTATTGGAAGGAAAAGCTTTTTTTGATCTCAAATATTAATAACACAGTTAAGGATGTTTTCTGAAAATAAAATGTTTAAAAGATAAATTATTTTCTTAACTCCTTATTCAATACTCTTATGATTAACTGACAAACCATCTGTATCTATTAAGTTTTTAAAGTCCTTGCATATTTCAGAATATTTTTCAGTTATAAAACATAAGTTTCAAAATAAACAGAAAATTTTGAAGTAATCTTCTCCCATCATTTCAAAAAAGAGAATTTTAAAACATGTCAGATTTTGTCAAACTTTGAAGATTTAAAAATTATATTAATACATTTATACTTGTCTATCATTGTAATCTGCAAAATACTCTAGATGTTTTCAAACTCCTTACTTCAGTCTATCTGATGCTGCATAATCTGAGTTCTGTTTGTCATTCCAACTTCACTTAGAACTATTCTCTCAGCCCTTCTACCTCAACTGCTATCCGCTGAATGTTTGTGTCCACCCAAAATTCATGTGTTTTAACCTAACCGCCAGTGTGATGGTATTTGAAAGTGGATTCTTTGAGAGGTGATTAGATCATGTTGGGGGAGCCCTCATGAATGGGACCAGTGCCCTTATAAAAAGAAGCCCCAGAGAGCTACCTTGTCTTTTTCGCGTTGGGAGAAAACAGTGATAAGGCGGATATCTATGAAAGAGAAAGTGGGCACTCATCAGACACTGATTTTTCCAGAGCCTTGATCTTGAACTTCCCAGCCTCCAGCAATGTGAGAAGAATATTCTGTTGTGTATAAATCACCTAGTATATGGTTTTTTGTCATAGCCACCCCAAGAAAAACATCAATTAATAAATAATTTTAAGTGATAAAAAATTTATTACTATGGACTTATGACTGTTTATTAATGATTTATCATATTTCTTATACTTATTTATTACTGTGGGCTTTTTATTACTATGTTTATTAAAAAAGATTAAGGGAAAGAATAGAGAGTAGAAGTACATAACGGTCACATCTGTCACAAAAACAGTCACTGCAGTAGAAATGGAATGGATGGTAGACATGTTTGCTGGCCTCCTTCCACGAAGGTGGGATGGCTGCCTTTCATGTTCCAGAAATGTATCAATGAGTTCATTATCTATCTAGTATTTTCTTAACCCATTACTGTAAACCTCAGAGAAAGTGACCTCCTTTCTAGATTCTGGCAAAAGGTCATTTGTTTATATTATCTTTCAGTGTTACTGTTTTTAAATTCCCTAGTTTAAAACAAATATTTATTTATTTTGAGGGACTTTTTGGTGTTCAGAATCACAGGTAGTCAGGAGAAATTGACCGTTACAGTCTTTTAGTTGGATGCCCACCTTTCACCAAAAGATCATCAGGTATTTTGGAGTTGTTTTTATTAACCTATTAAATTACATAATGTATAACACTTGCATTATTTAGTTCTCTTAGCATAGTATAGAGTATATGACAATTTTTGCAGTCTAAACATTATGTAATACTCATAAAATCAAAAGTTACTTTCACAAATCTGGGAAAATACTCAGTATCAACTATGTATATTAACAATATTCTGATGTATACCCTATTTTATATATAAAGGGCAAAAGTCAATTAACCTTTTTGACAGTTAAAGGTATATCATGTCATCAATATATAAATGTGTGCTTAAGTTATAAATTAATATGATTATGGCTTAAGACATATTATAGCATGGTATGTTTGCTTTGAGGAAATAAAAGTTTTTAACTGTCATATTTAGTGAAGGTCGATGCTATCAACTTAATAATGTTAACATTAATTAGCAGTAATTTTAAAATTATATCTTTTCAATTTTCTGGAAGCTGGTAAATGAACTAGACTGAGTACCAATCTGCCTCAGCAGAGAAAGATCATCAGTGGGTCATCGCTTACATAAGAGAAATTAGTTAGGTTATCTTTCTCTGAGTTATAAGTTGCTCCATGATTTTGAGGAAAACTCAGAGCTGTCTAAGCCAAAGTAAAATAATTGCAGTGATATTTTATGGCAATCTTGAGATTAATTATTGAAGATCTTTAAAAGGTGACATGCTTTTACCAATTATTTTGAGTGCACTGAAGAATACATGCATAATTATAGAAAACTGCTACATTCCTACTTAAGAACCTTAAAGGACAAATCAATACCTGAGACCTAGAATGTTACTCTCACTTTGCTATGTACACATTTTCTGTGTGCACTATTTTATATCAGATTCTATTTTTCACTCTCACTGGTAGGAATACTCTTCAGCGTATTAGCAATGGTATGGCATTGGTTGCATAGTTTTTCACTTCAGCAAGAGAAGGTAAAGATAGGCCTTGAAGCACAAAATATATAGCCCTCTGAAAAACATTTGTATTTGGTGAGTATCTTCCATGTATAACGGCAATTTCATGTAAAAATAATATGTACTTGCATGTTCAGAACAAAAGTTATACATTATCAAAAACAAGTGATCTACTTTATATTATTCTCTAGAATGTTATTCTATAAATTTTGTTGGTAAACACTGAAAGTGTTGGATACTTAGAAAATAACTTACTGATTTTACAAATTGTGATCTAATGAGGCTTCAAACTAAAGTTCTAGCTATCTTACCTTCATGATCTCAGTAGTCTTGAAAAACAACCATATGACATTAGCCAAAGGAAAAAATAAGGAGAGAGAAACAATCACTTTGAGATACAATTAATGTTCTATTCCTTTCACGCTCTTGATAGAAATGCCTGGGGGAAGGGGAAGGGAATGAGAAAACGTTCCAGAGGTTTTTCCTAGCCATGTATTCTATTACTTCTGTCCAATAAAGGAGGTTCCTCTTCTGAAATTCACTGAAGGCAATATGTTACTGTGATGATGTGTTTCAAGGTGTTCCTATGCTCCTTTGTACCTTCTCACAGGAAGAATACACTTAAATGATTTAATATTTTCAAAATGATAAATATTCCAAAATGTATCACTATGACATGAGTGCTTTCAGGAACCAAGATATTAAAAAGTACTTTATTTTGCTAGCTAACTTGAGAATACTTCACCATCAATAATTGTTGAAACTAAGAACATCTTAAAGAGAAACATTTAAAACATCTGATTAGAAGACAAAGCCCTAAAACGTCCTTAAACGTTCCATGTGCACTTGAAAAGAATGTATATTCTGATGTTGGGTCCAGAATTCTATAAATGTCAAAGAGGTCTAATTGGTTAATGCTGGTTCTTATTACCCTCCCACCCTCTGTGCTATTTTTTCACACAATTCATTTCTATATTCCCTATAAAACCACTACCGTATTGTCATCATGTTTATTTTTTAAAATCAGGAATGTTGTAAGAGTTTTTTATTAAGTCCTTTGTATTTGTCAGCATATTTATTCATTATTGCATTCATTTCTTCCCATAGAATTTGATTTCCAACTAGTGTTATCCTTCTTCAAAATAATAAAAAATCTTTTAGCATTTCTCGTAGTGAAAGTATTTTACAGTTTCAAATGATTTCTTTAATATGCTTATTTGAAATGTCTTCATTTTTTAGAACAATTGATGCTAGTATAGAATTCTTCATTAACAGATACATTTAAAATTTTTTCTCTCAGTACTTTTGATTCTATCATTTTCATGCCTTAGCTATAATTTTTAAAGATTGTTTCACTGAATCTAATGTACTTCTAAAAAACTGAATCTAATATATATTTTTTCTTTTTCTCGCTGCTCGCAAGGTTTTTACTTTATTTCTCAGCAATTTTATTATACTGCACTTGGTATGCTTTTCTTTGAATTATTGTGCTTGAAGATTTGTGAGCTGCATGGATATATGGGTTGATACCATTCATTAATTTAGTATCGCTTTAAGTATTTATTTATTCTGTCTCACTTTTTGGCACTTCACTAACCCATGTTAGAATGTTTGGTACTATCTTGCAGATCTTGGACACTTTTTTTTCAGCACTCTTTTCATTATACTTCAGCTTGAATTATTTCTATTGGCATGTCCTAAAGTTTACTTATTGTTTCTTCTATGTCTAATGTATTTATATCTCCACAAGAAAAATACATTGGTAATAATCATAATTTCACACATATAGCATTTCCTTTTGATTTTTAAAAATTATTTCTGTCTCTCTCCCTAAATCTCCCAATCAATCACATATATTGTCCAACCTTTCCACCAGCTAATTTAGTGATCTGATCTACTAGTTCTAAATATAGGCCATCATTTCACACATATGCATTTCCTTTTGATTTTTAAAAATTATTTCTGTCTCTCTGCCTAAATCTCCCAGTCAATCACATATATTGTCCAACCTTTCCACCAGCTAATTTAGTGATCTGATCTATTAGTTCTAAATATAGGCCATCATTTCACACATATAGCATTTCCTTTTGATTTTTAAAAATTATTTCTGTCTCTCTCCCTAAATCTCCCAGTCAATCACATATATTGTCCAACCTTTCCACCAGCTAATTTAGTGATCTGATCTATTAGTTCTAAATATAGGCCATCATTTCACACATATAGCATTTCCTTTTGATTTTTAAAAATTATTTCTGTCTCTCTCCCTAAATCTCCCAATCAATCACATATATTGTCCAACCTTTCCACCAGCTAATTTAGTGATCTGATCTACTAGTTCTAAATATAGGCCATCTCTGAGTCTGATTGTGTTGACTATTGACTTTCTTCATAGTGGACCACATATTCTTGCTTTTTCAAATGTTTTGTACTTTTTTATTGCATATTAAGCATTGTGTGTGGAAGAAAGTACGGATGAGGTAAATCATACTTATGCACCCCAAAGAGCATGACTATTCCTCTTTTAGCCCATTAGAGTTTGGATTTGAGTCAATCTATTCAATAATTTAGCTAGGTCTTGGTTTTGTTGTTCCTTTAGTTTCATTCAGTTTACACACAATCCACATTTTATTTTGAGGGCAGAAATACAATCTTCCTTTCATTAAGGTTTGAGATCTGAAGCTGAAAGATTTGTCTCAGTTCCTCTGCTCCAGCTTCATGCTTTAACATGCCCACAGGTACCTGCACCTGAGATGTATCACTTCCAGTTTCCCTGCCCTTTCTCCAGTGGTAGATGATGTTTTGATCCACCCTAAAGTGACATCCCAATGCCTACACCATTGATAATCTGGAAATTCACCAGATAGCTGCAGTTAATGACACAACAGACTCCAATAATAAAAAAATAAAAATTTATTAGGATTCATACTGACAGGGACTAGCAGAGGAGACGGGGCTTCACCTGCCAGAGGTTGATGGTGACAAGATAATCAGGGAAAAGGCAGGGTTACAGGAGTAAAAATATTTATGCATTAAGTAGGAAAGGATTACATTTCATATTAGTTGAAAATAAATTGGCTGGATTTGAACCCTAACTGTTCAAGTAGGTGCTATGAAAAAGAAACCTTCTTTTTTAAAAATTGATCACAACGTGCCATGAGGGCTGCTATTGACATAATATGCATGGGGTTATTAAGTTAAAGATAGGGGAAATTGGGAAGAGGCAAGTGAAATACCTTGGTGGAGCATTTCTGGCTCATGAGGGACTTGGGTCAAACAGCTTCCCCTAAACATAAAAAACTGGTAGACTATTCTAATTGTATATAGCCAATGCCTTATATTTATTGTAAGACATGGAGTGTGGAGCACTTCAGTGTTCTTGCTCTGCCCTCAAATGACACAGAAGATGTTGCTTGCCTGAATCACAGAGGAGCTTCCTTTCACTTGTCCTTCCATATTCTAAATTTGTAAAAATTCACTTGTTTTTCTTATACCACCTTCAGAGTATATAATGCCTGGTACACCTGGCCACAGAGGACATCTTAGTTCTCTTCCTGCTCCTACAATTTTTGAGCTTCAGTAAATACAGGAAAAAGAGTTGGAAAGTGCATGCAAACTCTCCTTTTATGGGGAACCCAGAGATTTTAAACTGTCAAGGGAGCTAATATTCAACATTTCCAAATTCATTGAAACTTCGTCTCTTGTCATATTTTCTACATCTGTGGTGGTCCTCCACTTCTTTCCCTCCTCTGCCAAAGAAGAAAGCAACTGTGTGTTCATCACAGCTGTACAGATAGTACCTACTAGATTTCAGTTTATTAGGTTACTTTGCAACCCAGTTCCTGATGGGCTTAAAATAAGCATAATACTGAGATAATTCAGCTTGTTCTCGTTGTTAGATAAGGAGGTTTTTAAAAATTTCTCTATTGAGACTTTTTGATTATGGGCATAACTTTTTTCTCTGTAAGTCATTTAATTTGGTTAAAAACTGTGAATTTTTAATAATTCATTGGAACAATATTGTATTCTGTCTTTTTTCTTCCCGTGTCTTCTTTAGCACATTTCCTGAACTTTTTGCAATCTGTTTCCTCCCTAGTGTATCACTCTTGATGTCTATGCTTAATTTCTTAAATGCTTAGTTTTACTGTTTGCTTGGCTTCTCAGAAGTTGCTCCTGTGTCTGTCGGATCTTTCTTGTACCTAGGTATAGCTTCCTAGCAAGGCTTCAGAGAAGAGTTATTTAGCCCTTCATAGGCTCTCTCCTTACCTGGAAACACCATTACATTTCTGAATGGTGTGTCCGTTGCCCTAACTGGGATGGCAGAGCAGCATGATTTTACCATTCTTTTCCTAATGAGTTTGCTCTTTATACTGGCAATGCTATTTTGTGCTTTGCCCTCCATTCCACATTCTACATCCTTTGGCAGTAGGGTTGCTGTTTATCCTCGTAGGATGTGTGAGTGGTGGAAGCATATCCAACAGAAAAAACTTTGCCTATTCACTTCTAACACTGTAGATTATTTCGGCTTGTTTTTAATCTGTATATATTTATAAATGCGTATAATTATTTTGTGTCTGAATTCATTTATATTGTTGCATGTTATTTGTTTTTGCTGTATAATAATCTACAGGAAAATATTATTTATCCATTCTCTTAATAATGTATTACTGAGATTGCTATTGTATATACGTTTGGGCGAGTTTTCATTGAACATTCCTTTCAGTGCGTGTAGTTCTGATGAGTTTATTTGAAAAAAGAATTGCTAGGTTATAGCTTTAGTAGATGCTACCAGTTTTCTACAATAGTTGCAACACTGTGCCCTCTCTCCAGCAATGTATGAGAGGTTTACTTGTTCCACATTCTCTCCAACATTCTATTGCCTACCTTTTTCATATAGTCATGTTGGTATGTTGGTAGAGATATCTTATCATGGTTTAATTTACATGTTTCTGATGGCAAAAAAGCCTGGGCATTTTCTTTAGCCATTTGGATTTCTCTTTTTGAAATACTTTTTCAAGTCTATTGCCTATTTCCTACTGGAGTGTGACCTTTCTTTCTTTCTCTTTCTTCCTTTCTCCTTTCCTTCCTTCCTTCCTTCCTTCCTTCCTTCTTTCCTTCCTTCCTTCGGATTGACTTGAAAGTCTTTACAAATAGTGTTAGTTCCTTGTGATTGTCATAGATCTGATTTCTTAGGAACTAGACTCTGGGGTAAAAATATGCTGGCAGGAAGTTTATGGTGGAGTGACCTCAGAACTACAACCCTTGGAGGAATAAAGGAAGCAAGATTGAGAAAAGGCAGAGGGTGTGTTTATAATAAAGTCACAGCAAAGGCCTCAACTAATTTCTCAGGCTCTCTGAAGCTTGAATGGTTCTACAGAATATTGCCAAATTTGGACATGAGATTCAAGACTTTATGCCACTGTACCAAGTCATTAGATGCATGGTATTCATGGGAGAGGCTGGACCTGAAACAAGATGGCTATCTTTAGCCGAGAACAATTTCTGTTATAGAAGAGCCTAAGCTAGTCTCAACTATTACTTCCAGTAACCACTATGTTTATATATTTATATATTTATATATATATACACACACACACACACACACACACACACACACATTGCAAATATTTACTGTCATTTTACGGCTTACTTTACCATCTCTTCTTGGTGTCTTTTGATAAATAAAGTCCTTAATTTTAATGCAGTAGATGTTATTAATCTTTTCATTTATGGTAGTATTGTTTTAGGGGTTGTGCTATAAAACCTTAGATAGTATAACACTGAAGGAATTTTTTCTGTTTTATTTCAGAAGGTTTACCTATCACCATTCTATTTATATCTACAATCCATCTTGAATTGGTATATATGGTGTGAGGTACAGGTCAAGATTTATTTTTGTCTACCACTCTCCAATTGATCCAGAATGACTACTTATTGAAAAAAAGTACATTATTTTACACTGTTCTACTTAGGTCATGAATAAAATATTTGTAGGCATTTTTTTAAACTTCCTATTTTGGTCTATTGACCTATTTGTCTATTTTCTTGCCTATACCATAGTAATATAAAATGTAGCATTATAAAATATCTGGATATCTGGAGGTTCTAAAAGCACACGATGATCTAATTTAATATGTAAATTTTGTTTAGATTCTGCTTCCAAATAATGAAACCATAAAAGATGATTGGGAACAATTGTGGAGATTTGAATATGGGCAATGCATTAGATGACTTTAGAAAAATAGGGTTATTACATGTGATAAATAAATGTTATGCAATATACGGCTCTTATTTTTACTTTATAAATGCTGAAATGCTTTAGGGGTAAAGTGTCACAAGATCTAAAATGTATTTTCAAAATTTTTAGCAAAAAGAAAATATATCCAGATGAATAGATAAAGACTAAACAGAGCACAATGCTACCGATAACCAAATTAAGATAGTGGACATACGTGTTCGTTTTTAAATTTACAGTATTTTTGTTTCCAAAATTTTCTAATAACTTGAAAAATTCAGCTGAAAAAAATCAGGGATTTTCTAGAAATTTTAGGTGACATTAATAATGTTATAAATAGTAATAATGAAACGAAAGGTACCCTCTTGATAATATTTACTTTTAAATTGACAAACTATATACTAATTGGTCACAATGTTTAAACAAAAATATTATAAGCAAAATCATTCAGATTTAAATTCAATGTACATAATGTTTTTACCAAATCGGGGGACTAAAAATTACTTGGAAAAAAACAAATTCTGACGACTCTGAAAACTATATCATTGACACAAAGGAAATTGCAGTATCTCTAGGCAATTATTGCCAAATTCTTCACAGTAGAATATTAGAATGACTTAAGCAGACTAAAACATTTTTACTGTAAATATTCTATTTAGCTTATCTATCATTCAAATCCTAATTTAAAAGTCACTCATAATTGTTATCAAATATAAGGAAGTCATATTTAATATAAAATTTACATGCCAAAAGTTTGTTTTAAGGCATAATGTGTTAAGGAAAACATATTTAATTTAATAAATTGCAAAGCACCACAAACTACTGCAACTCTTCAAAAAACTAAAATTGATATTAAAGAATATTGCAATGAATATTGTCTTAAGACATTAACATTTTTTAAATATAGTTTAATTTTAATTTTTATTTTTTGTGGCTACATAGTAGATGCACGTATTTATGAAGTACATGATATATTTTGATATAGCGACGTAATACATAATAATCACATGGAGGATGGAGTATTAAGCTCCTCAATCATTTATCCTTTGTGTTACAAAACATTCAATTATACTCTTTTAGTTATTTTGAAATGTACAATTACATTATTTTGACCATAATCATCCTGTTGTGCTCTCACATAGTAGATCTTATTCATTCTTTAACTATTTTTATACCCATTAACCATCCCCAAATCTCCCATACCCATCACTATCCTTCCCAGAATCTGGTCACCATCCTTCCCCTCTCTATCTCCATGTGTTCAATTGTTTTGATTTTTAGATTCTGCAAACAAGTGAGAACATGTGATGTTTGTCTTTCTGTGTGTGGCTTATTCCACTTAACATAATAACCTCTAGTTTCTTCAATGTTGTTGCAAATGACAAGATCTCATTTTTTTTATGACTGAATAATACTTCATTGTGTATAAATACCACATTTTCCTTATACATTCATCTGTTGATGGACACTTAGGTTGCTTCCAAGTCTTGGCTATTGTGAACAGAGATGCAACAAACATGGGAGTGCAGATATCTCTTCAATATACTGATTTCCTTTATTTTGAATATGATATAATTCCCAATAAAGTACTATAATATACTTACAGCATGCACAGATGGATATATTTGGAAGTGCTTTTTTTGGCATATGAGATGCATTTAATTTTCCAAAATTGATTACAACTAGAAAATACAGCTCCGCAAAACCAAAGGTTAATAGCCATTTGAAGAACATGATGTTATAATAAATACTGCCCAATATGATTACCATTTCCGTAGAAAATAAGACATCATAAAATGTAAGCACCAAAATATGAATAATTTAATTTCTGGAAAAGTGAGTTGTAATTATTTTCATTTTATTATATAGGAGTAACTATGAGTCGCTAATTATTATGATTAAATTTTGAATTTTACATACTTTTATGTTTAATTTTATTAAGCATAATTATGTTCAACTTGAACATATTTGAAAACAATTATGTTAAATTTGACTTTTTATAAATTTACAGAATTATTTTGCTGGATTAACTGTTATTTCTGAGAAATCCTATATCATCTTTAACATATTAACTCAGGAAAAGTCGACTTTCTTCCACTCATAATAAAGCTGGGAGCTGGTGCTTGTGGCCTCAGTGACACTGTGGATGGAGCTCCACTGCTTGGGCTCTGAGTGGTAAATGGAATTCTGTGACACATGACTTCATCATAATCCTGTGCAACAGTGCAACAATGTCAGCTAGTGCATAGATGCTCTCCACTGGATAACTAAGGAATAAACAGAAGCCCTTTTAGTATTAGTAAAGTAAACAGAAATCTCAACAGATCTATTAATATTTTGTGAGGCATGAATAACAGCCTGCTTTTTTATGTTTTAGATCAAGTCCATACAAGCTAGGACAGTTTTTGTGGCCAATTTTGGACTGTTTCTGCCCTCCAATTTCCAATGATGTGGTCAAGGAAGGTACACCTATGTGAATAAAGCTTTACAAACTGATTTTGCAACATCTCTGGAAAGTGCATGTCCCTCTTACAGTCGATAAGGATCTTAAACAAGTATAGTATTTTGGGTAAAGAAGTATAGTATTTTTTTTCCTGATAGTCATTGTGTCATATATTCAAGTAAGCTTTTACACAACTTGAGATGCAAATGTTCTCTGCTCATATCCTTGCTTGGCCAATTTTCTTTAAAAAAGTCTTGCTAACTCTGCTTACCCTTCCTTATAACAGAAAATATTTTTGTTTGATTTTTATGTGCTGCAGATCTTGAGATTAAATTAGAATTAGAATATCTTCATTTGAATAAAATGAATGCAAGTTTAACAAATAAGTCTCAAAATTAATAAAAAAAAAAGAATGACTCCCCACGTCAACTATGAGACAGGAAAACTATGGTAGTTTTCATTATAATATTGGAAAAATTCGTAGTAAAACAATCATGCAGAAACTTCCTCAAGGTTTTCTTGTTGTCCTTGTGTATCCTATCCCTGATTACAGGAACATGCTCCCAGAGTAAGAACATTTCTTCTACCAAGCAGCCTTTGTTGAGAGGTGACAAAAGTGTTCTGGGTGTCTTAGATATCCTGCCAATTTTAAAGGATTTTCTGTAACTTTGAGGGCTAACCTCCAACATGGTAACATTAAACATTGACTGATTACATGATTTTACTACTGATACGGAGAGGAGGCAGGTAAATACTGGGTAGAAGAGGGCAGGATCATGGCAACGACTCAACCCTCAAGCCTGGACCCACAGCCCTACATTAGAACTTCACATCTCTGTTATCCTGCCTGAGTATTGCCTTTTGGCCCACCATGCCCCCTCTCCTGTGGCCATAAGAACCCCAGGCCAGACTCAACACACACACACACGGAAGAGAATTGTCTGAACATCGAGAGGAGAAGCAACCCGACATCAGGGAGTATAGTTGGAGAGGAGTTGGGCCTGAGATGGTAGAAGAGGAGTTTGGCTGAGCTGGCCTAACTCCAGGGGAAGACCCACTTCTCACTCCATTCTCTTCCCAGCTCCCCATCCTGCTGAGAGCCACTTCCACCACTCAAAATTGCTACCAATCCGTGTGACTTCATTTCTTCTGAGTACTGGACAGTGACCTGGGTGCGGGTACAAGAGGCCATCACACTAACTCTCCACTGAGCTGTTTAACACTTAGTGATCCATGGATGGCAAAGCTAAAAGAGCATACTGTAACATATGCCCTTTGGGGCTCCAGAGGTTGCAGACAACCCCTAGATGCTGCCGCGTGCCTGTTTGGGTACATTCCTGCCAGCACCCAAAGGCATTCACCCTGGCTCCTGCACCATCTCACCTGTGTGCTCTCCTTCCTGCAGGGGGTTTGAGCACCGTGGGCTGAGTAAGCAAGACACCCATTCATGATTTCTGCAAAGGAGTCAAGGGAACTATCCTGTCTCATTATGAGAAAAAAAATGAGTGAGAATGAGATATGGCTGTAGCTTTTAGTAGATTTTGGTCAAAGAAACCACAATTTAAAAATTCATAGCATATGGTAACATAAGGACAATGTTTATAATTATTTACAGTCATTAATTATCTAAAGTCATAATGAAAACTAGAACAAACATGAACAGATATTGAAAAGTAAGAGTACATGCTTGAGAGTATCAAATAAAAACAAACCCAGGCTTAAAGAGAGACTATTCAAAAGATGATTGTAATGGAGAAAACAATTTAATCTCAAGATCTGCAGCACATGAAAATCAAACAAAAATATTTTCTGTTATAAGGAAGGGTAAGCAGAGTTAGCAGGAATTTTTTAAAGAAAATTGGCCAAGCAAGGATATGAGCAGAGAGCATGATCAAGAGGGTTTGACAGGAAATGCTTCTTGCTGAAGTTAGCTAATTTGGGGATGAGCTATTAAGAAAGCATGCTCTGCATTTGAGTACTCACTCATACTTGCAGCAAGTCAAAATTTAGAGGTCTGTGGAGAAGAGAGAAGTCTAACTGAAGATTGATCAAGGCAAGGCAGAGAATAGGAAATGGGCAAATCTGAACACTTGGTCAAGTGAGAACAACAAGTTCTCATACCCATGCACAAAACAAAAATATTTTTGCTACATCATATTGAAACCAGACTCATATTTAAGACCAATTTTCTTTTTCTGAGCTGTACTGCTGTCTTCTCTAATGTACACGTTTCACTTATTAATATATTTTGATATTCACATACACAAACATGTACACATATACAGTATTACCAAGTGATATGTTTAAAAGCATATTAATTAAAGGATGAAATCAGTTTTTAAAATACAATTTTATACCCATTAGGAAATAATATTTCCATTAACTGATTGAGTCTTCTTATTAATTTAATTGTAAAAACTACACTTATACATAGACAAGAATACATAATGGAAAAGCACATGGAATTATATGTTGGCCGTATAGCTTATTCTTCTGCGTATTTGAATTTTAACTTCTTGTGATATTTTGAGATGTACAGATCATTAATTACTTCAGTCTTTCATTATTCCAAAGTCTAAATTATATTAAAGATTTTTAGAAAATATTTCTAACTTAACACTAAGACTAAAGCATCTCAGTTTATATTGGGAATTTTAAAATGTGACACATAAAATTGTTATTTGGATAATGCAAATGGATTAACTTTGAGGTTTAAGTATTTTTATGGGGGTGGGGAAAAAATAAACACATCTGCTTTCTTGGCAAATTTTACCAACATGTAATTCACAGAATTGTGTTCGTATCTTGCTGCCATCTAACCTACCATTAACTCATTTAATCGCATGTGGCATATCACTAGTACACATAGACTTCATCATTTTTCATAAAATTTTTCTTAATAAATATTTAATTTTCTCAAATTGGATTTTATTTTCTAGACTAACAAATTTATATTAGGCCTTGTAGATCTCGGAAGTATACCAAAGTGGTACATTAAATAGAACTAGTTTTGTGTTCTTCAAGCCAACTATTAAATTATTTAAACTTTTTTTTTTTATTTAAGTTCTAGGGTACATATGCATAATGTGCACGTTTGTTACATATGTATACTTATGCCATGTTGGTGTGCTGCACCCATCAACTCGTTAGCACCCATCAAGTCATCATTTATATCAGGTATAACTCCCCAATGCAATCCCTCCCTCCTCCCCGCTCCCCATGATAGGCCCCAGTGTGTGATGTTCCCCTTCCCGAGTCCAAGTGATCTCATTGTTCAGTTCCCACCTATGAGTGAGAACATGCGGTGTTTGGTTTTCTCTTCTTGTGATAGTTTGCTAAGAATGATGGTTTCCAGCTGCATCCATGTCCCTACAAAGGATGTAAACTCATCCTTTTTTATGGCTGCATAGTATTCCATGGTGTATATGTGCCACATTTTCTTAATCCAGTCTGTCACTGATGGACATTTGGGTTGATTCCAAGTCTTTGCTATTGTGAATAGTGCCGCAATAAACATACATGTGCATGTGTCTTTGTAGCAGAATAATTTATAATCCTTTGGGTATATACCCAGTAGTGTGATGGCTGGGTCATATGGTACATTTAGTTCTAGATCCTTGAGGAATTGCCATACTGTTTTCCATAATGGTTGAACTAGTTTACAATCCCACCACTTTATAAGCTTACAGATGACATAAATTAACAGTGATGCTACTGTATAAATTTATAATTACCAAAGCAATGATTATCATTGTGCTTTATTAAAAATAACATAAAGAAAATACTAAGTTATTATAGGAACTTCTGCTATCACAAAGGAGAAGATAAATAGATATAATTAAAAGAACAGTGGAAAATGTATTACTCATGTAGTTCTGTGCTTCCTGATTCTAAAATCCATTTTTTTAAATAGTATTTTCATTTTCCCTAGAATCCTAGAAACTTTGGAGTTCTTTCTCTCTTATAAAATTATGTTACTATTCTCATTCCCTACCATGGGATTCCATAGCAGCTGGCTACCAGTTTTCCATGAGCAGAGCTTTACCTCTTCTAATACACATGGCACTCTGATGCCAGACTAATCCTCCTAAAACACTACTTCCACTGTACTAATCCTTCTCATAAACCTCCAAAATCCCTTAATGGCCTGACACATTGAGTTCATGTTCTTATATGCCTTGTCTTATCAAATAACTCAAAAACATGTATTTTACTTTTGCTCTAGCTCCTCTGACAATTTTTCAGACAACTATTGTCTGGATTCATTTTTGAAACAGAAGGAGGGTATAGGGCAAGAAGAATTAAGAGAGAGAGTAGAAAAAGGAAAATTTTTTTAAAAAGAAAAAGAAGAACAAAAGAAATATTAAACCTGGGAATTCATTTGACAAAGTAGTGACATTGGAAGAGGAATGCTATTGCCAGGAGCCTGTGCTTTGGTAGTTCTGAGGCAGAGGGTGCCACTGGGAAGACTGTTATATTCTGAAGCGTTCCATAGGTGGGGAGATGATTAAGGAAGCAGCACAGGAGAAGCAAAGGGTTTGAATGAGAAATTTCTTGATTTAGTCGTGTGATTCTCCTGGATTTTGACGGATTCTATGAAGGATTTTAGTTAGCTTTGGTGAGATCAAATTTGCATTAGATCAGCCTCACTGTTTTTTAGTAAACCAGTAAAACCTAAATTTTCTTTTCTAGTGTGCTTTCAAAGTGACATTATCACAGGGTAAAATCCTAGAGTTCTAGATTTATAATGTTGCTAAAATAATTATTTGAAACTAATTTGAATGTGTGGAAACACCACAGGAAAAAAATCCTGTTGTATGGCAATTAGCACATCAAGGTGCATCTTAGGATTTTTTCCAGGGAATCCCTCAATAATTCTACCTAAATTTCTCCCATCCTAGTATTGTGCACTCAGTTGCATTTTATATGTGAAATGAATTAGGCATTAAACTCTTGAGATTACAGGATATGCCTTGAATTTTAACCATTAGTGCCTACCAGGCATAGTGTTTGGCATTAAGGAAGCATACCCCAAAATAATAAGATGTATCATTCATATATTAAGGGAATATTGACTTCCAACTATGTATTTGATGTTGTCCCAAGAACTAAGGATAAAGAAGCTAATCAATAAACTAATAAACTAAAGTTGTTGGTTTCATAGAGTTTTCATTTCAATGAGTAGGGTGAGTTAATACGTAAAGATAAAATGTGTCTAGTGGCAATGATAAATAGATATAAATAAAAGAACCATGTAAAATGCATCACTCATGTACTTCTGCACTTTCCTATTCTAAAACACATTTCTTAAAATGGCATTTTTATTCTCCGCTCTTACAATGTAGAAATCTTGGAATTTTTTCTCTCATTAAATTCTGAAGAGATAATAAAAAAGAACAAGGATATAAGGAATGATTCAGTAAGTCATTTTTCTTCAGATTAAGGAGCTGATTAAAACGTCTTGAATGAGGTGATCGGCAGATACCTGAGGAAGTATGGGAATAAGTGATAAGAAAATTGAGGACCAGCACTGCAGGCATAGTACATAGTACAAAGGCTCTGGGGTGGGAGCACAAATAGTGTGTCTCTTTGGTTATTTGAGTTATTTTTTGGTTTTATATGAATTTTAGAAGTTTTTTTTCTAATTCTGTGAAAAGTGACAATTGTAGTTAGACAAGACATTGAATTTGTAAATTGCTATGGGCACAGTGGCCATTTTAATAATATTAATTCTTCAAATTCGTGAGCATGAAATTATTGTCCATGTATTTGTGTAATCTCTGATTTCTTTTAGCAATGTTTTGTAGTTCTCCTTGTAGAGAGGCTGAATAGCCAAAATAATCTTAAGCAAAAAGAATAAAGACAGAGGCATTTCCTTACCCAACTTCCCAACTTCAAACTATACTTCAGGGCTACAGAAAACAAAACAGCATGGTACTTACTGTTACAATAAATAGAAACAAAGATCAATGAAACAGAATCCAGAATCCAGAAATAAAGCCACATACCTACAATCATCTGATCTTCGACAAACTTGACAAAAATAATAAACGTGGAAAAAGGCTTCTAATTTAATAAATAGTGCTGGAATAAATGGCTAAACACAGCAGAAGAATGAAACTGGACCCCCACCTATTAAAATATACAAAAATTAACCCAAGATGGATTAACGACTTAATACAAGACTTCAAAATATAAAAGTGCTAGAAGAAAACCTAGGAAATACCATTCTGGACCTTGACCTTGGCAAAGAAAGCATGTATACGTCCTCAAAAGTAATTGCAACTGATACAGTTTGGCTGTGCCCCTACCCAAATCTCATCTTGAACTGTAACTCCCACAATTTCCATGTGTCGTGGGAGGAACCCTGTCGGAGGTGATTGAATCATTGGGGCGGGTCTTTCTTGTGCTGCTGTCATGATAGAGAATAAGTCTCATGAGATCTGATGATTTTAAAAAATGGATTTCCCAGGGAGGTGCCAAGATGACGGAATAGGAAAGCTCCGGTCTGCAGCTCCCAGGGAGACCAACGCAGAAGGCAGGTCAATTTTGCATTTCCAACTGAGATACCCAGGTCATCTCATTGGGACTGGTTAGCCAGTGAGTACAATCCATGGAGAGTGAGCAGAAACAGGGTGGTGTGTCACTTCCCCCAGGAAGAGCAAGGAGCCAGAAGACTTCCCTCCTCAAGCCAAGGGAAGCCATGAAGAGCTGTGCTACCCGGCTGAGTTCTATGCTTTTCCCATGGTTTTTGATCAGGAGATTCCCTCTCGTGCCTACACCACCAGGACTCTGGGTTTCAAGAACAAAGATGGTCGGTTCTTTGGGCAGACAGCAAGGTAGCTGCAGGAGTTGTGTTTATACCCCAGTGGCTCCTGGAACCTGAGTGAGACAAAACTGTTTACTCCCCTGGAAAGGGGGCTGAAGCCAGGGAGCCAAGTGGGTCTCGATCAGTGGGTCCCACTCCCACGGAATCCAGCAAGCTAAGAACCACTGGCTTGAAATTCTCACTGCCAGCACAGCAGTCTGAAGTCGACCTGGGACGATTGAGCTTGGTTGGGGGAGGGGCGCCCACCATTACTGAGGCTTTAGCAGGCAGTTTTTCCCCTGATAGTGATAAGGAAGCTGGGAGGTTTGGACTGGGTGGAATTCACCGCAGTGCGACAAAGCGATTATGGCCAGACTGCTTCTCTAGATTCCTCCTCACTGGGCAGGACATCTCTGAAGGAAAGGCGGCAGCTCCAGTTGGTCTTACAGATAAAAAACTCATCTCCCTGGGACAGAACACCTGGGAGAAGAGGCGGCTGTGTGCACAGATTCAGTGGATTTAATCTTTCCTGCCTGCCGACTCTGCTGATCTTGACAAGGAGGAATCTCCCAGCACAGTGCAGCTGCTCTGCTAACGGACAGACTGTGTCCTCAAGTGGGTCCCTGATCCCCCATGCTGCCTGACTGGGAGAGACCTCCCAATAGGGGTCCACAGATAACTTATACAGGAGAGTTCTGGCTGGCATCAGGCCAGTGTCCCTCTGGGATGAAGCTTCCAGAGGAAGGAGCAAGCAGCAATCTCTGCTGTTCTGCAGCTGCCACTGGTGATACCCATGTAAACAGGGTCTGGGGTGGACCTCCAGCAAAGCACAGCAGACCTGCAGAAGAGGGGCCTGACTGTTAAAAGAAAAACTAACAGAGAGAGCAACAACATCAGCATCAGCAAAAAAAGACTCCTACACAAAAATTCCATCCAAAGGTCTTCAGCCTCAAAGATAAAAGGTAGATAAATCCATGAAGATGAGGAAAAGTCAGCACAAAAACACTGAAAATTCCAAAAACCACAGTGCCTCTTCTCCAAATGATCGCAACTCCTTTCCAGCAATGGCACAAAACTGGATGGATAATGAGATTGAAGAATTGACAGAAGTAGGCTTCAGAAGGTGGGTAATAACAAACTCCTCTGAGCGAAAGGAGCATGTTCTAACCCAATGCAAGGAAGATAAGAACCTTAATAAAAGGTTACAGGAACTGCTAACTAGAATAACCAGTTTAGAGATGAACATAAATGACCTGATGGAGCTGAAAAACACAGCACAGGAACTTTGTGAAGCATATATAAGTATCAATAGCTGAATAAATCAAGTGGAAGAAAGCATATCAGAGATTGATGATCACCTTACTGAAATAGGCGTGAACACAAGATTAGAGAAAAAATAATGAAAAGGAATGAATAAAGCCTCCAAGAAATATGGGACTATGTGAAAAGACCTAACCTACAATTGATTGTGTACCCGAAAACGATGGGGTGAATGGAACCAAGTTGGAAAACCCACTTCAGAATATTATCCAGGAGAACTTCCCCACCCTAGCAAGACAGGCCAACATTCAAATTCAGAAAATACAGGGAGCACCACTAAGTTACTCCTCAAGGAGAGTAACCTCAAGGCAGATTCTCAATCTGAGTAACCCATTTGTCAGATTCTCCAAGGTTGAAACAAAGGAAAAAATGTTAAGGGCAGCCAGAGAGAAAGGTCAAGTTGCCTACAAAGGGGAAACCCATCAGACTAACAGCGGATCTCTCCTCAGAAACCCTACAAGCCAGAAGACAGTGGTGGCCAATATTCAACATTCTTAAAGGAAAGAATTTTCAACCCAGAATTTCATATACTGTCAGACTAAGCCTGATAAGCACAAATGAAATAAAATCCATTCCAGACAAGCAAATGCCAAGGGATTTTTGTCACCCCCAGCCCTGCCTTACAAGAGCTCCTGAAGGAAGCACTAAATATGGAAAGGAAAAACCAGTACTAGCCACTGCAAAACCACACCAAAATATAAAGTTCAATGACACTATAAAGAAACTGCATCTGGCCGGGCATGGTGGCTCATGCCTATAATCCCAACATTTTGGGAGGCCTTGGTAGGCGGATCGTGAGGGCAGGAGATTGAGACTGTCCAGGCTAACATGGCAAAACCTTGTCTCTACTAAAAATACAAAAAATTAGCTGAGCATGGTGAAACTTGCCTATAGTCACACAGGGAGGGGAACATCACACACCAGTGCCTGTCGGGGGTTAGGGTCCAAGGGGTGGCACAGCATTTGGACAAATACCTAATATATGCAGGGCTTAAAACCTAGATGACAGGTTGATAGGTGCAGAAAACCACCATGGCACATGTGTACCTATGTAACAAACCTACACATTCTGCACATATATCTTAGAACTTAAAATGAAAAAAGAAAAAAACTGCATTTCCCTAAATAAGCTCTCTCTTTGCCTGCCACCATCCATGTAAAATGTGACTTGCTCCTCTTTGCCTTCTGCCATGATTGTGAGGCCTCCCCAACCATGTGGAACTGTAAGTCCATTAAATCTCTATTTCTTCCCAGTCTCAGGTATGGCTTTATCAGCAGTGTGAAAACAGACTAATACAGTAAATTGGTACCAATAGAGTGGGGCACTGCTGAAAAGATATCCAAAAATGTAAAAGTGGCTTTAAGATTTGATTGCCCTGCTGGATTTAAGACTTGCATGAGGACTACAGCCCCTTTGTTTTGGCCAATGTCTCCCATTTGGAATGGCTATATTTCCCCAAAACTGGTACCCCCATTGTGTCTACAAAGTAATTAGCTTGCTTTTGATTTTATAGGCTCTTAGGTGGAAGGGACTTGCCTTGTCTCAGATGAGACTTTGGACTGTAATGGATTGGAAGGGAATATGGAATGGAGAGGAATACAGAAGGAAAGGGAATGGAATGGAATATGAAAGGGAATGGAATGGAATACGGAACGGAATGGAATATGGAGTGGAATGGAAGGGAAAGAAATGGAATATGGAATGGGATGGAATGGAATGGAATATGGAATGGAACGGAATGGAATGGAATGCAATGGATTATGGAATGGAATGGAATATGGAAAGGAATGGAATTAAATGAAATGAAAAGGAATATGCAAAAAGTGCCTGGGTGACAGGCAGACGTTGAAACAGTTTGAGGGGCTCAGAAGACAGGAAAAGTTTGGAACTTCCTAGAGACTTGTTTAATGACTTTGAAAAAATGCTGATAATGATACGAACAATAAGGTCCAGCCTGGGGTGGCCTCAAATGGAGATGAGGAACTTGTCGGGAACCAGAGTAGAGGTGACTCTTGTTATGTTTTAGCAAAGAGAGTGGTGGTATTTTGCTCCTGTCCTTGAGATTTGTAGAACTTTTAACTTGAGAAAGATAATTTAGGGTATCTGGCAGAAAAAGATCTCTAAGCAGCAAACCATTCAAGTGGTGACTTGGGTGCTGTTAAAGGCATTCAGTTTTATAGGGGAAGCAGAGCATGAAAGTTTGGAAAGTTTGCACCCTGACAATGCAATAAAAAATAAAATCCCATTTTTTTGAGGAGAAATTAAAGATGGCTTCAGATATTTGCATACATAACAAGGAGCCATATGTTAATCCCCAAGACAATGGGAAAAATGTTTGCAGGGCATATCAGAGATCTTCATGGCAGTCCCTTTCATCACAGGCCTGGAGGCCTATGAGGAAAAAAATGGTTTCATTGGCAGGGGCCATGGTCCCTGTACTGTGTGCAGGCTAGAGACTTGCTGCACTGCGTCCCAGCTGCTCTAGCCATGACTAAATGAGACCAAGGTACAGTTTAGGCTGTGGCTTCAGAGGGTGCAAGCCCCAAGCCTTGACATCTTCTGTGTGGCACTGGGCCTGTGAGTGCACAGAAGTCAAGAATTGAGATTTGGAAACTTCTGCTTAGATTTCAGAGGATTGACAGAAATGTAGGCATGTGGAGTCAGAAGTTTGCTGCAGGGGCAGAGTGCTCATGGAGAACCTTTGCTAGCGCAGTACAGAAGGGAAATATAGGTGTGAGGCCCCCACACTGAGTCCCTACTAGGGTACTGCCTAGTGGAGCTGTGAGAAGAGGGCTACTATTCTCCAGACCCCAGAATAGTAGACCCACTGACACCGTGCAACGTGCACCTGGAAAAGCCACAGACACTCAATGTCAGCCTGTGAAAACAGCTGGGAGGGAGACTGTCCCCTGCAAAGCCACAGGGACAAAACTGTCCCAGACCACCTTGTGCATCCGCGTGACCTGACTGTGAGACATGGAATCAAAGGTGGTCATTTTGGGGCTTGAAGATTTGATTGCCCTGCTGGATTTAAGACTTGCATGAGGACTACAGCCCCTTTGTTTTGGCCAATGTCTCCCATTTGGAATGGCTATATTTCCCCAAAACTGGTACCCCCATTGTGTCTACAAAGTAATTAGCTTGCTTTTGATTTTATAGGCTCTTAGGTGGAAGGGACTTGCCTTGTCTCAGATGAGACTTTGGACTGTGGACTTTTAAGATGATGCTAAAATGAGTTAAGACTTTTGGAGAGTGTTGGGAAGGCATGACTGGTTTTCAAATATGAGGACATGATATTTGTGAGGGGCCAAGGGTAAAATGATATAGTTTGGCTGTGTCCCCACCCAAATCTCATCTTGAATTGTAACTTTCACAATCCCCACATGTCATGAGAGAAATCTGGTGGGAGGTGATTGAATCGAGGCTGGTCTTTCCCATGCTGTTCTCATGACAACAAATAAATCTCATGAGATCTGATTTTTTTTAAATGGGAGTTCCGCTGTACAAGCTCTCTCTTTGCCTGCTGCCATCCATATAAGATGTGACTTGTTTCTCCTTGCCTTCTGCCATGAATTTGAGGCCTCCCTAGCCATGTGGAATTGTAAATCTGTTAAACCTCTTTTCTTCGAAGTCTCAGGTATTTCTTTATCAGTAGCATGAAAACAAACTAACACAGCAACAAAAACAGAAATTACTAAGTGAGACCTAATTAAAGAGCTTCTGTACAAGACAAATTATCAAGGAAGTCAACCTACAGAACCTACACAAGGGGACAACCTACAGAAGGGGAGAAAATATTTGCAAACTATGCATCTGACAAAGGTGTAATATCCAGAATCTATAAATAATTTAATTCCACAAGCAATAATAATAGTAATAACCTCATTAAAAAGTGGGCAAAGGACATGAACAAACATTTCTCAAAAGAAGATATGCACATATAAGCAGCCAACAAACATATTAAAAAATGCTTATCATTGGTAATAATGAGAGAAATACAAATCAAAACCACAGTGTGATACAATCTCCTATCAGTAAGAACGGCTTTTGTTAAAAAGTTAAAAAAAAACAAAAAAACAGATGTTGATGAGGCTGTGGAGAAAAATGGATGTATCTACTACTGGTGTGAATGTAAATTAGTCCAGCCACTGTGGAGATCAATTTGGAGATTCCTCAAAGAACTAAGAGTTGAATTACTATTCAACCCAGCAATCCCCATTACTGGGTATATACCCAAAGGAAAATAATAATTTATTATATTATAAATACACCAGCATCTATATATTCATCACAGCACTGTTCACAATACCAAAAACATGCAATAAATTTAGGCTCTCATCAGTGGTGGATTAAATAAAGAAAACATGTTACATATACACTATCGAATACTATATAGCCATAAAAAGAATGAAATTATTTTCTTTGTAAAAACATGGATGCTACTGGTGACCATTATCCTAAGTGAATTAACGCACATAAAACAAATACTGCATGTTCTCATTTACAAGTGGAAGCTAAATATGAGGTACACGTGGATATAAAGATGGGAGGAAGAGATGGAATGGGGAAGGGTTGAACAACAAACTATTGAGTATTACGCTTACTATGTTGGTGACAGGCTCAATCATACCCCAAACCTCAGCATCACATAATACACTTTTGCAGCAAACATGCACAGGAACCAAGAAAAATAAAATTAAAATATACGTAAAAGAAAAACAAAACAAACAAACACATTATGTCCCAAGAAACAGAGGTCAATGTGACTAGACAATTCAAAACTAGAATAAACACAGAAAAGATAAATCGAGAGAAATATGACTTGGGACCAGATGACACAGTATTATAATATCTAGGTCACAGTATAGATTTTTTTTCCTATTTTGTAACTAAAATGCACATTCTAGTGGTTTGGTTCTCAATTCAGATTGCACTTGAGTAGTTTCAAAAATTATGTCCAGGTTCAGTTCAGAAATATAGAGAGCTGGCAAGAATGTCACCTCCACCCTTATAATGAGAACAAGAAAAAGGCTGGGAAAACTTAAATGACTTTTCTTTAACTCACAAGAGGACAGAGGGAATAAAGCAAACAACGAACCTGAAATATGGGGAGAGAAAGAAGATTTCCAGGAGAAATGAGACACAAGTATTTGTGTAAATGTGAGACACATGGCACTGGATAAATGTAAGCTAACTAAAATTGTTTTTAACAAATTGCTAAAGGCTGAGCGTTGGCAAACATGCGGGCACAAAGCCCCTGGGAGCCACGGACGTAAGATGGGTTGAACCCTCTTACATGCTTTACCTCTACAAATCCCACCAGGCACACACAGGTAGAATTCTGAGAAACCTTCCTTTGTGATTATTGATGAAGGGAATGGTATCCACCATTAAAATCCCATCCCAACCCAACTCCATTATTTTTTGCCATACAAAAAATTGTCTATAGAACATTTACAACTGTAGGTAAATTTAAACAAAAGGTGATTCCTCTTGGGGGCACTGGTGGATTATTGCTGAGGGTAGATAATAAGAAATGTTAAAATATTCTAAAGCTGGCGAGGAATAGAATGACAATTAGATCCAGCAGTGCAGCTGTATGAGACAGAGACACACGTAAAAGTCAGACCCTCAGGACCCAGGTTAAGGGTGTCTGAATTGAGTTTTAAGCAGAGTGTTAGAGAGTGCCCCTATTATCTCACTCCCCACCACCACATTAAAACACTTTGATTAACAAAAACAATAAAGTATTTCTGAGTGACCTGTGGGAGATAAATTTTCTCTGGTGAACCATGCAACGAGAGGACTCATATTAAAGAGTGGAGGAGATATTGAGAGAAACTATCTGAAAGACAAAGCCATGCCATAAAACAAAGATATCACTAAAGAAATTTCACTTCTGTGGTGTACTGTGTGTAACTATAACAAGAAAGTGTGTTCTTATTCCATTCCTAACTAGATTAACACAAACATCATCTTAACATGAGGAAAGACATGCTCACTTGCAATCCTAAAAAAAATTTCTTTATTATTCACTGCTCTATACCATTTTCCAGACTTCAATAAATAACTGCCATAAGAAAAGGAAGAGCACAGTCTGAAGAGAAAGCCCATTCATCAAAACCAGACTCAGATATAACACAGATGTTGAAACCATCAGACGAAGAATTTAACATGAGTTAATTTAACATGAGTGTAATTTAATATGTGAAAGCTATAGTGACAGAGGTGGATAACATGAACAATTGGATAAGTAATTTCAGCAGAGTAGTGGGAATTAAAAGAAATAGTGAAAAGGGTCAGAAATTAAAAACATGTATAAAAGAATGGTTTTCATGGGCTCAGCAGGTTTGACAGACAAGAGAAAAATAAATGAACTTGAGGATAAGTCAATAGAAATCACGTCACTGAAGTAGAAAAATACGAAGTATGAAAAACCAGCAAATAAATGAACAAAAATACCAAACAGAATTCAAAAATTGTAAGACAATATCATATGGTTTAACATATGCTTAATGAGAATCCCAGAAGGAAAACAGAGAATAGGGCAGAGCAACACTTGAAGACATTGAACCATACATTCAAGAAGCTCAGGAAACATTGTGTAAGGGAGAGAAAAGAGCAGAAAAAAATAAAAATCTAGGCATATTTTTTTCAAACTGTAAAAATCAGGAAACTCTGGGAAGCACCCAAAGAGAAAGAAAACACATCACTTACAGAAGAACAAAAACAAGAATTACAATAGATGTCAGTAATTATGTAAATAAGACAGTTGAGAGACACCTTATTAATGCTGACAAAGAAAAATCAAAACCAAAAAAAAAAAAAAAACTCAATAACCCAGAATTCTACACCCAGTGAGAATATCCTTAAAAATAAATTATAATGTTCATATCAAAACTTTTTACTACCTTTGTAATTCTTCAATAACAATATTTTAAATAAAAAATACAATAAAAAATGAAATACTTCCTTAGCCAGATAAAAATTGAAAAAATCTATTTTCAGCAGACCAACTGTACAAGAAATGTTTAAGGAAATTATTCAGGCAAATAGGATGTGCTATTGGTCAGATGTCAGTTTACTCAAAGAAATGAAAAGCACTGGAAATAAATTTTTTTAAAAAATTCGTTTTTCCTCATTTGTAATTGCTTTATAATTGAATATTTGAACATATCTCTCTCAGCAATTGATTGAAAATGAGTAAACATACCGATGACCTGAATAACACCATCAACCAGCTTCACCTAATTGACATTTATAGACCCATACAAATATAGTCAATTAATTTTTGACAAAGATTCAAAGCCATTTTCTTGGAGAAATGATAGTTTTTTAAATAGTATTAAAATACTTGGATAATATAATAAATCAATCTTGACACTTCACACTTTAGAGAAATATTAGCTCAAAATTGTACCATAGACAATTTTACAAAATTATCCATAGACCAATGGATGCAAAGTTTAAAATTATGAAACGTCTAGGGCAAACATTTATGTGACCTTGTATTTGATGATGAGTTTCAGGTATGACACAAAAAGCATGACAATGATACATGAAAAGAATAACTTGGTAAGACTGACTTTATCAGTTATAAACTTTTACTTTTTTGACAGACACTGTTAAGAGAATGAAAAGTCAAGCCATAGAATGAAAAATGCTATTTTCAAATCTTATATCTGATCATGGATTTAATCCAGAATCTATAAAGAAATATTAAAACTCAGCAGTAGGAATAAAAATGGGCAAAAGATTTTTTACCAGTGAAGAGTGTTAACCATGAGCCATCCAGGTTCTTGGTGTTTTGAACAAAGAATTGGAAAAAATGCACAAACAAAGCAACGAAGAATGAAGCAATGAAACCACATATATACTGAAATGAAAGTACAGTCCACAGAGTGTGAGCAGGCTTGAACAAGCGGCTCAAAAGTGCTTGTTACAGAATTTTCTGGGGTTTAAATACGTCTAGAGGGTTTTCATTGGTGACTTGGTTACACCTTGTGTAAATGAAATAGTGGCCCACGAGCAGTCTGATTGCTTGTGGAAAGGGACCAATCAGAGGCTGAAGTGAAGTTACAAAGTTACACCCCTATACAAATGTAGATTAGAACCCTGACCAATCTGATTGGTTACAGGAGGGGACCAATCAGAGATACTTTCCATTTTCCATCTGTGACACAGAAAGGGAGTGTTGCAAAGGGAGTAGCCTCTGATCCTTTTGTCACTTGGATGTGGAAATGTGGTGTTTTTCTTTTGATTCAGGTCTAAGAAGTCAGTGCAAATTGGCCTTAGGCTCCCTGCCTCTAGACCATGTTGTGCTGCCTCTGTATGTTTATCAGTAGGTAAATGACTAAGCAAAATATTGTGCATCCATTCAGCAGATACTTTTGAACAATCAAAAGAAATGGATTAATGATTCAACAACTACATGGCTGAATCTTAAATGCATTTTTCTCAGTGAAAAAAACCAAGCCTAAGGAATATACAATGTTTGATTTCATTTATATGACATTTTGTGAAAATGCAAGTCTCTAGGTATATGGAAAACAAATCAGTTATTGCCAGTGATGTCTTTGGGATGAGGTGCTTACAAGGATGGTGAACAAAAAAATTTTTAGGATAATAGAACTATTCTGTATGGCACTGTGATGCTGGATATATGACTGTGCATTTGTCAAAACTCAGAGAAAGGTATACCACAACGATGAAATTTTAATATAGGACCATTTAAAAGAATATCAACAGTATATAAATAAAATACAGGATGGAGTATAGAATGTAAAAGTCAATCTACTAATATTTGTACCACAAATGTATGGAATAATGTCACTGAAGGGGATGAGGAAGAACGGAGAAATTAACTCTGGAAAAGAGTATCTTTTCTAAATACTGTAAAGCTAAATATAAAAATAATTGCACATAACTCTGTACTCTAGTTGGTTAATTTGTTTTTCACAAGTGTGTCATTTAGCAATCTGGAAACTATTTTATATACATACAAGAGTTGAACGATAAGCAAATAAATTATAGAAAAGCGGAGACCGGTTTTCACATGTCAGATAAAGAATTGACAAGTAATCAAGTGGAAGGATATAATGAACCCTGTGGTACTAGATTCAAGTCAGAGATGTTACTGTGAACCCATATTTATCTCAGCAAACTTATGAACAGATTAGCGATAAATGTAGCTATCTATGTATACGTGGATTAGTATGCAGACACATAGATTCTTGGAGCAGGCTTAGAAGCCGTGATAGTCCAATAGCAATGAGCTTACTTAGCTCTTGGTTTCTAAACACCATGCTTTCATAAAAGGAACCAGAGTCCTTGGAGAAATATCTGTATTAAAGGGTGAGTCAGGGAAACTGAAATAAAAAGAGAACATCTTTTTTTAATTTTTAATTTTTGTTGATACATAGTAGGTGTATATATTCATGGGGTACATGAGATGAATTGATACAGACATGTAAGTTTTGTAATATAGAACTTACCCTTTGTTTTACAAACAACTCAATAATACTATTTTAGTTATTTTAAAATGTACAATTAAGTTACTATTGACTGTAGTCCCCTCTTGTGCTATCAAATACTAAATCCTATTAATTATTTCAATTTTTTAACCCATTAACCATCCCCAGCTCCCCCCAACTCCTCCCTCTGTCCTTCCCAGCCTCTGTTCACCATTCTTCCACTCTCTATCTCCGTGTTCAATTGTTTTGGTTTTTAGATATCAAAAATAAGTGAGAACATGCTATGTTTGTCTTTCTGTGCCTGGCTTATTTCACTTAACGACCTCTAGTTCCATCCATTTTGTTGCAAACGATTGGAACTCTTTATTTTTTATGGATGAATAGTAATTTTATACACACACACACACATATTTATATGAACCACATTTTCTTTATCCATTTATCTATTGTAAAAAAAGAAACCCATAAATGGAAAACTTCAAAAGGAGATTGGAGACAATGGGAAAAATCCCCCAATGGCCAAAGATGAAACAATTTGAACAAAACAAAACACTAATTGGATTCTAATCAAAGAATGAAATAAATATCCATTAATCTATACATATATAAGTAAACAACTGAATAAGTGAAAAGAGAGAAGAATCCCAAATAAAGCACACAAAGGGAATAAGGAAATGGAAAATCACCAAACACCACAGTGAAAATTGCTGATGAATGCTAAAACTTGTTGCTAAAGTTAGTGGCTGAAAATTTCAGGAGAAACAGGACATTTACAGTTTTGAAGTATCTCTCCCAAGATATTAATTAGTGTGTGGTTTTAGTTTATTTCTACAGGTTTTTGGATACTGACTCCTTCAGGCGGTGGCTTTTAATTCCCTGTTATTTAATATCAATAGTACATAGTTAATCACTTCTACCTAACAGTGTATGATATGGGACAAATAGTACCTTTACACAGGATAAATTCATCAGACATCACCAAGTAATCAAGGTTAATGCCATCAGTAATAGTCATGTTGACATCATATATCCCATGATATGATACAGTGAAAGACTACATCACTTCAGTGATGTTCTTTCCAAATAAATTATGACCTCAAGTTAATATGAAAAAACATGGAGATTCTAACCAGAACACTTCAAAAAAGGGTCCACATGGTAAAAACAAGGAAAGACTGAGAAACCTCACATATCAGAAAAGGCAAAGAAGTAAGAAGACTAAATGCAACTTGATATACCGGATTAGATCCTGGAATAGAAAAAGAGCATTAGTGGAAAAACTAGTGGAATCTTAAGTATATGGTTAGAAATATTAAATCAGTGTTAACTTGCTGGTTTTGATAAATGAGCATTGCTATATAAGATGTTATACACGAACTTTCTGCAGTAGGTTTGCAACTATTCTGTAATTTTAAAATCATTTAAAAGTTAAACTACTGAAATAAAAAAATTCTCATTTCTTCTACTGAATATTTTTAATTTGGTTTAAGCTTAGGTCTTAGAATGTTTAGGTTTAATTTTTTAAGTTGGTATTTTAAAAGAATATGAACAAAGTTTTAAACAATAATTGTTAATACTCTAAATAAAATAATTACCATTAAGTATTTGGCGGAAATAAGTATAATTCTTCATTCCCAATCCAGTGTTACAGCTTGGGTGAATATTGTGACTACCTTGGATATGCTGCTCTTTTGAAAATTATATTCAGCCTTCGATACATGTTAGCTTAGATAGCATATTAACATTTTGTGATAGTTTTAAAAAATAGACTATCAATATCTTTTATTTTAACATTAAACATCAACTTTGAGATACAAATTACATAAAATAAAATGCAACTATTTAAAATGTACTGTTGAATAAATATTAATCATTCCAATATGGATATAGACTATTTCTGCTTTCCCTTTTACTACTGTGTATTAAATTCACAAGGCAACATTCACACCGCTCCTAAACCCAGGAAGCTGCGGATATGCTTTCAGTCACTATTGATTAGTTGATTCTATTAACAGAATTTTACATAAGTGAAATACATAAGTGAAATAATACATGATGTAGCATTTTGTGTCTGCTTTGTTTTACACAGATACTGTTGGGTATATCACCTTTTCATGCTTTTTAAAAATACACTTTTGAGTTGTGTCCAGTTTGGGACCGTTATGAATAAAGCTGTTATAAATATATTGTATATGTCTTCATGCAGGTCATATGTTTCCATTAGTCAAGGATAAATGAGAATTGAATTGCCTAAGTATTTGGTAAATATAAGAAAGCTACCTAATTCATTTTGGAGATAGTTATAACATTTTACATTTCACTAATCATGCACAGGAATTCATTGTTCCACATCCATGGCAACATTTAATACTGTCAAACTTTTAAGAGTTAATCTTTGAAGGAATATATAGTAGCATCCCAATGTAGTTTTAATTTACTTTTTTTGTATAAGTAGTGATACTGAGTACTTTTTCATGTGTCTATTTACTTTTACATTTATTCTTGAGTACATTTTATGTGTTTATTTACTTTCACATTTCTTCTTTTG
The DNA here is from genome assembly GCF_009764315.1 of Trachypithecus francoisi. Taxonomy (NCBI): domain Eukaryota; kingdom Metazoa; phylum Chordata; class Mammalia; order Primates; family Cercopithecidae; genus Trachypithecus; species Trachypithecus francoisi. The sequence continues at coordinate 171,191,524 of NW_022681465.1, read as the reverse complement.
TAATTTGTAACTAAATCAAGTTAGTTTAAATCACTATCACTTTTAAATGGTTTATTTTATTTTTGTTGAGTTTCCAGAATTCTTCATATATTCTGGATATCAATATTTTGTCATATATATGTATTGAAAATATTTCCTCCCAGTCTGTCATGGATTTTATTTTATTGACATAGTCTCTCTCTCTCAAAAAAAGAAAAAACACGTTTCTAATTTTGATGACAATTTATTATTTTTTCTTTCATGGTTAATGCTAATAAGTTGTAAGAAATATTTGCCTGAAGTTCGCAAATACTTTTTCCATGTTTTATCCACACACACATAGCTTTAGATATACAATATTTTGAGACATTAAAACTATTTTTCATCTTATAAAGCTACCTAATTAGAAGCACTGCCTTGTCTAAAACTCCATCTTCTTGGGATTAGCATAAATAAATTAGCATAAATTAAGACCATCTGTATCTGATCCACTCGGACGTTTTATAAAAAATTTAATTAGGTAATGAAAGCATTATTATAAAGAATGACTCCAATGTTTCTGTAGACTTCTGAATCTGGGCTTTTATTCATAAAATAGACAATCACACTGTAAAATATGGTTATTTTTGGTTATTCAGTGTCTCTACATTTCTCCTTACATGACTGAATTTTAACTTTCTAAATGAGACAAGCGATAGAATTACACTTGTTAATAGCTAAAGGTGATCACATTTTATTAATATGCATCTAACTTTTCTAATATTTTCAAGTGTTCCATTGTGTTAAATTTAAATTGTAGTGAATTTGATGAGTGCTGTCTGTTTTGATGTTGTGTGCTTATTGGTGGGCAATGTTAAGAGGGTAAGTAAGTGAAGAGTGAATAAAACTGAAGCCTCTAGCCCATGGATCACACTGTTTTCATTGGGGAGTTGGAATACTCTCCCACATCTGTTTGAGAGTCCTTAGTAAGCACATCTGATGGAATAGCAGATTACTTCTGGGTTGCTGTTTATTTGGCACATAGATGTTGCAGTCAACGTCTTTCTAGCCACATGTCAGAAATATTTTCATGAGGAAATGTGGTGCCCAGAATTGGATTCTTGTGAGAACATAGTGTTTCTGGGCAGAGTGATGAGTAAAATCAATTTTGTTAATGTAATATCAGACTATAAATTATTTTTATTATCTAATATAAATCTAATTTAAAGATTGCCAAATAAATTGCTTTTAATTTTTATGCTATGGTTAAGGATAATATACCAGCTATTTCTTATGACTTATAGTTTATGCTTATATGTCTTCAAATAGCAAGTATATAATTATAATATATAAACTTACACACATACACTCATATATAAATATACACACACATCCATATGTATGGCTAAAAAAAGATGACATGGTTTTCCTGATAGTATTCCCTTTCTTTATATATCTATATAACTTATACTGTATGCCACGTGATTTAAATTTTACGTAGTCCAAGATTATTCACTTATTGGATTATTGGATTAACTATCTTCCCAAATAGACTCTGAAGCCAATTATACTTTAATTGACATCACTAAAAACTGATCATGACCACCAGGTTCCCTTGCCTTCAGTTGCCATCCTGGGATCCTTTTCCTTGTCCCTCTCTCTGGAAAAGATAAAACGTTTTAGTTGAAATTTGTATTGCAATAACTAACCTAAGAAAAAATATATTGTTTGAAGTATGATCAAACTATCAAAACTCAAAAACAAGAAAGAATTTTAAAAGCAGCAAGAAAAAAATCACCAGTGAATGCAAGGGAATATTCATTAGACTATAGGTGGATATCCCAGAAGAGAATGGGAGGATATACTCAAAGTATTGAAAGAAAAAAATGAACAAATCCTCCGGTAGCTTCACACTTTTCTTTGGCAACTTCCTCACCTCTCTCAACCTTCATATAACTGCAGAGGGTTAGGACCTTGGTCTAGATTCGGCTTTGGCTTAAGAGATTGCTGTGGCTGGTTTGATCTTTTATTTAAATCACTGAAACTTTCTCCATGTCAGAAATAAGTCTGTTTGCCTTCTTATCATTCATGTATTTACAGGCATAACACTTTGAATTTCCTTCAAAAGCTTTTCCTTTGCAATCACAACTTGGCTAACTCTTTGGTGCAAGAGGACTAGTTTTTGGCCTGTGTTGCCTTTCAACATGCCTTCCTCACTAAGCTTAATAATTTCTAGCTTTTGGTTTAAAGTGAGAAACATGCAATTTCTGCCTTGATACGAACACTTGGAGGACATTATAGGGTTATTAATCGGCCTAATTTAAATAGTGCTGTGTCCCAGGGAATAAGGGGGACTTAAAGAGACAGATTATGGAATGATTGGTTGGTAGAGCACTCAAAACTCATACAACATTTATTAAGTTCACCATTATATATGGGCAGCTTTTGTCGTGCTCCAAAACAACTGCAACACTAACATCAAAGATCATTGATCACAATTACCATAATAGATATCATAGTAACAAGAAAAGTTTGAACTACTTTGAGAATTAACAAAATGTGATGCAGAGACATGAAGTGAGCACTTAACTCTTGGAAAATAGCATTAATAGATTTCCTTGACACAGGATAGCCATAAAATTTCAATTTGTGAAAATGAAATATCTGCAAATTGCAATAAAGTGAAGGACAATATAACAAGGCATGCCTATATTCCATTGCCATAAATATATAAAGCAAATGTTAATGGACATGAGGAAAGAAATAGATGGCAATGCAATAGTAGTAGAGGTCGTTAATACTTTCAACGATGGATAAGGTAAGCTGACAGAAAATTAACAAGAAAATACTGGACTTGAACTGCACTTTGGACTTAATAGACACATACAAATCTTCACTTCCCATCCAACACCAACAGAATATACATTCTTTTCTAGTGTACAAGGGACATTTTTCAGGATAGTCTCTGTTATGTTACAAAACAAGCCAATAAATTCAATAAGATTGAAATTATACCTAGTATTGTTTCTGATCACAATGGTATGAAGCTAGAAATCAATAACATCAATAGTTTATAACATTTACAAATATGGAAAATTAACAACATGTTCCTAAACAATTAATGGATCAAAAAAAAATTAACAGGAAAATTTAAAAATTTCTTGAGGCAAACAGCAATGGAAACACACCATGAAAATCTATGGAAAGGAACAAAAATAATTCTAAAAGAAAAGTTTATAGCAACAAATGCCTATATTCATAAGAAGATATGTCACAAATTAATAGTATAATGCCTCGAGGAGCTAGAAAGAAGAACAATCTAAACTCAAAATTAGCAAAGGGAAGAAAATAATTAAAGTCAACATATACAACTCAAGTAGAGAAAATAGAGAAACACAGAAAAAAAATCTGAGAGTTGGTTCTTTTAAAAAATAAACAAAATCAACAATCCCCTAGCTAAACAAACTAGGGAAAAAAGAGAAAAGTCTCAAATAAATAAAATCAGAAATTAAAGTGGACACATTATAGCAGATGCCTCAGAAATAATAAGGAACATAAGAGACTACTATGACCCTTTATATGCCAACAAATTGGATAAACCAGGGAGAATGGAAAATTTCTAGAAAAATATAACCTACCAAGACTGAATCAAATAATTAGAAAGCTTGAACACATCAAAATAAAGGGATTGAAGATGTAATTTAAAACCTACCAACCATGAAAAGCCCAGGACAATAGGGATTTATGGCTGAATTCTATAACACATTCAACAAAGAATTATTATTTAAACTTCTTAACTTTTCCATAAATACTTTCTAAAATAATTATTTCAAAAATAGACTACAGAGAATTCTCCAAACGTATTTTATGAGGCCAGCATCACCTTAATACCTATGCCAGGCAAAACCATTACAAGAAATTAAAACTACAGGCCAATATCTCTGATGAACATTCATGCAAAAATCCTCAATAAAATATTAACAAACCAAATTTAACAAAAGATTTAACATTAAAAATGATTGTATGTCATAACCAAGTGGGATTTATCCCTGTCATGCAAGGCTGGTTTAACACATGCAAATCAATTTGTATAATACATGAATAGAATAAAAGATAAAAGCCACATCATCTTGACACAGAAAACTCATTTGACAAGCTTCAGCATCCTTTCTTTAAATAAAACTAAAAAGGGAACATAAGGAAAAAGCTCCTCAGCATTGGCCTTGGCAATAATTTTTTGGATAACATACCAAAAGCTCAGTCTACAAAAGCAAAAATAAATGGGACCACACCAAACACAAAAGCTTACCTACATCAGAGGAAACAGTCAACAAAATACAAAGGCAATCGATGAACTGGGAAAAAATAAATTGCAAACCACATATCTGATAAAGGGTTAATATTCAAGATTTATAAAGAACTCTGAACAGATCTGACAAAATATTTCTTCAAACAAGACATAAAAATCACCAACAGGTATGTTAAAAGTTAGTATAACTAATCATCATGAAAATGCAAATTTAAAACCACAATGAGATATCACTTTACAACTATTAGAATGGCTATTTTCAAAAACATAAAGCATAACAGGTGTTGGCCCAGATTCCAAGAAAAGGGAATCCTTGTATACTGTTAGTGGCAATTTAAATTAATACAGCCATTATGGAAAATAGTATGGAGGTTTCCAAAGAAATTAGAAATAGAACTACCATACAACCCGGCAATCCGTCTTCTGGATATGTAACCAGAAGAGATGAAATCACCACCTTGTAAAGATGTCTATGCTCCCATGTTCCTTGCAGTGTTATTTACAACAGCCAAGATATGGAAACAACCTTATTTCCATTGATAAACAAATACATTTTAAAATGCGGTATACATACGTGTTTGTATGGAACATCATTCAGCCTTAAAAACAAAGGATAGCTTTCCATTTGCCATGGCATGGATGGACCCGAAGGACATTATGCTAAGTCAAATAAACCAAACATCAAAAAATATTGCATAATTTCATTTATATGTGGGATTTTTTAAAAAAGAACACAAATACACAGAGATAGACAATGAAACAGTAGTTACCATGAGTAGGGTGTGGGGGGAAGAAATTGGGACATTTAGGTAATATGATACAAAATAGCAAATAAATAGAATGGAAAATTTAGAGATTCAATTAATAACATTAAGACCAAAGATAATAAAATTGCTTTGTATTAGAGGCTTTTGTTAAGTAAGTATATTTTAGCTGTTCTTGTCACATACCCCAAAAAATTGAGATGAAAATTTGTTAATCTGTTTTACTGTAGTAACCACTATATATATATATATATATATCCCATAACATTATGTTGTAAACCTCAACTATAAACAATACAATTTATTTTTAAAAGGATGAATTCTATAAGTTAAAAAATACTATTAGCTACTTTTAGATAAGCAGAAGAGGAAAAATCTTCTAAATCTTGTATCAGTAAATTCTGCTTTTCAACAGGTATATACATAATCCATAAACCCCAGGTCCTAGCCAATCATAAATCTTTTCACAAAAGAAATAGGCTTTCGGTTTTAATGGAAAGGATTGGGTTAAGAAAAACATTGCCTAGTTGAATATGAGGCCAGGCATTACTCTCACAGCAATATAATTGGGAAAAACAAAGTAATATCAACAATATAACTTTTGATAGTTAATTTTGTCAATGTGAACGGGTCATGAGGTACCCTGATTAAATATTGTTTCTGAAGGTGTCTGCAAGAGTGTTTCTAGATGAGATAAACATTTGAATCAGTGGATTCAGCAAAGCAGATCGCCCTTCCCTGTGTGGTTGGGTATCAACTAACCCACGTGAGGCCTGAATAACCAAAAGGTAGAGAAAGGGGTAATTTGCCTCATTTTTCCTTTCTCATCCTTTGAGTTGAAACATCTCATCTCTCCTGCCCTTAAATGGGATTTACTATCATGGACTCCCTTGGATCTCAGGCATTAAAAACATCTGAATTACACAACTGACTGTCCTGGGTCTCCAGTTTGCAGACTGTGGATTGTGGGAATTAGCCTCCATAGTAATGTGAGACAATGTATCTTAATAAATCTCTCTCTCTCTCTCTCTCTCTCTCTCTCTCTCTCTCTCTCACACACACACACACACACACACACACACACACACACACACTATATCTATCTGGATCTCTCTTTTTCTCTCCCTACCTCTGTATATATCATGTTGGTTCTATTTCTCTAGAGAACTCTGAATAATACAATCCTGAAGCATATATGCTATTGGGGTGTGTGTGTCTGCATATGTGCTTGTGGTTTCAATATTATTATTTCTGGTTTTTTGAAAGTGCATTCTTTTTATCAAATACTCCCCTTTTTGTGTGTGTTCATTTTCCACTGTAAAAGTTTATTCATAGATTGTAATTTGATGAGGAACTTAGTCCATTTTGAGCACACAATAAATATTTATATTAATAAAATACTTGGAGCAAAAATGAAATTTACACATTTTTGAATGCTCTTTTTATGTCCATAGTTGTATAGACTGTGATTAATTAATCAAGATTATAAGTAGTAGCTTATCACCTGAGAGATAGTTCTGGACATGCAATCTATATATTTTTTCCATAGTGATAAGAAATTTTTAGTTTACTGAGAACATTCTATCACTTGAAGTCTTGGGATGGGTCATCTGACTTAATCTCCCTTTAAACACACAGCTTCTAAAAGATAGTCACTTTTAGAACTTTTATTTTCTTTTTTTTTTTTTTTTTTTTTTGAGACGGAGTCTCGCTCTGTCGCCCAGGCTGGAGTGCAGTGGCCGGATCTCAGCTCACTGCACGCTCCGCCTCCAGGGTTCACGCCATTCTCCTGCCTCAGCCTCCCGAGTAGCTGGGACTACAGACGCCCGCCACCTCGCCCGGCTAGTTTTTTGTATTTTTTTTAGTAGAGACGGGGTTTCACCATGTTAGCCAGGATGGTCTCGATCTCCTGACCTCGTGATCCGCCCGTCTCGGCCTCCCAAAGTGCTGGGATTACAGGCTTGAGCCACCTCGCCCGGCCAGAACTTTTATTTTCTTATGTGTTTGAATTGTCAATAAGCTCTAGATATACTTTATCTAAACCTAATGTAAAATACTTGTATTTTTATTATGTGGACAAACTCATTAAGTATGTCTTACAAATGCTATTAGATATTATAAATGAAGCATGCAGAGCTACCTCTGTATGTGTGCTGGATGAGGTCTTACTGGAAAACTGACTTGCAAAGTAATTGAGATAAATAATCTAAAGGACTTACTTGATCGCAGCACACCACAGTATGTGGTAAAAGCAAATAATTTTTTTAAGAAACACACATATTAACTCCTTTTTAATGCTAAGCACATGACATCAGTCTGTGTGTCAGGGTAATGGGGAACACCAAAAGGGTTTGGTATGCAAATATTAAGGCCAAGAATGATATTATTCAAGTAAACTGTCATGTTGTATGACATTCATAGTCTGTTACTTAAAAAAGATTGTATGAGAATTCAGGAAAGATTTTCAGACACTAATTTTAGTTTCAAAAAGAAAAGAAGTATGCAGTAAAGACAGTATCTAAAACCAGTGTCACTTCCCATATATTAAATCTGTATTCCAGAGGACATTCAAAGAATATTTCTTAATGAAATATTTCACTTGAAATTTTGCATAGCTTAACTACGCAGAAACAATTTTAAAAATTGATATAGATAAATAAGTAGATACAGATGATTTGATAGGTAGCTATTATGTGTAAAATAGTGCACATATACTAGATTGCGTAAATGGTTATCTAAATTATTTTAAAGTGGAGCTTTTTCTATCCTTATAGCAAAGTCTTTGTACAAAAGCAGATGATCTATTGAAATTAAAATGTCCTGAAGAATCATCAGTAGTTGGGTTGTGTGGTTGATGGTCCAGTTACTTGGTGTGTGGGTGAGTGTGGTTTCTGCTAGATCCCTGGGTGAGTGGGACTGCCTCTGTGGCCAAAGTCTAGCAGGGCTGGAACCAAATCACAGGGCTGCTTCAAGGTCTGCAGTCAGTCAGCAGATGGAGGACCTGTCACCAGGGGCAAGGGTGAGTGTGGCACCCACCAATTAAAACATAACTAAATTATATTTCAAAGTGAGCTAAAGGACCTGCCTCAACATTTTTCAAAATAAAACATAAAAATGGTCAACAGGTGTATTCAAAAATGCTCAAAGTCACTAATTATCAGGGAAATACAAATAAATACCACAGTGTGATATAACCTCACACCTGTTACGATGGCATTTATTAAACAGACAAAAGATAACAAGTATTTGCTAGGATGTGGAGAACAGAGAACCCTTGTACACTTGATAGAAATGTAAATTGAGACAGCCACTATGGAAACAGTATGGAGTTTCCTCAAAATATTAAAAATAGAACTATCATACCATCCAGCAATCCACCTTCTGGTTATGCATCTAAAGAATATAAAATGAGTATCTCAAAGAAATTCTGCATGCTCATGTCCATTGCAGCATTATTCACAATAAGCAAGGTATGAAAACAAGCTAAATATCTATTGATGAATGGATGGGGGGAAAAAAAACTGTGACTATCTATCTAATCTATCTATCTATCTATCTATCTATCTATCTATCTATCTATAGATAGAGAGTCACCCAGGTTCATTCAGGTTGTTGCTAATGATAGGATTTTCTTATTTTTATGGGTGAATAATATCTCATTATATATTTTAGGGTGGTGCAAACGTAGTTGTGTTTTTGCCACATATATGTTTATTATACATATATGTCTTTACATATATAATTAGATATTATTCAGCCATAAAAATAAGAAAATCCTGCCATTTTCCCCAAGATGGATGCACCTGGAGGATATGGTGCTAAATTCATTGAGTCAGGCACAAAAAGACAAATGTTGTATTAATATTATCTCACTTGTATATGGAATCTAAAAAACTAGAACTTACACAAAAGTAGAGGGTTAAAAGGTAGTTTTCTGGGCTGAAGCTAGGATGAAATGGGGAGATGTTAGTCAAAGGGTACAAAAGTTCATTTTTTGTTTTGTTTTGCTCTTTTTGTCACTTGGATTTTAGACTTTTTATTGTAAAAAATTTCAAATATGCAGAAAATCTGAGTGCAATCAATAACTTCAATACCCATCAGAGTTACAACCACCAGTATTTTGTTGGTTTCATCAGTGCTTCCTTCCCACCCTCCATATTTTTTACTTATTTTTTTTTTTCTGGAGTAGTTTACAACAAATAGTTGGTCTCATTTTATTTTATTTATTTATTTATTTTTTATTATTATACTTTAAATTCTGGGGTACATGTGCAGAGTGTGCAGGTTTGTTACATAGGTATACATGTGCCATGGTGGTTTGCTGCACCCATCAACTCGTCATCTACATTAAGTATTTCTCCTAATGCTCTCCTTCCCCTAGCCCACCACCCCCTGACAGGCCCAAGTGTGTGATGTTCCCCTCCCTGTGTCCATGTGTTCTCGTTCAACTCCCACTTATGAGTGAGAACTTGAAGTGTTTGCTTTCCTGTTCTTGTTTTACTTTGCTGAGAATGATGGTTTCCAGCTTCATCCATATCCCTGCAAAGGATGTGAACTCATTCTTTTTGATGACCGCATAGTATATGTGCCACATTTTCTTTATCCAGTCTATCACTGATGAGAATTTGGGTTAGTACCAAGTCTTTGCTATTGTGAACAGTGCTGCAATGAACATACGTGTGCATGTGTCTTTATAGAAGAATGATTTATAATCCTTTGGGTATATACCCAGTAATGGGATTGCTGGGTCAAATGGTATTTCTACTTCTAGATCCTTGAGGAATTGCCACACTGTCTTCCACAATGGTTGAACTAATTTACAATCACAAGAACAGTGTAAAAGCTTTTCTATTTCTTCACATCCTCTCCAGCATCTGTTGTTTCCTGACTTTTTAATGATCGCCATTCTAACTGGTGTGAGATGGTATCTCATTGTGGTTTTGATTTGCATTTCTCTAATGACCAGGGATGATGAGCTTTTTTTTTTTTTTTTAATATGTTTGTTGGCCACATAAATGTCTTCTTTTGAGAAGTATCTGTTCATATCCTTTGCCTCATTTGTTGATGTGGTTGTTTACTTCTTGTAAATTTGTTTAAGTTCTTTGTAGATTCTGGATATTAGACCTTCGTCAGATAGATAGACTGCAAACTTTTTCTCCCATTGTGTAAGTTGCCTGCTCATTCTGAGGATAGTTTCTTTTGCTGTGCAGAAGTTCTTCAGTTTAATTAGATCCCATTTGTCTATTTTGCCTTTTGTTGCCATTGCTTTTGGTGTTTTAGTCATGAAGTATTTGCCCATGCCTCTGTCCTGAATGGTATTGCCTAGGTTTTCTCCTATAGTTCTTATGGTTATAGGTTTTACATTTAAGTCTTTAATCCATCTTGAATTAATTTTTTATGCAGTGTAAGGAAGGGATCCAGTTTCTGTTTTCTGCATATGGCTAGCCAGTTTTCCCAGCAACATTTATGAAATAGGGAATCCTTTGCCCATTGCTTGTTTTTGTCAGGTTTGTCAAAGATCAGATGACTGTAGATGTGTGGTGTTATTTCTGATGCCTCTGTTCTGTTCCATTGGTCTATATCTCTGTTTTGCTACCAGTACCAGTCTGTTTTGGTTGCTGTAGCCTTGTAGTATAGCTTAAAGTCAGGTAGCGTGATGCCTCCAGCTTTGTTATTTTTGCTTAGGCTTGTCTTGGCTATATGGGCTCTTTTTTGATTCCATATGAAATTTAAAGTTTTTTTTCCAATTATGTGAAGAAAGTCAATGGTAGCTTGAATTGGGATAGCACTGGATCTATAAATTACTTTGGGCTTCATGGCCATTTTCATGATATTGATTCTTCCTATCCATGGGCATGGAATGTTTTTCCATTTATGTCCTCTCTTATTTCCTTGAGCAGTGGTTTGCAGTTCTCCGTGAAGGGGTCCTTCACATCCTTTGTAAGTTTGATTCCTAGGTATTTTATTTTCTTTGTCGCAATTGTGAATGGCAGTTCACTCACGATTTGGCTCTTGTTTGTCTGTTATTGGTGTATAGGAATGCTTGTGATTTTTGCACATTAATTTTGTATCCTGAGAAACCTTTCTAAGCTGATAAGCAAAAGTTTCTTTTTATAAGATGAGTAAGTTTTGAAGCTCTAACATCGACCATGGTGACTATAGTTAATACTGCATTGTATTAGTGAAATTTGTGAAGAGAATTGCCCTTAAGTGTTCTCTGCACACACATAAGAATTATAACTATGTATGTAATGAATATGTTTATTATCCTGATTGTGGTAATCATTTCATAATGTACACACATATCAAAACATCACATTGTATACCATAAATGCATTAAAATGTAGTATGTCAAGAATAACTCAAAGCTGGGCAAAAAATAGGAAAAACGAATCACAACCAGCATTGTATGATGCTAGATTCCCAGATTTCTTGAGCTCAGATATTGATTCTTTTGGAAATAATTTATTAGAATAATGTGATTTTTTTATTATCACCAAATTGATCTAGACTAAAATGATGGGCATAGAGAAATGGAAGAATGAATGTTAGCAAACATTTATGTCTTTTTAGAAGAAAGTCTGGTTATAAAATCTTAAAGTCCATCAATAATTTAATAAATTAAGAACAAATTAATTTTTTAATAAATTATGAATCAAATATGTTTATGTATAGTTGTTACCCAATAAAGAGAATGGTATTCAATAATTGCTATGTGTAAAATTCAGATAATTACATATTAGTTCTAATTTAAAATATAAGGTCAAATAATTGGAACAAAAAACAAAAAATAGTACATTATTTTTGCATTTGACTTGGAAGACTTCTTGGCTCCAGATGTATTTTATAGCATATGCTCAGTAGATATTTTTCTTCATACATTTTAAAACTGATGACCACTATGTAATTCTTAATAGGTTTCAAAATATTGCAAATTACATATACACAAAAAAGCTTGCCTAAGCAGAGCTTAAGTTGTTATTTTTTCTTAAATATAGAAAATATTGTCCGTCTTCTAGCATCTAGTTATTCACTGCAACCCTCAAACAATTTATAAAGTCATTCTGGTACATAGATAGGGACCTTATTGCATATGAAAATATTCATTGTTAATCTAGAATAGTCTTAAACACCAACAGATTACTATTAAATATTATTATCCATATACTATTCTTTATGGTCACAGTGATCCTAAGACTATTGTGAGACCATTTACATAAATAATTAGTATAGAATTTTTCAAAAAGAACATCTGGCAATTTATTGGAGTGAATTTCAAAGCTTCCATGGTAAAAGAACATTCTTGTAACTATAAAAAATGGAATTTAAATAGTTTCTGACAGATTAGTGGAAAACTACAGTGAAGATTAAATATTACCTTGGAATAAATTAATTAACTTAGTAATGATGGTTTACTTTTTCTTGAGTGATTAATATTCACCACTTCCTATATTCCATATTTGACAATTGCTTATTTGGGGAGTATAATAAATTAGTATCATGATTACCCATAATGAAATGTTCTAACTTGTTTTTTGTTTTTAATAGGATTTATTTCAAAGTGAGTTATATAATTTAATTTTGAGTAATGGTCATGTTTAACCAATGAATTGCAAAATGCCTGATTGTTGGCATTTTTACAAGCTGATATAAGGATTCAGGCTGAAGCAGTACTAGTTTTCTGGAGCATGCTCTTCTCACTGTGGAAAGCAGAACATCAGAAAAGATGAGCAGAGACACAAAGTGTTTCCTACAGTCTTTTGCTCAGAACAGGTGTGCCTTCACTTCCTCTCAATTCCCATTGGCCAAAGGAAATCACATGACCAGGCCCCAAGTCAGTAGAATGGGCTGTATGACAGTTCATCCTGAGAGGAGTGGTAAGGTGTGGAGCCAAGGAGAATTTTGAATGATACGGTCTACTAAAATTTTGAATGATGATTTAGCTGGGTATAAAATTCTGGATTGACCTTAATTTTACCACAGCGTTTTGAAATTGCCATTCGATTATCTTCTGACGTATATTATTGATAATGAGAAATTCACTCTCATTTAATTATTCTGTAGGTAATTCATCTTTCTTTCTAGTGGTTTTAAAGATAGTTTCTTTGCTCCTGATCTGTATTTTCACTATGATTAATTTAAGTATGGGTTTATTTTTTCCCACTTAATACTTAGTGTGCATGTTTTTCATCAAATCTGTAAACCTATCAGGTTTGCTTCTCCATCATTCCCTTATTTTTTTCTTAAATTCCTTTCAACTTCATATTTGAGCCTTAATTATCTGTCTTTCCATGCTGCATTTCATCTGAATTCCACAGTGCTGCCTTGTATTCCTCTTTGTTTCTCACATAGGATTGGTAAGTCTATGACAATTTCAATTTAATTGACTGTTTATTTCTAAGATTTATTATTGATTCATTTTATACCCATTTGTGTTTGTTTCATTTCTTTCTGTTTTTATTTTCCACTTTCTTAATTATTAATGGACATTATATACCCTCATTTGTCTTTTTGACCACATAAAATATAATTATTTCAAACTACTTTTAGTTTCTTTCAACATATTACCTAATAAATCAGAGCTGTTCAAAATGCAATATCTGTAGGTTTTCTTTATTAGAATCCAAGCTGCCTCCTGTGGGGACTAGGATTTATTCTGGTTCCATACATATTGTTTTTTCCTATCCCAAAATGTAAGGGATGAATAATAGAGATTTTAAGGTTGAGAATTTTGCCCCATTAGTCACTTCTTGTTTATTCACTTTCACAGGCAGAGTTACATTAACTTTGTCTTGTTATCTGTCTTGCCTCTCAGTAAGAATACAAAAGAACAAAGGGGCACTTTATCCTAACAAGAGGAATAATCACACTGGTGTTTATTATGAAAGATTGCTCTAGCTGTAGCATAGAGGAGGGCAAGAAGACTGTTTGGGAGACCCTTCCCCCCTGTCCATTAATAATATTAATTTAGAGAGTTCTGGTGAGTTACTAACCACATTATATGTCGTAGCTTCTAATAAAATTGTATCTCCTATTGCTCATGTTAGTCAGAAGTTACTAATTTAGAAAACTCCTGGCCGGGCGCGGTGGCTCAAGCCTGTAATCCCAGCACTTTGGGAGGCCGAGACGGGTGGATCGCGAGGTCAGGAGATCGAGACCAACCTAGCTAACACGGCGAAACCCCGTCTCTACTAAAAAATACAAAAAACTAGCCGGGCGAGTTGGCGGGCGCCTGTAGTCCCAGCTACTCGGGAGGCTGAGGCAGGAGAATGGCGTAAACCCGGGAGGCGGAGCTTGCAGTGAGCTGAGATCCGGCCACTGCACTCCAGCCCCGGCGACAGAGCGAGACTCCGTCTCAAAAAAAAAAAAAAAAAAGAAAACTCCTAAATTAGGTAAACTAATAGATGCTTAGTTTTACAGTTACTCTTTTCAAGTTATATATTTTGAGTGATGGCTTCTGAAGGTATACTTTTAGTCAAAATGAATAGCTTTCTTGTAAACAGGATAAATTTGATTGAAGCAGAGGCAAATGATATTCTGGTGTTAATTGGCCTCATCATATCATACCATATAATACATCAGCCACTATGAATGACTGAGGTGATACTGAGGAACAACAACAAAAAAAAGCACATTACATTTCCACAGAGAATTGTAGGCTTCCTTTATTATTTTAACAGATGGTAATATTTTAGTATTTGATGATTACAATTCACGTCTTTCACAACTGTGAAATATTCCTTTAGTCATTGCTCTGCAATGACTTACCACTTAGATATTGCCCAGTAATAAAACTACAAATCTACAGTTGAAATCTCACCTGCCTCTTCTTCATCCTGGAGAGATTTAAAAAAGGAATTTCATAGGTTTGAAATATATTTAGGTAATTGCAATGTCTGGTGTTTTCCAAACTACACTGTGGTTTTGTAGGGTGCTTAATGTAATAGTCTTCAGTAAAATGCTATAATGTTCCACTCATTGTACAGTGTAGAGCAAGTCTGCATCATCCATTTGCTGGTTGCATAATTGATATCAGTTAGTAATAGTTCAATGCTTACACTGAGCTTGCATTGCTTTTTATGATCTTTGATAGGTAGAAACAGGTTTTACACAGAAAGAATAGTCAAAACGGTCAAGCAATAGCTTTGTTCACATATTACTTATTAACGGGAATCATTTTTCTTCAAAATTAATATGTTTGAGGTAATAAAATCATCATGATTGCTGGCTTGTTAAGGTACAATGGATGCTGCATATGTGTTATTTTAAAAATATTTTACATAAATCCAGTTCTTTGAGAAGTAAAAATGGAACTTCATAATTTCTCTACAAGGGAATGCAGCTTGATGGTAAGGGTTTTGTAGAGTCCTTGGGGGGAAAAACAGCTGCAGAACAGAGAAATGTAAGGATTTGCCAAGCAGTGCTGATGGTACTCCTACTAATAACTGCTGAAGTTGAACATAATGTTTTGTGCCATTAATTCTAACAATTATGTATTTTTTCCAGCACTGTTCAGCAACCCAGGTTTAAAAGCTTAATTATATTAACAAGGCACAATGTAACCAAGAGTTGAGTACTTATAAATAAAATGGTGGGTTCTGCCCTAATTGAGTTATTTTCCTGCTGGAATACCTATTTTGCTTTCCATTCGTTCCTGAATAAAATATTATATCCTTAACTGATTACTCAATGCACACATCTCCATCTCTCCATACAAACCCTCTCTTAGCAACAATTATTTTCCATGTTGCTTACCAGCCTCCAACTGAATGGAGCTACTCACATTTTCATGAAGAACCTGCTGTTTTCTAGCTTGCATGCATTTACTCATGTTTTTCTCTTTCTGTAACCTCCACGTCTCATATATTATCATGACACCATGATTGACTTTACAAGATAAAATCCCCACTCCTCTGAAAGTTTTCCAAATAATTATTTTTACTCAAGGCTGATATGTTTCCAGACTAAGACCTGCAGAGCCACCACGAGGTATAGTTCCATTACTCGGCCATTTTGCAGCTTATTTTACAAGTGATTAAAAATAGGCTCAATGTGATTTCATTATTTGCCAACCACACTGTGGTTTTATACTATGTCAAATTAGTGTAGCTAGAATTATATTTCTCAGAATTTTCTCAACTGTACTAAGAGTTGAGAATTAGTGTCAAGACAAATTTGTGGTAATAGGAACCATTTTATGTTTCTGTCATATGCAGTTAACAAACCAGATAAAATATATGAAACAACATTTTTCAGATTTTGAATAACAGACTTTGTGAGACATTGGTTGCTGAGAGAAATTAAACATGAGGTGAACTCCATAGTTGCCCCAACTGAACTTCTGTGGAGAGTTTCAGGCTACAGCACAGAGACAGAGGACTCAAATAGTGCCTAGCAGTCTTCTTGAGTTGAAGTCATGGAGGTGAAAATCAGGGTGTATGAGGCAGCTACAATTTGCAGGATAGAGCATTAGACAAAAACACAGATGCACAAGTAAATTACTTAAACAGTAAATTTACAGTATCTATTATCTAAGAAAACCACACATGAAAAGGACTGTAAAATACAACCCGTAATGAGGAGAATATTAGATAAATAGAAACTGACCCAAAAAATAACTCAGATAGTGGAATAGAGGACTAATTTGTAGATGTAGCGTTAGACAAAGTCTTTAAAAAGTCGTTATAATTACTGTATTCTATGTTTTCTAAAAATGTAGACGAAAGCTTGAGCATATTAAGGAGACAGGTAAGATATAAAGTGATCCAATTTGAAATTATAGAGATGAAAATGTACAGACTGTGAAAAAATACACTGGCTAGGTTTAAGAACAGATGATGTGTTGAAGAAGAAAAGATTCATGAAGTTGAAGACACAGCAACTAAAAATATCCAGAAATAAACACTGAGAGGGGAAAAAATTGAAAAATATAAGCAGAGTATGGCTGTATATATGAGCACAACTAATTTGATTCTACTCCCTTCAAAAGGTGGCACTTAATTCTCCTCTCCTTGAGTGTGGGCTGCACTTTCAATGACTTGCCCCTAATGGTTAGCATGTGGCAGAATTTATGGCACATGATTTCCAAGATTAGACTATAAAAGGCATTCTGATTTCTTCATTGTTCTCATTCATCTGTCACTTTCTCTAAGAGGAACTAGATACCTTGTCATAAAGACACTAAAATTAGCCCAATGACAAGGTACTGATGGTGAATAAATAAGGCCTTCTAATAATACTAGAAGACAGCACTTGCCAGGTATATAAGTGAGCCACCTTGGAAGCACATCATTCAACCCTAGTGAAGCTTTGTAATGACAGAAGCTAAGCTAACATCTTGGCTGCAACCTCCTGAACTACAAACATCCACCAAAGCTGCTTCCAGATTCCTGACCTCCAGGCAATTTAAAAATGTTAACTATTTGGGCACTGGATATTTTTGTTTTCCTATAAATATCCTCTAGCCTTTTACTGGGATGCAGTTGTTTCAAAGAATTTATTGATTTCACATTTATTAATTTGCATATGTAGAATCAAGCTTGAATCCCAGAAATAAAACCTACTTGATTGTGATCGATTACCTTTTTGATATGCTACTAGATTTGGTTTGCTACTAGTGTGTTGATGATTTTTTTCATCTATCTTTATGAAGAATATTGGCTTGATATTTTCTTATCTTGGTTGTGTCCCTGCCAGGTTTTGGTATCAGTATAATGCTGGCCTCATAAAATTAGTTACAGAAGAGTCTTTCCTCCTCAATTTTTTGGAATCATTTTAGTAAGAATGGTACCATCTCTTCCTTACACATCTGATAGAATTCAGCTATGGATCCATCTATTCCTGGACTTCTCTTTGGTAGGCTTTGTATTAATGATTCAGTTTAGGAACCTGTTATTGATATGTGCAGGACTTCAATTTCTTCCTGGTCTGATTATTGGAAGTTGTATGTTTCCAGGAATTTATCCATTTCTTCTAGGTTTTCTAAATTGTATACATAGAGGTGTTCATAGTAGTCTCTGAGGGTTTCTTATATTTCTGTGGAGTTGTAGGTAACATCCCCTTTGTCTTTTCTAATTGTGTTTACTTGAATCTTCTCTTTTTTCATTAATAGTTTAGCTAGCTCTAATCAATCTTGTTCATTCTTTCAACAAACCAACAAGTCAGTTTGTTAAAGTTTTGTTTAATTTTTGGTGTGTCATTGTCCTTCAGTTCAGATTTGATTTTGGTTATTTTTTGTCTTCTGCCAGCTTTGGGACTGGCTAGCTCTTGTTTCTCTAGTTGCTATAGATGTGATGTTAGGTTGTTAATTTAAGATATTTCTACCTTTTCAATATGGGTGTTAAGACTATAAACTTCACTCTTAACACTGCTATAGCTGTGACCCAAAGATTCTGATATGTTTTATCTTCTCATTAGTTTCAAAGAATTTATTGATTTCTGCCTTAATTTCATTATTTACCCAAAAGTCATTTGGGGAAGCTTTATAAATTTCCGTGTGGTTTTGAGTTATTGCTATTTACGTTGTATTGATTCCTATTTTTATTGTGCTGTGGTCTAAGAGTGTGGTTGGTATGATTTCACTTGTTTTGAATTCATTAAGGATTGTTTTATGGCCAATTGTGTGCTTTATTTTAGAATTTATTCCTTTTGCAGATGAAAAAACTATATTCTGTTGTTTTGGGGTGGAGAGTTCTGTCAATGTCTATTAGGTCCATTTTGTCAAATGTTTAGTTCAAGTCCTGAATATCTTTGTTAGTTTTCTGCACTGATGATCTAATACTGTTGGTGGGGTACTGAAGTCTCCAACTATGGTGTGGTTATATAAGGCTCTTTGTGCATCTCTAAAATCCTGCTTTATCATTCTATGTGCTCCTGTGTTGAGTGCATATATATATATTTAGCATAGTTATGTCTTCTTGTTGAACTGAACCCTTTACAATAATTTAATGTCCTTCTTTGTCTTTTTAGATCTTTGTTGGTTTAAAAATCTGTTTTGTCTGAAATTAGAAGAGCAACCCCACTTTTTCTGCTTTCTGTTTGCTTGGTATATTTTTTCTTCATTCCATTACTTTGAGCCTATAGGTGTCATTGCATGTGAGTTGGGTCTCTTGAAGACCACATAACATTGGGTCTTTATTTTTTATCCAACTTGCCACTGTGTGACCCTTAGTTGAAACATTTAGCTCATTCACATCCAAGGTTAGTATTGATATGTACAGATCTAATCCTGTCATTGTGTTGTTAGTTGAATATTATGCAGATGTGTTTGTAGGATTGTTTTATACTGTCACTGGTCTATGTACTTAAGTGTATTTTTGTTGTGGCCAGTAATGGTCTTTCCTTTCCATATTTAGCACTCCCTTCAGGACCTCTTGTTAGGTAAATCTTGTGGTAAGAAATTCCCTTAGCATTTTCTTGTGTGGAAAGGATTATATTTCTCCTTCACATATGCAGTTTAATTTGACTGTATATGAAATTTTGTGTGGAAATTATTTACTTTTAAAATGCAAAATATAGGCCCCAAATCTCTTCTGGTTTTTGTTTCTGCTGAAAGTTCCACTGTTCACCTGATTGGATTCCATTTTTAAGTGACCTGCCCCTTTTTTCTGGCTGCCTTTAATATATATTTTTTTCATTTTGACCTTGGAGAATCTGATGACTAATTGTCTTGGGGATGGTCATCTTGTGTAATATTTCTCACATATTTTCTGCATTTCCTGAATTTGAATATTGGCCTCTCTAGCAAGGTTGATGAAATTTTTGCTTGGTTTCTCTCCCTCTCTTTCAGGGATACCAACGACATGTAGTTTGGTCTCTTTATATAATCCCATATTTCTTGAAAGTTGTATTCTTTTTTCTTTATTTTTGTCTATTTTGGAAAACCAGTCTTCAAACTCTGAGATTCTTTCCTCAGCTTGTTAGATTCTGCTGTTAATAATTTCAGTTGTGCTCTGAAATTTTGAAGTGAACTTTTTGGCTATATCAAATCAGTTTGGTTATTTCTTAAAATAGTCATTTTGCCTTTCATCTCCTGTGTCATTTAATTGCATTATTTTGATTACTTGAATTGGGTTTTGACTCTCTCCTGAATTTCAATAATTTGTATTCTTATCTGTATTCTGAGTTCTATTTCTGTCATTTCAGCCATTTTGGCTTAGTTAGAAACCATTGCTGGGGAACTCGTGCAGTTGGTTGGGTGTGAGAAGACACTCTGGCATTTTGGGTCACTAGGGTTCTGGTACTGGTTCCTTCTCATCTGTGTGGGCTCATGTTCCCTCGATCTTTGAGTTGCTGTCCTTTTTTTTCTTACTTTCTTAGATGTTCCTGTGGTTTTGATTGTGGTATAGGCTGGGTTCTGTCAATCGGCTTTATTCTGGAAGATCGCTGGGGGCCAAGACTCAGCTTGGCAATCTTGGGCTGCATACTCTAAATCTTACGGGTTTGTGCTGGGTTCTCAGCTTTGATCTCTGCCCCTTGTGTTAGGTACCTGCTGCACTAGAAAGGCCAAGGTTTTCCCAGACTGCTGGCCAGAGCATACCAATGGGTGGGGCCAGTCAAAGCACTTCAGAGAGTAATGGCAGTAGGATCCAAGCTCATTTGCCCATGCCAGCAGCAGTGTGAGCATGGTGGGGTGCACGCTTGTCACCTGAGATGGGTGCTCGTGTGTGTGCCGATGCTGGTCTCCATCCAGTCATTCTCAGCTGCAGTAGTTTTGGTGCAAGGATGAGGTTGCAGAGGGGTGGAGGGGTGAGGCCATTGAAATTTGTGTGTGCATTCATACCAGTGGCCCTGTTGGCACAGAAATGGGGTGCCTGCCTGCTTGGGTCTGGCTGCCTCCATGGGCACATTCATGGCAGTGGCAGTGATGGCACAGGGCCACTGGCCTTTACCTGTGCATTTGCTCTGGCAACAATGGCTATGGCAGGGTGGGAGAATGGGGCTGTTGGCCTCCATGCTTGCACTGGCAATGGTTATGCAGCAGGGAGGTTGGAGGGGTCACCAGGTTACTCATGCCAGCAACAGTGACACAGTAGGGTCACATGTGCAGTGACTCCCATGCCAGTGGGGTAGAAGTAAGGTCTGACCAAACACATGTGCACAGGTAAAGCAATGTGAGGAGTGGCCATGGGTGACTGCCTACCTGTAAAGTGGCACTGGAGAGGCTGCAGTTGGAGGAGAGTGCTGGTGGGGTGGTGCATGTGGGCGGAGGCTGGTCTGGTGGATCTCTCTGATGACCAGGCAGTCTGCCAGTGCAGGAGCTATGATGCAGGTTACTAACAGGCATACTGGTTGTGCATGGCTGCACTGCAAGCAGGCATAGACAGGCTGTGTCCCTGGTAGAGGCCAGCTGACAGAAGGGCACTCACGATGAATTGATCCCTTTTCATAAGCAAGATTGCCCTTCTCTGTTTGGGTCTAATAGTTCCTTGAAGGCTAAAATCTTCTATGAAAGCACGGTAAGCCTTGGAGAATGTATGTCTCTGGTTGTGCTACACTGCAGAAGTTCCTGCACCAAAACCTCTGGAATCTGCACAGGCAAGAATCCTGCTTCTACCACATCTCTCCCGGTCAACTCAAGTGTCTGTGGGGGTTGTGGGGAACCCTGCTGCCAGGATTCCAGAGGCCAATGGTGAGAGAGGGCTGCTTCCTGCCTGCTCAGCTTACCCCTTCCTCAGGAGTCCTTGGAAGCCAGGAATGAGTCCTTGTGCATGATAGTCCTGTGCAGGGTTCCTAACATTTTCCCCCTTCAGCCCATTGTCTGTGTCATCCCTCCACCCATTCTCAATACTTTCCCTCTGAAGATCTGCTCAGAATGTGCTAGGCTTTTCAGTGTCCCTGCCCTTCGGTGGCAGATGTTCCTCCTGGCAGCCTCTAGTCAGCCATATTGCATACCAACTTGTAGTTTCTGTTCTTAACTCCAATTATCACAATTGTTTAGCTTTTTACTATAATCCAATTTTAGGCTCAACAAACAGTTTCAAAAGAGAGTTTTTCTTTCCTAAGTTACATTTATTTATTTACTTTTTGAGACGGAGTCTTGCTCAGTTGCCCGGGCTGGAGTGCTGTGGCGTGATCTCGGCTCACTACAACCACCATCTCCCGGGTTCAAGCGTTTCTCCTGCCTCAGTCTCCCACGTAGCTGGGACTACAGGCACCGCAAGCAGGCATAGCCACCATCATGCCCAGCTAATTTTTTGTATTTCATTAGAGGTGGGGTTTCACCATAATGGCCAGCCTGGTGTTGAACTCCTGACCTCAGGTGATCTGCACCCCCTTGGCCTCCCAAAGCCAAGTTCTTAATATTCATTTATTTCTTGGCTGTGCATGGTGACTCATGCCTGTAATCTCAATACTTTGGGAGGCCAAAGCAGGAGAATAACTTGAGCCCAAGGAATTTGAGACCAGCCTAGGCAACATAGTGAGACTCTGTGTCTACAATAAATAAAAAAATAAACTAGGAATGTTGGTGCGTGCCTGTAGTCCCAGCTACTCAGAGGGCCGAGGCAGGAGGATAGCTTGACCCGAGGAGGTAGAGGCTGAAGTGAGCCATGATCATGCCACTGTGCTTCAGTCTGGGTGAAAGAGCAAAGCCTTGCCTTAAAAAAATTAAATTATTTCTGGGTTGGTTCAATTTCACTATGATGTTTTTGCTTCTCTAAAAATGACTCATGGGCACTGTGGTTACTGAGTTTGTCTCTTAGTCAACAAATGTTTGTTGAGCAAATTTAACAAATTTCAGTCACTATTTCTGGTGCTAGGAATTATACTCTTTATCATATCAGGACCCTGCTCAAATGGACCTTACATTCTAGAAAAATCGAGATCTACAAGTCACAAGTAAAAATAATACATTAACACTTAGGATCATAACAAGTGTTATGGAGAAAATAAAACTTCTAGAGTAATGTTGGTGGTGCTGGAACTGCTTTAAATGTGACAGTCAAGGAAAACCTCTGAAGAAGTGATTCTAACCTTTGTTCTGTGGGGAGGGAGCTATGTTTTGCATCTTTAAGGGAAAGAAAAAGATACACGTGGCTTTGTATAACGAGCAGGGAGCATGGCACAGGAGTCTATACCGAGAAGCAGGGTCCGACGTTTCTAAGGCTCATAGATTAGATGGTGAAGTAGCAGAAAGAGATGAAAGGATAATTAAAACACAATAGAAAGTAACTGAGTCCACAAGTAACCAAAACAACAAAAGTAAAATGGATATTTGGGACTAAAAAAAAAAAAGAAGAGATGTGAAAGGAATGTAAATTACTTACTAAGAGAAAGGCTTAGGATATCTCACTCTACTCATCATTACTAATATATAGAGAGGACAGACAAAGCCAATCTGCTGTAAGGATAAATAATGCACCTGGATTACACAACCTAAGAAATGGAACAGAAAAATGTATGCAAAGGTAAAATAAAAGAAAATTTCTTAAAGGGAATAACTAAATCTATAAATAACAAGGGGCCCACATGTTGTTCTAGAAACAACTCTGCAGAATGACCTATATCTCAGATGAATAGGGATATATGAAACTAAGCATTTCTGATCATAACCTATAAATGCAACTCACTTATTCAATAACTCCCATCACAGCTCTTTTCCACTTCATTAGAATTCCTGTCCACTGCTCCCTCTCATTTCTCTATTAGCACTCTTCTTCTTTCATTTCTCTATGTGTTTTCTTTAGATGTCTTGGCCTTACATTTTGAACACCCTCTTACCAACCTTCTAAATAACCTGCCCACATTTTTATTCCATGTTTTCTCATGAAAACTCTCCTGACAAAATTTACTATAAATACATGCCTTCTCTCCTTTAACCAAATTTATAATTTCTGCTGGGGACATTCATTAAGCATCAAAAATCAATCACTAAATATTCATGGTCATCAATCTCATTGCTTATAACACCTCATCTGGGTAATCCTATTGTATTTTTTATTCTTTTCAATAATAATTTATACTGTCTTAGACTTTGGACACCTAGTCTGCCCCTTCATCCTAACTGGGTGACATAAATTCCCACTTCAAAAGGAAAATAGAAGGCATCATACAAAAATTTTCTCTGCTTGCCACCAGATTTAGAAACTCAAACATTTCTGTATTCACTTTCCTTCTAAGGTCTAATAACAACCTTTCTTCTGAATCCTAATCTCTATCTGCCTTCTTAGAGGTCTCATTCCATCTATTCTATATTATCAGTCTTAATGATCTCTGTCAGCCTCTCTCTTGATGTATCTCCTTACTTTCTTCAATAGTCATACATGCTGAAGATTCACTTCTTTATATTAACACAAAAGAAGTAACATGTAACATGGGGGTCTAATATCCATTCTTTATATGTTTTCAGATAAATTTATTAAAATAGTTAGACTATGACTCCCAGTTTAACTTTTTCACTTTCAGTTCAGAATACCCATTGCAATCTGACATTTTGCCCTGATAAGTCTTGCAAAAATTGCTTAAAAATAGAACTCTGAGCTCACTTTACCACTCATGAACATTTATCCCAATATACTTCTTTGCTCTAGAAATACTCCATGTTCACTGTAGACTGCAACATATTTCCTCAAATTTTCCAT
This sequence comes from Trachypithecus francoisi, assembly GCF_009764315.1. Lineage (NCBI taxonomy): Eukaryota > Metazoa > Chordata > Mammalia > Primates > Cercopithecidae > Trachypithecus > Trachypithecus francoisi. Next base: position 171,166,913 of record NW_022681465.1, on the reverse strand, counting down.
CTGCTACTCTGGTCTTCAATTTTCTTTTCATTTTCACTTTTCACTTTCCTCTTATTTTACAGCTCTTAAATGCTGTCAGGGATCAATTCCAGGGCTTCCTCCCTTTTCTACTCATTACCTTAAGGGAGTTTTCTCAACTGCTTTATTTCCAATATACCTTTGTGCCAATAACTTCTCACAATCCAACTCATCCACATCTTCCAAGTTATATGGATATATTTTATTGTGAGGTGAAATTTTCATTTGGATATTAAAGAAGCATGACAATTGGAGTATTTTAAATACTCCTCCTTCCTTCCGAATCTGCTTCTACTTTTGTGTTTCCTATTTTAGTAAATGGCACTATCATTCAGATAGCAAGCCAAATCAGAATCTTGGTCATCTCCCATAACTGCTTTTTACCCCTAGGCAGCCTCTAATCATCTCACATCTAGTCAATTGCTATACCTTGTTATTAATCTCCTAAATATGCCTAGAATCCACAATTTTTTCTTTTCCCTATTTCTAGAACCATCGTGCTTGTACCAACCTAAAATATGAAAATGTGTTCCTTAGTCTCTCTCACACATAATCTGCAGACTCATTACTCTTCTAAATAAATCTTTAAGGATCTGATTTTGTCACCCCCTGGCTTAAAGTGCTTCCTTCAATGGTACCTTTAAGCTAGATGATACCTTTAAGCGAGGTGAAACTAGTGGACAAGGTTCATACTGTCTGATGTGATCTCCCTCCCTCTTAGATTCTCTATCCCAATAGCCATCTCATTTTCTGAACTCCAGCCAAACACAATAACTGTTTGGCTTTTGATCTGCTGTGGTTTTTGGCACTGGTCATTACATACAGTACATGTTTAGTCTTCTCCCAAAGACAGCCTGTCAGCTTTTGTGTGTTCTTTAGGTGTTAGCTGAGTTTGAAGCTTACTTTTTTTGTACTTAGAGCCAACCTAGAAAATGCCAAATTACATCTAGGAAATGACATATTACATGTTCAGTTCTCAGTAAATATGTATCGAATGACTCTGTTGCCTTAAAATGTCATAGAAGGTGCTCATTAGACTTTTTTTCCATTCTTAATTTATGTATTGTTTAGTCAAGCACATTCCAGTTCTCTTGCTGCAGCCTTGTTTGCCTCTCTCGGGTTTTCCCCCGTCTAGTATGTTTAAGGACTTGTTATTTTATAAATACCATTATTACTACTGCCAATCATAATAGCAATCATAATAATAAAAATGATTATTAGCTAACATTCATTGAGCAGTTATGTGCCATGCATAGTTTTAAGCACTCTGAGTAGAATAACTTGATGCTGACAACTACATGAAGTAAGTAGATGATAGCATTGATGTGCTATCAATGCAGATGATAGCATTTATGTGAGGCTAGGCTAACCAACTTAGCAAAAGTCATGACAAGATTAAAAATCAATCAGTGCAACTCTCAAATTCCTACTCTTCATTACAATTTAAGACAGTCTCTCTTCTAAAAACATTGATTCTACTATTAGTACAACTAATAGTGTGCTTCTCTTTTTAAATTTTTTAAATAATGTCATTTATTGATTCTAAACAAATAGGAAATTAGGCCTTTTGTGTATGACAGGAAAAAGAAAAAAAACGGCTTGACTTTTAAAACCATTTGCTAAGCAGCAAACAAATTTCCATCTATGAGCTGATTTATTGTTTTTTTCCAGGACAATGGCATTAGCTTTCAAATATTTTTATCAGCAAGTCTTTCCTTCAAGTAAGCATTATATCTAAATATGTATATCGTGTAAGTGTATCATGATCACCTCTCTCCCTTCACAAGAATCTCTATGACCAAACAATTTGAATATATGTACTACATATAGAACATGTACTACAGATAAAGCACAAAGTTTATATCTCTGAATGTTTTAAAAAATAATTTCATTATCTAATATATCAACCAGATTAATTGCAACCAGATTAGTATCATTAGAGTGTGTATCAAAAATTACTTATAATTTAAATAAAACATATTGACCACATCATTATTTATACTGTTGCAATTACAATACAGTTCTCAGATAAATAGAACAAACAGGATGGGTGTGTGTGTGTGTGTATGCACCATACACAAAGTTTAAATCAAACCTGCTGAAAGAAAAAAGATGCAATGCAAATACTGGATAGGAAATATATTACAAATTAAAATTTTATGTAACATAAAAATTTATATAAATTAAACAACTAGAAATGACAATCAAATGTAAAAAGTAAACATAATCAAAAGACTTGAATATAATGTGAAGTGGAAATAAATCTGAAGAATTTCAAAAAGCAATGATGAAATTAATACTTGTCTATTAATATTGTCAAAAATCTAAAAGATTGGTAATACACAGGATGGACAAGGTTTTAAAGGCTCTATTTCCTAGAACTCCAAAGACAGTAAATGCAGTCTGTTGCTAGCCCCACAATTTTCACAGGGACCACCAAACTTTTGGTTTAAGATATTTAAACTTAATTGTACATTTTTTTCTCAGCACATCTTTTAAATAATTCAATTTTTACAAATTTATCTAAAAATATATGTGTATGAAATTATGAACATATAAGGGTAGTTGTACATTTTTGTTGAATTATATTGAATATTCTTATACACATATATAACACATACTGTGCAAATGTGTAATTAATAGTCTCTGGAGAGATTGATTACAAGTGACACGTCAAGTTGCAGTTAATATTGACTATATTTTATTATAAGTTTAAAAATTCTGATAACCAATTCATGTTATTTGTGCAATTAAAAGACAAAATAAAGAAAGCAGTACAGCCAATGAATCAAATTAAATATCCTTGGTTCCAGAAAGAGAAAATAGGAAGCATTTTGGAAATAATAACTTGCAATCATGAATTTAAGTCTTAATATTCTCCAAGCACTATGCTAAAGCTTTTCCATAAATAACTTTAAGTTTATTTTGTGAGGTGAGTAATGCCATTGTTTAATAACTGTAGTCAAGTTTAGGTATTGCATAAATGAATTTATTAGGTTGCATCTAAACACTTTAGATGTTATAATCTAGGCATAGGATCACTAGACTCAAAACTATAGTACATTTGTGTAGAACTGAGCAAAAAGAAAAAAATAAACTTACATGCTACAACTTCAGAAAGCCAGATTCAGGCAGTCTAAGCCATTTCTTAATGTATGAGAAATATCTGTTAAAAAAAAACCCTGGTGTCATAGCGCCAAGGAAAACACTCTTACCTTCAAGTTTTGATGAAAGGATAACTCAGGTTTAAAAAAAAAAAAAAAAAAAAAAAAACTGTTGAGAATGCATGTATTATTCTGTTTTAATGCTGCCGACAAAGACATACCTGAGACTGGAAGAAAAAGAGGTTTAATTGGACGTACAGTTCCACACAGCTGGGGAGGACTCAGAATCATAGCAGGAGGTGAAAAGCAATTCTTACTTGGTAGCAGCCAGAGAAAAATGAGGAACATGCAAAAGCGGAAACCCCTGATAAAACCATCAGATCTAGTGAGACTTATCCTCTACCATGAGAACTGTATGGGGAAACTGTACCCATGATTCAAATTATCTCCCACTGGGTCCCTCCCACAACACTTGGGCATTATGGGAGTACAGTTCAGGATGAGATTTGGGTGGGGCCACAGAGCTAAACCTTATTCCACCCCGGCCCTTCCAAATCTCGTCCTCACATTTCAGTACCAATCATGCCTTCTCAACAGTCCCCTAAAGTCTTAACTCATTTCAGCATTAACCCAAAAGTCTACAGTCCACAGTCCAAAGTCTTATCTGAGATGAGGCAAGCCCCTTCCACCTATGAGCCTGCAAAATTAAAAGCAAGCTAGTTACTTCATAGATACAATGGAGGCGCAGCTATTGAGTAAATACAGCCAATCCAAATGGGAGAAGTTGGACAAAACAAAGGGGTTACAGGGCCCATGTAAATCTGAAATCCAGAGGGATAGTCAAATTTTAAAGCTCTGAAATGATCTGCTTTGACTCCATGTCTCATAGCCAGGTAACGTTGATGGAAGAGGTAGGTTCCCATAGTGTTGGACAGCTCTGCTCCTGTGGCTTTGCAGGGCATAGCCCCCTCCTGGCTGCTTTCCCAGGCTGGCATTGAGTGTCTGTGGCTTTTGTAGGCCTACGGTGCAAGCTGTTGGTGGATCTACCATTCTTCTCACAGCTCCACTAGGCAGTGTCCAGAAGGGATTCTCTGTGGGGGCTCCTACCCTACACTTTCCTTCTGCACTGCCCTAGCAGAGGTTCTCTATGAGACAGGCAAACAAGGCTGCAGCAAGAGAACGGCCCCTGCAGCAAACTTTTGCAAGGACATCTAGGCATTTCCATACATCTTCTGAAATCAAGGCAGAGGTTTCTAAACCTCAATTCTTGACTTCTGTGTACCTGGAAGCTCAACACCACGTGAAATCTGCCAAGGTATGGGGTTTGTACCCTCTGAAACCATGGGATGAACTATAACTTGGCCTCTTTTAGCAACAGCTGGAGCAGCTGGAACACAGGGCACCAAGTCCTCCAGGCTGTATACAGCTAGGAGACCCTGGGCACAGCCCAAGAAACCATTTTTCCTCCTAGGCTTCCAGGCCTGTGACGGGAGGGGCTGCCATGAAGATCTATGGCATTCCCTGAAGACATTTTTCCCACTTGAGAAATTATGTCTTGAGAATTAACATCCACCCCTTCTTACTTATGCAAATTTCTGCAGCCAGCTTAAATTTCTTCTAAGAAAAATGGGTTTTCCTTTCCTATTGCATTGTCAGGCTGCAAATTTTCTGAACTTTTATGCTGTTTCCCTTTTAAAACTGAATGCCTTTAACAGCAGCCAAAGACACCGCTTGAATGCTTTGCTGCTTAGAAATTTCTTCAGCCAGATACCCTAAATCATCTCCCTCAAGTTCAAAATTCCATAAATCTCTAGGGCAGGGTAAAAATGCCAACAGTCTCTTTGCTACAGTCTCTTTTCTAAAACAGAACAAAAGTCGCCTTTGTTCCAGTTGCCAACAAGGTCCTCATCTTCATCTGAGACCACCTCAGCCTGGACCTTATTATTCATATCACTATCAGCATTTTTGTCAAAGCCATTCAACAGATCTTTAGGAGGTTCCAAACTTTCCTACATTTTCCTTTCTTCTTCTGAGCCCTCCAAACTGTTTCAACTTCTGCCTGTTCCCCAGTTTCAAAGTTGTTTCCACATTTTCGGGTATCTTTTCAGCAATGCACCACTCTACTGGTACCAATTTACTCTATTAGTTCATTTTCATGCTGCTGATAAAGACATCCCTGAAACTGGGAAGAAAAAGAGGTTTAATTGGACTTACACTTCCACATGGCTGGGGAGGCCTCAGAATCATGGCGGGAGGTAAAAGACACTTCTCACGTGGCGGCAGCAAGAGAAGAATAAGGAAGTTGCATAAGCAGAAACCCCTGATAAAACCATCAGACTTTGTGAGACTTATTCACTACCACGAGAACAGTATGGGGAAAACCACCCCCATGATTTGAATTACCTCCCATCAGGTCCCTCCCACAACACATGGGAACACAATTCAAGATGAGATTTGGGTGGGGACACAGAGCCAAACCATATCAATGCAGGAATGGAATAATGAAATAAGTTACATTATAAAAAAGATTTAAACTTCATAAAATGGTAAAAAACAACGGTAAATTTTTCAAAACTCCTACTTTGGTGTGTTTTTCTTTTCCTCTTACTCCAACAGATGAACAAATGAAGTAGACAAATTGCAAGGTAGATGATTGTTCTATCTCAACCCATCATTTGGAATTTCTCAGTGTGGATCACCTTGTCTCTTTTCTCCCAATTTTATTCACCCATATTGTTAAAAGAAAAATAATTACACTAATACATTGTTTGTTAAAATATCTGACTGAAAACTTTATCAACTACGATCTTCAGTAGTTTTTTCATTTCATATATTCACATCAACAATTTTTCTTTCCATAAAATTTTTCAAGTCTATATAGTAATTGCATTTTTAATCTTATTAATCATAACTCTTCTGCAGGATCTGGATTTTCTCTTGTGGTGCAATGTATTAATTTGTAGTTACTGTACTTTATTTTTGTTAACTGAGATAGGTTGAAAATAAGAATTAATTTGTATAAGTTAGGTAAGGCACTTTTTTTTTTTTCTTTTTTTTTAAGACAGTGTCTCACTCTGTCACCAAGGCTGGGGTGCAGTGGTGCTATCTTGGCTCACTGCAATCTCTGCCTCCCAGATTCAAGCGATTCTCCTGCCTCAGCCTCCTGAGAAGCTGGGACTACAGGCAAATGCCACCACACTCGGCTAATTTTTTGTATTTTTAGTAGAGACGAGATTTCACCATGTTAGCCAGCATGGTCTCCATTTCCTGACCTTGTGATCCACCCACCTCGGCCTCCCAAAGCACTGGGATTACAGGTGTAAGATACCACACCTGGCCAGTAAGGCACCTCTTTTAAAGGTGCCATATTTGCTGAAGTAAAAAAATTGTAATTCACCATGGTATATATAATTATTGAACTTTTCCTTCACCATTTTTTATACATAAGGTATTCTTGGTGACTTGGTAGATGCATTTAAATTAAAATGAGTTAAGAATACTAATTTCAAAGAATGTTTTGTCTTTCTAAGAAGTCATTTCTTACATGAATTTTATGATAAAAAAATAAATCTCAAATAGACAAGTAGTTCCATCTTCCTATTTGACATAGACCATGTTATTTAAAAATGGGTATTAAAACATGAAACTGCTGAGAGATTACCTAAATCATTCAAAAATACAGTTTTATTAAATTGTATTTACACAGCATTCTAATGTGTTCTTTTTTTAGAGAAAAATCCGGGTGACAAGATTACTTTTATGCAACTTTTCCTCAGAGGAGTCATTGCAAACTATATAGTCAGTCTGTAAGCAGACAGGGAGGGTCTTCAGAGATTATAGGCTTTTAGTCACCAGAACAATCGGCCTGTTTTAGGGCCTATGCCCTGCGGGCTGTTTTTCCCCAAACACTGTGTGGAATATGATCACTTTGTTGGTTGGAATCATCTTCTGACACACCCTGGCAACTTATAGATGAAGCCAAGTGAACGTTCCTCATTACCATGCTAAAGTCTCCAGCCCCACAAAAGCTACAGCTTCAATACCAAGACATGCGACCTATAGTTGGCATAATGACTCACTGTGTTTGCACTACTGGAACCACTCTTTTACATATAACGATTCACTCTCTCCCCTTTCTCCCCTCTCCTAAAACTGTCTTGTCACTTTCCCTCAGAAAGACACTGCTTTGGAAAATAGTTCCTGTGTCCTCCTTACTTGTACCAAGTCATAAAACTTCTATTGATCAAAACCTGCCTTCTCATGAAGAGTTCTTTGTTACCAGGCAAATAAACTCTGCTTTTTTGGGGTTAACAAATCAAGCATCTCAAACTATGGCACTCACGTAAATTACATCTGCTTATCTTATTGTAGCACTGATGGAGCTACTTCAGCATAATTCAGAAATTATATATTGAAATTCTTCTATTAGAATATTTTAATAAGTCAATTTTAAATATTAAACTGTATGTAGGTATTCATTTAAAAACAGGGTGAACATGTCCTTAATATATAAATGTACATTAATTTTTTCCTATCCTAGGTAATTTAAATTGCAATTATCTCAGTTCCATATCTCAACTTAAAAACTATTTTAATTTTAAAATTATGTTAATTTCTCTCTTTTAGTTTTTACTATGATATTATAAAAATAACATTAAATAGCTTATGGTATCAAGTTAATCTCTCTTGTGTTGCCTTTTTTCTCTTGTATTTAATATGGTAATTACTTTAAAACCTGATTATGTGTTTTGTTTCCTCAGGAAATCATAAGAACATTGTTTATTTACATTATACTTTGTAATATGTAAAGAGGCAAAACACAAGCACATATAAGAATAACTATAGAGTGATACATGCATGAAGTTTTCTTTCAGTATATAATTTTTAAATTTCATATCATACACCCTCCTGATTTTAGCAAGTGGGCACCAGTAAGTGAGGCATATGGACTATTCTAATTGGTTAGGTCACTTTGGCTACTATAGATATTGTACTTTTCTGTATCTATTTTGAATATCAACTCTTCATATGATGCATAATAAATTCAAAAAGATATAACTGCTTAACCATATATATGCCACAATAGATATCCAGTCTCCAGTTAACATTTATTGAGTGCTAGCACACAACTGAAATGGTGCTAAGTGCTTTTCATTCATTGATTTATTCCATGTCAAAGCAACTCCATGAGGTACCTAGGAACTTTTCAAGGGAAAATAGAAGCACCAGAGATTAAACTGTCCAGAATTACATGTAGATAATAAGCAGAGAGTTGAAACGCCAGTCCACCATTGTTTGATACCAAAATTCGTATTGTTTTACATGTAAACTATAGTGTTTCTTAAAATATGCAATGCACTCTTATCTTTCCCTTTTTAAAAGACTTCATCGACGTATGATTGGCAATACAAAAAGCTGTGCACGTGTAATGTATACAACTTGATGAGTGTGGGGATGAGTATGCACTCATGAAGTCATCATCACAATCTTTATTATAAACATACCCATTATCTCCAAAAGTTTTCTCCCACCCTTCTTATTTATTAAATTCTTATTTCTGTAAAGTAAAATGCAGTTAGTCCAATTAGGATATTGTTAATTGTTCTTGACTCAGGAAAGAGAATTGCGAGACCACTTAAAGGTGATTGGTATAGTCCATTAAATCAGTTCTATACTATTACTGTGATCTAGATTCCAGAACGAATTTTTCCATATAAATGTATTAAAAATACAGAAAATAGGTGTCACCTTGTTATCTAGAGAAATAAAGAAATTACTGAACTAGAAGGAAAAACTTGCAGTTGTCTTGTCTACTTCACGTTGCCTGTGTGCAAGTATCTATTTTAAAATAACTGTTTTTGCTCCTGGTACTAGTAAGCATAGAAAATTTAAGAGAATAGTTATATAAATTGATTTGGGATTTGCAACAAAATACTCTATGAATATAGTGATCGAATGATCTTGATACTAATTTCAAGAATAATTGTGTGGTATGAAAGCTTGGTATTTTTACATTAATTAGAATGGTCAGTCTGAGTACTACTTTAACTAATATTGATATTCTGGATTGGTTTCATTATATCTTAATTCAGTGAAAAGTTTTTATAGATGTTATTAAACAGAATAAAACACCATACATATTTAACAGTGAAAGCACATGTTAATAAAAATTTTTAAACTAATTGTGACAATAACTAACTTAAAATCCTATATTTCATAAACAAAAACTGGAAAGTTCAGGGGGATTGGAGGAGAGTAAAACCATTCTGATTTCTCTATCGTATATGACTGCCTTGTGGGGAATAGCTCATTTTTCTTATTAGATATTCAAACTAGAGAAATATAGGTTCAAGTGTTTTGAGATAAATGAATAGAATGTAGTTGTTTCAAATATTATATTACAAATTGTCAGTGGGTAAAAAAAAAAAGATGTACTTTTCATTAAATAATTTTAAAAAGCATTAAAAAAAGAACCTCTAAAAGATGACCAAGAAAAGATCAGATTTAATGCAAATGACAATGTTTACAAGTTAACACTAACATATGAAGTTAAAATTTCCCAAATCTTGTTTAGAAACAAAGTTAATTAATCGCTTAAAAGGCACATGTAAAAATTTAATGGGACTAGTTAAAAGTACCAACACAAAAAAATACATGAGAGAAACACATGAAAGGAAGAGATATGATATTTTAATTAAAACCTTACAAAAAAATAATTACATTAAACCAAATAAAACATTTTATAATATTGAAAATATGTAAAATTCAGTATAGCATTTATCTATTGAAATAGCGCATTACATAAAATAGCTAAGGATAAAAATTACAAATTCAAAAGTTATTAAACCACAATTTTACTGTGAAATTTTAAATATTTCTCTTTCTTTGAGATTATCTCAAAAAGTGAATATTTGATATAGCTATATATTTCTATTTACATTGTTGTTAGTAAAATGGTAATTAAGTTAAAAAAATTTATAGGCAAGAGAAAGTTAATGTTTCTTTTTTCATAATCAAAGCCAGTATTTAAAAAAACACAAACCTCCATAATTTGCAAATAATCGAAAATATAAATTGTATTTTATTATAATATAATGGTACTATAATTTAACTTTAATAATAACCAAACGAATACAACTAGATAGGAATAAAAAACTTTTTACTAATTGAAAAAATGAATAAGTTACAACTGTAATTATGTAACAAAAATTATGAAATAACATCATAAAAATAATTGATGGAAAGTTTATAACTTTAAAAATGTTTATATTAACATGAAATATTGAAACCAAATTATTTTCACTCTAGCTCCATATTAGATTTTTTAAATAACTCCCACCTAATGTTGAATAAATTAGAAACTCTGGAAGAGCATTTGGCATCCATAGCTGGGTTTTTAAATTTGCTTTTCTTAAATTAAATGCCAAAAGCGATTCTAATATTTGACAAAGAAGAAACATTGATCAAAATATCATAACAATATATTAGAAAATAAAACAAAATTTAAGAAAAGGGATTAATAAATGCAGTGGTCAAATTTAGTTCATTAAGAAACAAAAAAATATGTAATTGAAAAATAAATCTATGAGTTTATTATGGAAAAGTGAATGAAGATAACCTAATCGTATGTCTAGTTGATTAAAAAAAATAACATTTGATCACGCCTGTAATCCCAGCACTTTGGGATGCCGAGGTGGGCAGATCACGAGGTCAAGTTATTGAGACCATCCTGGCTAACACGGTGAAACCCCGTTTCTATTAAAAAATACAAAAAACTAGCTGGGCGTGTGACACGCGCCTGTAATCCCAGCTACTTGGGAAGCTGAGGCAGCAGAATCGCTTGAACCCGGGAGGCAGAGGTTGCAGTGAGCCAAGATGGTGCCACTGCACTCCAGCCTAGGCGACAGAGCGAGGCTCTGTCTCAAAAAAATAAAGAAAAAAAAAAAAACACATTCAAAATTAATATAAATTGTCAAGGGGCGTATTATAGCAATTATCCCAATATATTTCATAAGGACATTTATTAAAATTAAGCATGTATTTGTGATTAAAACATGAATTCACTAATGTGGCAGTTTGAAAGGTCAACAAAAATATTAATACTTACAAACTATAAAGGAATTTTTTTTTTTTTTTTTTTTTTTTTAAGAATGAAGTGGCAATTATAAAGTGTGGTAAGATTTCACTGTAGGGAATAAGCATAAAATAAAAATTAACAGTTGCTATTAATGTATACAAATTACCATAAGGAAACAGCTAAATAACCCCAAAATGAGAGAATTCTCAGAACATATGACATTTTTAAAGGTCAGGATTTAGCTGCAGAGAACAGAATCTACTCTTCCAGTCTTCGTACAGGAGGTTTTTCCTGTAAAAGTGGACTGACATGGATGTTTAACACCATTTTATCATTGACACTGCGGTATTTGCACTGGGCCTTAAAAGACCAATAAATATATTTCAGGAGGGTGAAACTGGGAGGGGAGCATAGACAGAAGAAACCATGTTTACAACAGTAAAAAAAGAAAAGTCATAAAAATTATACCTAGTTTCTTTTGCAGAAGCATACACAGATCGGGTCAATGATAGCTGGGGCAACACACAAATTTGGAATGCTACTTTATAGTACTTTGGTTTTGTTTTAGGAGAAATAAGCCGATAAAAATATTTAAAATTAAAACACAAAAATGTGCCAAATCCTGCTATAAAAACTCAATTAGGATAATATTAAAGATCAAAATAATTTTAGTAAATTTTAATATTCTTCCTAACTTGTAGGTTTACTCAATATAGTATGTGTATGCATAGCAAATGAGCTCTAGAAAGAGAATCATAAGCCAAGTAGAAAACTTCCTTAGAAAAATAAATTTGGAATTACTGAGTTATAGACATTCTTATGGTTTACCGCAAAATGCTTATATTTTATAAAGTGCAATTTGAATCTTCATGTTGATAATATAACATGCAGCATTTTTCACAATTATTTACCCAGAGAAATATATTCCTTATAGCATTCTGGGGGCCAGTGTTTCATGAAACAGACTTTTGAATATACTGACCTAAGTCACTGATTTTCTCAATTATTTCCAGACTCCTTGAAACAATGTATTAAAAATTTGGGTTAGGTCACCATTTAATTTATCTTTTGATATTTTATTTCATTTTTAATGTGCTTTTCTTACACATTTACAAAATTAGTCAGATGTAGAATTGGTATTTTAGCAGATATCAGAAGAAAATTTGCAGTAGACAATCAGGGAGATTTTACTCAAGGCTCTTGCAGTGGAGTGGAGGCCAGAAGCAGTCTGAGCTTACCTTCAATTCAAAGAAAAGACTGGAGGTTTTAAAAAGCTGCATAGAGAAGATCATGGGCCATTCCTTTTGATAACTGGCTTTGCCTCTTACCCCTTTCAAAACAAAGTAAGCTTTCTTATATTTTTATGACACGAGGTTGTTTCACAACTTGGAGCAAGGCATTCTTCACAAGTTATCCCTTCCCAGATACCGGAAGGTGTTGATGCTATCTCCCTGTGATTACATTTTGAAGATATGACTTTCAGATCCTTGAGAAACAGCCCTGGCTTGTAAAACTCTTAAGAACCCTTTTAAAAGATTTATATCTCTTGGGAGGCCAAGATGGGCGGTTCACCTGAGGTCAGGAGTTCGAGACCAGCCTGGCCAACATGGCAAAACTCCGTCTCTACTAAAAATACAAAAATTAGCCAGGAGTGGTGGCAGGTGCCTGTAATCCCAGCTACTCAGGAGGCTGAGGCATGAGAATCGCTTGAACCAGGGAGGTGGAGGTTGTGGTGAGTCAAGATTGCGCCGCTGCCCTCCAGCCTGGGCAACAAGGGCTAAACTAGGTCTCAAAAAAAAAAAAAACAAAAACAAAAAAAAAAAACCCTACAAGTTCTCACATTTAGGCCTGTATTCACAACATGTCTGAAATGCTTCTCCACTCCAGCCACTCATTAAATTTGCTGTATCTCTAAAAAAAAAAAAAAAAAAAAAAAAAAATTACGTCTCGAACAGAAAAGGGATTTACAATTAGGAATATTTGTTTGTTTTTTGTTTTGTTTTTTGTTTTTTGTTTTTAGTAAATGCCCTGTAAAGAGGGAGGTGAAGGACCTCAAGTCAGGAATACACCTGTCTGTCTAAGCGTTAGTCAAGCCGAGTAGAACATTAAGTCTATCTTGGGAACAGATAAGCAGAGGGAATGGATGTGACATTTTTTGGACATTTTCTCGATATTGAGCCAAAAGATATGCATTGCTAGATATACAGATAGGTAGACGAACATGTCTTATCAGGGACTAAAGTAAACCGGTTTACTGTCTCTTTGTTTCCAAAACAGTCTGTTTACTAAAAACCAGAGCAAGAAGGGGCAGATTTTTATATCCTTCCTTTGAAATCATTCTCTGAAAAACAGTTTTTTAAATGTTAAGAAATATCATAATCCTAAAATCCCCATTACAAATGATAAATTGTCACATACTAATACGTGCAACTCTCCTGTGTGATACAGCCATATAGGCCATAAAATCGTACCTGTCATTCCCCTCTCTGAAGGGAGAGCACGTTTGGGTCACACCGGAGCCTTCTCTCTTCCCAGTTTGCAAACTGATATAACCAATAAAGCTCTTCTTTGTACTATTTAGCCATCCTGGTGGTCTTTTGGAACAGCCAGGACTCTTGATAATAATGCACTGGTGTTCTCAATGTGATGGCTCTGATGAAATGGGATTTGTGATTCTTTTTCCATAAAATTATTTTAGAAAATTAAGAATGTGTTCTTTATGTATTACAGAGTTATGAGATAGTTGTTTTGATTGTTCTTAAAAAAAAAAAAAAAGAAAATTTAGTAGTAGTTTTCTTTAGGATCTGGAGAGAAGTCCATGATAGAATGGATATTATATTGACCATCATTCTCAGCATCCTATCTTTTGTCTGTCCTTGAAGCTTTGGGAGTGTGTTAATGCTTGTGGCATCTGGCTAACTCTTCACTGAAGATAATTTCTTTCCACGTGATATGGTTTGTCTCTGTGCACGCACCCAAATTATCATCTTGAATTGTACTCCCATAATTCCCACATGTTGTAGGAGGGACCTGGTGGAAGATAATTTGAATCATGGCAGTGGTTCCACCCATAATGTTCTCATGGTAGTGAATAAGTCTCAAGAGAACGTATGTTTTTATCAGGGGTTTCCACTTTTGCATCTTCTTTATTTTCTCTTCCCACTGTCATGTAAGAATTGCCTTTCACCTCCCAACATGACTCTGAGGCCTCCACAGCCATGTGGAACTGTAAGTCCAATGAAGCCTCTTTTCCTTCCCAGTCTCAGATATCTCTTTGTAAGTAGCATGAAAATGAATTAATACAGTAAATTGGTACCAGTAGAGTGAGACATTGCTGAAAAGATACCCGAAAATGTGGAAATGACTTTGGAACTGGGTAAGTCAGAGGTTGGAAAAACTTGGAGGGCTCAGAAGAACATAGGAAAATGTGGGAAAGTTTAGTACCTCCTAGAGATTAGATGAATGGCTTTGACAAAAATGTTGATAGTGAAATGGACAATAAGGTCCAGGGTGAAGTGGTCTCAGATGGAAATGAGGAACCTCTTGGAAGCTGGAGCAGTTATGTTTTAGTAAAGAGACTGGCAGTATTTTGACCCTGCTGTAGAGATTTGTGGAGCTTTGAACTTGAGGGAGATGATTTAGGGTATCTGGCAGAAGAAATTTCTAAGCAGCAAAGCATTCAAGAGGCGACTTGGGTGCTATTAAAAGCATTCGATTTTTAAAGGTAAACACAGCATTAAAGTTTGAAAAATTTGCAGCCTGAAAATGTGATAGAAAAGAAAATCCTATTTTCTGAGGAGATATTCAAGCCAACTGCAGAAATTTGCATAAGCAACAAGGAGCCAAATGTTAATCCCCTAGACAATGGGGAAAATGCCTCCAGGGCATTTCAGGGGTCTTCACAGCAGCCCCTCTCATCACAGGTCTGGAGGCCTGTGAGGAAAAAATGGTTTCCTAGGCAGTGCTCAGGGTCCCTGAGTTGTGTGCAGCCTAGGGACTTTGTACCCCTGTGTCCCAGCCACTCCAGCTCTGGCTGAAAGGGGCCAACAGAGAGCTCGGGCCATGGCTTCCGATGATGCAAGCCCCAACCCTTGGCAGCTTCCACTTGGTGTTGAGCCTGCCAGTGCACAGAATTCAAGAACTGAGGTTTGGGAACCTCTGCCTAGATTTCAGAAAATGTATGGAAATGCCTGAATGTGCAGGCAGAAGTTTGCTGCAGGGGTAGGGCTCTCATGGAGAACCCCTGCTAGGGCAGTGTGGAAGGGAAATGTGGGGTCAGAGCTCCCACGCAGAGTCCCTACTGGGGCACCACCTAGTGAAGCTATATGAAGAGGGCCACTGTCCTGTAGACCCCAGAATGGTAGATTCACTGAGACTTTGCACCATACACCTAGAAAAGCTGTAGACAC
The DNA here is from genome assembly GCF_009764315.1 of Trachypithecus francoisi. Lineage (NCBI taxonomy): Eukaryota > Metazoa > Chordata > Mammalia > Primates > Cercopithecidae > Trachypithecus > Trachypithecus francoisi. The sequence goes on along the minus strand of NW_022681465.1, from coordinate 171,151,305 downwards.
TCAGTGCCAGATCTTGAAAGCAGCCTGGAGGGAGGGTGTACCCTGCACAACCACAGGGGTGGAGCTGCCCAAGACCATGAGAAACCACCTCTTGCATCAGCGTGACATGGATGTGAGTCACGAAGTCAAAGGAGATCATTGTGGAGCTTTAAGATTTGACTGTCCCTAGGCATGGGCAAGGACTTCATGTCTAAACACCAAAAGCAAAGGCAACAAAAGCCAAAATTGACAAATGGGATCTAATTAAACTAAAGAGCTTCTGCACAGCAAAAGAAACTACCATCAGAGTGAACAGACAAGCTACAGAATGGGAGAAAATTTTTGCAATCAACTCATCTGACAAAGGGCTAATGTCCAGAACCTATAAAGAACTCAAACAAATTTACAAGAAGAAAACAAACAACCCCATCAAAAAGTGGGCAAAGGATATGAATAGACATTTCTCAAAAGAGGACATTCATACAGCCAACAGACACATGAAAAAATGCTCATCATCACTGGCCATCAGAGAAATGCAAATCAAAACCACAATGAGATATCATCTCACACCAATTAGAATGGCAATCATTCAAAAGTCAGGAAACAACAGGTGCTGGAGAGGATGTGGAGAAATAGGAACACTTTTACACTGTTGGTGGGATTGTAAACTAGTTCACCCATTTTGGAAAACAATATGGTGATTCCTCAAGGATCTAGAACTAGAAGTACCATATGACCCAGCCATCCCACTACTGGGTATATACCCAAAGGATTATAAATCATGCTGCTATAAAGACACACGCACACGTATGTTTATTGCGGCACTATTCACAATAGCAAAGACTTGGAATCAACCCAAATGTCCATCTGTGACAGACTGGATTAAGAAAATATGGCACATATACACCATGGAATACTATGCAGCCATAAAAAAGGATGAGTTTGTGTCCTTTGTAAGAACATGGATGCAGCTGGAAACCATCATTCTCAGCAAACTATCGCAAGAACAGAAAACCAAACACCACATGTTCTCACTCATAGGTGGGAACTGAACAATGAGATCACTTGGACTCGGGAAGGGGAACATCACACACCGGGGCCTATCATGGGGAGGGGGGAGGGGGGAGGGGGGAGGGATTGCACTGGGAGTTATACCTGATATAAATGATGAATTGAGGGGTGCTGACGAGTTGATGGGTGCAGCACAGCAACATGGCACAAGTATACATATGTAACAAACCTGCACGTTATGCACATGTACCCTAGAACTTAAAGTATAATAATAATAATTAAAAAAAAAAAAAGATTTGACTGTCCCGCTGGATATTGGACTTGCATGGACCCTGTAACCCCTTTGTTTTGGGCAATTTCTCCAATTTGTAACGGCTGTATTTATCCAATACTTGTACCTCCATTGTATCTAGGAAGTAACTACCTTGCTTTAGATATTACAGTCTCATAGGTGAAAGGGACTTGCCTTGTCTCAGATAAGACTTGTGACTGTTGACTTTCGGGTTAATGCTGAAGTGAGTTAAGACTTTGGGGGACTGTTGAGAAGGCATGAAATTGGTTTTGAAATGTGAGGACATGAGATTTGGAGGGGCCAGGAGCAGAATAACATGGTTTGGGTCTGGGCCCTCACCCAAATCTCATCTTCAATTATACTCTTGTAATTCCCACGTGTTGTGGGAGGGACCTGGTGGGAGATAATTTGAATCGTGGGAGTGGTTTCCCCCATACTGTTCTCGTTGTAGTAAGTCTCAAGAGATCTGATGGTTTTATCAGGAGTTTCTGCTTTTGCATCTTCCTCATTTTCTCTTGCCACCACCTTGTAAAAATTGCCTTTTGCCTCCCTCCATGATTCTGAGGCCTCCCAAGCAACATGAAACTGTAAGTTCAATTAAACCTCTTTTTCTTCCAAGTCTCAGGTATGTCTTTATCTGCAGCATGAAAACGGACTAATACACCAAGAATCTGCTTGGATATCCATGTACAAAGAAAGATTTCTAATTAAACAACACTACCCATGTTTTGACCATTCTCCAACACATTCTGTTTTCAGTTTAGGCTTAATCAAGAGTCTATTATATTCAGTTTGGGGAGGTATAGATTCCTTTACTCATGTGCTCTTTCTCTCTTAAACTATATTAATTCAGGAGTGTCAAACTGTAGTTTCAAAATGTGTTCATTTAAGATAAATATGTAAGTTTACATTTTACTTTATATAAATCCTACACACCATTTTCAGAAATAATTAAAACACCAATTTATTATACAATTTATAAAAAAGCATGGCCTAATTACATGAATTAAATTGTAGTATTTCCTTCAAGCAAGCATCTATCATATGTCAGTCTAGGAACTTAAATATAAAAATTAAATAGACTAAAATCCTTGTCCTGTGGACAGAAAAATGTATATTTTATATACATATATGCCATATATAGTATATTATATATGCTATATATACTACATATAGTGAATTATGCATATATGTATTATGCATATATAGTATATTGTGCATCTATATGCACACACATATGGTTTCCATATGAAACAATTAAGATTAAGAATCTGTCTTCTACATATATACCAGTTAACATTCTATTGTTTCTTTTGACCTATGGTTTTCATAATTTAAAAAATACATATAATAAAATATTTTCTCTCTTTATAATTAACTGTGACAGTTTCTTCTGTTTAAATGTGGCTCCTTACACAGAAACTTTAGAAAAAGCATACAATTTTTTAATAGAAATTTATAAGGAGGTAAGATAATGAAGTTTCAATATCCAAGATTTCCAGCTTCTATTTTTTATTATGTCACCTAGTAACCGTAGACAACTACTGATTACTGTGAGTCTGTTTCATCATCTGTAAAATACAACTAGTAATAACTTCTTGAAAAAGTTGTTGCATGAATTAAACAATATGATAATTATGAGTATGTTTGATGTTATACCTGGGACATAGTGAGCATTCACTGCATTGGTTATGTTATCCTATTGTTCTCTCAAAATTAAGGCTATTTGCAAACCAGACTCATGTCAAACTTAAGACAACTAGTAAAATTTAAATAACAATGACCTTAGCAAATTTAGATTATTTTCTTCTATTTAGCCCTTCCCACAGTTACATTTTGAATAAACCACTCATCACATTCTGTCTTGAATTATAGTTTTAATCTTATCTCATATCTCTTGATCTATTATGAAATTCCTGAAGAATGCTCTTATTTGCCCATACATGCTTAATAAGTATTTCTTATGTTGTTAATTTGTGAATGTAGCCCTTTAAATTTATCAATTTTTCTCAATAACAGAGTTTTTAAAACAATAAAGCATACCTTATTTTAGCAGCATTTTGTCAGGAAGAATTGATCATATTCACCTTAAAAATATTCTCATTTTGCTGTATTTTGTTCAATTTAATTTTAATCATCAGTATTTCCAAATGCATGCAAACATAAATCTCATTTATTTTTATATCCCCAGGTGTCTTTTAAATATATTGCTTCTGTTGTATGGGACAACCACAATAAATTATACCATATTATTATGCAAGACAGAGCAACAGAGTACCATTGGGCCCTATTTACTCAATTTTTACATGTCTTTTATGAGCTTACAAAGATATAAGCAGGGAATTTATACATTCAGAAAGAGTTATGTATCCCCATCATATAAATTCACTATCCGTGTTTTAAGCAGAGCACAGGATTTGCTGCATGCAGGCTCATTAACGATCTGTCTCAGGAGTAAAGAAACCACCAAGGAGATCAAGTTGGCAAGATTTTCGTTTCAGTAAGTAATAGCACTCACAGGAGAGAAATTCTAAAAAGTTTCGAAATATGCCATATGCATATTAGAACAGTTAGGAGAAATCATAAGCAATGACTCCCTTAAGCCCCATTAAACTTCAAGTTAGCCAAATTAGAAACCTTTCCTTGAAAAACAGGCAAGTATATCTAGAAAACTTTGAGTATTAAGAGGCTTGGATTCTATCCTTGATCTTCCTCTTGACTGATAACATAATGTCAGCAAGTTGTTTGAAGATTGTCTTCCCTTTTTATTCCTTCCGGAACGTCAGGATTGAGAATTAGAAATCTTTCACTAAATGGATGGAAAAACAATGAAGAAGAAACAAAGTAGGTTTTAGTTTTCCATGTAAAAAATTACTGACTGAAAAAGTCAACAGCTGACAATAAGATGAGCAGTATATAAATTTAGATCTCTTGTACTGTCATCTAAAGGACTGAGAATTGCAGCACGTTCAACACATGAGTAAGTGGTATCTGAAAATGCATCGGCAAAGAAATGATTACTAAGTTTGGCACAAATGATTGCCTTAGAGGTTTTATTATCATTTTTAATTATTTTCATATATTGAACATACCCAACCAATCTTCCAACAATAGCAACAACAGCAAAAGGGGACAGAATCATTATTTTTAAAAGGAGGAAAATGGAGCCTTTTGAAAATTAGATTTCTTGGTTCCATCATGACAGTGGGTATACAAAAGAAAATAGAAAGTATTTATTTCCTAATTTAGAGAACTCTGGGAACTGAGGTTCAAGGGAAGGCTATGGTATCAGGTCTGAAAAAATGTTCTTGCCGTTGCTTGAGCTGCTGCTCTTTCAGGGAAACCACAAAGACAGGACTCATTTAGAAGTAACTAATATTTATACATTGATATCATGGTGTTCTTTAATCCTCAATAACCATGAGGTAAGTTTCCTTATTACCCCAGTTTTGCAGATGAATAATTAAAGTCTCAGTAAAGGTAAAAGAAATTTTTTAAAGTCACACACCATTGAAAGAGTCTTTGCAAAAATTCTAACAGTGAGAAAATTACGACAGTGAAAGAGATCTGACCTAACCAGCTCCAATTTGCTTTTAATCTCCAAACAGCCCTTGTTAATTCCTGAACTTAGTTTGAGCTAACTGGAGAGGGAATTTAGTTTATAGTTTGCTTGGAAACAAAGATGATGACAGCACTTCCCCCAAAACAATCTCCCCTCCTTGCCTGGGAACCAGACCACCTTTGGAGAACTAACCAATTAGCCACAAGATTAGAAATTAGGGTTTAGGAGTCATGCAGACAGAGGCCACAAGTTTCTTTACCTTCTCAAATGCTCCTATAGATAACATCACTATTGGAAAATGTAAAATTGGGCTCAATACATTTTTCAGAGTCTGCATTCTGATGGACCAGCTGGCATCACCCAGAACAATAATCTGGCTCAACTAGTTCTGTGATCCTACGTAGGAACAGAAAGCAGCAAGAAGAACCCAATTTGACCCCCTGTGATTTCATCTGTGACCGGACTAATCAGTAGTCCTTATTCCCTAGCCAGCTGCCCAACAAACTATCCTTATTTTTTTATTTTAAAATAAAATTATTAATATTTTATAATTAATATTATTTTTTGCACAAATTTCTAAAAAGACAATGCTGTACTACAGCATTATATATGGTCAAATTTTCTGTTGTTCTATAACATTAAATTAGTATTGTTACAAAAATAATAATAAAATTATTATTGTATTAAAAATGGTATATCTTTTATTTAAGTTCAGGAGTACATGTGCAGGCTTGTTACATAGGTAAACTTGTGTCATGGGGTTTTTTTTTGTACAGATTATTTCATCATCCAGGTACATTAAGCCTAGTAATCATTAGTTATTTTTCCTGATCCTCTTCCTCCTCCCATCCTCTACCCTCCAGTAGTCTCTAGTGTGCGTTGTTCCCCTCTCTTGTGTCCATGTGTTCTCATCATTTAGCCCCCTACTCATAAGTGAGAACAAGTGGTATTTGGTTTTCTGATCCTGTGTTAGTTTGCTAAAGATAATGGTTTCCAGCTCCGTCCATGTCCCTGCAAAGAACATGATCTTCTTCTTTTTATGGCTTCATGATATTCCATGGTGTATATTTAACACATTTTCTCTATCTAGTCCATCACTGATGAGCAGTTAGGTTGATTCCATGTCTTTGCTATTGTGAATAATGTTCCAATGAACACATGTGCATACGTTTCTTTATAATGGAATGATTTATATTACTTTGGGTATATACCTAGTAGTGAAATTGCTGGGTTAAATGGTAGTTTTGTTTTTAGGTCTTTGAAGAATCACCATGCTGTCTTCCACAATGGTTGAACTCATTACACTCCCACCAACAGTGTATAAGCACTCCTTTTCCTCCACATCCTTGTCAGCATCTTTTTATATTTTGACTTTTCAATAATAGTCATTCTGACTGGCGTGTGATGGTATCTTATTGTGGTTTTGATTTGCATTTCTCTAATGATCGATGATGTTGAGCTTTTTTTCTCATATGATTGTTTGGCCGCATGTGTTTCTTCTTTTGAAAAGTGTCTATTCATATCCTTTGCCCACTTTTTAATGAGGTTGTTTTTTCTTGTAAATTTGCTTAAGCTCCTTATAGATGCTGGATATTAGATTTTTGTCGGAAGCATAGTTTGCAAAATTTTTTCCCATTCTGTATGTTGTCTCTTTACTCTGTTGATAGTTTCTTTTGCTGTGCAGAAGTTCTTTACAATTAGATCCCATTTGTTAATTTTTGCTTTTGTTGCAATTGCTTTTGATGTCTTCATGATGAAATCTTTGCCTATGTCCTGAGTGGCATTAACTAGGTTGTCTTCCAGAGCTTTTATAGTTTGAGGTTTTACATTTAACTGTTTAATCCATCTTGCATTTATTTTTTTTTAATATATGGTGTAAGGAATGGATCCAGTTTCAATCTTTTGCATATGAGTAGCCAGTTATCCCCAAACTATCTTTAAAATACCCCAGTCTCCATATTTTGAAGAAGGTGCCTTGAGTAATAATATAACTTTGCCTCCCATTTAGCTAGCTCTGCCTGTATTACACTCTTTCTCTGTTGCAATTTCCCTGTCTGGATAAATAGGCTCTATCTGAACAGTTGTCAAGATGAACCCATTGGGCAGTTATACCACATTTTTTTTAATATCTAGGATTCAATTTTCTTGAGCGCACAGTATAAGTTTTTTCTAAATGTATATAATAATATTTAAAAATTTCATTGAGTATACAAAGATAATATTCTAAAAGGTTATTTAGAAAATATCACAAAATATATGTATTAAATATGCTAACTGAATGCTTTTGTGAAAGAATGGGAGCCAGCCTACCCAAATTAAACATATCAAAGGTGCATATTTTTAAAAATAGGCAAACTAATAAAAAAGTAATGTATGTCAAAAATAAAGTATTAGTGAAATAAATCATTTAGTTAATCAGTTTTCTAATTGCTAACAAACACTTCAGTTGTATTAAAAGAAAGTATACAACTTAAAGATGTATTTCTTCCTAATATTAAAAAAGGAGTAATATTTGTTGTTTTACTATTTATAGAAGAGACAGCAGACGTAAAACAAAAAGGGCATCATATTATAGTTATATCAGAAGATATATTATTAATATATACATGTATTTTTGTATATTTGTGACAATAAAGACTTCAAAATATATTTTAAATCAGGAAAGCCAGTTCTAGGGAATTTAAAATAACATAACTTCATCTTATTTCCTTAGATCACCTAGTTTCACGTTTCTTAGAATGTGCTATAGAAAAACTGGTTTGGTAGGATTACAACAGGGGTTATTAGTTGAAAAGCATCCCATGATAAATAAGCTTGGAAATTATGAATCAAATTAAATAGCTTTATTTACTTCAGGGTTATCAGATCTTAAATTGTGTTAGTGGATACTTAAATTTTCAGGAGGTAATTATGGTCGGCAGCCTTTCTCAAGATCATTTTACCATACATACATTTATCTTGGAGCATCTTTTGGAAATCTGCTTTGAAAAGTAAAGGCCTAATTTAATACTGTGACAGAGGCTCGGAAATCTAGACTCACGATCTTATCAACATAAAAAAATATATATATATGGCGAGATGAATGTTCCCAGAATTCTCTAAACCAGGAAATACATAGTTTCTTCTCTCTTTCTTATTCCCTGGTCTAATGTTCAACTGTGGTGAAATGCCATGATAAAACAAAGAATTCTAATTTTAAAAAGATTCAATTCTCTCTTTTAAAAACTATTTTTTCCTCCCTCTTTTGTTTACTTACATATCATACTTAAAATTGCTTATAGGTACCATAGATAAAATCTGCAGCTTTCATAGTTTGGGGAGATCCGATATGGAGAAAAGATAAACATTTCCATTTTATTCATAACAGTATAATTTACCAAGTTTCTGTAAGCTATAGGTACCTTGAAAGAAAAAGTTTCCTGAAATATGAAATATAAAATATTTAACAACCAGCAATATTTTAAATAAGTCATAAAATTCAATTGTTCAGCAGTTTAGTCTTTCATAATTATTGTTCTGTTGAATCTTGTATGAATTTGTCTGTTATTTTTAATATAGTTCTAGAAGTTTTTAGCCTATCAATTTTTAAAATTATGAGAAACCTGTATTTAAGAGTACTTGTTGGTCTTTTTCATGCATCTATTGGCGATGCCTTTCTAGAAGAATCAAAACTGTAGATGAAAAAAATTACAATAGCCATGGTTAAAAATCTGATGTGAATTCATTGTAACGAACAATTAACAAGAACATTTAGTTACTTCTATTTTATTCAGTATTCTAAAATAACAACCAGAGTAATGACTGATAGCATTGCACCAGGACCATTAGAACTTTATAAATTTTACATGGTTTTTAGAATATTCACATCAAGAACACATTCACGTACATGTAAGTTAAAGAAGATTTAGCATCACTTATTAGAGATGACTCAATTTTTCCAGGAAATTTGAAACCTGGTAAAGACAGTAAAAAGCACAATAAACCATCTTAATAAAACACAAAATCTCCATTTTCTAGGCTGACTAATTAAAAGGTAAAGAAAAACCTTCTGCAGTATGATTTGTTTTCTTACGGGAAGCACATTTAGATAAGTTGGAAATTGAACTTAATGAGAAGGTACTTGAATTCAAGTTGACATTGAAAGAGTGTATGTCTAAAGTTATCAGTATACACCATATTATAGAAGAATAATGTAAACAAGAAAATCAGTACTTTGAGTAAGGGCATGCATGGCTTTTAGAAAAAGCAAGAGGATGTGAAACTGCCTGGATACATGAAATAATTTAGGCGCATCAAGAAAAGTGAAGAGTACAGAATCAAGTTATACTGAAGGAAACATTGTTCTCCTAGGCCTTTAAGACAAACATTCTCAGCAACAGGCCACAATAGCAGTCAGAACTGGGAAAAAAAAAAAAAAAAAAAAAAAAAAAAAGTATACAGGAACTGACAAAAAATAAGTTGGAAAGAGTCACCACTTTAGTTAAGCAAAATGGTGTAGCATTTCAAGGAGAGAAGGAAAGAGAGCAGAAAGCAATGATGTGTGAATGCATGACTTGTAAATCCCATGTAGTGAGATGCAGTAAAACACGGAATTATCGAGGTAGGAATCTAAAAAACTTGAAAAGAAAAACTCTATCTTAAGAAGTAAAATTATCTTAAAAGCACAAGACAATACTTCCAACTTAAAATTTGGTAGGAACTATAACACAGGAAAAAGCTGTGATTCAAAAGATAGTTTAAAATTAAAAAAACAAAATAATCAGAATTAAAATCAAAACCTTTTTCTGGGTGCAGACGATCATGTCTGTCAAAGGCATTTGAGTTAATTATTATATTTTTGATGAATTACTTGATAAGCACTTAATTTTTTCTTTAAGCCAATCAAGTTCTGTTAACAAAAGACCATGAAGTCTATGGAGGAAAAATAAAGGCAAACTATATTTTTTGAAAAAAGCAATCTGTAGATCAGAGGAGACCAAGCATCCTGATTGGTAGAAAACAGCTGAGTCCCAACTGGGCGGTTTTCAAGTCCAAAACAGAAATCTCTGTTGAATGCCCCTTGCAGGCAGCTAGTGGGAGGAGTTTTCTGACACAGTGTCTCACCTAGGGTTATAGGAACCATCTTAGCTCAGAGGCACAGACAAGATGTTTGTCTGGAGCCCTCTCCAGCAACATAGGAAACATGGCTGCCCTTTTCTCAGTCAATATGGTTCTGGGTTAGTTTCTTGTCACAGGTCTTTATATGTTTTGATAGAAAAAATATATACATATAACATATAGACATAAAAATTACAGATGGAACAAAAGATCTTGCAGAAAAACATAGATTTTATTTTAAAAATCATGACTAAAACATAACATTATAAATTCACTGGTTTATAAGAAGAGAGTTGGATCCAAATTATATTTCTGACAAAGTGGGTTAAGGCTAAATTTAAGATTTTCTTAAACTTAAATTTAAACTGATCAGTTTAAACTGTCTTGATAAGTAACCTTATGAAGGCTGTTGAACCAAATGTTGGGTAAAGCAGTTAGAGTCAGTTACTAATATACTGGATTGAACAAAACATAGTTAACTGTGAAAATGTGACCAAATTATGTAAGGAAGCGTAAAAGATAAAATAATTATTTTTATAAGATCTGTACAGTATGTTCTTGATTTTAATTCCTTGTCCTTGAAGATAAGAGTGCTGTGTTCCCTTCTAGTATAAGGAGGGTGCCTATTACATGAAAATTTTATCTTTTGCTTTTAAGATGCAGCACTAAGGTTCAAATGAATTTTTTTTTTTTACCTGCTGTTTTTCAAATGTTTTTCCTTAAAAATTCAATATGCCAGAATAGCTGAGGAATTTTGGAAAAAGGAGAGTTTAGCTTAGAGAAGAATAAAAAGGAAGAGGTGTAGGAAGGGGAGGGGATGGCTCTAGAGTTTCAGCTAGCTTTGAGGCAGCATTTTGTAATGAGGAAGTCTGAGTTCTTAATGTGTTTGGCAATCTTGAGATATCAGTTGAGATATGGAGCCTATTCGGACTGTATACTTTTATAGCCACAGTGTTTTAGTTTAGCTCTAGGCAAAACAAGCTGTTTGATCCCCATAATGTTTGAACATGTCATGGGCTGAAGTCCCAAAGAGGGGTACTATGTTGTCATGTTTTTGAACTTTGAGAGTACATGTTGTAAATAAATTTATCTAGAAGAGTTGGTGCTAAGGCTGAACACACCGTCACGCCTTTAATTGGTGCTAGGGTGAAATATCAGACATGTATAACTAAACCGAAAAGTAAAGTACATATTCACCCCAGGAAGAATAACAAAGCATTCTCAACAGGAAGGAAAATCCTTCATAAACCAGCAGTGAAAAAGCCTCATTTGAATAGGACACTCCATAAACAGAAGAGAGAAGTTCCTCATAAGTTCTCATAAACAGAAGGGCAAAAGATCCCTCATAAGAAAATCCCAAAGAAAACCAAAAACTCAACCGAAACAACACTGGGAGTTTAAGCTATGAAATACTCTCCATGGGTAAATAGTCAACCTGTGGAAGTAGGGATGTCAAGGGTCCCGAGTTTGGGTACGGCACGCCTTATGTAGTTACCAGAACCACTGGTCCCTCAGCGCCTACTTCTGACACCAGATTATATCAACATAAACATTTTCTTTCAAATATGAAAGAAAAAGATTTTATTTGGAAATGATATACAAGAAGTAGAATTATGATCTAGGACATACATATAGGCCTCAGATAAATCTGGAGAAGAAAGGACAAAGCAGGGGTTTACTGGGGAAAGAGGAGGTTATATAAGTTGAAAGCAAGCACGTTGGTGCTGGCAGTGTCTTATCAGAGCTGGTAAATTCTGATTCACAACTGTGAATAGGATTTCTAATCTTGGTAGGATATGTAATCTCTGAGTTATAGGTAGGCCCTTGCAGTTTTGGGGTGGGTGTGTGAGACAGTGTGTCAGGCAAGTGTTCTTGTATACTCACTAGCTGTCTTTGTGCTGCTGTCTGTTCTTGCAGAGTTCATGTAGTGAGCTGCTGTTTGGAAAAATGTCTTGTGACAGTTCCCATTATTAGCAAATCATGGATGAGAGACTTTCCTTTATGGCCCTCCCCTCCCTGGCTCCATTGCCAGGGTTTGACACAAGTGACTTTATTCTGAATTTTATACCTTTCACACATCCATTGTGATTTCTCTCTAAGTGCTAAATCACAGCAAATTCATGGTTTTAGGCCGAAATATCAATGCTCTGCATTGTTAATAGGTTACATTCCAGCTCCTTTACTTACCGGATAAAATCGAGGACGTCTATCCTGCTTTTCAAAATAGAAATAAATGTGCTTGCTGTATAATCTCACCAGTTTATTTTCTCAAGACCCAGGGCAATGGAGTTGCCAGACCATTGGGGATTTTATGTTTGTTTCTTTCTTTGCTTTATAAAAGATTTTTGTATTCAGGAATTTTATCAACCACCTGATTGAGCAAGATAATTCTGGGACATATATATAATGGGGAAGAAATCTAGAATTATCTCCTCCATATCACATGTCCCAGAAATCTTTTGCTAGGTCATGTTGTGGAACAAACACAAAATGGGTGGCTTAAAACAATAAAAGTATACTTTTTTCTCATATTACTGGTTAGCTACAGGTTAAGTCATCTGGTGTGTGTGTGTGTGGTGTGTGTGTGTGTGTGTGTGTGTTACTTCTAGAGGGAACAGAGGGAAGAATGGTAATGGTAGGGAAAAGATATTTAAGCCTCTTATATCTATAGTGAAGTACATATTTGTTACAAATAAGCTATTAATTTTATGTAGTACTATTTATCACAGGAAAAAATAGGGATTTGTTTTTAACATATCATGTTCAATTGTTTTAATTTTTAGTTCCCACAGATGAGTGAGAACATGACAAGTTTGTGTCTCTGGGTTTGGCTTATTTAAATTAACATAGTATCCTTCACTTCTCATTCATTTTTATGGCTGAATAGTACTCTATTGTGTATATGTATCACATTTTTTCTTTATTAATCTGTTGATGGACACTTGGGTTGCTTACAAATCTTGGCTATTATGAATAGTGTAGCAATAAACATGAGAGTGTAGGTATTGCTTTGACATACTGATTCCCTTCCTTTTGGGTATAAACCTAGCAGTGGGATAGATGGATAATACAGTAGCTCTACTTTTTGTTTTTGAGAACAAGAAAGCTTTTGGAACTCCTTATTTATATATAAAATTTTAACAATTGTATTTATAAGGCTGGGTGTGGTGGCTCATGCCTGTAATTCCAGCACTTTGGGAGGCCGAGGCGGGTGGATCATGAGGTCAGGAGTTCGAGAACAGCCTGACCAACAATGTGAAACTCCATTTCTACTAAAAATAAAAAAAATTAGCCAGGCGTGCTGGCACATACCTGTAGTCCCAGCTACTCAGGAGGCTGAGGCAGGAGAATCACTTGATCCCAGGATGTGGAGGTTGCAATGAGCTGAGATTGTGCCACTGCACTCCAGCCTGGGTGACAGAGTGAGATTCCGTCCGTCTCAAAAAAAAAAAAAAAAAAAAAAAAAGTATAGCTAATTATATTGAATGTATTAATAGGTTATAAATTAATTTTAGATGCAAAAACATATGTCAATTTTCCTATGGGTGTATTGTGATGTCATACAATAACACTTGTTATTTTGCACATTCTTTTCACAGCCATTTCAAATGTAAACTTCTCTTATATTTATTTCCAAATACAAATATTGTGCTTTAAAATTTTATACCATCTTGATTTTTGTTTTTGTTTTTACGTGGTGATTTATTAAATTCTGGGATGTAGCATACTATGCAATAACAAAATGCCTGTTTTAAAATAAGAATTCAAAAAATTATGGCCAGGCGTGGTGGCTCACATCTGTAATCCTAGCACTTTGGGAAGCTGAGGCAGGTGGATTACCTGAGGTCAGAAGTTCAAGACCAGCCTGGCCAACATGGTGAAACCCCATCTCTACTAAAAATACAAACATTAGCCAGACATGGTGGTGGGTGCCTGTAATCCTAGCTACTCGGGAGATTGAGGCAGGAGAATTTCTTGAACCTGGGAGGCAGAGGTAGCAGTGAACCGAGATCACATCACTGCATTCCAGCCTGGGCAACAGAGCGAGACTCCATCTCAAAAAATAAATAAATAATTATGGGAGGCATATGTGTTTAATACTTAGCAACACTATATTATTTGTCACTAACCTATTGGTTACATGGTTTTACATCTGACAGCAAATTTTCTAATTTACATATATATATATATATATATATTTTATATACTTCTATTTTTCCATAATTTTCTTTTTAAAATTTTTCTCCTAAAATAATTTTAGAATAATTGGTTGTTATCATGAAAACATCTTGGTACATCTTGACAACAATTATATCACAAAACAATTTCACACAAAATGTGTTTATCATTTTGCATTTAAATAAGAATTGAAATATAACTAAAATAAAATAAAGAGTTTTGGCTTCTCATCTTCTCATCTGTTACATTCATCTCACATTTTGTTTGGGATATTTTCTCAGTTATAGAGAATAAGCAAAAGAGCAAAAATATTGAAATATGCTTAGTATATTGTATGGAATATATTTTTTCAGTGTTTATATTTAGAGAAGGGCAGGAAATTGTAAGGTACTTAACATTTCATAAGTGAACCTCAACAAAAAAAGCAAAAATATCTATCCCTTTCAGCCAATAAATGTCATCTCATAAAATATCATGTAGCAAACCAATAATATGGTTTGCATAAAGTGTAGATCCAACATTTCTTGTAGTTGACCAGTTTAATCCTATCATATTTAGCATGAAACTCTGATATGCAGATAACAGAACTGAGTAACCCACTGTCAAAAATTCTCCACCCTGCACAAGAGAGGAAGTGTTGTTTTCATGAATGTTTGTAACTCACCAATTAACCTACCACATTTTCTAGTGGAAATGTATTAACTTTTCTGCGGTCATAATGACAGAAACATTTTGGCTATTTCTTTTCCTAGCCAGTATTCCCAAAGCTAAGCCCTACGATTTTGTTTGAAATCAAGCTAAAATAGAACAGACTTCAGCATCTTACTACACTCACTCTGCAAAATAATAAAAAAAGTAAATAATTTTTAATAAATAGACTATAAAACTAGATTTTTGTTTCTGAAATCCACTTCTTTCTTGCATCTTAGAAAATATTATATAGAATATTTTAAAACAATAGATGATTAATAATATCTTGGATTTTATGGCTACCATAAAAATGTGTTACTCATATCTTATGTGGGAAACATAATTGACTGATCCCAGTTTTATACCTCTGAATTCACTACTGCCTTCACACTATGAGCACACTTCCCCCAGGCAGCTCCCAGCCAATGACTGAGCTTGGCAGGGGTATTAAGCAGGCTTATTCTGGCAAGATGTGCATTTTTCCAAAATCTGACTCTGGAAAAAAGACTCATTGTACCAGCTGAAATTTTCTGGCAACTGAGGGACTTCAGTCTGAAAGTCATCTTACCTAATCCTTTTTCTTCCCTCTCCCTTTTACATTTATCAGACCTGCATCGTGGTCTAAAGGGCCTCACCTTGACTCTCCTGCTCCCAGACCCAATAAATCTTTCACACATTTAATTACATCTTGGAATATACTTTCAATAACTCAGACTTGCATAAAGTGCGGATCTACCAAAATTTACTCATTTTAAAAGACTATAGCTATTATTGTCACCAAGCAATCTAAAAATGCCTCATGAATATTTATAAGGTTATTTTTAGATATTCATTTGTTTCTTTGAAAATTGATTTAAACCAAATCTAATATCCAAAATGTTAACATTTTGATCAGGAACACTGGCAAGCAGTTCAGTTTACATCCTGCCTCATTCCGTATTGCTTTCCACATGACATTCAATCTTAGATACATACATAGGCATGCCATTTAGTGCTTAAATCTTAAAAATTATTTCTTCCTGACTTTGATGTAGCCCCCAAAGTCAGAATCAAGAAAATAAGTAATACATAAGAAGTACTTAGGCAAAGCAGGTAGAAATTGTTAAATAATGTGAAGTTAATGTATATTTCAGTTTGATCAATATTTTGATAATAAATCCATACAGAAAAGTGTTTTCTGTTAAGGATTTATCCTTATGCAAAATATTATCTATGCTTTATATTTTAAAGTAATATTAATTTATTATATCTCTAATAGAGATCAGTGGAAAGTAATTTTTGACAGAAAATGTTGCATCTTTTACCTATATGCAATATGTCTATATAATTATATATATTTACAATAGAATAAATATTGTTCAAGCTCAAGTTCATTTGCCATCATCCATGATTAACATTAACAGGCCAAATTACTGGATGAATCTTTTAAGTGCTGTCACTGTACCAACAGAGAATCAAATTTTAAATAATCTTCTACCAGATCCTTCTTTTGTTCTACTTTTTGCTGTGGGCATTTATGAGAATGTATCTGCCTGGGCTTGCTAATCAATGTGGCAAACTGAGTCAATAACAAATTCTTCTTTGAAGCCATCATTTACCCTGACTATGTTGTAGTTGAACTAATGACTTGGTGGATAGATTTGTCAGGACCTTCTGCTAAGATTAATGTGGTCTTTCTTTCTTAGGCGAGTTAAAAAGAAGAAAAAAATTTAAAGGGGAAAACCAAAAGCAGCAAGATTGGAGGAAATAGCAATGATTATTGGTATTATTGGAAGTTTTGACTATCCTGTTTGAACTGATATCAATACTATCTATATTATGTCTTTTGATAAATTTTTTGGATTGATTATTTTTGTGGCATTGTAATAAATCAATCCACAGGAAAATATATATGATAAATTAAAATTTATTTGATTTTATTATTTTTGCATTTGGCAAATAAATAGAAAATGATAGGAATTAAATGTCACACAAATTAATAGTATAAAAATATGGATAATAATATTATTTGAAAAACTAAAAAGAATTAAAGTTTAGATTCAAGAGAAATCACAAATTAGTAATGTAGTAAAATATAGTTAGCTATCAATATAATCATGTAAAAGCAATGTTATGAAGTATTTTCCAAAAAACTTAAGTTGGCATTGTTTCTATTTTCCAGATATCAATTTAATGTGTTAAATCATATTCTTTGTTATGGTATTAATGTTCACTTTTGAGTAACTATTAGCAATATCATTGGAGATTGTTAGGTTGAACAAAGTTATTTTAAAATAAAAATATGGAAAATATTTTTAAAATGTTTATGTGATTGTTTCTGCACTTATCTTTCTAAATTATTTTTATCTGGAAATTAAACATAAGTGAATAAGGAAAATAGAGAATGCTATCTTTTAATTAGTCAATTTTTAAAATTTAATTTTATTAGTATTCAAGCAATTTTAACAATGAAACTATTGAACCTACAATACATATACCAAATTATCATAGGTGATTTTATTTCATTTTCTCATTTAATACACTAAAATTAATATTTACCACAGCATAAAGAGATACAAGAGTTATTTTGGGGTGATGCTGTAATTCACTTTGCTCACTAAGGTATGTAAAATTTCTTTCAGTTTTGGCTCATATAACAAAATGCTACAGACCGGGTGGTGTAAACAGACATTTATTACACACAGTTCTGGTAGCTAGCAAGTACAAGATCAAAGTGCCAGCTGATTGGGTTGCTGGTGAAGTCTCTCTTCCTGGCTTGCAGGCAGCCACCTTCTTTCTGTAGCCTCCTGAGGCAGGGAGAGAGAAAGAGAGAGGATGTTTTCTTGTGTCTCTTCTTCTTCATATAAGAGCAGTAAACCCAGGGCTCCACTCTGATGACTTTATCCAAACATAATTATTTCCAAAGGCTCCAACTTAAATACTATCATGTTAGGGGTTGGTTAGGGCTTCCATATACGAATTTTAGGAGTACACAATTCAGTCCATAGCATTTGCCCACCACCCTCTACAAATTCATGTCCTCACATGCAAAATATATCAATTTCATCCCACTTGCTCCAAAAGTCTTAACTTATTCTTACATCTATTCTAAAGTCCAGTGTTTTACCTAATATCATTTAAATCACATATGGCTGAAATTGAAGTTAGTAATTCATCCTCAGCCAAAATTCTCCTCCACCTGTGAATCTGTGAAAACTTGTAGACAAGTAATGTGCTTTCAAAATTTAGTGGTGGAATAGCCTGGAAAGACATTTTCATTCCAAAAGAGAGGAAATATAAAGAAGAAAGTGGTGGTAAGTCCTAAGCAAGCGTAAAATTTTAGCAAGAGAAATTCTATTATATCTTAACATTGAAGAGTAATCCTCTTTGGTTCAATGCTCTACCTTTTGGACCTACAAGTATAGGAGTGCTCTCTGTGGCTCTTTGAGAAAGAGATCCCACACCGAAGGACCTGGGTCTCCACTTTTAAAGTTCATCAGCACAATTTCACCCTGAAAGCTTTTGGTGGAGGTCACCTGGCCTTTTGAAACCTAGTCCATGTCTCTGATGACCTCTGATATACCTTCAGTCTCCTTATTCTAGTTTATTGAATAATAATGTTCATTTGCAGCTGAATACCACTATGGTCCATACTAATAAAATCTAAAAAGTCGATTAAGTTCATTAGTTGCACCCATTACCTCTTTATGAAATGGTTATTCAGCTACCCCTTAGTGTTCTCTTAAGAAGAGTGTTCTCAGTTTTTGCAGCATGGATAGGCTGAGAATTTGCAAATATTTTCAAGTTCTGGTTCATTTTAACTTAACCATTGTTTATTTAATTCATCTTTATTTTATTTTATTTTACTGTAAGCATTCAAGAGGAATCAAGCTACTCCTTCAACACTTTGATTAGAAATCTCCTGAGTTAAATATCTAATTTCATCACTCCTAAATTCTGCCTTCCATGAAAGATTAGAACACAGTTTAGCTAAGTTCTTTGACACTTTGTATCAAATATAACCTTTCCTCCAGTTTGCAATAACATGTTTCTTATTTTGGTCGGATACCTCATCAAAATTGCTTTTAACATCCATATTTATATCTGGCACCTCAAAACTCCTCCAGCTTTGACCCATTACCCAGTTCTAAAGCTGCTGCCACTTTTTAAAATATTTCTTACAGCAGCATTCCACTTCTTATTACCAATATCTGTCAGTCAGCTGGAGCTTCTATAAAAATATACCGTAGACCAGCTAGTATAAACAACAGATTTATTTATCATGGTTCTGGAGAACAGGAAGTTCAAGATCAAAGTGCTGGTCAATTCAGTTCCTGATGAAGGCCATCTTTCTGACTTGCAGTGTGCCTTCTCACTGCATCCTCATATGGTGGAGAGAGCGCAAGAGGTCTGATACCTTTTTTTTTTTTTTTCTTACAAAGGCATTAATCCCATCACGAGAGCCCTACCTTCATGAACTCATATAAAATAAATTATCCCAAAGATCCCATCTTCAAGTGCAGTTGCTTTGGGGGTTTGAGTTTTAACATAAGAATTTCAGGGGGACAAAATTCAGTTCACAGCAGACAGTATTTCAAATTGTCCTTCTTCTGTAACTCATTTTATACTTGTGTGCTTAAATATACTAAAGAAAACAAATGACTTTAGACTTTTCCATAATTCGTTCTTTGAAAGGATAAAAAGCTGCTGAGACTTTGGTCACTTTTTTTCTGTTATTGTCCATTTGGTAATAGAATTTGGAGAAACAGAGAACATGAAGATCAAGAGACACAGCAAGGTGATAAATGCCTTATTTTTACTTGTACTTGTGTCTTAAAACTACTTTTTCGTATGTTCAGTTAGCAGGTGTAGAAAAGAGAACACAATGGAAATAAATAGACATAGTAGAAAGTGCCTGCTCTGTGAAAGTAACTGTCAAGAGAATGAAAATACAAACTGACTGGGAGAAAATATTTGCAAAGACACATCTAATAACATCTTATAAAATACTATTATCCAAGATACACAAAAAACTCTTAAAAGTCAACAATAGGAAATTATACAATCTGATTTTAAAATGGGTTACAGACCTTAATAGACATGGCAGATAAGCATATAAAAAGATGCTGCTCATCATATTCATCAGGGAAATGCAAATTAAAACAACGAGATATCACTACATACCACTTTCAAAGATAGTTTGGTGATTTTTTTACAAAAGGAAACATACTCTTATCATATGATCAGCAATCACACTCTTTGGTGTTTGGCCAAAGGAGTTTAAAACTTATGCCTACAGAAAAATCTGCAAACAGTAGTATCACAGCTTTATTAATCACTGCCGAAACTTGAAACCAACCAAGTCCTGTGGAGCACGCAGGACTTTTAGGGAAAAAAGTATATTCTAACGCTGAATATATATAATTATACATTTTTCTAAACCCATAAAATGTACAACATCAAGAGTGAACCCTAATATAAACTATGAACTTTGAGTGACAATCGTTTGTCAATGTAAATTCACTGATTTTGACAAATGTACCACTCTGATAATGGGGGAGGCTATGCATGTATTGTTGCAGGGCTCATTGTACCTTCGTCTCAATTTTGCTGTAAACTTAAAACCACTCATTTTCATGTTGAGAAAGCTTTTTTTTTTTTTTAATGTCAGCTTGGTAAAGTAATGAAGAGTATACACTCATCGGCCTGGATTTAAATCCCCTCTACGTCACTTACTATATTAGTTTTCCATTGCTGTGTAACAATTCACCCCAATATGTAGCTGCTTAAAACAGAAAACCATTTATCATTTACATTGTTTTTCCTGTAAATCAGACATCTTAGGGCAGCTAAGCTGAGTGGTTCTGGCTTAAGATATCTCATAAGACTGCAACAAGGTATTGATTGGGGCTTGCTTGTAGCTATTCTAAGATTTGAAGAAGAGGTGACTGGGGAATGGTGGGTCTTGTTTCTAAACTCACTCACATGGCTCTCTGTGAGTCTGCCTCTTACATACTATGGCAGCTAATTTTCCTAAAGAAAGTGATCCAAAGAGAGAATGCTTTCAAGATGGAAATTATAGTCTTTTATAGTCTAATCTTGGGAATGACATTCAATCATTTCTGCCATGGTCTTTGTTGTTAGAACAGTCAGTAAATCTAACACTCAAGGAGAGAGATTACATATGGGTATGGATATTAAAACAGCGGGACCATTGAGAATTGTTTCAGAGCATACTTACCACACTTCATATGTGCCATGTTTCCTTGCTTCTAGAATTAGACTAATAATGTTAGTCTCATGGAAAATAAATTGATGTTGTAAAACATAATGGCTCACAGTAACATCGCAATAAACATCATCCATGGTAACGAGAATGGCATCCCTTGCTTGAATTCCTCCCAATGTAGTCAGTCATTACTGCTCTATCTACCCTCCAGCATCCTCTGCTCCAATCAATCCTTCTATGAGGCTCCCAGATTCTTATCTAGACACTACATTTATTGTGTACCTCCATATTATGCTGCCCTTTACAATGACAGTGTTCCTCACTACATTGCAACTCTGACTTTCACTGCCCTTTGTAATCTAGTCTTTTATTTCCCAGGTACCCAAACACACTGTTGGCTTTAACTGGACAAAGATCCAGATTTTCCTTGAATTATATTCTCCTGTACTCTTTTTCATAGTTTTACTTTCTACATTGAGTCTATAATGCAAGCCTCACTAACTAATGTAGTTTTCTCAGAATTATGAACACAATGTTGAACAAGTTGATGCCTGTACTTAAAGAATGACTGATTAAAAGGGGAAACAACAATTAAGGGGGAATTACAATGTAGCATGATACATACCCATCAGGTTACAGCCATTGCTGCTATGGAAAAAAATATCTTACAACATGGCATAACCTCACCTCCACTAAAAATACAAAAAATAGCTGGGCGTGGTGGCCCATGCCTGTAGTCCAAGCTACTGGAGAGGCTGAAGTGGTAGGACTGCTTAAGACCTGGGTGTCAAGGCTGCAATGAGCCATGATCATGCTAGTGCACTCCAGCCAGGGCGATAGAGTGAGACCCTGTATCAAAAAAAAAAACAACTAATATTTAATAACCTAGGTTAAGGATCAAAGAAGACATTTTGACAAGAAGCTACATTTAATATTAATATAAGGTCTGAAAGAGAAAAAGAAATAATTAGATAAGAGGCAAGCAGATCAGAAGGTGTAGAAATTAAGGGTTGGAAGTAAGCGAATACAGAGCAAGCCCAGGGCATGTGAAAATACTGTATTATTCACTAATTGTTCATCTGCATAGGTTGCAATGAACCAATGGGATCATATCTCACTCACCTATAATGCAGCAATAACGTCCCTAACTTTCTTCCGTATTTCACCCACCCCTAGGTCCAGGACTACAGATTAATTCCTAATCAATAATTAAAACATGATTTATTCATATGAATGCTTTCTATAACTCTAATTATTTGACAGTTATATTTCCATGTTAACTTAAGAAAATATAACTACCAGTAGTCGTTGATTTGAGATTATGGTACTATGCACAACAAGTTACAAGTCCAAATCCATTTGAAGAGAGAACCCTATTTATCTTCCACATACTCTAGTTTGCTATGTTTATGTAACGGCTTTGGAGTCAGACTGCCTGGGCTCAGTTTGGAGATAGATAGATTAGATAGACTTTATATAATTATATATAAAGGTAAGTTATTTAACCTCTCAGCCTCAATTACTTCATTTCAGAAATGAAAGGGAAATTAACACTTACCTTAATAGGATTCAATGATTATGATGATGATGATTATTATTATTATTACTTTGAGTGAAACTCCTCTAGCTTATAATACATAATTTGCGAGTATTCCTGAGGTTTATGGAATTTTGACTAGTGTCCACTTAGCTTAGAATAATGTTCAATTTGTTCATTCATTCATTCATTCATTCATCAAAAAAATGAAGCATCCAGCATATGCTGGGCTCCTGTTGGGGGCTACTGAGGTGAAGATGTATAATAAACATTCCCTGCCCAGCTGTTGCTTATGGACTACAAAGCAGAGCGGTTATTTAGTCTATGAAGCAAAATAAAGTTTGGCAAATGTAGCTGAGCTACTACGGTGGTACAATAGAAAAATTGATCAACGTTCCCTCAGAGAATGAAAAAAAAAGCAAGAACAGCATCCAGGAGTAAAAAAAGGTTTGACTCGATTCTCAAACAATTAATAGGAGTTTTGCATGAGAACATACAAGGAAAGGCATTCCAAGAGGAGGAAAATGTACAAAGAATTACTAGGCAGTTGATGATTATTAAAATGTCAATATTTTATATGGACAAATTCTGAATTCAGGTGTTCTTTTTAGAAAATATTTACATGTTATCTCTTTATTGTTGTAAAAATCAAAGCACAAAGGAATATGGAAACTTCTCCATAGTATATTGCATAATTCTTATATATGTTAAATAATGTGCCACTCAGTCACATTCAACCCCTTCTCTTTCTATCCCATTTCTTAATATCTATAAGGCAAATTCAAAACAGCTAGGATATAATATTTTGTAAAAAGCATGTTAATGGAACTATGGGTACATTTCCATGACAACTGTTTCTTCTTTTCTTTTCTGTGTTTATAATGCACAGTTTGACAAGATGGGGGATGAGTGGTGGCCAAAAAGGGAAAATGATCTATGCTCTCTCCTATTAGATACTGGGCATGGATGGAAATGGGCAAGTTATTTACTAGATAAAAACAGAGCCCCTGGAGAGTAACATCCACTCTTGTCAGTAATATCATTTACTCACAGGTTAGGGACACAGGAACATAATCTGCTCTGCTTTCAAGACTAGCTGAAAACCCTATTGGCTTCAGTCATCTAGAGGAATTATATTTACCATTAAATGTTATTACATTAAGTGTTACCACAATTTATTCTTAAAGTAATACTGTGGAAGTAGGTATAAGATAAATTTGACTGTTTTAAAAATACATACATATAGCATAATTTAAATAAGAAAAAGAGTGATATCAAATTATAATTGCTAAAAAAAAGAGCTGAAATAGGAAATTGTCTTTTTGAATAAAAATCAATGTCATTGTAAGAAGAAATAAAATAATTTCTGCTAGGCCAATTTTTAAAATCAATATTTTATCATACTTTCATAAAAGATATTTTACTGACAATGTGGGCATAGCAGTGATATATAACTTTCTCCTTTCTCCATACCCCTAAAAAAAAAAAAGCAAAGGAGAATATTCTACATGCCAGAGATAATTACTCTTATTTCTACCTTATAATTAGTGTATCTCCAGAAGGGAACAATATTAAACACATTTAGAAATAGCATAAATACTTTATGACTTCTTAACGATGAAAGTATAAACAGTTCTTATTCTTATAGTGGCAATAAAAGTTGAACATTCAACATATCCGTGTCATGCAACTTAAAGCAATTGGTGTTCTTTCAAATTAATTTAAGTGGTATGCATGATAGAAGTGGAATGTAGTTGTTTACGGTTAAATTTTAAGCCCTATTTATGGAGCAAATTATTTGACTTTAAACAGCAAAATGTTACTAATCAAAGAAACTAAGAATACTAAGCTTGCTTATTTTTCTGAAACACAATTGTCACGTATTATTTCTGTGCATTTTACAAAACAATTTTATTTGAACTTAATTTTTTAAAAATGTTACCACAATTTATTCTTAAAATAATACACATTTTAAACTGACATACACAGGTGAAACTTTAGAATGTATCTTTAGCTTCAGAATCAATGTTAAAAGAAATCACTAACAGTCAGATATAAGCTGTGCTTCAGATAATGCCATTTTAACAATATTAACTTTAGTAATAATAGAAAAACATAAATATTTGGGACTTCCATGACATTCATTAAGATTTTATAATTCATTATGTGAAATTATGTTTTGTAAAGCTAAAAATAAATACCCGTTGAAATTTATGATTTGTTTTTCTTAGTTGTGAAGACAAAGGGTCTTGGTAAATATAAATGAGCCTTAAAATGTAAAATAATTACAAGTCAGCTACTATCTGAACTGTGAATAGTCTGGAGATGCCACATACATAGCAATGATTGATTGAGCACTGTCCATTTCCCCATGGCTTGCTCTCAGTGTTGCTGCAGATAATACCTCAGCCAGCCTCATGCATTGGACTATCTGCAGGGCAATCCTTGGATTTCTGATCCACATTTTCTTCTTACTGCGTAATTCTGCTCTTTCTCCTTCAGGTAGCCACCTTTTCACAGCTGAATACAAATATTTAACTCTAGGTTTGCCCTCTTTATTCTAACTCTTAGTATAAATAACATAGGAAATGGGTCTTCTCCCCTGCCCATTTTCATCCATTTGCAAATCAAATTTCAACTCTGATTATTACTAATAACTAGTTGGGTAGACTTAGAAACAAAGCTCTACAAATGTATGTGAAAATAATATGACTCAAATTTGAAAAATAGAAATTAAAAATAAGAGCTTTGAGGCTGATACAGGATACTGAGCATTTAAGTCAACTGGAAATTTTATATGGAAATTCTGGAAACAAAGTATCTCATAGCCTCATTTCTGTTTAACTGAACATAGTCTTCAGATTCAGAATTTTAACTATGCTAAAAATGATAGGTTTCACATTTTGATGCTATTGTAAGTGGTATTTAATTTCAACTTCTGAGTTTTCATTGGTTGCATATAGAAATACAATTGACTTTTGTATACTGCCTCTTGTATTCTGCAAACTTGCTAAGCTTACTTATTCTAGTTGCTTCCTGAAGATCCCATAAAATTTTCTACGCAGGTTAGTCATGTCATCTGTCAGTAAAGAGGGTTTTGCTTCTTGCTTTCTAATCTGGACGATTTACGTCTTCTGCTTGCCTGTTGTACTATATAAAACCTCCAGAACAATGTTGATTAGAGGTCTTGAGAGCAAACACCCTTGTTCTCATCCTAATCTTCTGTGAAAAACCATTTTCTTTCACAAGTAAGTATACTGATAACTGTAAGTTTGTTGTAGGTGCCATTTTTGCAGTGAAGGAAGTCCCTATTTGTAGTTTGCTGAGAGTTTTTAAAATCAGGAATGGATATTAGATTTTATCTAATGCTATTTCTGAATCTATTGAGATGACCACATAATTTTACTTATTATTTATTCATACGGTATGTAACATTGATTGATTTTCAGAAGTTAAATTATACGTACATTTCTGTTAAGAAGTTTTGTAGTTTCAATTTTTTATCTGCATTTGCATAATATTGCTTTCTGTCACTTTTAACATTTCAATTTTGTAAAACTATCAAAAAGCAGTTTGGGATGTTATAGTCTCTTTTATCTAGCACTCATTTCTTAATAGGAAATTATATCCAGAGCAAGATGGAGATAGAGTAATAATTGACAGCTTTATTCCCCAAATAGACTTGTTTATATTTTAAACAATATATTATTTTTATAAGAGATATATATATTACATATAAATAACATTGTTATAATGTAAACAATTGAAATTTCAGACAGGAGACACATATAACATATGAAATTTAAAATAGGTAACTTCTAAATATAAGTAGAGAATAAAGCAAACAGAGCATATCCCTAATCTACTAGTTAATTTAGAAATATTATTCAACATAGACACCGTTTTTGGTGACTGGGATATGGCATCAACTGGAACCCCAGCTCTAGATTTATATTCTGTGTCAAGGTCAGGCAGTAGACAACTGTATACTGAATGTAATATTAAGAAATAATAATCACATTGACAAAACACAAGGACAAGCAATAGGCATTAGAAAGTGGCAGCAGCAGGGGGAAAGGCTACTTTAGAGAAGATGGTCAGAGAAGGCTTCTCGCCGGGCGCGGTGGCTCAAGCCTGTAATCCCAGCACTTTGGGAGGCCGAGACGGGCGGATCACGAGGTCAGGAGATCCAGACCATCCTGGCTAACACGGTGAAACCCCGTCTCTACTAAAAAATACAAAAAATGAGCCGGGCGAGGTGGCGGTGCCTGTAGTCCCAGCTACTCGGGAGGCTGAGGCAGGAGAAGGGCGTGAACCTGGGAGGCGGAGTTTGCAGTGAGCTGAGATCCGGCCACTGCACTCCAGCCTGGGCGACAGAGCCAGACTCCATCTCAAAAAAAAAAAAAAAAAAAAAAAAAAAAAAAAAAAAAGGCTTCTCAGAGACAGCAGGGTTTCACTCTGCTCATGAATGAAATGAGAGCCATACAAAGATCTGAGTGAACAGCCTTCTAGGCAAGGGAAGAACAAGACCAAAGTTCTGGGGTGAAACCGAGTTTGGAAATTTCTTATGTAAAGAAAACCAAGAAGGCAGGTGAGGCTAGAGTTGACATCATGTGAGGCCTTCTGTGGAAATTTAATTTCTAAATAAAATAAAAACACAAGGATAGCTTTGAGCAGGGGAGTGACAAATGCCTGCTTTTGAGGCCACCATATTATTTTGTGGTTTTCACACCTCAGGAGTCTCCACACTCCCCTCAGTGCAGGAATAGTCAGAGGAAGAGTCAGATTGCTTTGGACAGGCTGGACTCAGTGCTTGACTCATGGTTGTTCCATACATTTGGACCAGCAGTCCATCTGAATAATTGGTCGCAAGAAACTACCTATACAGCAGTTAGTTCCCATTTTGTTCAAACATACCAATTGATTCATTAAGATTTTTCTGGAATTGGAGGATAATTAAAATGTTGGAATATAAATAGAGGTCTCTTAGTTAAAAGAGGAGCAAGAGGCAATTCTGAGTATTGATTTTTTTAAAGCTCCCTGATCAACTGGGGCAAATAACTCATGATAATAAGGACAATGCAAAATGGAACAGGCAGATTTTAAAAACATCAACAGGATAAAAACATCATCCTCTAACCAACAGGATACCCTTTGGGCTACTTGAGTGTACACAAAGACCTCAGGGCAGTGGTAACACTTCTCTTCCCTGGTTGTACCTGACATAAAGCTATTCAGTTTTCAATATTTTGCTAATCATATCATATATAATGTGAACATATCTTTTTATAGTCTAATAATGTTTCTGGATGCAGAAAGGCAGGACTTTATTTGAGGGACAGTTTTATGACCCAGAGGACTAAAGGTACTGCAACGGTAGAAATCAATATTGGATTAAATGACATCATACATTTGGATTCCCTCGGTGTTTTCAAAATCTGCCACCATAGTTTTCTCCATTTTCAAACACATGTAGACCCAGAATTTTGCTGAGGCTGCTCTTCAGTCAGCAATGTTCCTAAGTCTATCAACCTGCACACAACTTCATGCTCTAAATATGCCCACATCCATAAAAACTCACCAATACACTGCCCTGTTCCTCAGGACACTGTTCTCCAAACTGGGTGGAAAAGTCAGACCTCCTAATAAGTTGACTATCCAGCTAAAATACACTTTTTGTTTTTTTTTTTTTTGAGACGGAGTCTCGCTCTGTCGCCCAGGCTGGAGTGCAGTGGCCGGATCTCAGCTCACTGCAAGCTCCGCCTCCCGGGTTTACGCCATTCTCCTGCCTCAGCCTCCTGAGTAGCTGGGACTACAGGCGCCCGCCACCTCGCCCGGCTAATTTTTTTTTTTTTTTGTATTTTTTAGTAGAGACGGGGTTTCACTGTGTTAGCCAGGATGGTCTCGATCTCCTGACCTCGTGATCTGCCCGTCTCGGCCTCCCAAAGTGCTGGGATTACAGGCTTGAGCCACCGCGCCCGGCCACTAAAATACACTTCTATAATTTCTATACAGTTCTTGAGAATAGTCTCTATTAGGGAAATGGTACAGATAGGAAGGATAGTAAAGAGGCAATTGCAGTAAGAGAAATCAGGGTTTTTCAGACCCAGATGGTATCAGTCAGTATGGTCAGAGAGGTGGTCAAATTCTGTCTATATTTTGAAGTCAGCGTTAACTGAATTTTCTCTCTCATTAGATATGAGGAGAGAGAAAGAAAAAGATAAGGATAAATTCATAGATTTTGTTGTTAGCAAATGGAAGAGAGTAGAATGGTTCTGGACGGGTTAAACTTCAAGTATCCGGTTAATGTTCAAGTGAAAATGTTGAGTAGGCAGATGTGCATATAAGTCAAGAGCTCATCAGAAAGATGTCTACTAGAGTTATACATATTTTAGGGGTCCTCATATAGATGGATGACGCAGGAAATAAGTTTAAATAAAGCGGAGGACTGATATATGAATTTTGGGATTCTCCAATAGGAAGCAGTCCATTAGAATCAAAATAAAGTAATTGTACCAATTATTTACTCCAAAATGAATAAAGAAAGAGAAAGAATTTTGAATAATAACCAATGGGACTCTAAATGGAGGCCTTCTTTTTTTATAATAATATTTTATAATTGTTTGCAAGATAAATTTTCACCTCTGGAGAGCAAGAACTATGCAGTCTGATGATTTGTAATGCTTTCAAAATATTTTATTGACTTTATAGTAGATAAATAAGAACTTCGTCATTTTGGAAAATAACTTTTATATTCTTGAGAGAAGATGTGCAGATAAGAAATAATTTTCAAAATTGCCATTTTAATTAATGAAACCTTAAAATTACATTTAAAGTTGGATAGGTGTTTTGTTATTTTTATTATATTACCTTTTATTTTATGTATGCTTTAGTTATTTCATTATTTTTTATTGAAAAGTTTGGGTTGATGTTTCCTTTAATTTCAATTCTTACTTTCCATTAAGTATGTATTTCAAATTAATATATACTTAGCATTTATTTAACTAACATTTCGGAAAAAGTACAAAGGTTCATCCTAGGAAATACACTCTAGCTGTAAGACTATATATTCTGTTATGTTAGGAAAATGTCAATAATATTATGAAACAATTTGTTTGGGATGTTCTTGACTCACATCCTACTTCAGCATTTACCCAAATTTAACAGAAACTTGTATTCACAAATCACAGTTTGCTCTTAGTCAAGGATTATCATGCAAATTAAGGTATCCAGGTATGTGTGTCTGTGTATGTGGTTGTGTGAGTGCATATGTATGTTTGTGTCTGTATGTGGGTATGTGTTTTTTCATGAGCACATTTTTTATGATTGTTTTTCATATTAATCTTTCTATAATAGACATGAATATATGTAAATCAAGCTAAAATTATTATATACAGATCATTTTTTATAAGCCACATATCAAGGGAAGCAACAATTATGCAAAAAAGCACAGTACTATTTCCCAAAATGCTAGTTTACTTCTTGCAAATTTTAAAATACAGTGACTTATTTCTGTCAACGTGCAAGGATATCTTGTTATGGATTCTAAGGTGTTCACAGTTTAATGAGGTAAAAAACATGCCAGATGTCATTATGATACAACGTGAGAAGCAAAATAGTAGAAATGGATCTGCTGTCACACAGCTAAAGGGAATCACTAACCTGAAAATGTGTAACAGAGAAGGTTTCCATATGGTATTAGCAATAGTATTTCTGGAAGAATGTCTAGGATATTTAAATGTCTGGCATCTCACTCTTTTTTTTTCTTAGCTAACTGCCTATCATCTACCACGTCTTGCTCCTGTCATTTTCTTAGGGATTTCTTCCCATGCACCTCTGACTGATTCGTGTCCCTTTGCTGTATATTCACCTCCTATTAATTTCTTTTTTTTTTTTTTTTTTTTTTTTGAGACAGAGTCTCGCTCTGTCGCCCAGGCTGGAGTGCAGTGGCCGGATCTCAGCTCACTGCAAGCTCCGCCTCCCGGATTCACGCCATTCTCCTGCCTCAGCCTGCCCAGTAGCTGGGACTACAGGCGCCCACCACCTCGCTCGGCTCGTTTTTTGTATTTTTTAGTAGAGACGTGGTTTCACCATGTTAGCCAGGATGGTCTCGATCTCCTGACCTTGTGATCCTCCCGTCTCGGCCTCCCAAAGTGCTGGGATTACAGGCTTGAGCCACCGCGCCCAGCCGATGGTATTCATTTCTTTACATTGTAACAAGGCATTCATTAGTGAAATTATTTGCCTCCTTTTCACTGGACTTCCCTCCCCATCAGAATGAATGCATGGAATATGTGTGTTTATTCACCCTTGTATCCTGGCACCTAACAGAATGCCTGACCTGACCAAAAGGAGGAGCTCGTTGATTTCTTACTGGATAAAGAATTAGGAAATGTAAAAAATAATTGAAACTTCAGATGTGTTAGTTAAATATTATGTTTATACCTTTATCAGATCCTTAAATAACTAAATGACTTTTTCAGGTCTTTGTGTGTTGATTTTACTCAATTAGAGTAATAATTTGTATTATGTAACTATTAGGTATGTTACTTAATAACGTGCTTCTTATTCTTTTGACTCTTCAGCAAGTTTAAATATTATCTTCAAAAATCCATAAATTTTTCCCTTTATTGACATTCGAAGTTGCTTCATAATAAGTATTTCCTACTTCATCTTTTTTTGTATCTCCATCACAAGTATATTCTGAATGCTTTTCTTGCTCATTTTTTAATTTTAGCTTTCTCCAGCCCTGAAACATACAATGGTCTTGTCACTAATTACTTTTTCTAAGTTCTATTTGCAAATTTGACAGTAATTATATGACTCTGTCTGTATTTTTAAAGTATATTTTATTTTTAGTCATAATTCGATATATTGAAATTCTAACATTAGAAAGATAAAATATGTTTTACCTCAGGAATATTCTAAACAGGGAAATATTAGGTTGGTGCAAAAATAATTATAGTTTATGCCATTGAAAGTAATGACAAAAACCGCAATTACTTTTGCACTAACCTAATCATTTTAATTGAATGTACTTTTCCTTCGCACAAAGAACTTGTCATTTCCAGTGTATTATTACTTAGAGTTAGTTATAGCTGTAATAGCTTGTGTCAGGCAGCAAAGAGAGAGAGAAATCTTTCATAGCGTTACCAAAACTTTCTTCTTGTGGGTAGGTTTTCCTGTTAGGTATTTTTAAATCTGAGATAAATGATATAAACTGATATCAAAAGGAAAATAATTTATAGTTCTTTTTGGGAGGTCAAATTGAGAATAATAATATTAAAACCCCATGGAATTCCAGTCCATTAAGAGATATACATATTTATGAAAAACAACATCATACACTTTATAAAAAATAAGGATAGGCTAATCTCTGCATAGACAAAAAGTAACTTTATGTTGTTTTTGAAATACATTTTAAAAGAAAAATGCTTCTGCTCACCTCCAAATTAATGTGCCCTGTCATCATCTCTGAAATTTTTGTTTAAATAATAAAATCTTCCTTTGAGCTAAAGCCTTACGAGTGTACATAATTAGGATATATTAGTAAGTTGACATGATTGTATATTGATTAAGCAAAATCAGAAGCCTAATGTAAGAAAACATATTTAGTAATATAAATCAAAAATGTAAACCTCACACTGTGAAGACTCTGGAATCTGCTATCTTCCTTGGAAGAGTATCAACTTCTTTGTTTCAGCAGGCAGGCATTAAATTAGATGGACCCAAACATTAAACACCAGCATTTGGGTATCAGTTCAAATCACCTGATAACACTGATTATTAAATCACACCTAATAATACCTAATGAAGACTCTGGATTGTACAAAAACTATGGAAGACTGTATATACAATTTTTATCACTCCCTCTCTGGTTGTTTTTTCAGGATTTCCCTGACCTCTACAACAAGTTTGGTTGACTCATGTTCTCTACAGTTCCTTAGGCCAGTTCAAGTTTTATCAATATCTTTTGGTCCCACTGAGTCCTTCCTGGCCTCACTCCAGAAGAGGACTGACCTCAGTCCAGAGAAACAAAAATGTGAAATTCACCCACTGGAACTCTCCTTCTCCAAGTATCAGTCTCCTTCCAGAATTTCCTGCTTCTGGTCGGTTTCTTTTCAAGGAATTTAGAGGGTACTTTCTAAATTCTGCCCAGCGTTAACATCTGTCTGCAATACAGGGTTGCTCTGATACTAGCCTACTTCTGTATTTGTGTGATTTTAAAATTAGTTATTACTCGATTCTAATTTGTCTAAAGTCATCTATTTTTCAGAAATATTTACAAGGGCTTACTTTCTAATTTATGTTCTAATACAGATTACTTTATCTAGCAGTTTATCTTATTTGTTCTTTCAAAGACCAAACTGCTGAACTCGTTAATCGTTTGTGTGGTTTTCATGTCTGAGTTTCCTTCAGTTCTGTTCTAATGTTGGTTATTTTTTTGTCTTCTGCTAACTGTGGGGTTGGTTTGCTCTCCTTTCCATAGTTCCTCTAGGGATGATGTTATGTTGTTAATTTGAGATGTTTCTAACTTTCTGATGCAGATATTTAGCTCTATAAATTTCCTTTTTAACACAGCTTTAACTGTTTCCAGAAATTCTTGTATCTTGTATCTCTCTTCAAATTTGTTTCAAATAATTTCTTGATTGCTGCATTAATTTCATTGTTTACACAAAAGGTACACAATGTTGTTTAATTTACATGTATTTGTATAGTTTTGAGCATTTTTCTTGGTTTTGATTTCTATTTTTATTGCACTATAGTCTAAGAGTATGGTTAGTGTGACTTCAGTTTTTTGAATTTTCTAAGGATTGTTTTACAGCTGATTTTGTGCTCAGTTTTAGACTATGTGCCCTGTACATGTGGGAAGAATATATATTCTATTGTTTTTGTTGGGGAGACTTCTATAGATGTCTAATAGGTCCATTTGGTCAATAATCAATTTAAGGTCTTAGATATCTTTGTTAATTTTCTGTCTTGATGATCTAACATTGTCAGTGAGGTGTTGAAGTCTGTTACTATTATTGTGTGATTATCTCAGTCTCTTTGTAGGACTCCAAGAAATTGCCTTATGAATCTTGGTCCTCCTGTGTTTGATGCAGACATATTTATACTACTTAGACCTTCTTGTTGAATTAAACTCTTTAACATTATATAATACCATTATTTGTCTTTTTAACTGTTTTGTCTGAAATTAGAATAGCAACACCTGCTTTTTTCTATTTTTCTTTTGCTTGTAGATTTTTTCCATCCCTTTACTTTGAGCCTATGGATGCCTTTGCCTATTCGGTGGGTCTCTGGAAGACAGCATTCCATTGGGTATTGCTTCTTTATCCAACTTGCCAACTGCACATTTTAATGGGGGCATTTTGTCCATTTACATTCAAGATTTAGGCTGGGCACAGTGGCTCATGCCTGTAATCCCAGCACTTTGAGAGGCTGAGGCGGGTGGACCACGAGGTCAGGAGATTGAGACCATCCTGGCTAACACGGTGAAACCCCGTCTCTACTAAAGATACATTCAAGGTTTATAGTGTTAGGTGTGGATTTGGCCCTATTATCGTCTTGTCAGCTGGTTATTATGCAGACTTGTTAGTGTGGTTGCTTTGTAGTGTCAATGATCTATATACTTCAGTGTGTTTTTCTATGTTTAGCACTCCCTTCAGGACTTCTTGTTAGGCAGATCTGGTAGTATATTAGTCAGGGTTCTCTAGAGGGACAGAACTAATAGGAGATATATATATACACACACACACACATATGCACATATATATGGGTATATATATACACACACACATATATATATGGGAGTTTATTAAGTATTAACTTTAACTTGCAGGATCACAAGTTCACACAATACGCTGCCTGCAAGCTTAAGGAACAAGGAGGCCCAGTCTGAGTCTCAAAACTGAAGAAGTTAGAGTTCAACGTTCAAGGGCAGGAAGCATTTAGCACAGAAGAAAGATGTAGGTAGGAAGGCTAGGCCAGTATCCTCTTTCATGTTTTTCTGCCTGCTTTATCTTCGATGGCAGCTGATTCGATTGGGCCCACCAGATTAAGGGTGGGTTTGCCTTCCCTAGCCCAGTGACTCAAATGTTAATCACCTTTGGCAACACTTTCACAGACACACCCATGATTCATACTTTATATCCTTCAATCCAACCACGTTGACAGTATTAACCATCACAAGTGGTAATGAATCCCCTTAGTATTTGCTTTTCTCAATAGGACCTTATTTCTCCTTGCTTATGACGCTTAATTTGGCTGGTTATTAAATTATTGGTTGCAATTTATTTTCTATAAGAATTCTGATTGTAGACATCTTATCTCTTCTGGCTTGTAGGGTTTTTGCTGAAAGTTCTACTGTTAGCCCAATTGGGTTCCCTTTGTAGGTGACCTGCCCCTTCTCCCTAGCTGCTTTTAGCATTTTCCCTTTTATTTTGACCTTGGAAAATCTGACGACTGTATGTCCATGGGATGGTCATCTTGTGTAGCATTTCATAGGGTTCTTTGTACTTCCTACATTTCAATGTTGGTCTCTCTAGGAAGGTTAGGGACATTTCTATGAAATTTCTTGAAATATGTTTTCCAAGTTGCTTGCTTTCTCTCCTGTTCCTTCAGGTGCCAGTGGGATACAAACTTGGTCTTTTTATATAATCCCATATTTCTTGGAGGTTTTGTTCATTCTTCCTCTTTTCCCTTTATTTTTGCCTGACTGAGTTATTATGTAGAAGGCATCTGAGGTCTGACAGTCCGTCCTCAGCTTGGTTGATTGTGCTGTTAATACTTGTGATTGTTCTCCGAAATTCTTGAAGTCAGTTTTTCAGCTCTATCAGATCACTTTAGTTCCTTCCTAAGATAGCCATTTCATCTCTCATCTCCTAAATCATTTTATTGTATTCCTTAGAATGCTTGGATTCCCCTGAATCTTGATGATCTTCATTTCTGTCCATATTCTTAATTCTGTCTGTCATTTCAGTCATTTCAGCCTGGTTGAGAACCACTGCTGGGGAACTAGTGTGGTCATTTGGAGGTAATAAGATACTCTGGCGTTTTCAGTGGCCAGAGTTCTTGCACTGGTTCTTCCTCATCTGTGTAGACTGTTGTTCCTTCATTTTTTGAAGTCATTGTCCTTTGTATAGGTGTTTTTGCTGTTGCATTTATTGATACCTTTTGGGGTTTGATTGTGGCATAAGCTAGGTTCAGTAAACTAGCTTCATTGCTGGAAGATTTTCAGGAGACAAGACAGCACTCCTGGGCTGTGTATCAGGCCTGCAGCTTTGCTCTCTGGCCCCTAGAGGCTGTGCTGGAAGGGCTAAGATGTTCCCAGCTCCCAGCTAGGGCACTCTGATGGGTGGTGCTGGTGAAAGTGCTTTGTTAGATCATCAGCAGCAGGATCTATGCTCAATTACATGTGCGAGCAGCAGCAGCAAGGTGGCAGGGTGCTTGCACATTGACTGGGTATAGGGTACCCATAAGAGTGGGGCTACAGCGTTCCTGAATGCACTCATGCTGGCAGCAGAGGTAGGGCAGGGTGTTACTGGGTGTGGGCTGCCAGCCTCCATGCACACATTTGTAGCAGTGATGGTGGTGGTGCTGGGGGTGTAGTGGCAGTGTTGTCAGTGTCCACATGTGCATTCACACTGGCAGCAGTGGTGGCACAGGTGGGGCAGGGTTTCAGACCTCAGTGTGTGCATTCACACGGGTGGCAGAGATTTTGTGGGTAAGCAGCCTCATCCTATATGTTAAAGCTGGCAATTAAAGACATTATGACACTTGGTAAAAATTTTGTTTTTCTTTAAGCTGTAATTTTTAGCAAGAAGAAAGATATCAACATATGCTAATTACTGAAATTTAACTTTTGCTGTTCCTACTGGAAGTTACCAAATGTTCTGTTGCATTATTAGATCTGTTTTTCTTATACACACATAATAAGAGAAAAAGATTATGGTGAAGTAATCTCCAAAGTTTTCTAAGAGTTAAGGAAATAGAAAGTAAAGGGACAAAGAGAAATATGAATGAGGCCTGCCTCTGGCTACATATGGAAAATGCTACAATTAGATGTTCAATCAGAGGGCAAGTCTGAGGGGAGTTAGAAATCCTACTATGGGTGCAACTATAAAATTCTGAAAAATTAAGGGGATGATGGAAGGAATTGGTTTTGAGAAATATGGCTTCTACTCTTAAACGATTGATTCTGGGCTTAAAGATAGTTCTTGCTAGTTATCCTTGCAGTTTTACTGGTGTAGTTGTAAATTGAGTGTTACAGTTCCTCTTGAAGTCTCCTAATAATCTATCAGAGGCTTCTAGTTCCTTTTGTCTTTTTGGTCAAATTCACAAAATGAATATAGTATCTTGACAATCTGTTTTAAAAATTGCTTCTTTATCCAACTTGCCAACTGCACATTTTAATTGGGGCATTTGGGGCCCAATTAAATAAAGCCTTTACACAAAGCTTTTCTTTCTAGTGCAGTGAAGGCTTTACAATAACTGGATTTACTTTAACAACAACAACAGTACATGGTTTACACACATTTCACTCCTCTTCATAAACTCTCTCTCTTCTTCTTTCTCTTCTTACTTGTCCTTCCTCCTCCTCTCTCTATCAATGGCGATTTAAAGATAGTCTGTTGCTATTTGAGGACTTTCACAGATCCAGTAACATGGCCATTAGAAATTTTAGTTTATGTCTTGATCCTGAACAAATGCCTGGTTTTTCCATCCATACCCTAAAGTTTATCCAGTGTCATTTTGATAGGGACAGAAGGTAGCCAAGTGCCTAGGCAGATAGGGGCAGATACCCTTTCAAAACCCACCTCCAAGCCAAAGACAGTTTAAAGTCTGAAAGCCAAACTACAAGTTAATTCCTCACACAGATTGAGAACTTGTCCTCCTATTTGGCTTGCTTTCCTCTGATCTCCCTCTTCACCTGTTTTACATATATCTACCCTTTTCTAATTGGCTTTCTACACTGCCATGCTCACCTTTGAATGGTGCTTTCACTTTAAGCTTTTTTGCATACTCACAAACCAATCATCATGCACACCCCATCCTGTGCCTATAAAGACCCCAGACTCAGTCAGCAGAGGGGAATATGGCCTGACTTCGAGGAAGAGAAAACCTGACTTAATTACCTGCCCTTCTTTTCCCCTCTCCAGCTCCCCTCTCTGCTGAGACCTGTTTTCATCTATCAATAAAATTTTCCACCTTCGCCATCAGTTCGCCACAGTTGTCCTTGTGACCTCATTCTTCTTGGACACTAGACAAGAGCTTGGGACCCACCAAGTGAGGGTACCCAGAAAAGGCTGTCACACTGGTGCTTTGCCCTCACTGGTGGAGAGCAGCCACACCATGCAACGAGAAAAGGAGCCAACTGAGCTGCTAACATACTGCTCTCCATCTGACTGCAGACAGCAGAACTAAAACAGCACTGTAACACCCCCTCTGAGGCTTTGGGCTTGCAGGCACCCTCACTTGGGGAACACACCTGGTCTGGCCATGGGTCCCCATGTGGAGCTTGCTCCTGTGTTGGTGCCCAGAGTGTCCATCTTGATCTTGCACTGGCTCTCTCATGTGTTCCCTCCCATAAGGGGCTGAGCACAGAGGGTTGAGTAGATGCGGTGCCCCTGCCATGAGTCCAGTGAAGGGACTGAGAAAAATACTGCATCGGCCGGGTTCCGGGGGCTCAAACCTGTAATCCCAGCACTTTGGGAGGCCGAGACGGGCGGATCATGAGGTCAGGAGAGCGAGTCCATCCTGGCTAACACGGTGAAACCCCGTCTCTACTAAAAAATACAAAAAAACTAGCCGGGCG
Organism: Trachypithecus francoisi; assembly: GCF_009764315.1. Classification (NCBI taxonomy): domain Eukaryota; kingdom Metazoa; phylum Chordata; class Mammalia; order Primates; family Cercopithecidae; genus Trachypithecus; species Trachypithecus francoisi. The sequence goes on along the minus strand of NW_022681465.1, from coordinate 171,112,933 downwards.
AGGTGGCGGGCGCCTGTAGTCCCAGCTACTTGGGAGGCTGAGGCAGGAGAATGGCGTGAACCCGGGAGGCGGAGCTTGCAGTGAGCTGAGATCCGGCCACTGCACTCCAGCCTGGGCGACAGAGCGAGACTCCGTCTCAAAAAAAAAGAAAGAATGAAAAATACTGCATCAATTTCATAGTAATTTTTTTTCAGCATTTGTGTTTGGTTTTTCTTTTTTTTCTTCAGCCTCTTTCTTAAGCAAGGTCAATCACACTGCTGTCACTGGCTTCAAACTAGAAAGCTGAATCTACCACTTCCCCTCCTTGGCAATTCCTTCTACCCTTTACTCTATATGAGCCACTGTTGCCTATATGTAGACCCAGTGCTCATCAATTCAGACCAGCAACTTCATCTCTGCCTAAATGAAAACACAAAATACTATTTTGTATATGCCAAAGAAAAGTATCCATAATTAGGAAGTGAAATGAAAATACAAAACAGCTTTGAAAAAAGTCAAGAACAAAAGAGTCTCTGTAGTTTATCTTGAATGCAGTACAAGCAATTCTCACAGCTGGCGCATATGATCTAAACAAAACTATTCATTAAACGTGAATATGTCAATGACAGATGAGAATGTTGTGTATAGCTGATATGGTTTGACTGTATCCCCACCCAAATCGCAACTTGAATTGTATCTTCCAGAATTACCGCATGTTTTTGGAGGGACCCAGGGAGAGGTAACTGAATCCTCAGGGCCAGTCTTTCCTGTTCTATCCTTGTAATAGTGATAAGTGTCACAAGATCTGATGGGTTTATCAGGGTTTCCACTTTTGCTTCCTTCTTATTTTTCTTTTGCTGCCACCATGTAAAAAGCGTCTTTCACCTCCTGTCATGATTCTGAGACCCCTCCAGCCATGTGAAATTGTAAGTCCAATTAAGCCTCTTCTTCCCAGTCTTGGGTATGTCTTTATCAGCATCATGAAAAGCGACTAATACAATAGCCCTTAAGGAGCCTTGACTGAATTACATCTGAGTACCCTGGGACTTCGAAGCAAAGTATCCCATCTTTGCCCATGACTCGGCATGCAGATGTCAACAGTAATTGAATGCAAGTGCAGCTCTACAAATAAGAAAAATTATGAGACAGTGGTTTGTGAGAAAGGATAGAAAAATAAAGAAGCTGCGTTTTCAATGCTGAATGTATTGTGACTGAATTATTAGTTTCATCTGGAAGTATGATAGTTGCTGAGTATAAAAAAGTCATACATACAAGTGCAAAAAAGAAAAGTACATTAATATATCCTACATTAGGCTAATCATTTTTCATATATGGGTTTATTAAATCTTTCTATCCATATTTGTGGAAGAATAATACAAGTTAACTGTTCCTACTTTTGGAATATTTCAGTTTCCCAAACGGCTCTTCAAATAATTAATATAGTAGAATTTGTACATGGGACAGGAAACTAAGGTCCTAAGCAAGTACGACTGAATTGAGTATCAACCTAAACCAAGGTAATGCAAGAGCAGATAAGAATAAAAATAACGGTAATTATAATAAAAGCATAAATAGAATATCCAATGTGCCAGAGATGATTCTGCCACAATGGCAGGCTTTGCCTAGGTGAAGAAAATTATACTTCATTAGAATGCCAGAGTTTTCAATCTATTTCGAGCCTTAGGATTGATAGATGTTTGCCCACTGATACACTTTTGGCCTTAATTCACCAAGACAAACTTGACTTTTAAGATATGCTATCTAGATTTCCGTGTCATTCAATTTATAACAATTTTTCTCAATGCACTCATTCAAGTTTACAGCAATTTTTGAATACAAACTAATGTGCCAGTTAATATACTAGGTACTGTGTATACATTGAACAGAAATGATACCTGTTGTCACAAAACACAAGTATGCATTAAGGAACATGATATTTCATGCTGATATTACTATTTTGTAAAATTAATCTGAATTAATAAACTTAATTTTAGACCCATAAAATGCGGGGCTGAGACATGTTCTAGCTTTCTGTATCTACTTCATAAGTTACTATTTTAGAGGGACTATCTGAATAGATGTAAAAAGCAGAAAATATATTTGAGGCAGCCTTAAAAATAGGACAAAATTGAAATAATTATCAGTTCACATTCATAGCAGATTGACACACATTACTGTATGAGATATGTACATGATGTATCTGTTAGATATTTATAATTGCATTTAAAAACATAAGATATGGGAGTATTAAAAAGCTGAACATAAGTTAGCTATGGTAGGGACTTGAAGTTTTTGTAGAGCTCAAGAAGCACTCCAGTTTTATTTCCATTTTTTTAAGTTTCAATAAGAATGCATAAATGTATTACCTATTTTCTTCAAATATCCTTTATTATTCCAAGATCTTATGTCTTATTTTATAAGTGACCTAACGTCAGGCGCTAGATGAAGAATAACATTACACGTTCTAGCATTCTCATCAATGTAGTTTTCAGAATAAAAACATTAAATTTTTTGTGTTTTTATATGGTCTCCAAGGGGACCAAACTGAAAATGAATTAAAACAAGAAAAAATAAAGCCAACTTAACTCAGTAACCAATGGGACTGATATAGGAAAAACCATTAACGACAGAGTATTAATAGATTGGCTAAAATCTATTTAAAAATTGCTCATTCCAAATATGCAGTGTTCCATGTAATAGAATATAATACTAAGCTAGAAATTTGGATTTGTTTATGTAAATCTGGCTTATTCCACATAAATAGGATATATGGCTTAAGCCAGTGACTGAATTGTGAACTTCTGTTGCATTTCTCTGGATTTATTCAAGATGAAATGAATACTGAATGAAAGTACCAGAAGATGTATTACTTTACGTATAAGATGATATGGTTTGGCTGTGTCCCCATCCAAAACTCATCTTGAATTGTAATTCCCATAATCCTCACGTGTTGTGGGAGGGGACTGGTGGGAGGTAATCAAATCATGAGGGCAGTTACCCTCATGCTGCTCTCGTGATAGTGAGTGAGTTCTCATGAGATCTAATGGTTTTATAAGGGGCTTTTCCCACTTTTGCTTGGCTTGCTTGACACTGCTCCTTCCTGCCACCATGTGAATAAGGACATGTTTGCTTCTCCTTCTGCCATGGTTGTAAGTTTCTGGAGGCTTCCCCAGCCATGCTAAACTGAGAGTCAATTAAACCTTTTTCCTTTGTAAATTACCCAGTCTCACATACGTCTTTTATTAGCAGCGTGAAAATGGTCTAATACATAGGATTACTAGGATTATACATCATTTAATAATGTTGAATTGGGCTAAGATATTGAAACCGAAGGGTTAAGCATTAAAAAATTGTGTTAGTGCATATTCTGTAATCTTTTTTGTTGATATGAAGGTGTCAGAAATAGAAGACAGAAGGCTTGAGCATTCACAGTTGTGATGGTTTTGATATGGCTTGTTCCTACCCACCAAATCTCATGTTTAAATTTGATCTCCAATATGGCTGTGTGGGGAGGTGGGGCCTAGTGGGAGGTGTCTGAGTTATCAGGGCAGATCCCTCATGAATGGCTTGGTGCCCTTCTTGGGATAGCAAGTGAGCTCTCTCTCTTGAGATATTGAATTATTTCCCATGTGAATGGACATGTTCCCACAAAAGTGGGTAGTTATATATAAAGCAAGATTCTCCTTGGGTTTTGTCTCTTCCCACTGTTCCCTTTCCCTTTAGACCCTCCTCTCCATGTTCTGCCCCAGCAGCATGTGGTCTTCACCAGAAGCAGATGCCAACACCATGTACTTGGACTTCCCAGTCAGAACTATGAGCTCAATAAGCCTCTTTTCTTTATAAGTTACTCAGCTTCACTTATTCTGTTATAGCAACATAAAACAGACTAAGACAACAGTGTTTCAAGAATTTGTTACAAACTGGAATAGCAATAAACATGAGCAATTAGACCACAGAAAGAACAAAATGTTAAAACAGTAATAAATGTTTAACGAGAGAGAAAGACCACTCAGAAGACAAGCTTTCTCTCTCTCTGTGTGTGTGTGCGCGTGTGTGTGTGTGCGTGTGTGTGTGTGTACATGGTAAGTTGTTCCATTTATCTGGTAACCAAGAGCTTGAGTGGATCTTAGAAACCGTTATCTCCTTTTGTTCTTCATTCATTCATTCTTTCAGTTCTGTGTTCAAAAGATTTCCATTAATAGTTTTCCCTGACAACCAATAGAATAGTAAACAGAATAGCCCCCCAAAAACAGCACAAGCACTTCCATCTCCATGAGCACAACCTCCATGAGCACAACCTCCACTACGATGTCACCCTCACTCACATTGCCACCACCCCAGCCACCACCCCAAATCCAGACTCACTGCTACCATTATCGCTATCACAACTGCCTGGCCCCTTTACACACTTTACTTTTGGGCATTGTACATGCCATCATCTAACATACCATATATTCATTTCTTTAATTTCTGTTTTCTTCCACTAGATTGTAAATTCCATAATGGCTGAGACTTTAGTCGTTCCACAGATATATCTCCAGACCTCAGGATAGAGAGTGAAGCCTGACTTTTGTAAGGTTCTCAATAAATATTTGCAGATTGAATAAATGAATGATATGTTTTCTTTTTCTGCATATACAAAGTCAGTTTTTAAATGCTACCTTCTATAAAGTCTAGACATTTACTTTTGATAATATGAGATTATATTATAGTGTGACTCTATCTAAACTCTTCTTAATCCCATTCATTTGTCTCTTCTTAAAGTACTAGCATTTTTTCATTACTAAAATTTTATAGTATATCTCTATACTATACTACAGAGCAAATACCACTTTTTATTATTCATTTTCAGTTTTTATATATTATTTATTTCTAATTTATAGCTTTACTCCATCTCAATAAAGATATAATTAATCAATTTCCTATGACAACTGGAAGAAACTGCAGGACATCATGTTAAGTGAAATAAGCCAGACACAGAAGGACAAATACTGCATGATCCCACATATAAGAAGATCTAAAATAGTCAAACTAATAGAGGCAGAGTGAATGAAAGTAGAATTGGGGAGGTATTAGTCAAAGGGTACAAAGTTTAAGTTACGTAAGATGAATAAACTCTAGAGAGCTACTATACACCATAGTGCCTATAGTAATAATATATAAGGTATTATATACTTAAACATTTACTAGATATTATGTTGTGTTCTTATCACAAAAAGAAATAAATTAATGAATTAAAAATAATAAAGAGGGCAAGATGAAACTTTTAAAAGCAATGGATATATTGATGACATTGATTATGGTATTGGTTTCAAAGGAGCATGTTTATCTCCAAGCTGATCAAGTTGTATATTTTAAATATGTAGAGCTTTCTGGATGTCAGTAATACCTCAGTAAGTAATTAAAAATAAAATAATAAATTTGGTCACTCCTAAGAAAGAAAATAATTTTTCTATCATTTCCATTTTACTAATAATTTTTAAAAATCTTGGGTGTCAAAATGTGTCAAATCCTTTTTTTTTTTTTTTTTTTTTGAGATGGAGTCTTGCTCTGTTGCCCAGGCTGGAGTGCAGTGGCCTGACCTCTGCTCACCGCAAGCTCCGCTTCCCAGGTTCACGCCGTTCTCCTGCCTCAGCTTCCCCAGTAGCTGGGACTACAGGCACCCGCCACCACGCCCAGCTAATTTTTTGTATTTTTAGTAGAGACGGGGTTTCACCGTGTTAACCAGGATGGTCTCAATCTCCTGACCTCGTGATCCGACCACCTCAGCCTCCCAAAGTGCTGGGATTACAGGTGTGAGCCACCGCGCCTGGCATGTCAGATCCTTTTGTTGCATCTATTTGTGTGAGCTTATCTATCTCTTTTGTTAATGTAATAAATTATGTTTATTTGCTTTTTGATTATTAAAGCAATTTTGTATTCCTGAAATGAAACTTAGCCTTGATCTATAGTACTTTCTATACATTACTGAGCAATTGGATATGCTGTGTTTTATATTATTTGCATGCCTGTTTATGATTGTTACTGGCCTATATCTAATATCTTTTAATGCTGTTGTCAGATTTTGATATAGAGTTTATGCTGACATGAAAAAGAGTGAGAGGTATACCCTTTTACTATCCCCTGAAAGATTGTTTTGTAAGATTGATGTTAGTTGTTACTTATAATAGAAAAAGATACTGCTAAATCTATCCTTTTTGAAGATTTTCACTTGTAGATTCAATTTCTTTAATAGACAAAGCTCTACACATTTTCTATTTATTCTTGGATCAGAATTGGTAAGCTTGGGCTTTTACAGAATTTTTCACTTCTATCAAAATTTTCAAATGTTTTTACATACAGCTGCCATAGAAATTATTCATATTTGTATTACTGGTATAGAAATAAAATTTTTGATTTTTGAAGTTTGCAATTTATAATTTTCTTTTCTTTTTTCATTTTTTTAAGACGGGGTGTCGCTCTGCAGCCCAAGCTGGGGTGCAGTGGTATGATCTCGGCTCCCTGCAAGCTCCGCCTCCCGGGTTCACGCCATTCTCCTGCCTCAGCCTCCTGAGTAGCTGGGACTACAGGCGCCCGCCACCTCGCCCGGCTAGTTTTTTTTGTATTTTTTAGTAGAGACGGGGTTTCACCGTGTTAGCCAGGATGGTCTCGATCTCCTGACCTCGTGATCCGCCCATCTCGGCCTCCCAAAGTGCTAGGATTACAGGCGTGAGCCACCGCGCCCGGCCTAATTTTCATTTTTTAATTTTGATATTGATTTATCAAATTTATTAGCACGTTAATGAACTAGTGTTTGGCTTCATTGATATTTCTATATTCTACACTTGCTTTCTAACTCGTTGATTTCTACTATATTTCTTTTAATTCTGAGTTTAATTTTTCACGTTATCTTCTAGCCCCTTGAAATAAATGCTTAAAGACACGATATTCAGTCTTTCTTTCATAAAATATACAGGTAAAGTATATATGAACTATATACATATATTTGTCCCTAAGTCATGCCATACTTAATTCTTACAAGCTTGTATGTGTCACAATTTTATTTCCATTCCATTTAAAATAATTTCTAATTTCCACTGTGATATCATTAAAAAACCACGGGTTATTTAGATGTGTTTTGTTTCACTTGCCAACAGTTGGGGATTTTGAGTTAAAATTTCTTAACTGATTTTTCACTTCATACCACTGAGGCTAGAGAAAATGCTCTTTATGTTTCCCATCATTTGAAATGTATTAAGGCTTTCTCTATTTTTCAGTATGTGGTCAAGGTCTATGATTATTATTTGTAATTTTAAAAGCAGGGATAATGTGCAGTCATTGAATGCAGAAGTCTATACATGCTTATTATGTAAAGTTTGTTAAACAAGTTTTCAATCTTCTATATCCTTAGTTCCTCTATATTTTCACCAGTAACTAAAAGGTATGTTAAATTTTTTCATATTATTATTGATTTATTTATTTATTGTACACATTTTATCAACTTTGTAATTTATGCACTTTAAAGCTAAATTCTGATTGATACTTAGATACATTTAGGATTGTTATATCTTCCTGTAGAATTCATGATTTCATAAAGAAATGCCCTTTTTATGTCTTATAATGCATATGGTTTGAAATATTTGTCTGTTGCTAAAAGTAATTTAGTTTTCCTGATTTCATATAATTGTCAATCTCGTTACTTTCAACTGTTCTGTCTCTGTATCTGTAATTTTTAAATAGTTGTTAATTATGCTATTTTTATTGTTTTAATCCAGAGTCTGATTGTGTTTTTCTAAACAGGAGAATATGCTCAATATCCATTTCGTGTGATTAGTGATGGATTTCAGTTTATATCTATAATTTAATGTTTTTTTCTTTTTATAATTCATTTGTTTTTATAATTCTCCTTATTTCACTTCATTTGCTTACATCAGCATAATTTTATTGTTATATTTTGTTCTGTTTATCTGACAGTAGCATATTATATAATATTCCTTGGCATATTAGAGTCTAATTTAAACTGTGCAATATTAGAATTTGGATATTATAATGCTATGACCACACTTATTCCCTTTTTATATTTTGTGCTATTGATGTCATATGTTCTAATTTCTCCTATTTTAAACCTCAGCATGTCATCAATTTATTAAACAGATAACATTAATTTTTTTCTTTTTTTCTGCAATACTGGATCAATGTCAGAGATAATGTTCCTTCGGTGTAGAGACCTCCTTTTAGAAGCAGGTCTTTCTGTTGATAGTAAATTTTGATAATTCCATATTAATGATTATTTTCGATATTTTGAAGATTTAATGTAATTGTTTTTTATACTTGTCATTGTATCTCTGAGTTTTATTTATCTTCTGAGATAAACATATATGTTATTTATAACATATGTCTTTGATAAAAAATATTCAGGGGTCAAATTGTTTTTAAAGAGAGTCATTAGTAAAATGTTAAACTGAAGAACAAGGCTTAATAGATTAAGAATAAATTTGAGGTGAGACAGAGTATAGCTTACTGTATCTGATTAGCACCATAATTTGTTAAAATTAGGGCAGAAGAAATACCTCGAAGAGAGAAAACCTGAGAAAATATTTACATGACTATGCTATGCAATATGTCAAACCTCATATTGAACTTAATGCTATATATATTTTGATCACTCTTTCCAGAGTTTTCTCTTCTTAAAGTTCTTTCCTTCTGGCCTATCACTGATTATATGCAAAATATTCTAGTCCTAATCGAAATTACTGACTCATCTACACTGAGGACAATAATATTTCCTTCTAGCATAGTGTCCAGAATGAATCTAAGTAGAAAAAGGGAAGAAGAGAAGAACACAAGAAGGGAGACAAGGAAAAATGTCGATGTCAAAGAACTAGAGGAACAACACTGGAGTTATAAGAAACACCCAGAATTAGAATCGGAGCAATCTGATTGGATTTACAACAGCTGATTCTAGATATAAGAACTTTACCAAGCCCTTTACATTTTTCGTGCTTAAATTTCATCACTTTAAAACAGAAAGAAAGAATTTACCTTATACACTTGTTTAGATTATGAAAGTCATCTATACAAAATATACAATAAGGAAGAATATAAATGTAAGAATGTAGAGGGTCACAAACATAGTTTGAAATATTCAAACTTTTCATTTTGGAGTGAAAAAAAGAAAAATACTAACTGTACATTTAAATTCATTACAATATCAAAGTCAAGCCTGCCTATCAAGTCATTTGACAGTTAAAAATGTTTTGTTTATTCCATAAACATTATGAAAAAAACTAGTTCATTGCTAAAGGGATATTACATAATCACAGTGAAATCTCTAAAAGTCCTGAAACAGAATTTGAGTTTCATTTGCATTTTATTTTCACATTCTTACTACTCTACTAACTACATTCTGCCTAAGTAAATATGCTCAAAGCTTTAAAAGTAGGCTGAATGAATCACTGGTGGAAAAATAATGACCAGGAGCCAACATCAAGCTGGAAAAACAAGAATCCATAGTCTTCACATGAGATGAAACTGTGTGGTAAGATGGATTTAATGGGTCTGGGCTAACGTGGTAAAAGTATAATGGATGTAGCTAAAACAAACAAGGTCCAACTCTAAACCAGCACAAGAAAAACAGAACAAGGGCATTTGATTTCATTAAAAAGAAATTACATTTTAAATCAAAGTTTAAAAAATGTGAGTCATTACAATATTGAGGTAGTTAGTGGAGTTGACTGTATAAGAAATTGGCTACTACTGACAGAGCGAGACTCCGTCTCAAAAAAAAAAAAAAAAAAAAAAAAAAAAAAAAAAAAAAAAAAAGAAATTGGCTACTACTTTCAAAGGGCTTCATCATTTTAAAGCTATACTAATATTTGTCTTGGATAAGGTTAAAATTATAAAGATATCAAAATTCAAAGAAAGTTCAATGCCTTCTGGGGGTCAGAAAGTCTGAAAATCAAAAATTCATGTACTTTCTTTTTTGTTCACGAGAAATGAAATGTGGTCTTTTATTTTTTCCCATCTAATATATCAATATAGCAACTTTTGTCAAACAAAGGAGATAAACATCTGGGTTGCTATGGGTAAATTTTTCTCTTTGTTTTTCTTCTTAACGGCAACCATGCTTTCCATTTGTCTGTAACACTAGAAATATTTCACTGTATTTTTCTACTCTATGCCTCAACTCTATATTCGGTTTCATTAGATTTTATAAATTGTCTCTAAATTTTATTTTGTGTTTATACTCTAAACAAATTTATACTTTAGGGTTTTTGCCTATGGAATCTAAATGGTTTATCATTTTCTGACTGTAATTCCGGTGACATATTTAAAAATTAAAAAAACTAACTTTTTCATGTTGAATTATATTGGAACAATGTTTTATTTCTTATTTTTATATTTTTCTTTTAAATTTGTTCCCAATATCAATAAAAATATATTTTTAATGTGCCTTTATCTCCACTCACATAACTCCTGGGAAAAGTTTTTGTATTTCTTGAGGATAAGGAACTATTTTAAAAATCATATTTTATGTTCTTTATGATGCAAAACACTCTATGCCAATCTCTTTATTTGCCTTGTGGCCAGGCTCAATATTTAAGATGGTTATTAGTAAGCTATCCAAAGACATGTAAAATCTTAAGCTCAGAGAGGCTAGGTAATATTCTTAGCTATTAGGTTGGTGCAAAAGTAATTGCAGTTTTTGCCATTACTTTCAACTCCAAAAACCACAATTACTTTTGCACCAACTTGATACTTAGCACAACCAGCTAGTTACTGAGTAATGGAATCAAAATTGGAACTCATTTATTAAGCCAAGGATTCTGTTTGTTCTAGTATATGAGGTTGCCTGTGGAAGAGTCAAAAAATTAAAGATCTAACTTTTGCAGTTTTTCATCATTTAAAGTTTTGCTATTGGTGTTTGTTTTCCATGTATTCCTTATTATTTAAATTTTCAGTAACATGACAAGTTACACAGTGAGTGAACAGTGTTTTATAAGTTAAAGGCCTACACAAGCAGATAGCTTGAAGTCAGGAGTTCAAGACCTGAATAGGAAACATAGTGAAATCCCTTATCTACAAAAATAAAATACAAAAAATAGCTGGGTGTCGTACGCCTGTAGTCTCAGCTACTTGAGTGGCTGAAGTGGGAGGATCCCTTGAGCCCCAGAGGTTCAGGCTGCAATGAGCCATGATCGTACCACTGCACTCCACCCTGGGAAACAGAGCAAGACTGTCTCAAAATAATAATGATAATAATAGTAATAATAAGAAGAAGCTGAAGGGGTTTATATGATACAATGTGTTATGTATTGTGTTGTATATGTGTTATGTAAAAAAGAGAAAAAGGAACCAAAAAGATTTTCACCATGAAACCAGAATGTCTTAGTGATTTTTCTCTTGGAGGTGTGATTACAGGTAATCTTTAGTTTCTCCTTCATGCTAGTCTGCGTTTTTTAAATTTTCTACAATGCCTACACATTATTTTGATATATATTGTTTTCAAGAATAACAACTGTTGCTACAAATACCAAAGGGTACTTAAATAAATTATCCCCATCTCATTTGTCTCAAAATATGGGAACTGAGAATAATAGTTTAAAGTATAAACGAGCTCTATCTTTATTTTATTTATTTATTTATTATTTATTTATTTATTATACTTAAAGTCCTGGGGTACATGTACAGAACGTGCCCGTTTGTTACATAGGTATACATGTGCCATGGTGGTTTGCTGCACCCATCAACTCATCAGCTACATTAGGTGTTTGTCCCAATGCTATCCCTCTCCTAGCCCCCCACCCCCAAACAGGCCCTAGTGTGTGACGTTCCCCTCCCTGTGTCCATGTGTTCTCATTGTTCAGCTCCTGCTTATGAATGAGAACATGCAGTGCTTGGTTTTCTGTTCCTGCGTTAGTTTGCTGAGAATGATGGTTTCCAGCTTCATCTAGGTCCCTGCAAAGGGCATGAACTCATCCTTTTTATGGCTGCATAGTATTCCGTGGTGTACATGTACCACATTTTCTTTATCCATTCTATCACTGATGGGCATTTGGGTTGGTTCCAAGTCTTTGCTATTGTGAAGAGTGCTGCAGTAAACATACATGTGCCTGTGTCTTTATAGTAGAAAGATTTATAATCCTTTGGGTATATACCCAGTAATAGGATTGGTGGGTCAATGGTATTTTTGTTTCTAGATCCTTGAGGAATTTCCACACTGTCTTCCACAATGGTTGAACTGATTTACACTCGTACCAACAGTGTGAAAGCATTCCTCTTTCTCCATATCCTCTCCAGCACCAGTTCTATCTTTAAATGCCACTTTGCTGCCTAGCATTTAACTCCTAGAGTTATGAAGTTTAAAGAGACAATAAATATAAAGCACTTGAGACAGTGCTTGGCACAGAGGCAGTGATTAATTAAGCAAGAGCAATTTTGTAAAGTACCGTTTTGTCAATTTTATGAGATTCTGGGGTGCATTCTATGTTAGGAGGGATATCAGGGCACCCTAGAATTGGGTTTCATTTGTGATAGGATGACAAGGAAAACCTATGTGGCACAGAACCGTAGCTATGCTATTTTTGTTTTGTTTTGTTTTGTTTTGCTTCAGAGTTTTAACATATCTAAACAAGGCCCTGCCAACTCAGGAGCCACAAGTAAGGGCGCACAATTTTACAATTTGCTGAATCCTCTATTTGGAAGTTATGGGATATGACAAAGGAGGCCCTTTTAGGGAAGCTTCATTCAGCCTATCCAGGGGGACAGTTACTTACTTCCTCCTCAAGGTGAAACTACAGAAATTGCTTTGCCTTTGCACTGCCCCAGGAACTGCTGACCACCCTACACTATTTCTAAAATGCTGATCAGATCAGTTTCTCTATAAACTCTTTCTTTCTAAATTCCTCCCAAAGCTGTCTCTGTGCCTCTTATGCTTACATTAAAAACTCAGATATTTAAGTTAATTTTCATTTGTTTTATATGTCTGTTTCTCCTATTACAAACAATAAATTATGTCAAAAGTGATTGTACAACTTAAGTCAATAAATTGTAAAAACTTAAAATCATTATTTATGGATTGCTTGGAGAATGCATTGTAGTTAATTCTAAATGAGTAGATTATCATTTTATTTATGCCAAGGAACTGAAATAATCAGAGGTTTAGCAGGGGGTACTAAAATGTTTAAACAATTGAAACTTTTCTCAATAATTCAAAGGAATAGGAAAACATTTTTCTTAGGGGAAAACTTGAAATATTTCTTAGGCCATCTGTGTAAATAATATGACAGTTGCAACAACTTTTTAGCTTTTTAAAACAAAAGAGAATTACACTTTTTCCTAAAGTAATAAAATATAATAGCAACATCATCTGTCTGTAGTACATAATTAAGCTATACTCAAAGGCATAAATAATAAAATTCTGTTCAAGCAAATGCATTGCATTTGTTTTTAAGTGAATCATTTACGTGTGGCTTTGAAACAAGCAGCAAATAAATCCATCGCCAGACTTTTCTAAGGACTAGTCTTTACTAAATTTAAGTATTCCTTCAATCATATATTCATTATGATCACCATATATAGCCAAATGCAATCTCTGCACATATAAAAAAAAAATTCTGGCAAAAGCTATGAGGCTAAGTTAGTGATTTAAAAGTCTCAGCAATTCTAAGTTTTTCTTAGAAATAATTGGTGAAAGTGTTCAGATAATAGAAAGGGAGAGAGAAAAAAGATAAAGGCCTCCAATATTTTGTTAGGTGGGACAAAAAAGAAATAGAAATTGTTGTTTGTCACAGAAGTTTGAGACCAGTGGTTCATGCAACTTTTATGGTGATTTTCTAAACAATTAGATTATTTGTTCTGCAAAGTGTTCTCTGTTACCACCGATCTAAGCCTTCTCATTTGTTACTACAGCTGGAAAATTCAGGTAAGGGGTATATTTAGGATTGTTCTTTTCTAACATATATAGAGTAACTGAAAGATTCCAAGGAAACTCTCTTACTGTTCTTGTTAAAGACACATTTAGATCCCAGGCTTGCTGATTGTGTGGTGGGCATGGGAGAAAAGGGCGCTTTGCATAAGAGTGTATGGTGGAAGAAGGATAGCATTTAAAATTATACCCCTATGCCAAACAATTTTACTTTGTTTAGCTCATCCTCTAGTTTGCTACAGAATTTAATGTCTTATTTTAACTTTATGTGAAGTATTTTTTTTCTAAATTTTACAGTACATATATCCATCCCAGAGTCTCATATAGCATGTTTCATGCTTGAGGTACACTAATACTAAACAAAGTCAATATTGTAAAAATTTTACCTATAACAATAAAAAGTGGAACAGTTGAGTTTAAAAATAACAGATCTTTCAGTATTAGGTAACATAATTTTAACAATCTGATATGGTTTGGCTGTGTCCCCACCCAAATGTCATCTTGATTTATAGTTCCCATCATCACCACGTGTCATGAGAGAGACATGGTGGTAGGTAATTTAATCACGAGGGCAATTATCATGCTGTTCTCATGATAGTGAGTGAGTTCTCATGAGATCTGATGATTTCATAAGGGGCTTCTCCCTCTTTTACTCAGCGCTTCTCCTTGCTGCCATCATGTGAAGAAAGATGTGTTTGCTTCACCTTCTGCCATATTTATGTTTCCTGAGACCTCTCCAGTCATGCAAAACTGTGAGTCAATTACAACTCTTTCCTTTATAAATTACCTAGTCTTGAGTATATCCTTATTAGCAGCATGAGAATTGGCAAAAACAGTAAACTGATATGGGTAGAGTGGGGTGCTGCTATAAGGATACCTGAACACATAAAATCTAATTTGGAACTGGGTAACAGGCAGAGGTTGGAACAGTTTAGAGGACTCAGATGATGACAAGAAAATGTGGGAAAGTTTGGAACTTCCTAGAGACGTTGAGGCCTCAGAAGACAGCAATATATGGGAAAGTTTGGAACTTTCTAGAGACTTGTTGAATGGCTTTGACCAAAATGCTGACAGTGATATGGACAACGAAGTCCAGGCTGAGGTGGTTTCAGATGGAGATGAGGAACTTGTTGGAGCAAATGTGATTCTTAACTGAGCTTTAGCAAAGAGACTGGTGGCATTTTGCCCTGCCTTAGAGATCTGTGGAACTTTAACTTGAGAGATGATTTAGGGTATCTGGAAGAAGAAATTTTTAAGCAGTAAAGCATTCAAGAGGTGACAGAGCATAAAATTTTGGAAAATGTGCAGCCTCATGATGGAGGAGAAAATAAAAACCCATTTTCTGAAGAGAAATTCAAGCCAACTGCAGAAATTTGCATAAGTAATGAGAAGCCAGGTGCTAATCTCCAAAAGAATGGGAGAAATTGTCTCCAGAACATGTCGGGGACCTTTGTAGCAGCCTCTCCCATCACAGGCCCAGAGGCCTAGGAGGGAAAAATGGTTTCCTGGGCCAGGTCCAGGTCCCACCTGCTGTGTGCAGCCTCAGGACATGGTGGTCTGAGTTCCAGTCACTCCAGCCATGGCTAAAAGAGGTCAAGGTAGAGTTTAGGCCATTGCTTCAGAGGGCGCAAGGTCAGCCATGCTTAAGTGTGAGTCAATTAAACTTTTTTCCTTTATAAATTACCCAATCTTGGGTATGTCTTAATTAGCAACACGAGAACTAATACACCATCCTTGTGAACAGACACACGTCTTTTTAATCTGAGCTAGAAGAAATTGTTCAGGTAAGTACATGGGTCTCTAAAAATACATTGAAAACAATAAAGGGCCATAGAATCTTATAATTATTTGTACTGAATTGAATGAATTTAATACTATACAGCTTTATTTTCAAAAAAAGTAACATACATAAAATATAGAAACATATTCCATTAGTGTGTCTCTTCAAAATAAGAAACTTCTAGCATCAATTAATAGTAAGTAGAGAGAGCAAATATGCATTATTCGGTGGCTTTTAAATATTGTTGCTATTCATCACAAGGCTATGATGTATTATCAAATGTTCAATAATGACTAATATAATTCGCATTCATTTCAAACACATTATGTAGTATATTAAAGTAATTATAATGCATTTAGCCTTGTTTTCAGATTTATTGCAAGTACTAAATTGTATTAATAGCTACAATTTACTTCTGACTAATGTATTAATCTTATGTTTTATTACTTTCATAGAATATGAGTGTAAAAAATACATTTTTCAAACTTCAAACTAGTCCACATTATATTTGTAAAATAAAAAATACCTTTGATAAGATAGCTAAAGTAATGTGTTTTTGATGATCAGAGGTTTGAATGCATAGCCTACAATTTTTTTACAAACAATATATTCACTCAATATACAAAACTCAACTGTTTTATGTATATTAACATTAATCACCAAAATACACATATATTGTTTGTCTGCCTCTTTAAATCCAGATCTCATTTTTCTCATATGTGTCTCCAAATCAGTTTCACTTATAGGAAAACATATACTGTGTTATATTATGATAATTGATTTTATTGTGTGGTAGTTCATGACAGAGTAGAGAAAAGAAGATCGAGGCAGGGCCTGTATCCAGAGGCTGGAGACCCACTGCAAGAGCTTTTGTAGCTTGTATGTAACTATGTCTTATAGCTTTGAGTGCATGTATATTATTTGTAACTGCTTTCATATGTGATAATCTGGTCTAAATTTAGCCCAAAATCACAGGAAGCAAATATATATGTGTGTGTGTGTGTGTGTGTGTGTATAATAAATATATATGTGTATATATTTATATTTATATATCTAAAAAGAAACAGTTCGAGATGGGGAGTAAACTGAACCAAAATTCTGACTCAATTAATATAGTAAATTGGAATCTTTCCCTGAAGCTCTGGGATTACTCTCTGCATAGATATTGGTTTACTATGAAGATAACTCGGAATATTGTAGTCATCTGAAACAATGCTAATTGAAACCTCTACCTCCTGGGTTCAAGTAATTCTGTTGCTTCAGCCTCCCAAGTAGCTGGGATTAGAGGTGCCCACCACCACACCCAGCTAATTTTTGTATTTTTAATAGAGATGGGGATTCTCCATGTTGGTCAGATTGGTCTCAAACTCCTAACCTTAGGTGATCCACCCGCCTTGGCCTCCCAAACTGCTGGGATTACAGGTGTGAGTCACAGCACCTGGTCATTTTCAATATTGGTAAATTGTTATGACCAGTTTCGCTAAAATTTTGGTAATATGTATTTCAGCTTAGCATGCGTATTACCTATAATTCAGCAGTTTTACCCTGGGAATTATTTCCAACAGAAATTTATTTATATATTTGCCAAAGTATATAGCAACTTTTTTGTAGTAATTAAAAACTGTCAAACATACAAATGTCTATAATTCTTAGAATGGATAAATTATGCTATGTCCTTTACAGGTCATGTGAAGCCAGTAGTACTCTCATACAAAAACTGAACAAATAAGTATAAAAAAGGAAATGACTAGCTGGGCATGGTGGCTCATGCCTGTAATCCCACACTTTGGGAGGCTGAGGCAGGTAGATCATGAGGTCAATAGATCGAAACCATCCTGGCCAACATGATGAATCCTTGTCTCCACTAAAAATACAAAAATTAGCTGGGCATGGTGGTGCACACGTGTAGTCCCAGCTACTGGGGAGGCTAAGGCAGGAGAATTGTTTTAATCCAGGAGGCAGAGGTTGCAGTGAGCCAAGATGGCACCCCTGCACTGCAGCCTGGTGAAAGAGTGAGACTCGGTCTCAAAAAAAAAAAAAAAAAAAAAAAGGAAATGAACTTAGACACAAAAATTTTCAACAAAATATGATCAAGTGGAATCTACCAATGTCTAAAAATATTTACACACATGGGCAAGTTGTACTTATTTCTGGTTATTCAATGCTGGTTTGCTATTCAAAAATTATTCAATGTAATCTATTATATCAGCCAACTAAAGAAGAAAATATATTTGATCATACTAATTGGCCTAGAAAATCTAACATCCATTCCTGCAAAAATTCTCATCAACTTAAGAACAGAGTAAGTACCTCAACTTGATAAAGAACATATACAAAGAAACTACAGCTGGTGTCACACTTCACAGTGACAGACTGCATGCATTTTTCTGTAAGATTGTTAAGGAATGCCCGTTTTTATCACTTTTATTAAGTATAGTACAGGAACGTCTAGACAGCACAAAAAGACAAGTAAAGGAAATATAAGATACACAGAAAAAAAAAGAAATAAACTGTCCTTATTTGTAGATAGCATGATAATAAACATGGAAAATGCCAAAGAAGCTTACCCTTCAATCCACTTCTGACCGCTCCGGCAACAAAAAGCCCTATCAGAAAAAAAAAAAAAAATTAATTCTTCCAGGTCACAGCATAAAAATCAACAGACAAATCAAATTTCAATTTATCTAAACTAATAATGAACCTTTGGGAACAGAAATTACAAACACAGTATCATTTGTAATTATTCTAAAGAAAATAATATACTTAGATTAAAAACTTCAAATACATATATAGTACCTATATGCTGACAATTTGAAAATGCTGATCAAATAATTTTTTGAAAGAATTAAATAAATGGAGAGACATATCATATGCATGGATTGAAAAAGTTAACATAGCAAAGATGCAAATTCTATCAAAATTGAGCAATAGGTTTTATACACTTTCTATTAAAAACCATCACTTTTTGGTGTGTGTCTGTGTGTTTTTGTGTGTGTTTGGTATACATGACAAAATGTAGGACTAATAATCAGAAAGCTAAAACTGGACCCCTTCTTTACAGCTTACACAAGAATTAACTGAAGATGAATTAAAGACTTTAGTGTAAAATCCAAAACCACAAAAACCCTAGAAGAAAATCTAGGTAATACTATTCAGGACATAGGTATGGGCAAAGATTTTATGATTAAATCACCAAAAGCAATTGCAACAGAAGCTGAAATTGACACATGTGATCTAATTAAACTAAAGAGCTACTGCACAGCAAAAGAAACTATCGTCAGACAGAACAGGCAACCTACAGAATGGGAGAAAGTTTCTGCAATCTACCCATCTGACAAAGGTCTAATATCCAGAATTTACATGGAATTTAAAGAAACTTACCAAAGAAAAGTGGGCAAAGACATGAACAGACACTTCTCAAAAGAAGACATTTATGTGGCCAACAAACATATGAAAAAAAAGCTCAACATCACTGATCATTAGAGAAATGCAAATCAAAACCACAATGAGATACCATCTCATGCCAGTCAAGGTGGCAATAATTTGAAAAGTCAAGAAACAGCAGATGCTAGTGAGGCTG
The DNA here is from genome assembly GCF_009764315.1 of Trachypithecus francoisi. Taxonomy (NCBI): domain Eukaryota; kingdom Metazoa; phylum Chordata; class Mammalia; order Primates; family Cercopithecidae; genus Trachypithecus; species Trachypithecus francoisi. Next base: position 171,093,688 of record NW_022681465.1, on the reverse strand, counting down.
TGGAGAAATGGGAATATTTTTACACTGTTGGTGGGAATGTAAATTAGTTCAATCATTGTGGAAGAAGACATTGTGACGACTCCTCAAGTATTTAGAACTAGAAATGCCATTTGACCCAGCAATCCCATTATTGGGTATATATTCAAAGGAATATAAATCATTCTATTATAAAAATGTAAAAAAAAAGTAGGGCTAGACAAGACAAGGAGTTATTAGCATTGATACTAAAGGCATAATCCATACATGGCAAAATTATAAATTAATTATACCTCGCCAAAATAAAAATAACTTTTGCTCTGTGAAGAATCTGAAAGAAATGAAAATCAAGCTACGTGCTGAGAAAAAAATATTGGCAAAATATATATCTCACAAAAAATTTGTGTATCTGGATTATATAAAGAACTCGGTCTCAAAATAACTCTTATAACGCAACATTAAGAAATAAACCAAGTAGAAAAAATGGACAAAAGACATAAATAGACCTTTTACTTAAGAATATATACAGGTGGCAAACAAGTACATGAAATTATGTTTAACACTATTAGCCACTGAGAAAATAAAATCACAATGAATGAGATACCTATCACAATGGCAAAATTAAAAAAATGTGAAAGCACCAATGACAGCAAGGATGAGGAGAAACAATTACTCCTCACAATTACAATTGATGGTGGGAATGTAAAATAGTACAGCCACTCTGGAAAATAGATTGGCAATTTCTTGAAACATATTAAGCATATATTTACATATCAGCCAGAAATTACATTTCTGCTCAATAATCCCAGAGAAATAAAACTTATGTTTATACAAAAACATATACATGAATGTTCAGAGCATCAGTATTCATAATAACTCAATGTTGGAAACATCTCAAATATCCTTCAATGGTGAATTTTTAAACACTGTGCTACATCCACACCATGGAATACTACTTAGCAATACAAAGGATCATATTAATACATTAAATAACTAGGATGAATCTCAAGGCAAATACGCTTAGTGAAATAAGCAAATTTTAAACGTTCTATACTATTTTATTACATTTGTGTAACATTCTTGAAGTGACAAAATTGTGGCAATAACAAATAAATTAGTAGTTCCTGGAGGTTATAGATGGGGGTGGGATGGTGGGAGAGAATGCTATGCAGGTGGATGTAGCCATCAAAGGGATATCAAAGCAGGAAGATCCTTGTGAATTTGGAACTGCTTTATATCTTAACTATGGTGATAAGTACATAAATACAAAAATGTGATTGTATTAGTCAGGGTTCTCTAGAGGGACAGAACTAATGGAATATGTGTGTGTGTGTGTGTGTGTGTGTATGAGTTTATTAAAGTTTTTCTTTTTTTTTTTTTTTTTCCAAGATGGAGTTTCACTTGTTACCCAGGCTGGAGTGCAATGGTGCGATCTTGGCACACTGAAACCTCCACCTCCTTCTGGGTTCAAGTGATTCTCCTGCCTCAGCCTCCCAAGTAGCTGGTATTACAGGCACATACCATCACGCCCAGCTGAGTTTATTAAGTATAATTCACATAATCACAAGGTCCCACAATAGGCCATATGCAGGCTGAGGAGAAAGGAGAGCCAGTTCATGTTCCAAAACGGAAGAAGTTGGAGTTCCATGTTCAAGGCAGGAAGCATCCAGCACAGGAGAAAGAAGTAGTCTTGGAGGCTAGCCTGGTCTCTGTCTTTTCACATTTTTCTGAACTGCTTATATTCTAGCTGTGCTGGCAGCTGATTAGATGGTGCCTACCCAGTCTAAGGGTGGGTCTGCCTTTCCCAGCCTACAGACTCAAATTTTAATCTGCTTTGCCAGCATCCTCACAGACATACCCAGGATCAACACTTTGTATCCTTCAATCTAATCAGTTGATACTCAGTATTAACCATCACAGTAATACAATTTCATAGAAATAAATACATACACACACACACGTAAGTGCATGTAAAATGTGAAATCTGAATGAGGTCAGTGAATTATGTCAATGCCAGTATCCCTGCTGCAATATTGTACTATAGTTATGCAACATTTTACCATTTGTGAAAACTGGGTTAAAGGTATATGTAATTTCTCTGTACTGTTTCTCACTATTACATATGACTATAGTTTCTCAAAACAAAAATGTAATTAAGTATCCTGGATATTCCATGGATTTCAGTTGTTCACTTTATATTTGTTCTTCATATTTGGAAAGTAAATCAGTATAAAAGAGTATATTCTACATAATGTCTTTTTATAACATCGAAACTTGGAAAAATAACTTATGATGTTACCTGTCAGGATAGCAGAGAGGGCCATGAGTAAAAGTGGTCATGAAAAAGGCTTCGAAATTATTTATAATGCCTTGCGTCTTGATCAATGTAATTCTGTTTGTAAGAGTGTCCCTTTTGTGAAAATTAAGTGAACTGATCACTTATGATTCGTGCACCTTTCTGTTTACAGTTTTTGTTTCAATTTGTTTAAAAGTTTATTTTTGAAGGCATGTTTGAATCTAATATGTTTGAGAAAAAGTGGGATTCACAGTAACATTTAAATAGCAAGGCTATGATAAATTGCATTATAAATAACCTGGCTTAATCTCTCCTCCTCCATTTTGTTATGATAGCACATCTGTAAGTATTAGGATCATAGAACTATTTAAGAGGTACATTTGAGAAATAAATTACACCCAAATGTGTGTATTATGGATATCTACATATACTCACAAACACACATACACACACATATAAAAGTAAGTATTCCACGAAGCCATTTGAGAAATGCTCAAATGGTGAGTCAAGAAGGCTGTGTTCAAATCTCTGAAAAATTCTTGAGATCTCAAATCCCCAGGGCTCTGAAAAAGCTCTCATACATGAAGCAGAGCAATTCAAACTGATCACGTTTTAAAGAATATCTTAATAATTTCATTAACCACCTTTTAAGAGAGATTATAATCAAACCCCTTCAAATGTATTACTAACAGTAATCTACATATAACAGTATAGAAGGAAATTTACTGCTGGTTAAAATATGGCTTGAGGATATTCTGTGTATTTTAGTTGTTCACTTTATATTTATTCTCCAGCTATATGGGAAATTATAAAATACGAAATATGAAGATAGATGGGGGAAGGAGCTCTGAGATAAATGAAAAAAGATTTGTCTAAAATGTTTAAAATGTTTTCATCAAGAATAAAATGTCACTTACAAATAAATGTGTTAGAACTTCAGGTGCATACTTTATTTTATTACATTTGAGCATTACAAGGTGTGGGAATGTAATTCTCTGCAGGGAAAAAAAGTGATAAAACATGGTTATTAAGTAGGAAAATTATATATTTAGAAGCCCTTCTTTCTAATATCTCTATTCTGACTCTGTTATAAGCCTGAGGTCCTGAACTTCTAATTCCTGCTAATATGTTTGTCAACAAGCACAGATTTATTAATGATCCACTATGGATCTAGAATGCTCCAGAACAGAAGCTGAATAGACGTAGGTTTTTTGTTTGTTTAAGATTAAATCTAAAAACACACAAGTACAGAATTCTCTGCTTACTGGTTTTTCTATAAAGCTATTGAATGGTAACCTTTTTCAAAACTGTGACTATTTCTGTTTGGAATGATTATCACTCTGACATGTTAGTCTAACATCTTCAAGCTGAATTTATTTTTCTTGTTTCTTACTACATTTATGACCTCTGTATGTAATTTATTTCTACATTTATTATAGTCTTTTGTCCATCTACCAATATACTATAATCCACATGTTCCACAAATGTGTAGTTTGCTTTTTAGATTTTAATCTAACGTTCAAGAAGATTACAACTCACACCAAATCCAGTAGAATTTTCTCTTTGGAACTTTTCACATCCCATCCAATGATGTGTAATTACTCCTTAGGAATTTTGAGCCTTTTTAATTTATGAAATTGTTCTTCTCAAATTCCATAAGTCAATTTTGAAAATACTATTTTATGATGTCATATCAAATACTTCATAAACACGATTTTATATAATATTCGTGATATCTGAAACATCTGATTAATTTTCTCAAGAAATAATCTATGGCTCTATATGATCATCTATGTTTTAAGCTGCTCTTTTTGATATTTGAAATCAAATAAGCAGAGGCCAATGTCATCATATAGGTGTATATATGTACAATTACACATGTATATGTGTAAATCATATATATGCACAATTGTATATGTGCAGACACACACACATATGCTTTGATAACTTCTACTTACTTTAATAATCCCACTGGAAATATAGTACCAAAAATATTCTGACTCATTTTTGCACTCAAATATATCCCCCATCAACAATGTAGGCAATGGAGCCCACTGCTGGCAGTTTTTCAGAACTATTAAAACAATATTGATATCCAGAATACAATATATTTGCTAATTTCTTTCAGTTTCCTTAAATTATGTAAAGCACTTTTTATAATATGTTTTGTTAATAGTGTCTACCATAATACATAACTTCTCACAAAACATTTCTTATTGATAGTGCTGTTTCCCCTTGTTTCCATTAATGAATGAACAAACAAGTTTGTATATTAGCATTAGTTTTACAACTTGAATAATCTCATCTTTCTCATGCATTCATCCAATATTCTATCACCTATTATTTTTCATCCACAGATTAAGATGTAATAGTAAACAATATTTCAAAAACTCAATTTTAAGGACACAATAGTCTGCCTAACAAATATTTCTAAGGTGATATTGGCCCCCTGTTGGATATATGGTTTGCAAATCCATTCCCCTATTTCACAGGTTTCATTTCACTTTGTTGATTGATTCCTCTGCTGTGTAGGAATTTTTAGTTCGATATATAGTTCCACTTATTTTTTGCATTTGTTGCCTGTGTTTTGAAGTCATATTCATAATCTGTTTGCCAAGACCAATGCCAGGGAGATTTTTCTTTATGTTTTCTGCTAGGAGTTTGACAGTTGCAGGTCTTACATTTAAATCTTTAATCCATTTTGAGACAATTTTTGCATAATTAGCAGAGACAAGAGAGTCCACTTTTATTTTTCTGCATGTGGGTATCCAATTTTTCCAATACCATTTGTTGTGGAGACTATCTTTTCCTCATTGTGTGTTCTTATCAACTTTGTTGAAAATAGCCCATAAATGCATAGATTTATTTGTGAGCTCTCTATTCTGTTCCATTGGTCTATTTATCTATATGTCTGTTTTTATGCCAATATCCGTTTTTTTCTTAACAAATTGCTTTTGTTGTTTAAACAGATTAATATTGTATAAGAACTCTGCACATAAAAATTGTTTAAAACAACGTCAAAATAGTAAAATGATTGAATACAATATATATGTATGTGGAAAAATCCTATATATGTTAAATAATGAATACCAGAAAGACTTCTGTAACTTGCAGGTATCTGGTGAAAAATTAGAACAGTAATATATTCTATATTGAGTTTTTGTGAGCAATAAGTTAGTCTGAAATTTAGAATATTGTATAGTGTCTATTTCAAAGTAGTACTCAAAAATTATAACTATTTTTGGTGTTTCTTATGGCTTTCTGACAACTGTAGCTTTGTGGTATATTTTGAAGTCAGGTAGCATGATGCCTCTGACTTTGTTCACTTTGCTCAAGATTAATTTGGCTATTCAGAGTCTTTTGTGGTTCCATGTGAATTTTATAATTTTATTTTTATTTCTGTGAAGAATTTCACTGGAACTTTAATAGGAGGTTCATTAAGTCTCTAGATAGTTCTGGGTAGCATAGACATTTAAACAACATTATTTTTTCTGATCCATTTAACATAGACTATTTCTTCATTTATTTGTGTCTTCTTCAATATCTTTCATCAATATTTTATAGTTTTCAGCTTTATATTTTTCATCTTCTTGGTTAAATTTATTCCTAAATAGTTTTATTTTAATTTTTATAGCTATTATAAATGGGATTGTTTTCTTGACTTTTTGGCTAGCTTTTTGTTAGTAATTAAGGGTTTTGTATATTGATTTTATGTTTGCAATTTACTGAATTTTAGTTCCAACAGTTTTCTGATGTAGTTTTAGGATTTTTTATATATAAGATTATGTCTTCTCAAAGAAGAGACAATTTAACCTTTTCCTTTCTAATTTGGATGCCTTTTATTTTTCTCTTGCCTAACTGTTCTGGAGAGGACTTGCAGTATTGTACTGAAAAGAAATGATGAGAGTGGGCATCCTTGTCTTGTGATTTAGAGGAAAATATTTCAACTTTTCATTATTGAGTATATTAGCTGTGGGTTTGTCAAATATTGTCTATCATATTGAGGTACATTTCTTCTACACCTAATTTGTTGAGAAAAATTATCATGAAAGTATGCTGAATTTCATTAAATGCTTTTTCTGCATCTATTGAGATGATCATATGATTTTTGTCCTTCATTCTGTTAATCTAATGAATCACATTTTTAGATTTGCATATGTTGTTATTCTTGTATCCCAGAGATACAGTCCATTTGAGCTTGGTTTCTAATTTTTTAAATGTGTTAATTTTTTATGCTAGTATTTTGTTGAGGATTTTTGCATCTATGTTTATCAAGTATATTGGCCTCTAATTTTCTTTTCTTGTGATGTCTTTGCCTGGCTTTAGTATCAGTGTAATACTTGCCTCATATAATAAGTTCAGTGGTGTTCCCTCTTCAATTTGTGGAAGAGTTTGAGAAGGACTGCTATTAATTAGTATTTAAATGTTTGATGGAATTCACCAGTGAAGCTATGTAGTCTGGACTCTGTTGAGAGATATTTGATTAACAATTCAGTCACCTTACTCATTATTAGTATGTTCATGTTTTACATTTATTCATGAGTTAGCCTTAGTAGGTTGCCTGTTTCTAGCAATTTGTCCATTTCTTCTAGGTTATTCAATTTGTTGGTATATAATTGTTCACAATAATCTCCTATGATCCATTGAGTTTCTGTGGTGTCAGTTGTAATGGCCCCTTTTTCTTTCTGATTTTGATTTGAGCCTTTGATTTTTGGTATTCTTGTAAAAGATGTCAATTTTCTTTAGTTTTACAAAAACAGAAAGAAATGAGATCATTTATACTCTGTTGGTGGAAATGTAATTAGTATAGCCATTATGAGAAACATTACGGAGGTTTCTCAAAAAAATAAAAATAGAAGCAACATATGACCTACTAATTTCATTTCTAGGTATATATACAAAAGAAATTAAAATCAGTATCTCAAAGAGATGTCTGCACTCCTATGTTCACTGCATAATTATTTACATTAGTCAATGTATGAAAATAACCTAAGTATCTGATGATAGATGAGTAAAGAAAATGTGTTACATGTACACACAGAAATGTATTAGGACATATTTCCATTGCTATAAAGAAATACATGAGAGTGGGTAATTTATAAATAAAAGAGGTTTAATTTGGCCACAGTTCTGCAGACTGTACAAGCATGGCACTGGCATCTACTCAGCTTCTGGGGAGGCTTCAGGAAGCCTCATGGGTAAAAGCAAAAGGGGAGCAGGTGGGACAAAGAGAGGGAGGTGCTGCACACATTTAAGTGTCTTCATTCACAATTGTGAGGATAGCATCAAGGGCATGATGCTAAACCATTCACGGGAAATCTACTCCCAAGACCCAGTCACCTCCCACCAGTTCCCACCTCCAATGCTCAGGATTACATTTCAACATTAGATTTGGTCTTGGACAAATATACAAACTATGTCACATATTGAAAGATTATTCAGCTTTAAAATAGGATGAAATCTAGCCATTTTCAATAACGTGTATGAATCTAGAGAACATTATGCTTAGTGGAATGCTCCAGGCATAGAACCACAAATACTGTATGATCTCACTTATATGTGAAATCAAAAGAAATCTAACTTGCAACAGGGAACAGAAAGGTGATGGCTTGAAGTTGTGGGGAGCAGGGGTTAATGAAAATTAGGGGGGTTGGTCGGGCGTGGTGGCTCACTCTTATAATCCCAGCACTTTGGGAGGCCAAGGTGGGAGGATCACTTGAGGACTGGAGTTCAAGACCAGCCTGGCCAACATGGTGAAAACCTGTCTCTACTAAAAATACAAAAAATTAGCCAGCAGTGGTGGTGGGTGCCTGTAATTCCAGTTACTTGGGAGGCTGAGGCAGGAGAATTACTTGAACCCAGGAGGCAGAGGTTGTGGTGAGCCAAGATCACGCCATTGCACTCCAGCCTGGGCAATGAGAGTGAAACTCCATCTCAAAAAAAAAAAAAAAAAAAAGAAAGAAAGAAAATTAAGTGGGTTTGGTCAATGGGTATAAACATTCAGTTATAAAATGAATAACTTCTGGAAGTCAAATGTACAACATGGTAAATATAGTTAATAATCATATGTTATGTACTTGAAATTTGCTAAGTGATTTTACTACACACATACAAAAATAGTAACTATGAGTTGATGGATATGTCAAATTGATTGTGGTAATCACATCACAATGTATATGTATATATATCAAAACCATGTTGTACACCTTAAATATATTTGGTTTTTTTAAAATTATACTTCATTAAAGCTGGAAGAAAATTTTATACTGGAAGGCTTAAGTTATACCAATGTGTACAATTTCAATGATGAAGTACACATTAACACACAACTCCACTGCTGTTTTGAAAAACTTAATCTATAATATACAAATCAATTCATGAATACTTTAATTTATATTCTTTAAAAATAAGTGTTCCACTTAAATAATACACAAATAAATGTTGCCAAAAAAACACATAATCCATCTAAAGAAATATAAATTGTATCAATAGACTAATTCTGTGGAAAAAACTCATAGAAAATAAATCTTAAAACATATGTGTAAGGTGAGAGCAAATGGAAATCTTATAGATGTATACTGTAATTTTAGTTCTGCTAGTTTTGGTTTCACAGGACACTTTAGTCATTTTGGCCATGTGCAATAAGGCTAGGTCATATATTCTCTATGAAAATATTATTGCAGTTAGCAAAATTATAAAATATAAACTGGGTATTTCCATTTACATAAAAAAATTTTCATTGTATTGCTTTAATATTCATATTTCTTAAAATTTATTTTTAAACTATATGTAGTTTTGTATTTTTTCTCAAGAATGAGAATATGGCCTTTATGCCTTTTTCTCCTATGTACTTCTTACTAATCATTTTCCATTGAAATATAAAATCAATTTTTTTCAGGGATCACAAGGTTTCTCATTTTTATTTGGCTAACTACAGTATTTTTTGAGGTAGGTATAAATACAGTATCTTATTACTTAAAATTTAATTATCTCCCTGATGAATATTCAAGCTCCTAACAACTTCTATTCTACTATGTCACACTTACGCCTACATAACTTCTGTTTTCTTGTGCCATTATAAGTTTTACAGGAGAATGAGTGAATTTCAAATCACTCAATTTTACCACTTCTTAGCAATTCCTGGAAAATAATTTGAGGATTGAAATTTCTGCTAAAGTCAAGGATTGGTACAACTTCTAAGTATTCTTTAACACTTTAACACTTCCCATTAAAGTAAAAATTATTTCAAAGAAAATATAGACTTATTTTTGACTCCAAAGTCAACTTATTTATTAGGTACAGATGCTCATTACTTTTTGGGGCACACAAAAATGTTTTAATTTCCTTTAAAATGAGAAGAAAATAATAAACTTTTAGGTCAAAAAATGTGTTAATATCTAATATTAATACTTTGTTCATTATACTCAGATAGCTGTGAAACATAAATCTAAATATTTTTGTGTGTGTTGTATGTGTGTATGTATATTTTAATAGAGAATGAGGCCAAAGAAGACAAAAATGGCTAGCACTCACAGATATCAGAATGGGGCCATGATTGATTCTACTTAAAACATATGGAGATCTATGAAACTGTTGGTTAATCTAATCACTGAATATAAGCAGAATATTTTTTCTAAAAACATTTATATTTACCATTATATTTTCTCCATAGTTGATGAGTAAAAGCCCTTTTCAGTCTTAAGAAAGGTATAGAAATAGTAAATTTGCCTGTGAATCTATGACAAATTTAAAAAATGTACTTCCATGGAAAAGCATTTTATAAAACTTCTAATTCTCACTATTTTCTTATATTAAAGAATTGGTTGTGAGGGAAATACAGTTGAATGGTCAAGCTGATTTTGTGCCCAGAAGAACCTCAAGTAAACCCTAAGCTATACAAGTTTACTATAATACAAGTATATATATAAACAGTTAATGGAGGAAAAGGAAGACTTGATCAAAAATACTGAATAACTTAGTTTTTCCTGTATGCAGCTGTGACGGTCTTCCAAATGTTTATAAAATCTTACCCTCAATCCTCTCTTCTATATTTTGGAGCTAATTATGTATAGACATGCTTCAAAACTGCTCAGAAGTCACTAGTAAGTACTATTGTTAGTCCTTAGCGTTAATAAAAGAAATATTAGAAAGAAAGGTGATGGCCGGGCATAGTGGCTCATGCCTGTAATCCCAGCAGTTTGGGAGGCCGAAGCGGGTGGGTCACCTGAGGTCCTGAGTTCAAGAAGAGCCTGGCCAACGTGGTGAAAACCCCTCTCTCTACTAAAAATACAAAAATTAGCCAGGCATGGCAGTGGGTGCCTGTAATCCCAGCTACTTGGGAGGCTGAGGCAGGGAGAATCGCTTGAACCCAGGAAGCAGAGGTTGCAGTGAGCCGAGATTGCACGCTATTGCTCTCTAGCTGGGCAACAGAGCCAGACTCCGTCTCAGGGAAAAAATAAAATAAAATAAAGTGCTAAATTACTTTGTATTATTAAACAAAGATCACAATCTTTCTTGCATGGTCATAATTTTTTAATCTTTATTAATAACTCGGCCTTCTGTTTCTATCCTTAATTCAATACTTTATCCTACCTTCAGATTTAATTTTAAGAATAGTGATATTGCAAAATACAATTAAATGGTCTAATTGAAATACATGCAATTTAATCATACTGAACTTGGTGTAGAAGCATTCAAAACATGCTGTATTTTAATTTTCTTAAACCAGGAAGCAAAAGCATACCAGGCATTAAACTGTGGATTTTTAGTTTTGTACATTTGTTCAGGAACCATCAGAAAGAAGCATAAGTGGTTTTGAAATGTGGTTCAAACTTTGCGACTTAGGGGTGGTGGCATCAGACACAACATTAATATCCGTTAGTATGATCCTATAAACTCTTATTTAAAATCTTCTTTTAGGCCGGGCGCGGTGGCTCAAGCCTGTAATCCCAGCACTTTGGGAGGCCGAGACGGGCGGATCACGAGGTCAGGAGATCGAGACCATCCTGGCTAACACGGTGAAACCCCGTCTCTACTAAAAATACAAAAAACTAGTCGGACGAGGTGGCGGGCGCCTGTAGTCCCAGCTACTCTCGGAGGCTGAGGCAGGAGAATGGCGGGAACCCGGGAGGCGGAGCTTGCAGTGAGCTGAGATCCGGCCACTGCACTCCAGCCTGGGAGACAGAGCCAGACTCCGTCTCAAAAAATAAAAATAGGCCGGGCGCGGTGGCTCAAGCCTGTAATCCCAGCACTTTGGGAGGCCGAGACGGGCGAATCACGAGGTCAGGAGATTGAGACCATCCTGGCGAACACTGTGAAACCCCGTCTCTACTAAAAAAAAATACAAAAAACTAGCCGGGCGAGGTGGCGGGCGTCTGTAGTCCCAGCTACTCGGGAGGCTGAGGCAGGAGAATGGCGTGAACCCGGGAGGCGGAGCTTGCAGTGAGCTGAGATCCGGCCACTGCACTCCAGCCCCGGCGACAGAGCAAGACTCCGTCTCAAAAAAATAAAAAATAAAAAATAAAAAATAAAAAATAAAAAATAAAATAAAATAAAATCTTCTTTTAAAATATATTTGATATTAAAAGAAATACAGTGGAGCATGGAAGAAAGGCAATAGTGTAATTACTCTATGGCTCGCTAACCCACAGGGTATGTTTCTTGCGGGTAGAGGTAGAGACTGAATTGCACATGGTGATTTCTGAAATTGATGAAATTAACTAGATAGGTGGGGGTGGTTTGTTATGCAACAATAGATAACTGGGACTGGAAAAAAACATACTTTTCTTATTCTAGACTTTAATAAAAATACGTTGAAAATGCCAATACTAAATTCTATATTTGGAATAGGTTTTGACACTGGCCATTAGCTCATTAATGTAAAGCCTTTTTCTAGCCTTTTGCAGCTTCTGAGAGCCTTCTGCATTCCTTGGTTTGGGTTCCCTTCCTCCATCTTCAAAACCACTCTAATAGCATTTTCATAACTCTATGATACTAATTTCCTGTTTTTCAGGCATGAAAATGTCTTCATTGAAAATCGTAAAGATTTGAGAAGGAAAGGAGACTGAAATTTTAAGTGATGAGAGTTGTGTGTGTGTTTTATTATCATTATTATACTTTAAGTTCCGGAATATATGTGTAGAACATGCAGGTTACATAGGTGTACATATGCCATGGTGGTTTGCTGCAGCCAGCAACCCGTCATCTACATTAAGGATTTCTCGTAATGCTATCCCTCCCCTTGCCCCCGATGCCCTGACAGGTCCCAGTGTGCAATGTTCCCCTCCCAGGGTCCATGTGTTTTCATTGTTCAACTCCTCTTTCTGTTAAAAGAACTCCTGTGGTTACATTAGGTTCACCTGGATAATCCAGGATATTCTTCTCATCTCAAGGTTCTTAATTTAATGACATCACATTTAGCCTTTTTCCATAACACATTCACAGGTTTGGGGAATCTGGACATGGAATCTTTGTTGCAAGAGGCAATTATTCTGCCTCCCTATACCATTCAATTTCCAATTGAGACTAAAAGTAACCTTGCCTTTGATTTTCATAGTGATAGTCTCCAGCTGTCCATTTGGCTCTAGCTTAGTAGAAGACTTGCACAGAAGATAGCCTTAAGCAGACTGAGGTCAAATCACAGCATAGACATGTTTGTGCAAGAAGTATAGGGTCATGAAGCTGTTTCCTGTCAGATCTCAAAGTTACATCTTTGGACAATGATACGTTTCAAAGTGAGATCACTTGCATAAGGCAGCAGGAGAGGCTAAGGCTTGGTCTAGGAAACAAAGTTCTGAGGAAAATAGATAATTTAAAGGACAGCCAGGCAGCTTTATCCAGAACAACTCGGCTCTTTTACAGAGAACCCTGGTGCATAAAGTTGAAGTTACATCTTACTTACATACTGTCACACTTTTTATCAACTACATTGAACAGATGAGACCTCATCACTAATAATACTTTATTATCTATGAAAAGTATATAACCAAGAAAATTGGCTTATCAAATTTAAGGACACTTCATCTACTTTATCTTCTCAGAATCCCAGGTTTTTTGAAAGATGTTCCTCCCTCCAGGGAAATTGGGTACAGTAGGTCATCAAATAATGTCATTTGTTTTTCAAAGTCTTTCCTTGTAACATTGATAAGGAATTTAAAAAAAATCGATTTCCTGGCAGAACCACCATCTGTGCAGTTTGCAGCTTCTCCACATGTCTTTATGGATGTTCTCCAGGCACTCCAGTTTCCTCCTATATCTCAAAGATGTGCAAGCCAGGCGTACTCTAAGGTCTAAATTGTCTCAACTGGAGTGAGTATGGGTGTGGTGTGAGTGCACCCTGTGATGGAATGGAGTCTTTTCAAAAGTTTGTTCCCACCTTGTGCCCTGAGCTGCTGGGATAGACTCCTGCCACCACAAACCTGAACTGGAATGAGTGGGATGAAAAATGAATGAATGAAATAATAATACAAATGATTGCCAAATAAAAATTCACAACATAGACAATAATCATGCAAATGCACAATAGAAAATACAGTAAGAGAGCATCAGTGAGCCTGTCATATTTGAGTTCTGAAATGTATGATGATAGGAAGTGCTTTTTACACTTGTCTTTGGATAAACATTTGCTCCTTAATTTAACCCACCACCATTGTGACTACCATCGCTCTTTGATTCAGTAAAAATTGAGAAAATAATTATATTTTTGTTTTTATTAATCTTTCTTAAATGTATGTAGGGCTCACATTTATTTCAATTTGTAATATTAGAAGTGTTTTGGGTCTTTGTTTAGAAGTTTGGTGATGTTTTGGGACCAGAAATATGCTGTAAAAACTTAACTCTTGTTCAAATCAATTAGCCTATTGTAAAATAGATTTTGTTGTATGTCATTTAAGTTATAGTTTCCAAGAACTTATAGAAGACATTAAGTGAGTACATCTATATTTAGCTAACACGTGGGGAGCCAGGGAGTTTTCTGTAGGCACTAATATTAGCCAGCAACTTTGGCATGTTAGTCAAATAGCAAAAAGATAAAAACAAATGCCTGGGGAAAAATTTATCAGCATTTTGAGAAATGAACTCAAAAGGCAGATTCCTCACTAGCAGCAAGATATCCATTGTGTATCCATTTTTACTTGTATAAACAGGAATTTGTTATAATTTGTTGCGTTTATAACTATTTTTATTTTTAAACGTAGTTAACTAATTCTGCCTTAGTTTGTTTAGGTGAGATTCTACAAGTCATCAGGTTCTTTCTTGCTGGTTAAGCCCTAACCTCTGGAATTCATAATCGGAGGCCCTCATAAGGATATGGAAGCAGAATTTTATGGTAAAATAAGCGGAAGTGCTAAGTTCTCAAGGAAACATTCAGCTGTAACAGTGTTTGCTCCTCATCTTTCAAAAATAAGTTCTAATTCTGAGAGGAATAGAAAGAAGAAAAACTTTTGTGTCTAAATTTTCCGCTTTTCTCCTCGTTCTCTTGTCCACATCATATGGCTAGACAGGACCACTTTGAAATGAAGGTGATGTTGTCTTTCCTGGACTGCATTTCCCACATGTTGAACTCATTTGGTGCAACTATATGCTGCATGAAAAGACTTAATGAATACTTTTGGATGATTGTGATGACAAGGCACTAACATGGCAGACTGAATTTTCCCTCATGGGAGACGAATCAGATACCGTATCACAGATTGAAATACTTTAGTTCATGGCCAGCTTCAAAAGTGAGCTGAAGGAAGGACTAGTTTTCAAATGAAGAAGCTAATTATTTGTGCTTGATTAGATGATGTGGGAAATAGTGTTTCTATTTTCACTTTTAAATATCAACAAGCAAGACAACTGATTATAGGTTACGGATTGCTCTTTAGAAGTTTGGACAAAATGATACTCCTTTTTTGTCATTGCCAATAGCTCTTGTTTGTACAAGGTTCATTTATCATCTCTTCTTGTTTTCAGGTTTGAGCATGAGTCATTGCAGTAAGGTTCTTGTATGTGGCTGATCGTATTGAATGTTAATTCAGAACATATTGTAGAACAGACATACCAAACTTCAATAATGATTAATTTTATTTAGTCTATTGCTTGAATTACTTGTAAAATGATTTGCTGTTCTTTAGAAGATCAAATATTCTATCGAAATCCAAACCACATTGTCTGTTTCTAAATGCTATATATTCATGCTTTGTATAAATACAACTTGATGTCTAAAGCTAGTAAATGAAATTTTAAAATTCCTATTTTATGTGAGATATAAATCAGTGGTACAAAGTTAAAAATGCATTCACATAAGCCATTTCTTTAGATGCGTCTCATTTTATTGAACATCACTATTTTATGCATATTGAACCTCCTTTTTTGTTGTTGGCACTTAAAAATATACTTTCATTCTGAGAACACGTCTTAGTTCTAGATACTTGAGGTCAGATAATGTGATAGCACAAGAGCTTTAAAACCTTTTTGCAAACTAATTAATCTCTGAGTAGCTTGTCCTTCTGTTTTTTCCCCTCAATTATGATTAAATATTTATGGCCTCTATCATTCACTTGCTCCTGAACAGATTTTTCCTTATTGATATAAAATGTGCTCATATTTTGCCTATATGTACTACATATATCAGAATCACAAATACTCATTAGCTTTCTTTGTATATTACTCAGAGCAAGAAGATTAAACATATGACTAGGGCAAAACTCATGAACACCCCAGTAATTATCTTAAGTGGTACATCCTTCATTAGTAGCTAATTATTTTGTACAAATTTCTACTTGCAAAAATAGAAATTCACTATGCTTTGTTATTTTATCATAATTCATCCTTCTTAAATGTGTTAGAGTGAAACATTAACAGAATTATGTCAAACAGAGGATAATTTTGCATAAGATATTGGGGCATTATACCAGGACAGAAAGGTTAGAAAGTATATTGACTACTTTTAGACTTCTGTCTTATGTATATTATAATTTACTACGTCAGACATAGCAAATTTTTTTCTGATGCAACTCTTGGAATGGGAATGATCTTAAAAGACCTGAAAAAAAAAAAAAAGCTTCTTTGCCGGGTTTAGCTCAAAAGTCAGCATCTGGGAGCACCATGAAATTCACACCAAGGAAGAAAATTTTCCCCATAATGGTCCCAGCAAAATGTGTGGTCTTATGCCAGAATAATGTGTTTAGAATGACTCTTTGTACTCTTTAAAAGTTAGGATAATAAAGAAGTGGGTCAACCAGTGCACTCATTATTTGCAACTGGAATGATAATGTAGTAGCAAAATCTCCTACGAGAATGTATTGAAAGACTATAATACTTGAACCCCTGTACATATATCCTTCCATATGATTTCCTATTGTCACAATTCCATTACATTGTAGAAATAAAATCTGAGCAATATTTTGAATCTCACTGATAATGTATACAAGTGATGAACTCTTTCTACCTGATAATATTTTTTAAACTTTACCACTTGGCAATTAGAATAACATCAACAACAAATAAAATAAATAATATAGAATAAAACTCAAGCAAATACTGAGTATAATAAAGCAGCATTATTAGATATAGGGATAGATTATGGTAAAAGAAGAGTTGCTTCCAGACAAAGTTGAGGCTTTCTGAAGCATTTTTAAAAATCTAGTCAATTTGGCTGCTGTCCCAAGTCCCAATCACACCACACTAGAATAAGAAAACTTTTGGCTAGGACTTAAAAACTAGTACTGATATTTTACTGAAGAGGGATATGTATATTACTCCATAAGCATTTACTTTACTTTTTAATTTATAAAACAATAGAAATACATTTAGAATTTCGAAAGACTGCCTACACGTTGTGCCCATGTACCCTAGAACATAAAGTAAAGTACAATAAAAAAAAAAAGAAAAAAGAGTGTGAGCACTTTAAAAGCAGCTTACATGGGTCAGGTTTTAAGAATAATTTCCTCCCACATTATTGTCAAGTGTATTCTCTCGTTTACCTGGTGTATTACTGTCACAATCAGGACAGATATTTTAATTGAGTCTCTGTTAATGTTTAATAAGTATGTAATTATCATGAATTTATTTGTATTTAGCCTACTTCCAAAAATGAGAAAAAGCTCACCTATTAAAACGCTTATAATATGTAATAATTAAAAGAATAAAACCCCAAATAAATGAAATAACAAGGAAAGAACTACACTAGATAGCCGAGATTATTAAGTATCAGAGTTAGGTATTCATTTTTTTGTTATATTTAGGTGTTGATTTTATGCTAGTGTTTCTTGAAAAATAAGACAAAAGAGAAAATCATTTACTTGTATCACAAAAGAAGCCATGCAAACGCATCTGAAGAGAGAAAAGTTTTCCTTGACCCTGAACTATAAAATAAATATATCAAAAGACATTGGGTAACATAATTAACAGTATAAGTGACTTTGGTTTTGCAAAAATATGCAAAACTATGCTTCAAATAGATATTCTATCAATTGCCAAGGGCATACACTTAAATCCTAATTTAGGGAAATTTTCGACAGGAATGAAAGAATCAATGATTCAGGTGTTTTTGTTTTATTTCACCCTATGATAGTATTTTGTTTTATTTCACCCTACATTTTGCAGGCATGCTTTCATAAACAAGTTTTCCCCAACTGGTTACATCTTCTAAATCTTCTGTAAGATGTGTTAGACAAATACATTTTTGTCTCTTCTCATAAAGATTTTGATTTTGTATGTGTGGTCTAGAATGTAGGTGTTCATATTTTTAATAAGCTCCCTCATTATTTCTGATTCACAGCCACATTTAGAAACACTCATTAGATTCTCTCTCTCTAATACCAAAATTCTTAAGTGAGCTTTCAGCAGGCGCTGGATTACACCCACTTCACGGTAAAGGTCTTTCACAAACTGCTGTATGTGGCAGTATTCTGTATTGTTTATTTAACATAGATCCTTATTTGTTAGGTGCCAGATGTAAGAGAGAAAACCTTTTCAATTTGTTGTGACAATTTGAGAGCTTGTCTTGAATTCATGTCCAGATGGGATCGTTAAACTTCCATATGGAGGTAGGATACAGGAGTGGCTATTTCTGATCAAGGTTGCCATTTCTTTTTCTTTGAAGAGACACTTTATATACTCATAGCTTGTGGGAAAATATTCAACTGATAATTTATAGTAAAGCAAGAGAAAGAAAGAAAACCTTTTCTTGATCAGGAAAATTAAGAGTAATAGCAATATGCTGCCTTAATCACAAATGAATCTCATTATATGCATCATAGAAAATGGACATTAGAGGATAATTATCTTCTAATTCACATCCCACCTGGTGTTTTAAAATTGGCTTAAATGGTGTATAGAGTAGTAAGCATTAGAAAATACTAATAAAAATAAAGTTAATAATATTAACTGATAATAACACCATGATGCTACTGGCAACACTAAGTTGACCTAATAATTGACAGCATCAATGAGGATTACATCTTTCATTGAGATTACATGCCGGTACATGAATATTTGCTACTATATGACATTGAAACATGAGAGATGAGTAGATTGTTGTAAACAGTGTGATTCTGTCACTGACGGAATGTATATCCATCAGGAATAGAATTATTGGATTTAACACATACTTGTTCCTGCTACGAGACCCTATTTGGAGAAGTATTAATTTTGAGAAACATCTTACTATAATATAGAGACATATATTCTGACAATTGCTAAGTGTAACATTGGCCTGGAGTTTTTAAAGGTATGTAATAGATTAAGAGACCATCCATACATATTCATGTTTTTAACAAGTGAGTGGATCATACTTTATTTTGCCTTAAAATGTTTAATAAAGGTAAATCATTTGGCAAATTTGGTGCTCACCACTAGGATAATACCTAAGATTTTCCTGGATTCTTGCTTGACATTTTATCAAGATATTTCTAAGTAGCTATAGTCGAAGAATTCCAGTAACTAAGGCTGAGGCATATCTACACAATGTGAAAATTTTAATGGGTAAATGTTTAACAACTGTCCCTCTCATAAAAAAAAAAAAAAAAAAAAAAAGATTTTTAGCATTTGCCAATATGAGTGGCATAAGTGCACAAACCAGGACTGATGTTTACATACAAATATTATTCCACTAAACATGGAGTTTGATAAGAGACACACATAATTAGCTATCATGAGCAGGTATGAACTGGCTCCAGCACACCACTGTTGTGATTAAACTTCCTAGATACCGATAAAGAATAATTTTGTTTTATTCTTTTATAAATCTGTACGTAGCAATTTCTTGTTCAACATACACTAATGTGGTCACTTTAAAATGATTCCCAATTATATTAGCTTCCTGGTGTTCACACTCTTGTGTAATCTTTCCCCCTCGGTGTAGCCAGAAGCTGTGATTTGATTTTAACCAATAGGCTACAGCAAAAGTTATCAGATGGCATTTACATGATTATATTTTATAAGATTGTAACACTCATTTTCCTAGGAGATTTCCCTCCTGCTGGCTTAGGTAAAGCAAGTTCCACATGGCAAAGAACTGAGGGACAGACAAGCTCACAGAAAATAAGAAACAAGCCCTTAGCCCAACAAGCCACAAGGAAGTGAATTTTGCCAACAACCAAGTGAGCTTGGAAGCAGATCCTTCCCTAGTCAAGCTTTGAGACAAAACTGCAACCTGGATTGACCCCTTGACTACAGCTTTGCAGAGAACAACTAAATTATGTCGTTACTACTGATCCACAAGGTTTTATGTTGCTTTAAACTACTGTTTGTGGTAACATTGTAACACAAAAATAGATAACCAATACCATTTACATGGTGCTTACTGTATGTCAGGCACTATTTCAAGAGTTTACTCTTTTAACCTACATAACTCAAGAATAGTATTAATCTCATTTTATAAAGAAGAGAACACAGAGGTTAAATAACTTGTCAAATTTCACAGAGCAAGCATCTCCAATCAACATATATAATAATATGCTTCTTTGTAAAAATATTTTGTTAATGCAACGGAGGCCTGTATGCTACCCACATCTGAATTCCACTGAAGTATTTTCTCACAAACATTGCCAAGAATTTTTATACCTCCTGGCAAACTCAATCAAACCAAGAAATAGGATGCCTTAATTGGTTAGACAAGGGAGAGTTAACATTGGTTTCAGCTTGTCTGCAATCTGTTTGTAACACAGTCAGAGAATAAATTTTTGCCAGAAGACAATTTAACCAGGGTGATGTAAATATTTTAGCCAATATCCCATAACCATCTTCCCATATTAACTGTCTTGTTCCATAATTTTCATCCCCCACTTAAACTATCCTGATATTGCCTAAAGTTAAAATATGTTTAAAAGAAAATTGTTAACTTAGTCTAAAATATCAATTTTATAGGGCTAAGGAAATGACAGTTGATTAGAAAATAAATGTCACATTGCCACATTACTGAGCTACATTATACTATAGGATATCCCAAGTACTGTGAAGTGGAATAGTGTCAGATTTCAGATAACAGATGGGAGACCACTTTTGATGCAAAGATTTTAGTTGATTTCCTGAGTTAAATCAGATGTTCATCTGTATAAATTAAGTAGCAATCTTATCCCTATTCTAGCATTCTAAATGCCTCTATTATATCATGTAATAAATGTTGACCATAGTTAAAAGACAGAAGTGTGACATATTTGTTTGATATAACCTCATAAAATCCTCTACCTGTCTGTCCTTCCTTAGCATTCAGAGTACTCTAGCCATATCGAACTGCCATACCAAAACATTTGTTTTGTGAGTGAATAGCTTAATTGTTGATATCCTTATAGAAAAGACATACCTATGCATGTGTAATAATTTCATACTATTGTTCAGTTTATTGAATGTTGAAAGTATTAAACAGAACACTTGTATGATGTAACTGCTCTTGGATTAGTCACAATAGAAAGGTATTTGCTTAGGTTGTCAGTTGTGACAAACTGAGTCACTCAATTACCTCAATTTTAAAATTAATAAAAGATATTTAAGATATATCTATTTTTTCTTCTGGCCTGATAATAAAAACATGGAAAATTCAGGAAAATTGAAAAATCCTATGGCTTATCAGGAAAGATGATATTTTGTATCAGTATGTCTATCCTGAGAGCTTTGACCATCTTCTTTTGTTACTTTTAGCTAATCCTTTGGAGGGGCAAAGAGAACAGAGGAAGAAAATGAAAACAAAGAGATGGCACTATATCAATCATTTATCCAGATAAACCTATTTCCATACATTGGGTGTTCTATCTATTTAAGGATATATGTTAATAATTAACTCAAAAGTTATAAGTAAATTGCATTTAGCTCAAAACTTTTCCATGCACAATCTGTTCTGTCAGAAAATATTAACCAAGGTTCCCATATCACCAATAGAAAAAAATACCAAACTTCCAGTTGCATCAGATCTACAGTTTTGGTGAACTTTAGTTTCATGATCATTAAAAAAAGACAAATTAATGGATGCTTTCAGATCCAAACGACAGGCAATCTTTTATGTACAAAAACCTTGGTACATGTCTGCAAATGCTACTGAGAAAGGTAGCATTGCAAACTGTTCAGTCTCATAGTCGATTCAAAAACACTGCTCCCTTCTTTTTCTTCTCTACCATGGCAGTCTAGAGATTTCACTCCTATGTCATAGGGAGGGCTGGTATTAGAGTCTCCTTCTTGCACTCATCCCCTACAGTACTGCAATGAGGATGGTAGAGATGCGAAACATGTCCTCTCTTACTTGAGTGCCCGTAGCACATTTGCTAAACTCTGTTGTCATTTCTCCATTTAATACTAATTAGAAGTTGTTTCCCTTTTTGTAGCAGTCAATGAAATATTCATTCTCTTGAGATTATTTGTTGGTTTTTCAACAACCTTCCTCTCCTTGCACAATTCCCTAGTGCTAGAGACTTGGCTTAGCGTTAAATTTCTTTGTAAAGCATCTCAAATCACCACCAGACTGTCTTTTGTCCTCTGATGTGAGTTGTCCAGGGAGTAAGTTTACTTTTGTTCTATAATAAACTATCCACAAACTTAGTGACCCCATCACATTATTATCACCTACAATTATTACTAGGTGCGTCTTCTGGTATGGACCAGCTGGTCTGATCTCTGTTTGGCGAGCTCAGGCATCTGTAGTCAACTAACGAGTCACCTAACCAACTGGATATTATAGGATAGCCTTGCCTATGAGATTGGAGGTTGAATAGCTGAGGCAACAGGCATCTTATCTACGTGTGTGTTTGTTCTTCATTTTCCAGAACGTTAGTAGCCAATTCACTTGGTCACCCAAGCTTTCCAAGTGTAGCCAGAGAGGACAAGTTTCAGTGTATGAAAACCTTTCCAGATGAGAATGCTACTTTTGGGAAGATTCTATGTATACCCCTCTCACTGCTTTCCACAATATCTCCAGCTGGTGGATGCTGATGTATTCACTATTTCTCTTTAGAATAAATTCCTAAATTTATATTATTTTAACTATATCTGTAGCCATATATACATTTTTTTTATATGGTACATTTTAATAGAATATTTTTAAGGATTTGGTAATAGAATAAACAAAACTATAAATTTGAATAGACCTACCAATTTGGTCCCTAGCATTTGCTGGCATTTGCCATATAATAATTCATCAGTTATTCTTTCTAAAATTACAATAATTAGAAAATGAGAGTGAATATTTAGAAACCGGAATCTTTTACAGGCAATACCTTAGTAAAACTACAACTGATAAAATGTACCTTCCCATCTTCCAATGTTTTTTCTGGCTACAATGGGATTAAATGAGATATAGACAAAAGGGAGATATCTAAAAAAAATCATCTATATTTAAAATTAAATAGCATATTAATATATCACACATGGGTTCATAAAGAAACCATAAAAGGTATTATCAAATGTTTTAGTTGAATCCATATTATGTCCTTATTATGAACACTAATCTTTGTGTGTGCATACATGTGTGTACTTGAAAATAATTTCTTTGATTCAGAGCTTGCATTTTTGCTCTTGATTTTTCTTAATTATATCATACTTCTATTTCCCAGTCATCTCATTTATAATTTATGCTTTTCTGTATTCATTAACAGGTTTCCTTTTATCCTGCTTGCCTTTTTCTTTCCCAGCCCGCTTTATGTTGGAAATCTCCTTTCATAGCCTTTCTGATAGCAGATGATAGAAAAGTAAATGTTTTAGTTAACAAAAAATTATGTTATCCTTAACCAAGCTCTTCCTCTCACATTTTACACTTAATCTATATAGAAATCCAACTGACCTTATCACCAAAATGGTTTAATAATCTGAAACCCATGTCTACACTGCCATCGTCTTGGTCTGATTCATCATTATATCACACTCAAACTAATGCCATATCCATCCCACCACCACATTTTCCTTGCTTTAATTTTTGTCGAACCTGTTTTAGTGTATTTTCTACATAACAGCCTTGGTGACAATTTAAAATGTAATTCTGATGTCATTATTTTACTAAAAAAACTTGTAATGGCTTCAACTTAGCCCTTCCTTTACCTGTTCACTCCAATATCCACAAAGTCCCTCAACTTCTTGTTGTTGCTCAAATTACATGTTTTCAATGAAGCCCACTCTAAACACCTTTCCCTTGTCACACCCATCCACTACTCTAAGTCTTGCTTACTCTAGTTCTTCTACATTTTCTCATAACATTCATCATTTGTAGCAAAGTGACCTACAAATGTGTATTCACCTGTTTAGTATTTAATATCTGCATATTCTACTTCACTGGGGGAGGAAAAATAATTTTTTTCCACTGGTATAAGAACCTGCAACATTGCCTGGGATATGGTAATACTTCTATACATATTTATAGAATGAATAAAGCATTCATTTTTAAAATTGAGTCTCATCATTCATGGTTAAAGGATTTTGACTACTGATTTAATTCTTTAAAATGTGATGGATGCATTCATTTAACGATATCTTTGTGAATCAGTTTGGATTATTTTTAAGACATTTGTCTATTTTGTTTAGACTGCAAATTACTGGCATGAAAATATCCATAATATTCATTATAATTTTATTGTCTTCAACATTTATAAAATTAATTATACTGCCACCTTTTTTCTATGATCAGTTTCATCAGATATCACTCTCTGCTTTCTATATCACATGATGAACAAATTTCTGTCTTATTTTATTAGTTCCTTCTTACAATTATCTGTGTTTACTTTAAGTCATTTTTCTGTGTTTTAAAAACGGGTGGATAGCTCATTAATTTTCTACCTTTTGCCATTCCAATAGATACACTTAAAGCTTTGATTTTGCCTTCAAAATACTGTTGTAAATGCATTTCATAACTTTTACGTCATTGTAACAATTAAGTTCCAAATATTTTCTTTAGCATGTGATTTTTTTTTTTCTTTGAGCTAAGGGTGGTGTAGAAGTGTACTTCTTAATTTCCAAAGATAAAATTCTATTTATCTTAGAGTTATTGTCATGTGGGCAGAGAAAAATTTCCATATGACATCAGTGTTTGCAATTTGTTAAGGCTTGCTCTATGGGCCATATATAGTCAATCTTCATGAACATTCTAGGTTGGCTTAAAAATGTACATACCACAATTGTAGGGTGCAGAATTCTACACATATGTATTAGGAGGTTTCTTTTTTTTTTTTTTTTTTTTTGAGATGGAGTCTTGCTCTGTCGCCCAGGCTGGAGTGCAGTGGCCGGATCTCAGCTCACTGCAAGCTCCGTCTCCCGGGTTCCCGCCATTCTCCTGCCTCAGCCTCCCCAGTAGCTGGGACTACAGGCGCCGCCACCTCGCCCGGCTAGTTTTTTGTATTTTTTAGTAGAGACGGGGTTTCACCATGTTAGCCAGGATGGTCCCGATCTCCTGACCTCGTGATCCGCCCGTCTCGGCCTCCCAAAGTGCTGGGATTACAGGCTTGAGCCACCGCGCCCGGCCTGGGAGGTTTCTTAAGTATATTCAATACTTCTCTATCGTCAAAGCATTTGCCTTCTTGTTTCATAAGCTGCTAAGATATGTTCAACGCCTTCTATGATTGTTGACTATGTATTCTGTGTGTATTTATGATTTTTCCTTTATTTTGTTTTTATAATTTAGAAATTGATTTCTGATTAATTGAAACTCTTATATGAGATATTCATCTATATCTCTAAAAAGCATTTACCTAAAAATTATTATATCTGTAATTACATAGCTACATTAGCTCTTTTTGTCTAGTTTGCGTATTGTACCTCTTCTATCTTCTGCCTTTTCATTCCTATATCCTTGTTTTAGATTTTATCTATGTCTCATGAATCAGTGACAATAATGTGCGCATTTATTTTTTAACAATTCAATCTATAGTTGCTTTATTCATCTTTATGCAGAAACCACACTCTCCTATTTATTGTGGTTTTACAGTAAGTCTTCATATTTGTCAGTTTCATGTCCTTTAATTGTGTTCTTTTTCTTTAAGACTGCCTTGGCAGTTTCTCTTCTGTATGAAATGTAGAAAGTGGGAAAGGAATCTTACACCCATTTTAACAAATGAGTAGAATCTGGATAATCTAAAAAGCCACAGTTTTTATTGAATCTATCAAAGAGCTAAAGTCAAAAGGCAGTGAAGGGAACTGAATTCCAACTAATGGCATGATCATCTGAGATGTAAGGCACATGAGCCATTTTACCATTGGCAAATCACAGAAGGTAGCTGTAGTAGAAGTAGGTAAGAAAAAATTAACTCTAATTTTAATATTTTTTTAAAGCTGCATTTGGACACAGCATCAGTTTAGAATACCTGGGATTTCGAGATGCAAAGACAATATGTGGATACATACACTTTTCTCCAAAGACAACCACTGATTTTGTATAAGAAAGATCATCTCAGGGGAAAAGACCAGAGAGCTGACCTCTGTGGCAGAGGAAAGACACAGAAATAATTTTCTATTGACTGGAAAGGCACAAAACACAGCACACTTCTTTGAGCTCTTTGCCTATGTAAAACAAAAACCTTAACCCACTGGAAAAGAAAGACAAACCTTCTAAGGTCCTGGGCTACTTCACCCAAGTAAGAGGTAGGAAATTATATTACCAGTCACCAGACCCAGGCAAAGATCCAGTGCTATTGTGGAATGGTAGACATAGAAGTCCTCTGTCCTTTGTGAGTGGGACTGAAGGATTTCTTCTCTTAGGATCTTGTGCCAGTTCAAAGAAGTTTGCTACAGTTATGGACAGAGGAAGGTAACTTACTCCCTGCCAAGCCTGTCACAGTTTGAGAGCAGAAAACAGCTGCCATGCAGTGCCAAGTGTCAGGAATGACAAAAGATCCTTCACAATTCCCAAGTGCATACAAACCTCCTAAGACTGTGGCTTGACGAGGACTGAGAACACTGTAATAGAGAAGATTCATGATTATACTGATACATAGAGAAAGAATATTTGTCAAAATTTAAGCTAAAAAAATCTCAACTAAGTATAATAGGAGGATTCTACCTTCCTCAATCAAATATAGGACATCTACTTAAAATAAATAAATAAATAAATAAATAAATAAATAAATAAATAGTCAAATGATTCTCCAGGCCCCAACTCTAACAAAACAAATCACAAAACATAAGTAGCTCTTATTATTTTGAGATACATTCCATCAGTACCGAATTTATTGAGAGTTTTTATCATGAAAGGGTGTTGAATTTTGTCAAAGGCCTTGAGATAATCATGTGATTTTTGCCTTTGGTTCTGTTTATATGCTGGATTACATTTATTGATTTGCATATGTTGAATCAGCCTTGCATCCCAGGGATGAAGAACACTTGATCATGGTGGATAAGCTTTTTGATGTGCTGCTGGATTCGGTTTGCCAGTATTTTGTTGAGGATTTTTGCACCGATGTTCATCAGGGATATTGGTCTGAAATTCTTTTTTTGTTGTTGTATCTTTGCCAGGCTTTTGTATCAGGATGATGTTGGCCTCTTAAAATGAGTTAGGGAGGATTCCCCCTTTTTCTATTGATTGGAATAGTTTCAGAAGGCATGGTACCAACTCCTCCTTGTACCTCTGGTAGAATTCGCCTGTGAATCCATCTGATCCTGGACTTTTTTTGGTTGGCAGGCTATTAATTATTGCCTCAATTTCAGAACCTGCTATTGGTCTATTCAGGGATTCAACTTCTTCCTGGTTTAGTCTTGGGAGAGTGTAAGTGTCCAGCAAATTATCCATTTCTTCTAGGTTTTCTAGTTTCTTTTCATAAAGATGTTTATAGTATTCTCTGATGGTAGTTTCTATTTCTGTGGGGTTGGTGGTGATATCCCCTTTATCATTTTTTATTGCATCTATTTGATTCTTTTCTCTTTTCTACTTTATTAGTCTTGCTAGCAGTCTATCAATTTTGTCGATCTTTTCAAAAAACCAGCTCCTGGATTCATTGATTTTTTTGGAGGGTTTTTTGTGTCTCTATCTCCTTCAGTTCTGCTCTGATCTTAGTTATTTCTTGCCTTCTGCTAGCTTTTGAATGTGTTTGCTCTTGCTTCTCTAGTTCTTTTGGGTGTGATGTTAGGATGTCAAGTTTACATCTTTCCTGCTTTCTCTTGTGGGCATTTAGTGCTATAAATTTCCCTCTACACACTGCTTTAAATGTGTCCCAGAGATTCTGGTATGTTGTATCTTTGTTCTCATTGGTTTCAAAGAACATCTTTATTTCTGCCTTCATTTTGTTATGTACCCAGTAGTCATTCAGGAGCAGGTTGTTCAGTTTCCATGTAGTTGAGCAGTTTTGATTGAGTTTCTTAGTCCTGAGTTCTAGTTTGATTGCACTGTGGTCTGAGAGACAGTCTGTTATAATTCCTGTTCTTTTACATTTGCTGAGGAGTGCTTTACTTCTAACTATATGGTCAATTTTGGAATAAGTGTGATGTGGTGCTGAGAAGAATGTATATTCTGTTGATTTGGGGTGGAGAGTGCTGTAGATGTCTATTAGGTCCGCTTGGTGCAGAGATGAGTTCAATTCCTGGATATTCTTGTTAACTTTCTGTCTCGTTGATCTGTCTAATGTTGACAGTGGGGATGTTGAAGTCTCCCATTATTATTGTATGGGAGTCTAAGTCTCTTTGTAAGTCTCTAAGGACATGCTTTATGAATCTGGGTGCTACTGTATTGGGTGCATATATATTTAGGATAGTTAGCTCTTCCGGATGAATTGATCTCTTTACTATTATGTAATGGCCTTCTCTGTCTCTTTTGATCTTTGATGGTTTAAAGTCTGTTTTATCAGAAACTAGGATTGCAACCCCTGTTTTTTGTTTTCCATTTGCTTGGTAGATCTTCCTCCATCCCTTTATTTTGAGCCCATGTATGTCTCTGCATGTGAGATGGGTCTCCTGAATACAGCAGACTGATGGGTCTTGACTCTTTACCCAATTTGCTAGTCTGTGTCTTTTAATTGGACCATTTAGTCCATTTACATTCAAAATAATAAGAGCTACTTATGACAAACCCACAGCCAATACCACACTGAATGGGCAAACACTGGAAGCATTCCGTTTGAAAATTGGCACAAGACAGGGATGCCCTCTCTCACCACTCCTATTCAACATAGTGTTGGATGTTCTGGCTAGGGCAATCAGGCAAGAGAAAGAAATCAAGGGTATTCAGTTAAGAAAAGAAGAAGTCAAATTGTCCCTGTTTGCAGATGACATGATTGTAAATATAGAAAACCCTATTGTCTCAGCCCCAAATCTCCTTAAGCTGATAAGCAACTTCAGCAAAGTCTCAGGATACAAAATCAATGTGCAAAAATCACAAGCATTCTCATACACCAGTAACAGAGAAGCAGAGAGCCAAATCATGAATGAACCCCCATTCACAATAGCTTCAAAGAGAATAAAATGCCTAGGAATCCAACTTACAAGGGATGTAAAGGACCTCTTCAAGGAGAACTACAAACCACTGCTCAGTGAAATAAAAGAAGACACAAACAAATGGAAGAACATACCATGCTCATGGACAGGAAGAATCAATATTGTGAAAATGGCCATACTGCCCAAGGTAATTTATAGATTCAGTGCCATCCCTATTAAGTTATGAATGCCTTTCTTCACAGAATTGGAAA
This sequence comes from Trachypithecus francoisi, assembly GCF_009764315.1. Taxonomy (NCBI): domain Eukaryota; kingdom Metazoa; phylum Chordata; class Mammalia; order Primates; family Cercopithecidae; genus Trachypithecus; species Trachypithecus francoisi. Next base: position 171,064,351 of record NW_022681465.1, on the reverse strand, counting down.
AAAGCTGCTTTAAAGTTCATATGGAACCAAAAAAGAGCCCGCATTGCCAAGACAATCCTGAGCCAAAAGAATAAAGCTGGAGGCATCATGCTACCTTACTTCAAACTATACTACAAGGCTACAGTAACCAAAACAGCATGGTACTGGTACCAAAGCAGAGATATAGACCAATGGAACAGAAGAGAGCCCTCAGAAATAATAGCACATATCCACAGCCATCTGATCTTTGACAAACCTGAGAAAAATAAGAAATGGGGAAAGGATTCCCTATTTAATTAATGGTGCTGGGAAAACTGGCTAGCCATGAGTAGAAAGCTGAAACTGGATCCTTTCCTTACTCCTTATATGAAAACTAATTCAAGATGGATTAGAGACTTAAATGTTAGACCTAAAACCATAAAAACCCTAGAAGAAAACCTAGGTAATACCATTCAGGACATAGGCATGGGCAAAGACTTCATATCTAAAACACCAAAAGCAACGGCAACAAATGCCAAAATTGGCAATTGGGATATAATTAAACTAAAGAGCTTCTGCACATCAAAAGAAGCTACCATCAGAGTGAACAGGCAACCTACAGAATGGGAGAAAATTTTTGCAATCTACTCATCTGACAAAGGGCTAATATCCAGAACCTACAAAGAACTGATCAAATTTATAAAAAACAAACAAACAACCCCATCAAAAAGTGGGCAAAGGATATGAACAGACACTTCTCAAAAGAAGACATTCATGCAGCCAACAGACACATGAAAAAATGCTCATCACTTGCCATCAGAGAAATGCAAATCAAAACCACAATGAGATACCATCTCACATCAGTTAAAATGGCAATCATTAAAAATATCAGGAAATAACAGGTGCTGAAGAGGATGTGGAGAAATAGGAACACTTTTACACTGTTGGTGGGACTGTAAACTAGTTCATCCATTGTGGAAAACAGTGTGGCGATTCCTCAGGGATCTACAACTAGAAATACCATTTGACCCAGCCATCCCATTACTGGGGATATACCCAAAGGCTTATAAGTCATGCTGCTATAAAGACACATGCACACATATGTATACTGCAGCACTGTTCACTATAGCAAAGTCTTGGAATCAACCCAAATGTCCATCAGTGACAGACTGGATTAAGACAATGTGGCACATATACACCATGGAATACTATGCAGCCATATAAAAGGATGAGTTCGTGTCCTTTGTAGGGACATGGATGCAACTGGAAACCATCATTCTCAGCAAACTATAGCAAGAACAGAAAACCAAACACCGCATGTTCTCACTCATAGGTGGGAATTGAACAATGAGATCACTTGGACACAGGAAGGGGAACATCACACCCCGGGTCCTATTGTAGAGAGGTGGGAGGGGGGAAGGATAGCATTAGGAGACATATCTAATGTAAACGACGAGTTAATGGGTGCAGCACACCAACATGACCCATGTATACATATGTAACAAACCTGCACATTGTGCACATGTACCTTAGAACTTAAAGTATATTAAAAAAAAAAAAATCAAATGACAAAGATGTCCTCTCCAATGATATTTATTCAGTATTTAATTAGAGAACCTAACCAATATAAGGCATTAAAAGATAAATTAAAAAAAAAAGATTGAAACGAAAGAAACAAAACTGTCTTTATTCATAGATGAAACGTTCGGATTCCAAAGAACCTACAATGTAGAAATTAGAATAGGTGAGTGTATTAGTATCACAGGATACAAGAGCAAAATACAAAAATAAATTGACACAAAAATGTGTAAGTTAAAGCAAATACAGGCAAACCTGAAAAAAAATCAAATTTGTGGAACGTTGCACTACCTGATTTCAAGATGTATTCTAAAACCAGGATAATCATGACAATGTAGTATTAAAATAAACATAGATATATAATCAATGGAACAAAATATAGCATCCAGAGATAGACTCTCGTATACATGATGTCAAGATAATAGGATGAAGAAACACAGTAATTACAAAAAATGATTCTGGAACACTTGAAAATTCAGTGCAAGCAAACAAACCTCAGCCATTCCCATACTGTATATATATGCAAAAATCCAATCAAATTAGCTCAAAGGCCTAAATGTAAATTGAAACTATAAAACTCCTAGGAAAAATTGTATTAGAAAATGTTTGTAGCTTTTCTTGGGTTAGACAAAAATATCTTAGGTTGGAAATCAAGATCATGAATGAATTTTTAAAGTATGAATTAAGCTTCATTAAAATGAAAAGTTTTTTAAAATGACAAATCATATTTTTACAAAAATGTAAAGTTAATCCAATTCTTGGAGAAAATATATGCAGTACAGCTGATAAAGGACAGACTATCCAAACTGTATGCCAAACTCTTACAGTCAGCCTAATAAATTATGAGCAAAAAGTTGAACACTTAACCAAAGACATTTGAATGGCAAATATACACTCAAGAAGATGCTCAATATCGTTAGTCAATATATAAATGCAAATTAAACCTAAAGTAAATACCACCACTACACATCTACTAGAATGGGAGGGAGACGACCTCCTTAATAAGTGTGGGACAAGGCAGAGAACAAGTGGAATTCTCATATATTGCCAATTGTAGGATGTGAAATGCCTTGTTAGATGTTAGCTCCTAGTAGTAAGTTGTCAGATTTGTTCACATTTTTCCCGGAAATAGAGGACCAGAAACCCTTCAATTCTGATGTTACATTTTAGGACTTGCTTACATATTCATTATACAGATTATTAAAAATCATGAGATTTCGATTGGTAATAAATCATTTGTAATATATTGGAAATATATTCTTATGTATCTATATGTAACAAATAATACTTGTTATATATTAAAAATACATTTATTGGAAATGGATATTTTGTTATCTATTTTAATTATCACAGTATAGATTTATAAAACTACTCTAATATTTGATACAGTTATGAGACATAACTAGCTAGAACAATATTAAAAACTTGTTTATATTTTCAGAAAATGTTTTCTTTTAAAAATAAATGTATAACATATTCTAGAGAAAGATCATCTGGCTTTTCATTATGGAAACAAAACTGGATTGAGTTCTCTAAATGCAAATATTTTTGCATGCATCCAAATTTGTGCTTTGGAATATGTGTTCTAAACATTTTATTACATAAATTGAGCTTCATATGGGAATGATGAGGAAAGAGATATACTTGCTCTATTGTATGAACCAAATTTGTGAATACTATACCAATAGGTTCATCAGAGGGTTTCCTGCAACCATACTTACCCTCTGAGATTATTCATAAATATAGTTTTCTTCATCTTATTTTCTGCAATTGCTTAGTATTCCAGTACCCTTTTAGGGTTCAACAAAAATTGATGGTCCCAATTCCTCCACACTTTCATCTAATTTTACATGGATACTCATAGGTTATTTCTCCTGGATAGTGAATGAAAGATCTATAAAGAATAGAGTGAAGTCTATTATGCGCTTATTGAATTTACATGCCCTCTTACAAAGATAAGATTGTACCCATTAATATTGCAACTGCCTGGCTATTTTATCCCATGTTTTTTTCTTTCCTTTTGGTTTTTCTTTCTGGAATGCCTAAAGTATTTTAAGATTGGCAGACATTACATTAATTTCCAGGCACTTTGATAAAATTAACAGAAATGTTAGTCTAGACATGACAAAAGAGTTCATTTTATTCAATAATGAAAGAAAATCTATATAAGCATGGGAACACTTTATAAAGATGTTTGAAATGACTGTGCACTGTGAAACTTGCTATTTGATTCTACAAGCAATTTGTTAGTTATGAGCTTGACATACTTATAAAACATTTGTCCATGATGTTTGCAAGAACAAGATGTTCTGCTTCAGCTCTCACAACTATGAAGACAAGATGATTGTCTCTGTGTAATTGTTACCAGTATTGTCTGACTAAGTCATCAAGCACTATAGACTCCTCTTGGTGCTTTTGATAATTACATCTTGATTATCATCAATGTCTTCAATAAGACATCAAGTAAGTGAGTGGGAATGCTGTCAAAGTGATCAATTACAATTATCAATACTTTATTTTAAAATCACTTCAGATATGTTCCTAAGATACATATGGATGGTGGTTAATAAATGAATAGTAAAGGAGTTAAAATTTATATACAGATGACATTTTAGACTACAGCATAAAATAAGTCAGTGGAAGAGAGAAAAACACAGATCACTGCCTTTAAGACATTTCCATTTTAATGAGCTGTGGCAAATAATTTCCAGGCAAAGTATGAAGTCCTTCAAATTTCACAAGAAATGTTAACACATACTCAGAACTGGGCATCACTATGAAAGAATGCAAATCATTGTCAATATGCAGGGCATATCCTAATATTTTGTTGCTACTAGCATAGTCACATATGACTCATAAACATAAAATCATAGTACTCTAGAAATCTTGAATGCCCTACATTCAAGCCTTTGTGACTACAATCCCCCATGATTTTGTGCCTTTCTTTCTTATGGTATAGCATCTAAAATGAGAACTCAGCTTCACTAAGGACCCCAGACATACATGTTCTTTGTTTTTGTAGAAATCTATAAACCAGTAGTAGTTGTAGTCATCTGACACATCCATCATTTTCTGCTAATATTGCATTCCAGTCTTTTTTTTTTTTTTCAATCAGATAGCTAAGTCAGTGCAAACACCTAATAATATTTGTTAACATTTTATTCAAAAATCTTCATTGAATCCTGGATTCTAGCATTTGCTCTAATTGTTGATTGACCATTTATGCAGCCAACATTAACTTTGAGCATAACTGATTACTAGTAGAAGGGTGATTTGTGGCATATCATACAAACACAATCTTATTCAAAAAGATTTTTCTACTTCCATATTTACATGCATTTGGTGAAATAGCTTTTAAAAACCTAAAGATGTTGATTTGATATATTGATATTATGGTTAATAACTCTTTTTCTCACTCAATTTTCTATAAGCTTGAACAGTTCCTTACAATTTAAAGATTGTACCCATTAATATTGCAACTGCCTGCTTCCAAGTCAGTCTCTGGTGTAAGCGCTGAGCTTTTTTTTTTTTTTTTTTTTAAGGCAGGGACTGTATCTAATCCAGCTTTGTATTCTCAAGGCATTGTAGCAGTTTCTGATGGGTATCAGATACACAGTATTGCAATGCAAATTACAAACATGAAGTACAAGATCTGTGCCTCTCTCAGGACCTGTTTTCCTGGAAGGTAAACCATTTCCCAGCTGCTTGTAGGTTAGATGCTATTGGCAGACTTTTTCCAGAGAATCCTTTAAGATGTATAATTTCTATCATGTGATTTATACTTCAGAGACTGATGGTGATAAGGACACCTAAGATGACATTTGTGCTTGGGTCCTCCTCCTTCCCTATCTTATAGGTTTAATTCTGTTGAGTACACCCTCAATAAGTCATGTGCTCCTGCATCAAAGTCCATGATTTCGTGATCCTTACCTAGTGCAGGTGTGAAAAAATCCACTAGACTACAGTTTCCCCCAAGGGGTTCCTCTTCATTACAGACTCACACCAAAAACCAAAAGTTATCTACCCCCATTCTCCTCTCCTCATACCTCCCACACACGTATGCTGGTGAAACTGGGACAGGATAACTGTGTTCAGAGAGGAAATAAATAGGAAAGACCTAAGAGCCCTTGGCTCACTGTACTACTGAAATCCATCTGGGCACATACATCCAGCTCTCTCTCTCCTTCAAACACAAGGAATGTTCTTTGACTATGGCCCAGTTCTGCTCCCTGGAAGTTGTTCCCTTAATGCACTGTTCTCCACATCTCTTGGCAAGTCCTCTGAGAATATCTTCCTTTTCAATGAGAACAGCCCATGTTTGGACTAGGCAGCCTTCTCAGCCTGATTTCTGGCTGTAGAAAGCTGGCATTTAAGGCCTATTTTTCATTTGAACTGAAGAGGCCAAGTTACTAGTGCTTTGGCCAGGACAAGCCTCTTAAAAATGTTATTTTTGTTAATAAATCTCTATGTCCCAAAATTAACATTCACAATTCCTACTGAGATTTCTCTCTCTCTACATTGGGTGCGGTGGGCTGCTGTGTAGGACAATGGTTTTAAGATTCTCCTCATCCCTTTTGTCCAAATAAAAGAGTGCATAAGCAATGTATCCAGTCATTCTGATTTCTTAACAAATTTTTGTTACAACCAAAGCTTTGATTTGATATTTACCTTAGTGTAATTTCTTTGAGAATATTTGAAGTTTTGAATAATCTATATTATTCTGTAGAATAATCTGTATATTTTGATTATATGTATAAACTTTGAACAATCTATATTATTCTATATTTCCTAGAAATTTTGCTTGTACTCTATCTTCTTAATTCTCGCTTGAATTATTTTAGCATATCCGGCTAGCATCACTCAACTGGCATTTCAACACTCTTTTCATTAACATTAAAAAGTTCATTAGAAAATTTTTTTAACTTCCAACATTCTTCAGGTCGTATGTTTGCCTTTTGTTTTTTTTCTGCAACTACATAGTTCAGTTTGTTCTTTTTGAAGACTCAAATAATTTTCTGTCTTTTCTGCCTCAGTAACAGTTTACTAGACATTCACTCTGCCATCTCAGCCTCCTCGCCACTCTTCTAGCCTCTCCTGTTGCTGAACCCCATTCCAGTGCCACGTATTTTAGGGTTTTACAGCATTAGATTCCAATTTCTGTGTCATTTATTTATTGCTGCATAACAGACTGTCCCCCCAAATAGTAGTGTCTTAAAAATATTATTTTATTTCCTCTTGATCTAATGAGTTGGGAATTTGGGCTAAATTTACTCTTGAAGATAGTCATCTACCCCTCAAATTTGTTTGTATTTTCCAAAGTGGCACTACCTCATATCCAAGTGCCAGTTCCAGTTTCTTCTGGTAAGGCTGGATTATCTTTGCTTTTTTTTTTTTTTTTTTTTTGAGACAGAGTCTTGGTCTGTCACTCAGGCTAGAGAGCAATGTCACAATCTCGGCTCACTGCAACCTCCGCCGCCCAGGTTCAAGCGATTCTCCTGACTCAGCCTCACGAGAAGCTATTACAGGCGCCCACCACAACACCCAGCTAAATTTTTGTATTTTCAGTAGAGACAGGGTTTCAACATGTTAGTCAGTGCAGCAGCACTCCTCTCATGGGGGCATCAATTGTGGGGGGTCTGTCCCTTGCAGATCCCTGACCCAGCGAGGGATGAATACCATACAGTGACATACAGATATTCTGCTTTGCCAGTCCAGCTGAGCCCCCTTACAGACTCCCTGTTGAGTATTGTAAACAGTTGCAACCAAGTTCTCCATCAGGGAGACTCACATTTATTCGGTAAGATTAATTAAGAAAGGCTTGAGTCAACACCATTAGAGGATAATTGACATTGTGGACTTCCCAAGTAAAAAGCACTTGAGCACCGAAGATACATCAATGGTTAATCTTAAGACCACATGAGTAAACAAGCTAGCTAGGTAAACTACTCTGCCTTTCTTTGTTACTACTTTTAATTTGTTTAACTAAAGGTAAAGGCACGAGGCTGCCTTCAGCCAGATCTATTACCAAAGTTAGGCAAACTTCTTGGCCTTCCAAGAAGATTTGTGTCTATCTCTATAGCTAGCTCTAATATTTTTCCCAACAGCTTGAGTGCACCCCAACAGGCCTCGCTGGTCTCAAACTCCGTACCTCAGATGATCCACCCACCTCCGCCTCCCAGAGTGCTGGGATTACATGCATGAGCCACCATGCCTGGTCTGCATGGGGTCTTTCATCATCAAGGAATCTGAGTTTCCCACCCAGAAGTACCACATCCCAAGAGGGTAAGAGGCCTGTTAATACCTAGACTCAAAAGTCACAAAACTTCATATTTGCTCTATTCAATTATTCTTTACATGTCGTAGGGTCAGCCTAGCTTTAAGGGTGTAAAAATAGACTCTACACTTGATCGGATCATCAGAAAAGTTACAACAAAAGGAGCATGATAAAGGAATAACGGATTATTGTGACCTTCCTTACAAATTCCAATTCCTTAACCATAGTTAAAGAATTTACTTAATGAATTAAGATATAATTTAATCTTTGATTTTTAATAACCTAAAATGGTTGCTTTGTAACACTAGAACTTAATAAAATTTACAGAGATTTCAAGCAACTCATCAGATAGAGTGAACAAAACTCCAATAAAATAGTATGTTTTATTACGAAAGTGTTGGAGTGAAAGGACACAAACACATCACAGCCTTGAGCACATCACATCCCCCCATATGCCTCCACTTCCTGGGCCCGACACAAACACATTCCTCCGTATATTTCAAAGAAAAACAACACCTGGAGAACCTCCCATAAGGTTACAACTGTTTGTAAAGGCGCAGGAACCAATAAGAAAGCTGCTAAAAGCATAATTTAAAATGTAAACCAATTGTAATGCCTTGTTCCTCTGTAACCTGACAAGTCCTGTTTACCTTAAGCTATAAAAAGCAAGTGCACGCATTGTTCAGGGCCCTCTTGTATGTTGTAGAACGGAGCGACCAAGTTCGAACTTGTATTAAAGATTAAAGATCCTTGCCACTTGGCTTTGACTCTGGACTCTGGTGGTCTTCTTCGGGGAATAAACGGTCTGGGCATAACAGGAGAATAGTAAACAATGTGTAACTAAATACTAAAAAGGCAATTCATTTTATAAATATTCATATTCGTTTGTATTTATTGAAATTATTTTTTCTCAGGCTTAGGAAATTTTTTTTTACCAAGTTGTCTGTGTCTTGTCTTAGAAACCTCTAACAATTTTTTGCATTTGCACATCTTTAGGTGTCCTATTTTTAACTATATGTGTTACCTTTAATAATAATAAAAATAAAGTTATTTATAACATTTTGAGGGTTCATTACTTAGCTGGTTGAAATCGTCTCTGAAAATTATTTTGCCTACCTATAATTAAATCTATTAAAATGGCTTAATAGCATGTTAAAAATATAAGCAGATTAATATCCATAGTTCACAACCTGAATCTTTTTAGAGGTGTATTCTAAGCTTATATGCTTATTTTAACCAAATTACTTCCATAATACTGACTTTTCCTTTTTTTTTTTACTGTGTAAAAGTCTAAATTGGTTATTGACACAATTCCTGTACCATTAAAATTATATTAAAAACTACTGAAATTTCTTATAGTTGCCATAGAAAACTATGAGATACTATCTCCACTATTATCTGTTTTACATTTTTCCTGATCCAAATATAGTATATATTATGTATATGAATCCACATCTTAACCTCATTTACAAATTATAAAATGATTTGCTGTTTTGCCTGGTTTCCCTTCACGTTTATGAAGATTTGTAAAAAACTAGTCCACAAAATTAATTTAATATTTTTATTAATAAGGTGTCATTATCTATACCCTGGTAGGCTACAAAATATTAATATGACTCTTCCCCTTCTAGCTTGCCTTCTAACTTTTCTCTATTTATTCTTATGACTTTATTGTCCTTGCTAAAAATATCAATTGTGTGAATTTATTTGAAAATCTTCAGAAAAAAATACTAATATTATCTAGGATTAAAACTAGTGACTAAAATCTCTGTAGTAGCACATATGTTAACTAATTTTATGTAAAACTGAAAGCCATAAATAATTATTATATTTTTATAAACAGTACTGCCTATGATGCTTGCTATGGACTGCATTTTGTTCTCCCCAAATGTATACACTGAAGCCCTAACCACCAGTGTAACTGTATGTGAAAACAGGGCTTTTACAAGGTAACTATGTGAAAGTAGGTCATAAATGTGGGATCTTCGTTCAATAAGACTGTTAGCCATATCAGAAGAGGAAGATATCTCCACTCTCTCTCTTCCTCTCTCTCTCTTCCCACATGTGCATACTCAGGAAAGGCCATTTGATCACACAGAGACAAAGTAGCCTTCTACTAGCCAGGAGGAAAGCTCTCACCAAAACCGGACCATGCTGGTGCCCTGACCTAGGATTTCCATCCTGAATACTGTAAGAAAATACATTTCTTTTTTTTTTTAGCAATACAGTTTATGGTATTTTGTTATGTCAGCATGAACTGATTAATACAGAGCTTTAAAGTTTTGTTTCATTTGGATTGAAATTAATTGAGTTCAAGTTTTGAAGCCATTCTTCAATCTGATTCCCATTTATTTCCTTTTGGAAACTCAAAGTATACATTTATTACAGGCTTCTAGAATCCCACTGTTTAATATTGTATAACCCAAATAAAGTTCGGTTTTCTTGAGATTAAATTTTAATTTAAAATTTTATCTCAGCATGAAGAAAGAACAATGTCACTCAAAACATTGAAAAGTAGTAGTGTATTTAGTAAGAATTTATTGCAGACATAGATAATGGAGATACACAATAACACTTATAAAAATTCACTTTACTTACATAAATCTCCGAATCCTACTCCACATGGAGGCACCACTATTCTCTCCTGTTCCTCTCTAAAATTCCTTGAAAAGTCATATCTCCAAACCCATTTTGATTCTCCTCTCTTCTTCCTTATTCAGATTTGTGATGGTGTAATTACTTTATTATTTAGAACATTCTAGACTTTTTCTGACTTCTCCCACATATATCTTCATCTATCATCTCTAAAGAAAGATTGATAAGTTCTTGTTCAGAACATTGTTTTGATGTTTTTGATGTTTCACATTTGTTTACCACGTACTTCACAAATTTTGCTACCAAGTATCTATCAATATTGTAAGGAATGAGTATTCTACAGGATACAAACAAGGAGTATGTATTATAAACATGGTTTTGTGTTCACATGAGTTGAATCTTCAGTTATTCATATTAATGGAATTTCACACAATAAATGCATAAGTACATGTTTAAAAATTAACTGAATATTGCCATGACAGTACTAAAAGATACGTATCAAGCTTAAATGTCTTCTATTGGAGAAAAACATAATCAACCTGAGATTTCAATAATAGGTGCAAATACATACTTCACTAGTATGATAATGATGACACAAAGAAAAACAGTCAAAAACATTTATCTAGGCTTATTAATAAATCTTGTCCTTATTTATATATTTTGTGTATAATCCCATAAATGCACATATCTGTAACATAATTGAATTACTACCATTAATATTCTAACTATAATCGATTTTGAAACACCACATTTCCAAAGACCTTATTGTCCCTTTCTACAAGAGCTCACAGTACATTTTTTTTAGTTTAAAGTAAAGCTCCACTCATGAAAGACTGACTATTATAGGAATGTCCCTCTCCTCATTAAACAACCAGAAAGCAGGAAAAAAACGTAAAGCAATGTTTCAGGCATAGGGTAACTGGCTTCAGAAGACTCAGATCCCTGAAGAAAAAATTGCAGCAGCTCACTGGCAGGAAGCAGTTTCTAAGTTATATTCCAAAGAAATGATACTGTCAAGTCTCACTGAACTGGGGGTGAATGGGAGAACCACCAGAAATCAGGAGGCTAAACAATTCCCGTGGCTCACAAAGGGCTAGGAATAGTTTGTTCTCAGCAGCCGTGCAGAAGAGGCCCACTCCTCATGAGGTATTGGATAGATTCCTCAGAAGGATCTAATTTTAGTAGCTGTGCTAAATTAGCTACAACATAAAGATTATTGTGAACACACCATGGCAAAGCTTAAGAGCAAGTCTTTAAAAGGGCCAAACTGGTTCACAACTTACTTGACTACACATTAGAACAATATTTAGTTTTCTTTATAAGGATATAATCTATCACCTTAAAAAACAAAATTCAACAATAAAAATTTACTGGGCATGAAATATGGCAGGAAAAATATCCATAAGCAGGAGAAAAATCAATCAATAGAATCAATCAGAAATATAGATGATTGAATTAGGCAAGAATTTTTAAACACTATTATAAATCTTATAAATATGCTAAGAATTTAAATAAAGATGATTAGGAGCTAAATGAAATTTATTTATTTATTTTTTTTTTTTTTATTTTTTTTTTGAGACGGAGTCTCGCTGTGTCACCCAGGCTGGAGTGCAGTGGCCGGATCTCAGCTCACTGCAAGCTCCGCCTCCCGGGTTCCCGCCATTCTCCCGCCTCAGCCTCCGAGTAGCTGGGACTACAGGCGCCGCCACCTCGCCCGGCTAGTTTTTTTTGTATTTTTAGTAGAGACGGGGTTTCACCGTGTTAGCCAGGAGGGTCTCGATCTCCTGACCTCGTGATCCGCCCGCCTCGGCCTCCCAAAGTGCTGGGATTACAGGCTTGAGCCACCGCGCCCGGCCGAAATTTATTTTTAAAGATCCAAATTGAACTTCTAGAGAAGAAAAAAGATATGATCTCTGAAATAAAATAATATACTGGACAAGATTAAAAGCATACTAGAATATAGGAGAAAATACTGGAGAACTTAATGTCATACTAATAGAAACCATAAAAAATGAATCACAAAAAGAAAAGATTATTATTTAAAAAGCGAGAACAGTGCCCAAATGAGCTGAGAAACTAAATCAAGAGGTCTAAAATATATGTAATATGTGTCCTAAAAGGACAGAGTAAAGAGAGGGGGACAGAAAAAAATTATTTTAAATAAAGGCTTAAATATTGTTTAATTTGATAAAAATCCACAGATATAAGAAGCTCAACTAATCTACAGCAAAATGAATGTAAATAAAACCACACCAGGCACATTATAATCAAATTTATGAAAACCTACAGGAAGGAAAAGAAAACTTGAAAAGAAACATGAGAACAAAAGATTATGCAGAGGATTAAAGCAGACTTCTCATCAGAAACTATACAGGCTATGAAATAACCACTTTAAAGAAGCAAAGGAAAAACTGTTAACCAAGAACTATAAACTTAGTGAAAAAATATTTTAAAATGCAGACAAAATAAACATTTTTAGAACAATATAGGTAAAGATCATTTACCATCAGCACCTAAATTACAAGGAATGTTCAAAGAAGTGGGCAGAAGCCAAATGATAGCAGAACAAAATAATGATCTATGCAAATGAATGAATGTACCAGAAATGATAAATATACAAGTAAATTTAAAAAGTGTCTTAAATCTCCTTAGAAGTTAATTGACTGCTATGGAAAAACTAATACCAATGGACTGTGAAATTTATATGTGGAAATAAGGTGTATGATAACAGCACAAAGGCCAGGAAGCAAGAAATTTATCATTGTAAGGTCATTTTTCCAGACAAAGTTTTGCTCTTGTCGCCCAGGCTGGAGTGCAGTGGGGTGATGTCGGCTCACTGCAATCTCAGCCTCCCAGGTTCAAGCAATTCTCCTGCCTCAGCCTCCTGAGTAGCTGGGATTACAGGCGTGCACCACCATGCCCAGCTATATTTTTTTATTTTATTTTATTTTGTTATTTATTTTGTTTTGTTTATTTTATTTTATTTTATTTTATTTATATTTTTAGTAGAGATGGGGTTTCGCCATGTTGGCCAGGCTGGTCTTGAACTTCTAACCTCAGGTGATCTACCTGCCTTGGCCTCCCAAAGTCCTGGGATTACAGGTGTGAGGCCCAGGCCTGGCTGTAAGGCTCTTACATGTGAAATTTAATGTTAAATGATGATAAATTAAAACATATACTTTAGTCTATTGCAACTACTAAAAATAAACAAAAAGTTTAGCTGAGTAACAATAGAGGTTAAAATGAAAACATTTAAAATCTACTCATTGCAATTTTGAAATGTACAATATATAACTATTAACGATAGTCTTTGGGCTGTGAAAATCTCTCAAACTTATTCCTGCTATCTAATCTAGTGCAAAAGAAAAATTGAACACACACAAAACAAAACAAAAACAAAACACAATCCAAAATAAGGCAAGAAAGAGTTAAAAGAATATGAGGCAAAATGATAAATGTAAGTGAAAATTCCTTATTTTATTTTACTTTTTAAATTACGTAGAATTCCCCCCTTTTGAAGAGATGCAATTTTCTATGAATTTTAATACATGTAAAGAATTGTGCAACCATAAACACAATCCAGATAAGGAATGTTCTATAACTTTAACTTGTACATCCTATATAACTGCTATCTTTACATAGTCACATGCTTTCCTTCACCCCTAAACCCTATCACTGTTCTTCATCATCATAAATTTGTCTTTTAAAAAAATTGTATAGATGGAGTTATACAATATATAGTTTAGCATAGTAAGAAGAAAAACTAGTGGTAGCACTCACAGTAGCTTTGAGTTATCTGAGTCCCAGAGAAATCAGATTAAGGTAATATTTCATGGTAGGACCTATAGAAAAACATATGGAAGGCCAGGCAATGTGGCTCACGCCTGTAATCCCAGCACTTTGGGAAACTGAGGAGGGCAAATCACAAGGTCAGGAGTTCGAGACCAGCCTGGCCAACATGGTGAAACCCCATCTCCACTAAAAATATATTTAAAAAAAAAAAAAAAAAAATTAGCCGGGCATAGTGGCAGCCACCTATAATTCCAGCTACTCAGGAGGCTAAGAAGGGAGAATCGCTTGAACCTGGGAGGCGGAGGTTGCAGTGTGCCAAGATCATGCCACTGCACTCCAGCCTGGGCAACAGAGTGAGACAACGTCTCAAAACAACAACAACAACAAACTCGTATTGAAGAAAAGAATCATCTCTCATGGAAAAATAATAGAATCCTATGTCTTATGATATTTCCAAAAGTAACTATTTAAATGCAACATTATCTTACAATCAAACATTTTCTGGAATAGCAGAAGAAAAAGAGCATTAATCAGACTCAGTTAAAAAAGACCTACAAGAATTAAGATATTGAAATGATCTGATGCAGAATTTTAAGTACCAGTGCAAAATATATTGATTACAAGTTTCAGCAAAAACGTAGAAATGATTTTAGAAATGCATGGTAAATTTCTGTGGAATTAGTTGGTTTCTTATCTTCTAAAGATTAAAGCTGTTTTCTCGTAACACTATTAACTCATGGATTTTTCATAAATTCAGTGTTTTTTAGTCTACTGCAGTCGTTAACCTTTTGGAAGCTCATATTCTCTAAATATGGACACTGGCAGACCCCCCACATGGATTCTTGTTTCCTTTTGGAACCCAGTAATCTTTTATTGCTTCCTTGCTTTCTGATTTGGCAAAATATGCCAGGTTCTTTTTGTATATTTTCTGACCCAGACCTGCAATGTTTTATTTCTTCGAAGAGTAACTTTATTTTTTCTTTTTGAAAATACAATTTAGAAACATGTTTTAAAAACATGATGTTAAACAAAAATGCAATGTAACCTGTTTTTAAAAAATGAGACATATTTGCACATATAATTGTGAATGTGTCTGTATATGTAAATGTACTGGAAAACATATGAGCATTTAAATAATTTCTAGTTTTGGGACAATTTCCCTTTTTTTATATTAAAGATGATTGCTGTATTTTTTGGATTAAAAATCATTTTATAAAATAAGTTTTTTCAAAGAATCAAAATATTTTTCTCTAAACTAAAACCAAAGCAAAACAATCTAAAATAAAAACAAACAGAAGAAACCTTAGTGAATTTGGTATTCTGCTTTCATGTTGAGTTGTGTTTAAAGATCAGTAAATTATATTTGTTTGATCTGTACAGATAATTTTTTAATCAATCCTCTTTGTATGTACCTACTTCCTCTTTGGCCTTCTTTGCCTTGTTTTGATGCAGCACAAAAGTCCTCACCAGAAGTCAAGCAGATGACAATGCCATGGTTCCTACACAGCCTGCAGAACCATGATCTGAGAGAATTCTGTTCTCATTTCAGACTGAACGCAAGGGAAAAGAGATTTTATTTTCTTTAATTAAATAAGATTCCGGGTTCAAGATGGCTTACAGGAGACACTGAACACCTGCTCTCTCCAGAGAGAAAAAGAACCAAAACTACAAATAGACAAACTTTAAATAGAAAATCTAGGGAAGAACACTAAGTCCAACAGAGAAGTCACAAAAAAACACTTCAAACACAGGAGAGGAAACTGAGTATATAGCTTGGTCAAGATTGACCAGGAGCTTAGAGGGGCTCAGTCTCGTAGGGAAAGAACAAGATAACTTCAGTTGTCCACATTTCCACGATGGACTTCTGCAATCCAAACTATGAGAGAATTCCTCTAGCCACAGAAACCCTGACACTAGCATTACTGGTGATTTGTAGGCCTCGTGAGGGAACTGCTCCAGCCAGGGAACTTGTACTGGGTTCCTCATCCCTCCAGTATCTAAGTGGCTGAAGCTGGGCACGTGGGGAAGCACACTCATCACAGGACTTCTTTCTGCCCTAGGAACCATAGTTCCCACATCTCTATATCCCATGAGTACCCAGTGTCCACCTAGATGGCTACAGCAGCAAGGTGCTGGCTGGACTCAAAGAGGCTGTGGAGTACCCAGTACTCTAGCGACAGAGAATAATATTCTCCAGAAAATGGACTGTCCAGTACACAAAATAACAGCCAGTAGGACAAAGAAAACCAAAGCATGTGCTTTCCAAAAGCCAATAGCTCCCTGCCTGGGATTGTGAGAAGTGACTCTGCCCCCAGCATGAGCACAAACTCTATGCTTGGCCCCACAGGGGGAGAATGAGATCCCCTCCCACCAGCAGAGTGGCTTCTGTGCTCTGGCACATGCATAGAGAGCCAGACCTGTTCTCCCCTAATACACATACCTGCAGGCACAGCAACTGCTGCTAAGGGAAGCTGGGCTAGGAGAGCCAGAGAGCTCTCTGTCTGGAACTGTGTGAGTGGTGACTATGCCTCCAGTGGCAGCATGGCCTCTGTTCAAAGGCTCATGAGCCTTTAAAGGGTGGAGTCCCTTTTACTCTGTGTGAGGCACTGTGATGCAGTTGCCTCAGAGTAACTATATACAGAAGATTAAAACGAACCTCTATCTCTCACCATATACAAAAGTGAACTCCAGATGGATTAAAGACTTAATGTAATATATGAAACTATAAAACTACTAGAAGAACACATAGGAAAAACTCTTTAGAACATTGGTCTAGGAAAGGATTTTATGTATAAAACCTCAAAAGCACAAGTGACAAAAACAGACAAATGAGATTATATTAAACTAAAAAGCGTCTGCACAGCAAAAGAAACAATAAACAGGGTAAAGAGACAACCTCTTAAATGAAAGAAAGAATTTGCAAATTACTCAATCGACTAATTACTCATCCAGGACTAGTATCCAGAATATACAAGAAACTCAAACATCTCAACATTTAAAAAAAACCCTGCCATTCAAAAATGGGCAAAAGACATAAATAGACATTTATCAAAAGATTACACGGCCAACACGTATATGAAAAAATATTCAACATCACTAATAATTAAGGAAATGCAAATCAAAACCACAATCAGTTATTATGTCATCCCAGTTGGAATGGCTATTATTAAAGGACAAAAGTCTCATTCTGGTGAAAATGCAGGAAAAAAAGGAACTCATACACTGTTGGTGAGAATGTAAATTATTACAACCACATGGAAAATACTGTTTAGATTTCTCATAAATCTTAAAATGGAGTGACTGTATAACCCAGCAACCCCACTATGGAGTGTTTATTGAAAGGAAAAAAAATCAGCATATCAATTGGATACTTTCACTGGCATGTTTATCGCAGCACTATTCACAACAGCCGCAATGTGGAATAAACCTAAGTGCCCACAATGAAAAAATGGATTAAAAAAGTGATACATATATACCCAACAGAATATATTTGATCATAAATAGGGAATGAAATCATGTCATTTCAGCAACTTGGATGGAACTGGAGGTCATTAAGTGAAATAAGTCAGGCACAGAAAGAAAAATACCACATGTTCTCACTCATACGTGGAAGCTAAAACACTTCATCTCATTGACATAGAAATAGAAAGATAGATGCCAGAGACTTGGAAGGTAGGGGGAAGAAGGAGAGGAAAAGAGGTTGATTATGAGTAGAGAGAGTTAGAAAGAAGAAACAAGTTCTAATTTTTGATAGCATACTAGTGTGACTATACTTAGGAACAATATTATGTATATTTCAAAATAACGAGAAGAGAATACTTGAAATGATACCAAAACAAAAATAAGCCCTGACAGTGATGGACATCCCAATTACCATGACTTGATCATTACACATTATTTGCAGATAACAAGCACTCACATTTACCCTTTAAATTTGTAAATAATTATAGATCAATAAAAGGGAAACATATTTATAGTGCTAATTAGTAAAATATATAAAAATTATACAAGGAGTCATTTATGTGATATGAAAGTAAGCTCTTCATAATATTTGATATTGTTATTATTAGCAAAATGCGTGTTAGTTGGCATAATTTTTCAGGATGAACTTACTCAATGCAAATACATTTATTTTCAGGGTAATGATATCAGTATTTAAATATATTTTCCTAATTAAACAAAAATATTTTATTAGTCCGTTCTCATGCTGCTATGAAGAAATACCTGAGACTGAGTAATTTATAAAGAGGTTTAACTGATTCACAGTTTCACATGGCTGGGGAGGAATCAGGAAACTTACAATTATGGTGGAAGGCACCTCTTCATAGGGTGGCAGGACAGAGAATGAGGGCAAGAAGAGGAAACGCCAGACACTTCGAAAACTATCAGATCACATGAAACTATCATGAGAACAGCATGGAGAACTGCCTCCATGATTCAATTATCTTCACCTGGTCCCACTCTTGACACATGGGGATTGTTACAATTCAAGGTGAGAGTTGGGTGGACACAGAGCCAAACCTATCAACTATATATAAGGATATTGAAGTATTATAAAACTAAACATTGAAAACAACGTAAATGGGGATACATAGAAAAGTAGGTATATAAATTATGAATAATCTGTAAGAGATTTTACTAAATTAGTTTTAAAGAATGAAGATCTTATCTATATCTACATCAGAATATATCTCTATGACAGTATACATATGTAGTATTTGTGTGTATGTATGTATACATATGCAGAAAGATACACATAATCTCCAAGAAGTATGTGAAAAATCACAGAACAAATTATTTTTAATTAATGTTTTAAAGAATATTAAGTGCAAAAGATAATATTGGTGCAAAAGTGATTGCAGTTTTTGCCAACTTAACAGATTTGAGTGTTTACATATGTAGCTACACACACCTACTCTGTATTTAATTATGGAAATATAAATATACACCAGAATGTTAACATCGATTAACTCTTGGGAATGAATACATTAAATTCCTGAAGGAGGGTTTCTTTTATTACTTTATGTACTTCTATACTGTTTGCAATTTTCCCATAGTCACCTAATAATTACACATTTTTCAAAAACATAACATTCTTCTAAAGTATGTAAGTTGTCTTACTATACTCATGA
This sequence comes from Trachypithecus francoisi, assembly GCF_009764315.1. Classification (NCBI taxonomy): domain Eukaryota; kingdom Metazoa; phylum Chordata; class Mammalia; order Primates; family Cercopithecidae; genus Trachypithecus; species Trachypithecus francoisi. Next base: position 171,045,022 of record NW_022681465.1, on the reverse strand, counting down.
TATTCTGCAACTTTCACCAGTATGAAATTCCATAATATTTCATTACCACTAATAGAAACCTTGTACCCATTTGCAGTCACTCCAAATTCCTCCCAACCTCTGACAGCCAATAATCTACTCTCTGTGTTTACAGATTTTTCTATTCTGTACATTTCAAATGTAATCATGTTATATGCGGTCGTTTGTATCTATCTTCTTTGGAATTGCTGAATCATATGGTAACTCTGCTTTTGAGAAAATGCCAAACTACTTTCTAAAGTGACTGTACAATTTGACTGTACAATTTTATAATTCCACCAGCAATATATGAAGGTTCCAAATTTTCTACATCTTTACTAAGCCTTCTTATTGTCTGCCTCTTTAAAATTATAACCATTTCAGAGGGTACAAAGTGATATATCATTGTGTTTTTGATTTGTATTTCCCTAATGGCTTATATGTCAATTTACTTCAAGTTGAACATAATAATATTTTCTAGCAAAGTCACAGAATTTATTTTAGGAATAGTTTCAAAAAGATTCTGATTCCCTACATAATGTCCCAAACTTATATTTTTTTACAAATAAGAAATAGAAGATAAATTATTTAAAACCTTTTTATTTATTTTTTTTTTTGAGACAGGGTCTCACTCACTTGCCAAGACTGGAGAGCAGTGATGCAACCACAGCTTACTTCAGCTTAGACCTCTCAGGCTCAAGCAATAGACCCAATATTTGTTTTCCAAGAAAAAAAAAATTAAATGTGCTCTGAATTAAGACCACTGAGGAACTTTGTTAATTGTATAAATATCAATTTTCTACCCATTCATTAATCTTTAATAAAAATCTAATTTTTCATATATGTTAGGGACTCATATTTCTTCAGTACTGTGTAACGTAATTGCTAGCTTTACTGGAAAACTTCATGAAAGTGTCATCGTATAACTGCAAACATTACTTGCTTTCTTTGTGCCATTTATTTAGACCCACTTATAACAAAATAAAAATAATGCAATACATACATTCTTATGTAAACAATATATTTATTCTTGACTTTTTACTTCAAACTAGGTGTCCTTCACATCTTTAATTGTAAGTCAAATTTATGTTGGTTATGTATCTTTAAGAATTTGTGAAAATCCTTATGAATTTACAAAGTAATATTCAGTATTAAGTTAGCATTTTTATGCAGGGTTTCCATGAAACTGATATATCAATTCAATGTAACAGTAGCGTATTATTGTAAAGTTTCACAAGTTAAGTATAGTAACAATAATTTTAAAAGCTAAGAACCTTTGGTTTCCAGTCTGGCACATAATGCTGGCCAACCTACAGGTTCTCGAAAAGACAATCAAAGAATTGCCAGTATAACAGCAAATAGAAATCAATGCCAGAAAGGAAAAAGGTTGTTTGATGTGAGACACTTAAAGGAATGTCAAAAGATAATGTGCAAATGAAAGAGAATACTTGAAGTGCATTAAAGAGGACCTGGAAACATGAATCACCTGATGTGAAGAAAAACCTCCTTTCTGTAATAAGTGGAAGACATAAACGATTCACTGAAATGTTCTCCACTCAGAGAATTTGGGACTGGAGGAAGAAAACAGGTTAAAGTTGACTGGTATTCTGAAGTTATCACTCCATTCGTGCTTATAGGAGATATTTCACACATCTCAGACTAAGATTGTAGGGCCTTGGCAAAGCACAATCGCTGGTCAGATCTTATGAGGGCAGTAGCAAGATAATTCTCAATGAAGGCAGGTAAGCCAGGTAGAAGGTAGACACTGAAACTAATTTAAACTGCCTCAAGGAGAAAAATCTCTCAACAGCAGAGAAAAAGATACTTGGTCTATATACTTCAGCCCATTATTCCTTTTCATTGGCACCTGGGATTCTGATGCAGTAAAGTAAAATTACTCTTAACTTTTCTTCATTTGTTTGTATCTCAAAGATTTATGTAGAGACACCATGATCTTTAAAAACTCATGTAAAATAATGATTCTAGACAAAGACTTAATTTCGTAAGAATGGTGAGCAAACAGAAAATTCAAAATATTTTTAAAAATAAATTGGAGGACCAAAATTGTTTCCTTGTTTGTATTGGCGGCAAGTAAGAAACAATGTGAACATTTTTCAAAAAATCCCTTTTTTATTTTCAAAGAAATTTAAGAAGTTAATCCTTTATGCAAGTTAACTGGAAGGTTATGACAATGGAATAGAAACATCATTTAGGGAAATTACCAGGATTTATTTTTGTAAAATGTGTGAAAGTTTAAACATATTGGATTCTGCCATAGAACAATCCACAAATTAGAAGACAAAACAAAAAAATTCTGTTACACAGAGAAATGAAATAAAAAAGTGAAAATTTATTAATGGCAATAAACTTACAGAAAAGATAAAAAATAATATATATGTTATATATGTATTAGTCCGTTTTCATACAGCTATAAAAAACTGCCCAAGTCTGGATAATTTATAAAGGAAAGAAGTTCAATTAACTCACAGTTCAGCGTGGCTGGGGAGGCCTCAGAAAACTCACAACCATGGTAGAAGGTAAAGAGAAAACAAAGCACCTTCCCAAGATGGCAGTAAGGAGCAGTGTCAAGCAAAGGGCTGAAGAGCCCCTTATAAACCCATCAGATCCCATGAGAACGCACTCATTATTATGAGAACAGCATGGGTAACCACGCCTTTGATTCAATTACCTCCGCCTGGTCTCTCTCTTGACTTATGGAGATTACTGGGATTATGGGAATTACAATTCAAGATGAGATTTGGGTGGAGACACAAAGCCTAACCATATCAATATACAGCTGGAAAAATCCATATCACAAGCTTGGCATATAAATGTAATTGTTTTTCTTTTATAATTAACTTCCGATGAGTTTCTCCTCTCCTTAACTAGCATGTTTCCAGGTGATCTGTATCACTACTTTGAGACTTCTGCCCACAGAATGATCTAAAAACATCAGAAGCTTTCAGTTACTTTTGGAGTTATACTTCAAAAGCCCTAAACCCTAATGTGGGAAAGAGATAGCTCTGAATTTCAATGTGTTGATTTGCAATATGTTCAATATATTGTTCATTAGCGCTTTGCTGCCATCACTCCCACATGCTGTAGCTTTGAAAAACAATTTCAAAGAGGCTGATGAGCAATTGCTGTAGAAATGTCCTTAAACAGGCACTGTGGGACACTCCACTTATTAAGGTCATACTCACATGCTCAGTTAGTTTTTAAGTTTTAAGCAGGGTGTGTGTCAGCGTAGCCAAGTCCAGAAACCCTGGCAGGTTTATTTGTACTCTAAGCTGGAAGGTAACCAAACTTACTGGCTCTTTTCTTGAGTCTAAATCCCCAGTTAAAACTTCTACTTCCTGCTTCGTGAGTCCTCCTTTGGGGCTCTTGAGGACCTTTCCTTTCTATAAACTTTGTTCTGGGCCACTCTGTGATAATCCAGTGAGGTCCCCATGATTTCAATTTTGGAGACAGAGATTCTGATCTTGGTTTCTGCATTTGTAGTATGTCCTAGACAGAGCCAGCTATATAGTTTTTGGACCTCGATGCAAAATGACAACGTGAGGTCTGAGAACTGCTTCTTCGTCTATCTATGACTTATTCCTTCAAAATTATTTTAAATAACACTTAATCCCCAAACTAGAGTACATATCCCTTTTGTGTGCAAAGTACATACTCAAATTTTATCTTAAATCATCTCACTTTCTAAGGGCCTGTTTACTTGCATATGCCCACTTTAAGCCTGATGGTCATTAAGAAAGGAAATTTATCTTGGTTACCGTAGTATCTCTAAATGTTTGTCAGATACATAGTAGATTCTCAATAAATATTTACTGAATGAGATGGGAAGTATAACTATTTGAACAATGAAAATATAACCAATGTACCACCATTTATTAATGAATGTTTAATCTATTAAACATCAATGAAAATGGAACTCCGCAGAAACTCGCTTACCTATATACTGGATAGGTACCATATAGCCCTATTTTTTTGCAAGCTGAAGTGACATTGTACAAATGACAAATATGGGAACATCTATGTAAAATTATTAGGTTGGTGCAAAAGTACTTATTCCCAAGTTAATAAGTTAGCAAAAGTGACTGCAGAGGTTAACAGTATCAGTACAGACTGACGATGGAAATGTGTGCCTCTTTCAGTAAATTAAATTTGCCTATTTCCATTTTTGTCATTCAATGTCTTTTACTAGTGCTTTGGACATTCTTACTGATTTTGAGCTTATCACAAAAAGATGGGCTCATTACAGCCCAGCAAATTTTAAAAATAATAACCATAAATACCATATATTCTACAGAATAAGAAAAACAACATTTAATGCCTGAGACTAAAATACATGGAGGAATTCAAATACTCTGTATCAAGAATAGGCAGAGCTGACTACCATGAAGGTTGGTGAATGTGGAAGTCCTTAAGTTAAGAGTTAGAAAACAGAAAAATGCCTGTGGGATAAAGAGGATCATATTAGAGGAGGATCAAAATGGAGCCTTACAAGAAGCAGAGACTATTCTTGCAAATCCACACATGTAAAGAGACAGCAAACATCAAAGGTTCAATTGAACTGAGCATGTTTTCCCTTTACTGTGCTGGCGACTGTAATTTGTTTCCTAAAGAATTGTTTCTTACTGAAATAACTAAATGCTGATTACACAATGATAAATAATAACATAAAAAGCAGTTAAGACCAGATGGAGGCAGAACATGCAATGATTCTGTAGTTTGAAGATAAAGCAGCTTAAACTTTTAGAATCATTAAACTGCTTGGTTTTGAAAGCCTTTTTTGCCAATATAATTGGAGAAAATAATTAATGCACAACAATAATGAGGACAGCTTTTACATGCTTTCCTTTTGTTTAATTCTTATCATTCTTGATACATTGCCAGAATTTCTTTTTATGTTAATGCGGAGTGCTCTGTATGTTGGATTTCTTTCTCCTTTAAATGTGGGAAGAACTAATTTCTTTAAGATGCAGAAAATGAACAGCCCTATATTTGTCTTAACTCTAGACTTTTAATAAATAGACATTTTAGATCATGATTGAGGCCATTTAAATAGTTAATATCTCTCACTGCTTCTACATTGAAAAACTGAAAGCTAGAGATTAGTTCTGCTCCTCAGTGTTGCCAAGTTCATTTCTACCTAAGAGATAATTGTATTTTGCTCAGTCCTCTGTCTAAAATGCCCATTCACCAGGCCCTTGTGCGGTCCAGTCTTCCCAAATATACAGTTTTGTGTTCAATATCACTACTTTGGAGAAGACTTCCTCAACCACCCAATTAGCTCACCCTAGTCAACCTCTATCTCAGCACTGTGTTTCAGTTTTCTTAATGTCATGATTTATGGGTAGATCAATATCCACAGATCTATATCCATCTATAAACCAATCTATATGTACTTCTATATCTATCGATATAATTTGCATAATTGCTTACCATTTTCTCCTATTCGACATTTCACGAGAAGAGATCTTGTTCTGTTTTGTAAACTATGCAGTGTCTATTTCCTAGAACAGTATCTGACATTAATGGGTGCATAATAAATACTTTCTGATGAAAGAATGTATGCTTACATGCACGAATGGAAGGTATTTTGGAATGTTGATAGGAGGAATAAAACAAGATACTATAAAACTGCAGCTTGAACTGCTTCATCTCGATCCTGGCTTAAGTTCTAGAATAAATCAATAATTGAATGATCTGTGAACATTGGAAAAAATAGTAATTCTTAGGACTCAGAATCATGAAAAAGGCATGTGATGTTATGATACATATTCATAAAAAATAGAAAAGAATACTTGAAGATAAAAATAAGTGTAAATTCTTAGATAACCTCATTCTTCAATGAAAATCTCTGCATATTTTAGTCTACACTTGATGAGAGCACATGCCCTGAAATCTGACTGTCTCTTTATGACCTGAGTTTACCACTTTAATAGCTTGATGTCCTTATTATTTAGTTTTTCTGATTCATATTGGGATTTATTTTACCCCTAACACTTTATAGAGTTAGGATCAAGATTGCCTAACATGAACAATGTAAAATGCTTCATGCAGTGTCTGGCACATGGGTGCTTATTATTGCTGTTTGTTTTTGTTGTTGTTACCAAAGACTTCTATACCTATCATTAAGTCACAATACATGGAATTATTTTTATCTGCTTTTTAGTACTCAACTCTTTTTGGATACATCATGATAACATCTTCACATTAATAGATGTAAATTTGCTGCATTATATTTACTACTGTATATGACTGCATTTTATGAACACCTGAAGGTTTTTCTAGTCATACTCCTTGTTAGATATGAAAACATGTATTTCTTTCTTTGACAATATTCCATACTGATAAAGCTTAGATGTGGAATAACATCAAATGTCATAAAGTAAAATGATATAGTATACTTTAATATTATGAAGAAATTAGAAATTGGACTTAATTGTTCCCAAACTAAAAAGCTGACTCAGGAATCACTATTGACTTTTCAAGGATAGAAACATGTATCTAATATCCTGTAGGGGAAAGGATTGCAGATCTCTGAGGAGGAAATCTTCCACTAAGGAATCTGGAGTATGAATTTAGTGCCAAAGTCTAAGTAGTGAGGAGAAGTGATAGATGAAGGCTCAAAACATGCATATAATCTTCTCACTTATTACAAATCTGTTCACTCCAGCTCTGTGGTTGTAATTTAGGTGAAAAATTGGAAAAGAAGAAACATTTTGAGGCCAATGCCACTTCCACTGAATGTATCACAGAAGAGGAAGGATGTGTTTCTTAAATTTTGCCAGACTTGACTTCCTGGGGAAACCAGAGGAGATGTGCCCCAGTCCTGGAGTTCATGCAGACATCTCAGTAGTTACTGTGTTTCTGTGAGGCCATGCATCATAAAGTCCCTGTCTAAATAGCTATAGCATCCACACACTCTGTGGGAGTCTCCTGTTCAACAAATCTCTGAATTTACCACCAGAAGCAGTAGTACTTGTAGCACCTCAAGAACATCAGTCATGAGTGATGAAACCAGAATGGATAATCTAAACAAAAAAAAAAAAAAAGAGAGAAAAGGGTCCTGAGCCCAAACTGAGGGGACGGGGAGGGGTGGCATAAGGACTCTTTGTTAAGTATCAAAAGACCAAAAGAAAGTATTTTTTTCTTTCATTCTTGAAGATAAACATCATGCATCCTTATAGCCTCAATCTTGTATACAGGTCTAAGGGGTTACTCAGTTGGGATTTGTTACACTTAGTACATAAATAATCATAACAGTAATTAGTAAACGTATATAGCCCTCTGTGTAGCAGGCATTGTTGTAAGAAGTGTTCACTTATTGATCAATTTAGCCCTCACACAAATGCAAGGAAATTGGTACTTTTGTTCACCCAAGTTTCTCAAATAAGAAAATGAGGCACAGAAATGTTAAACAACTTATGCAAAGTTTACACAAGTGTTGGGGTCAAGATTTTAACCCTAAACTATTAACGTATACTTCAATTTGGCATTGACTAAGATAAATAAATAAATACTTTCAAGGTGCTTTATTTTTGCTTGGTTTTAGACATTTAGAATATGAGAACATGTGGCTTTCAAGTTGCCTTTCAGGTCTTTTGTTCTCAGAGATGAGCACAAAATCATTTAAGAATCATTTAAGAATTCTGAATGAGGAAAGCACTTACAATAGGCTGTGGATAGGAAGTGAGAAGATGCAGAGATACAGCGTGTGCTTGTCTTTCTACACCTAACCTGTGCCGGTGGTAAGAGAACGACACAATGATTCCTACTTAACGGGATGAAGGGAAGTTTTCTGTCAAAAGAGAAAACAAACAAAACTGTAAAAAGATTAACACGCAAGGAGGCAGAAGTTATATATTGCAGGAGCTAGATATATCAGCAGTAGCTGACATACTGTGATTCCATTCATGTCTCTAATTAGTAATTACCAAGACGAGGAAGCCTGGGACAAGAGCAGTGACATATATTTTAGAAATAACCAACCAAAATAGTATACAGTGACCATAATAATCAATCAGCAATTTCAATATACTTACAGGGAATATATCTCGCAAATGTGCCATTTTTATCTTGCAGAACAGGCAAGTTGGTCACATAATATTACAAAAATGGTGCCTTTTGAGAAAAATATATATATTTGAAAATGACAAGCATCTAAAACAGGTAGTTTCTGTGAAATTTGTTACTAAGCATTAATTATCAAAGTTGCCATGGTGATATTTTTAGTTATATGTTACTTCTGAAGTATTCTGGGACAGTATCCAAGTATTCACTAATATAATACCCCAGTGTCTTGAGTTAAAGAGACAGCAATAGAATATTAAAATATTTAATTCTACATCTTATTTAGAAGTAAATCAATAATGGTTATAACTCAATAACATGTCTTAGGCCTGGCAACATTGTGAAATGAGTACTCCTTATATCGCTTACATTTATTTAATATTACAAATTTTGTAGATAGGCTAGTAGTTTTCAAATCAAAAATATCAATAAATATGAAATTATAAATCATTATCAAAAGTTAATAACTATACTAAATTTTTCTTATAATTACACTTGATAACAAAATATTAAGGAAACGACATTAGACTTCACTGCTAATGGAGAAATCCCAACAGAAAACATTTAATTCTAAAAATCATTGCCTTTAGATAAAAGGTAACATCTGTCACCTTATTTTTTCTATTTAAATATATAGAGAAAATAATCTAAAAACAAAAATGGAAATATTCCATATTTGATGTTGTACTTAACATGTTTTTATCTTTTAATATCATACATAATGTCAACCAGTAAGAAAATATTCATCACAGTAGTATATTATGAAATGACTTAAATATCTTGTCTTTTTCAATATATTGTAAATTTCTTCAGTACATAGATTGTGTTTTATTAATTTTTATCTCTAGTAACTATAGCTATATTTGATATTAAATACCCAATACATTTAAGTTATTTGTAATTAAATCATTTGTGTACAAATCTTATTACTTCTATATAACAAGGCAAATATATGGATTATGTAGAATTCTGGCTTGTAATTAGGTATGTAGAATGTCAAAACAAAAGTAACAATGTTTTCTGTAGATTATTTTCCAGTAATTTTCGTTTTTGCTGACAGCATGCCTCTAGAAAGGATCTGAGAACTTGGAAATAATCCGGAAAAACAGACCACATCAGTCTAACCTTTTCCCAAGAGTTAGGATATCAGATTTCATTACTATTTCCTAATGGGAAAAATGTAACTTTGTTTTAAATGCTCAAAATAGAGCAGTACATATCAGGGAAGCACAGCATTTGTGTTCAATAAAACACAGCTTAGATCAATTAATGAAGAAAAATCCCAATTACTTCCTTTTATTCTGCTCATCTGACTGATGTAGGTTAACTTCAACAAGCTAAGCCTAACCAAGAGTAAGGCAGTGTCTACACTTTCATTTAAATCTTCTCATCATCTACACTCCCTTTGGTTCTAGTAAACCTGACCTCAAAGCTGGTAGAATTCTAACCTCTATTTCACGTCTAATCGCCTTCCGGTAGTCTTTAGGCATGATTTCTGGCTGGCTTAAGGTGCATGAGCATGGCTGTCAGATAAGAAAAGGCAAATTCCTTGCATATATATACATAACTGAAGACACAGGATCATCAGGGTCTCCTGAGAGCAAAACATCTCAACAAATTTCTCACTAGTAAAAAATTGTTGGCATAACAGCCAGAAAATAGAAGGGCTCCACAATTACTAGGACAAAAGAAAGGGGCCAGAATATGAAAGTTAAAAAGATATGGTGAAGCTCAAACTAAGGAACATTGGCAAGACAATTTAAATTCAATCATAGATTCTGTCTGTGATATATGGGGTTTAAATTTTCTGGTCTAAGATCTGGATAGATGATAGACAGCTGGTGAACGTGAGTATATAGAGACTGCAGAACTATGTGAGCCAACTAACTCAGGCAGAATAGCAACATAGGGAAGAAAATCATATTATTTTCCATTAAATCTGATCTGTTAGTTTTCATACACATGCATGCTGTATCCATAAAAATCTAGAAATTCCTGGATTATTATTCCTAGTTATTCAAATGTTTAATTTTTATTATACATTTCAGAAATAAGTATCCTTTCACGTTATACATTTATAATGCTTGGCTATTGCTTTTCATCAGTTCCTGGCATATAATAAGAGTTAAATAAAAGCTAGTTATTATGATTAATATTATAATAGTATTTACTCTATGAAGAGTTGATGAAATATATAATTTACAGACCTGCCTACAAAAGGACTTGAAATCTAGTTAAGAAAATCAAACATGGAATCAAAAGATTAATATGCCACAGAATGTTTAAAGAGAAGGGGGTCATGACTAATTTCTGGAAATAATTTCCAAAGTATAAAATATTTCAGTAGGACCTGGAGGAATGGCTAAGAGCCAGGGCAGGACAGATAAATGGACATTTCAATGTAGGAAGATTAATATGAGCAAATACTCTGGGACAAGATAATGTAAAATATTCATTGTTAAATTACAACTTTACCTAACTTGGTATCCTTCATTCACAGTAAAGTTATTGTTCTTGTATTTCTTGTCTTATGAACCTGAATATGGAGTATTCATTTAAGTTTACTACTCATTTTCTTCAGTATCCCTGTTCTTCTTTTATACTCATTACCTACTTATACTTGAGAAGAGCCATTGTTAATGTAATTGCTATTGTAAATGTCACTGCTAGTATAATGCAGACAAAGCAAGGCTTCGGAAAGTACACTGCTATTGCTACTATTGAAATTTACCAGAGCTCACTGTTGATGGGGTATTTGACAGAAAATTTTTCTAAAAAACTGCTCATGTTTGAAGATATTACTATAAAAATACATTTAAAAGATACAACGTAGAGATTATATTAAATTGTTTATAAATAGAAGCACAGAATATAGTGCTTTTCTTGCCTTGAGAAAAATATTAAAAATCCATATGAATGTATGAAAACAATATGTGAGAACTGAAACCTGTATAAAACTGCAAGATTTCAACAGATTTAAACTGTTCACTGAAAATGACATCTATTATAAAAGAAAAAGATAAATGGACACATTGAAAATTAATTATGAATTTCATAGATATGCACTGTTATTCTGAATAACGAGTTCCCATTTTACACTTTTTCTCTGCTCAAAGGAAAAAAATTAAACAATTGTAGATAATTAATAATGTGCAATTTTACATCATTTGTTTTTCAATGAAAAATGATAACACATTAAGCATCAAGATGAGAATGATCCATAATGCATCTGTCACACAGGAAAAGATGAATATATAAGTTAATACAGTCACAGATTAATTAACTCAACTTCTTTGTCAGTAATACTTCCATTCATAAGTTGAAGGTAAGAACTCAAACTCAGGGCATAAATTATATCTGTGGCAACAATAAATCAAATCGAAATACAATATGTATTATAATAAATTGACAGAAGATGGTGGGGAAAATGGAATAAAGCCAAACAACATTCCCTTTTCAAAAATCAATTTAAGCTATAAAAAGGAATGAAGGGGAAAATATATCTTTAATTAATTAGAAATAGTCATATCTCAGACCACAGATACTTAGAACTGCTGATGAATATAAGAAAGTTTAGACCACATAAAGAGATAACAGGTAAAGAAGACATAAATTTATAGATGTACAAAGCACAGAAATACATTAAGTATAGGGAATCTAAGGTTTCCTTACTTGGAGAGTAAAGTCTAGTGTCCTTAGTGTGAGAGAACCTTTTTTCAGCATATTCTATATGCAGAAGGGAAGTCGTAATAAGACTAAGAAAGATCCATACCAATTTCAAAATTAGGGGTCAAACAGCTTTACAACTGCTTATCATAGAAAACTGAACACATAAATAAATTCTAAATCAACATGCGACTGAGTCAATTGTATAAAATATTTTCATAGCAAACCACAAAGACATCACCTGCACACCCCAATGGAAGGGGATGGCACAGGACATTAAATGAAGAAATGCCCCCAGGAGAAAGTTCTCAGATGAGATGGGTAAGTGTAATAAAAGGTATAATAAGTGTAATAAGGGTAATAAAATTGTCATAATAAAATATGAACAAATTTCTTCAAAATTTATAAGATATTTCTGAAGTTTATTAACCCTGAGATTATTAATGAAATCATTAAAAAGTTATAAGCATAAATACTCATACTACCCAAAGCAATCTACAGATTCAAAACACAATATAAGCAAAAGAAAAGAAATACCAAAGAGCAGGAATCAATGACATATTTAAAAAACAGATAGAGAAAATCAATGAATACAAAAGTTGGCACTGTACATTGATAAACCTTTAGTAACATTTATCAAGGAACCAAAAAAATAATAATTTACCAATGTTAGGAAGAAAAGTAGATATTAACACAGGCCTTTCAGACACTAAAAATAAAAAAGAATGATGTGGGCAATATTACACAAAAATTTTGACAGTTTAGATTAAATGTACAAATTCTTAGAAATAAATCTACAAGAGGTTACCCAGGAAGAAATAGACTAGCGGAATACCCCCTTTTCTACTAAATAAATTACATGTGTAATATACCACTATCATAAAGAAACTCCAGGGCCAGATTACCAAAATGATTTAGAAGGTTTCATTGATGAATTCTTGAAAATGTTCAAGGAAGGAATAAAATGACATCCATAATCTTTTAGAAAAAGAAAGAGACAAAAACATTTTCCATCTCATTCTGTACACATAGTTATACCTACTACCACACTTAATGGTAAAAGAATGTATTTCCCGCCTTGATATTGGGAAAAGAGGCAAGGAGATTTACCCTAACTTAGTTATCTTCAACATTACATTGAGGCCCAAACTATTTCAATAAGGCAGAACAAAAAATAAATAAGTAAATAAAAAGATTTGAAAGAAAAAAGTAAATCTCTCTTTATTAACAAATTACATTTTTACCTAAGCCAAAAACCCTACAAAATAAGCAAAAACCTGATGAAATAAGTAAGCTTAGGCAGGTCAAAGGATCCAAAGATCAATACAAGAAAACAATCTAATTTATTTCTTTGTATTAACAATGAATAATTTTAAATTAAAATTTGAAAATACAACTTACAAAAACAATAACAAATACTTAGGATTAGATTTAACAAAAATATGAAAAACAAGTGCAGTGAAAATTGTAAAAAAGTGACACATTAAATAATACCTTATTAAATAGAAATATGTACTATTCATCCATTTGAAGACTCGAAGTTGGTAAGATGGTAATTCTCCCCACATTGGTTTATAACTTCAATGCAATCCTATTCAAAATTACAGCAGATATTTTGCTGAAATTGACAACCTGATTCTAATATTTATAAGCAAATCCAAATAACCTAAAGTAGCCAAAGGATCTTGAGCAAGAACAAAGTGGAAGAGTTCACACAACATTATACTGCTACTTACTATAAAATCTCCATTAAAAGACATAGTATAGTACTGACTTAAGAATTGGCATGAAGACCAATGGAATAGAAAAACATTCCAGAATAGCCTTATACATTAATGGTTAATTAATTTTCAACAACAGTGTCCTGATAGTTCAATGGTGAAAGGATAGTTCTTTCAATAAATGAAACTGAAATAATAGAATATTTTTGAGTAAAAGATTGACCCCGACTGTGCATAGAATTAAACTGAAATGTGATAGATACAACTATAAGACTTCTTAAAGAAAATATAGGGGTAAATTTTTGTGAACTTGGGTTTTAAGCAAACATTTCACAGATATAGCAAAAGAAGCAGAAAATATAAAATAAAATTTAAAAAACTGTTTTTCTTCAAAATTAAAAAATACCAAGAAAATAAGAATCAATTCACAGACTAGGAGAAAACATTTGAAAAACACATGCATCTGATTTAATACCTGTATCCAGAATATATGGACACCTTTGCAGTTAAATATCAAGACCATCCAATAAAAACGGGGAAACACTTTCAATAGACACTTCAACAGAGAAGATACAGTAATAGCAATGGCAAAAAAAAAAAAAAAAAAAAAAAATGTAAAAAATATGCTCAACATCAATAATCATTAGGAAATAAAAACTAAAGCCACAATAAGATACCAATTATGCTGACTTTAATAGTAACAGACTAGCCACTAGGTGAAAATTAAAACCACTATAAGATATTGACTGAAAACTTTAATAATAACAGACTAACAAACTACTAAGTGGATTTTATTGACAGACAAACAATATCAGGTGTTGGTGAAGATGTGAAGAACTTGCATGCATTCCTGGCAAAAATGCAAATATGGTACAACACCTTTAAAAAACAAGTTAGCAGTGTTATTCCTAAAGTTAACTGTATACTTACAGACCAGCAAATCCTAGCAGTAAAATATCTGGATATTTAGTTAAGAAAGGAAGGTATCTTTAGCTAAGAAAGGAAGGTATCGAAGAAAAAAAAGTATACTGTAATGTTTGCAATGTTTATTTATGATAGTCAAAACCTAAAAGCAACCTAAAACATTTTTCACATGTTAAATGGATAAACAAATACTGATATATCCATACAATTAAATACTACTCAGCACTAAAAAGGAACAATATAATGATATAACAAAGTGAGTGGATTTCAAAAGCATTAGTCAAAGTGAGAGAAGTCAGCTGTAAAGACTATATTCTGTGATTATATTCATGTGAAATAACAGAAAAGGCAAACTATAACAATTCGTGGCTGTGTGAACCTTAGAACAGGAGGAGTTTTGGAATTGATGGTAAAGGTGCATGTGGAAACTTGCTGGGGCAATGGAAACTCTATATTGTCATTGCGATTGTGGTTGCATGAATGTATACATTTGTCAAAACTCATTGGATTGTATACTTAAAATTGGTGAATTTTAAAGGAAAATTATGCCATGATAAAGCTTAATTCATTTAACTGTGGTAGTCTTTCCATGCCTGAATTTCTTAGTTGAATTTATCACTACTAAAAAATCAGAAAACTACATTTGAATGCAGATTTTTAGAAAAAAACTTCAGAAACTATTTTTCCTACTTTGCCCTTAAATTTTTATTACATTCATTTCTGGTATTCTTTCACATCAATCATACTTATTTTTGCCATAATCTTAATGTGAGTTTCACTGACCACACACTTTAATTACAGCCAATGAATCTTTTATCTAGACTGACACAACCACTATCACTACCAATCTGAATTGTCTGGTCATATAGTATACTAGAACCATCTCTTATATCCTAATAGCTCACCTTTTTGTGAAAGTGAATATAAAGAAAGTGAATACTGGGCATTTGTTGGTGTTCTATTTATTTATATCTTAAATGAAAATATAATATCTAACACATAAGTGTTTGAAAAATTATTTTCCATCATTTAGCTCCTACTTACATGTGGGAACATGCCTCCAGCTCCATTCACGTCCCAGCAAAGGATATGATATTCTTTTTTATGGCTGCATAGTATACCATGGTGTATAGAACTAAATGATGAGAACACATGGACACATAGAGGGGAACAATACACACTGGGGCCTACTGAGGGTGGATGGACTGTGGGAGGAGGGAGAGGATAAGAAAAAATAACTAATGGATGCTAGGCTATTTTAATACCTGGGTGATGAAATGATCTCTATCACAAACCCCCATGACACAAGTTTACCTGTGTAAGAAACCAGTACTTCTATCCCTGAATGTAAAAGAAAAATTAAAAATATTTATTTTCAAATGTGTATGAACCTTGATCAATAGTAACCCCTTAACACTTATTTTCTATACTTATAACATTTATTAATATAAAAATAAAATATATTAACCCTACAAAGTGCCAATTTTTCATTAAAATTTCCATGGAAAATAGATAATATAATTGTATTTTTATACTTTAACAGGAATAATATCTAGGAATAACAAATAGTATAATGTAGAAATATGGAGGGCACAGATATTATAAAATAAACAGGGCAGAATTCAGCAAAACGCATTTACTCTTTAGTTCATGACATTCTTGGCTTTGCTTCAAGATTGAAACAAACTGAGAAATGATAAGGGGATTTTGTCCATGAACCTACCTTCAACTACTACTAATTGAACAAGTTAAGAAAAAAATCATGGATGTGAAAGCGACTTCTATTGTATTCCCTTCATATAGAATAGAGGGGAAAAAAACCACCAAAGCACAAGAGATGTAATGTAAGCATGGTTTTAATCGATGCTGCCTGAATTTATCAGTGACATAAAGAAATGCTTGAACAGGTAGAGAACATAGAGAAATGGACAAGATCTGAAAATAAGAGAGAATAGAAGAAGAAAGCCAGTTACCAAATAAATAAAACATATTCTACAGCTGAAGAAAACCTGAAGGTTGTCATGATGTTTCAGAGAACATCAATACATTGAATCTCAGATCTAGATAGAGGTAAAAAAGTTTGATGCACAGATAAATAATTTTTACTAGAAGCATGTAAAAATAAAACAAGACACCTACATAAAATAAAATCTTTCAGCATTCTAATTTCTAAACAGGAAAGAGTGATAGTAAGTGAATTGCAATTGAACAATAAGACAGTTTTTATGTAACTATTGAATCATTTTTATATCCTATATCAATAAAACTTAAATGACAATAATAAAAATTAGAAGACTTAAATACAGCAACAGAAAAAAGGGGCATTCAGGAAAAATTTTTTAAAGAGCTAGTAACTTCTGTTTTAAGTGTTCCAGATGTCAGAAAGAAAAGAATGAGAATGATAGATAATAAATAATAAATTGATTATTATGTCAGATAGTAGATATGAAGAGAATTATAGGAAAATAGATGTGGATGAAAAATAATGGGAGAGATTACAGATGGTCTCTGTGAAAAGGTAGAAATTGAGCGAAAAAATAGAGATGTGGACAACAAAGTCACAAAATATCTGGGCAAAAACTACCAAACAGAATATAAGCCCTCTACCCCAAAATATATGAACTTTCACAAATATATAAACAAATATTAAACCAGTTAATATGGTTTGGCTGTGTCCCCACCCAAATCTCATCTTGAATTGTAGTTTCCATAAACTCTACATTTTTGGGAGGGACCTGGGGGAAGGTAATTGAATCATGGGGGCAGTTTCCCTCATGCTATTCTCGTGGTAGTAAGTTCTCATGAGATCTGATGGTTTTATAAGGTGCTTCCCCCTTCACTCAGCTCGCATTCTCGTTTTTGCTGCTATGTGAAGGCAGATGTGTTTGATTTCCCTTATGCCATGATTATAAGTTTCCTGAGGCCTCCCTAGCCATGTGGAACTGTGAGTCAATTAAGCCTCTTTCCTTTAAAAATTACCCAGTCTTGGTTATGTCTTTATTAGCAACATGAGAATAGACTAATACAATAAATTGTTACTGCAGAGAGTGGAGTTCTGCTATAGGGATACCAGAAAATGTGGAAGCAACTTTAGAACTGGGCAACAGGCAGAGGTTGGAATAGTTTTGAGGACTCAAAAACAGACAGAAAAATATGGGAAGGTTTGGAACTTCTGAGAGCTGTGGCGTGCTCAAAAAATAGGAAGATGTGAAAAACTTTGGAACTTCCTAGAGACTTGTTGAATGGCTCTGACCAAAATGCTGATAGTGATATGGACAATGAAGTCCAAGCTGAGGTAGTCTCGGATGGAGATGAAGAACTTGTTGGGAACTGGAAAAAAGGTGACTCTTGCTATATTTTTAACAAAGAGACTGGTGGCATTTTGCATCTGCCCTAGAGATCTGTGGAACTTGAACTCAAGAGAGATGATTTACAGTATATGGTGGAAGAAATTGCCAAGGAGCAAAGCATTCAAGATGTGACTTGGGGCTAGGCACGGTGGCTCACGCCTGTAATCCCAGCACTTTGGGAGACCAAGGCAGGTGGATCATGAGGTCAGGAGATCGAGACCACGGTGAAACCCCATCTCTACTAAAAATACAAAAATGTAGCCAGGCGCGGTGAGGGGCGCCTGTAGTCCCAGCTACTCGGGAGGCTGAGGCAGGAGAATGGCGTGAACCCGGGAGGCCGAGCTTGCAGTGAGCTGAAATCGCGCCACTGCACTCCAGCATGAGCGACTGAGTGAGGCTCCGTCTCAAAAATAAAAATAAAAATTTAAAAAAAAGTGACTTGGGTGCTGTTAAAATAATTCAGTTTTATGTTTTTAAAAAGATACGGTTTGGAATTGAGATTTGTGTTTAAAAGGGAATCAGAGCATTGAAGTTTGGAAAATTTGTAGCCTAACCATACAATAGAAAATAAAAACTTGAATTTTCCAAGGAGAAACTCAAGTCAGTTGCAGAAATTTGCATAAGTAACAAGGAACCAAATGTTAATCACCAAGACAATAGGGAAAAATGTTCCCAGGCAATGTCAGAGACCTTCACAGCAGCCCCTTTGATCACAGGCCTTGAGGTCTAGCGCGATGAAATGGTTTAGTGGGCCAGGCCCAGGGCTTCCCTGCTACGTGCAGCCTAGAGATTGGTGCCCTGTATTCCAGCTGCTCCAGCCCCGTCTAAAAGAGACCAAAATACAGCTCAGGCCATTGTTACAGAGAGTGCAAGCCCCAAGCACTGGCAGCTTCCACATGGTGTTGAGCTTGCACATGCACAGAAGTCAAGAATTGAAGTTTGGGAACCTCTGCCTATATTCCAGAGGATGTATGGAATACCTAGGCAGAAGTCTAATGCAGGGGCAGAACTCTCATTAAAAAAATCTCTGCTAGGGCAGTGCAGAAGGGAAATGTGGGGTTGAAGCCCACACACAAAGTCGCCACTGGGGCACTGCCTAGTGGAGCTATGAGAAGACAGCCACTATCCTCTAGACCCCACAATGGTAGATCCACCTACAGTCTATTTGCCACAGACACTCAACACCAGCTCATGAAAAAAGCCAGGAGGGTGGCTATACCCTGCAAAGCCACAAGGGTGGAGCTGCCCAAGGCCATAGGAGCCCACCTCTCGCATCAGCATGACCTGGATTTGAGACATGGAGTCAAAGGATATCATTGTGGATTTTTAAGGTTTAATGACTGCTCTATTGGGTTTAAGACTTGTATCGGGCATATAGCTCCTTTGTTTGGCTACTTCCATTTGGAATGGGTGTATTTCCCCAATGCCTGTACCCACATTGTATCTAGAAAGTAACTAACTTGCTTTCGATTTTACAGGCATGTAGGTGGAAGAGACTTGCCTTGTCTCAGATGAGTCTTTGTATCTGGACTTTTAGGTTAATTCTGGAATGAGTTAAGACTTTGGGGGACTGTGGGAAAGGCATGATTGTGTTTTGAAATGTGAGGACATGAGATTTGGGAGGGTCCAGGGACAGAATTATATGGTTTGGCTGTGTCCCCACCCACATTTCATCTTGAATTGTATTTTCCATAATTTCCACATGTGGTGGTTGGGACCTGATGGAAGGTAATTGAATTATGGGGTTGTTACCCCATAATTCTCATTATAATGAGTAAGTTCTCATGAGATCTCATGGTTTTGTAAGGGGCTTCCCCCTTCATTCAGCTTGCATTCTTCTCCTTCCTGCAACCATGTGAAGAAGGATGTGTCTGCTTCCCCTTTCACCATGATTGTAAGTTTCCTGGGGCCTGCTCAGCCAGGCTGAACTGTGGTCAGTTAAACCTCTTTCCTTTATAAATTACCCTGTCTTTTTAGCAGCATGAGAATGGACTAATACACCAGTCTTCAGTCTAAACTGAATCAAAGTTTACAATTAGAATGCAAGTTCTACTGTACCTAAATATATGAAATGAGACAAATAAAATCAAAGAAATAAACAAGTAGTTATTAAACATATATGCTGTGTCAGGCACTGTAATATACAAAACTGGGCTGAGTCCTGTTCTTTTAACCTTTACATTATAGGAAGCTAAAGAGACAGTTTAAAATATGAAGATGCTATAGGAACGCAAAGAAGGAGTACCTAAGAGGCTTAGGGAGTTATAATGAATGAAATGTTTATGTCCCCAACAATTTAAATGTTGAAATCTTGTTCTTATTTTGTTGTTGTTTTTTTTTTTTTTTTTGGAGACAGAGTCTCATTCTGTCACCCAGGCTGGAGTGCAATAGTGCAAAACTCGGCTCACGGCAGTGTCTGCCTCCCGGGTTCATGTGATTCTCCTGCCTCTGCCTCCTGAGTAGCAGGGACTACAGGTGTGCTACATTGTACTCGGCTAATTTTTATATTTTTAGTTAGAGATGGGGTTTCACCATATTGGCCAGGATGGTCTTGATCTCCCAAACTCCTGATCCGCCCCGCCTTGACCTCACAAAGTGCTGAGATTACAGGTGTGAGCCACCATACCTGACCATATGTTGAAATCTTAATTCCCAAAGTTATGATATTAGGAAGTGGGGCTTTGGGGAGATGATTAAATCATTAGCACATAGCTCTCAAGAATGGGATTAGTCCCGTAATAAAAGATGCTCAGTGTAACTCTCTTGTCTCTTCTGTCACGGAAGGTTACAATGAGAAGGTCATCTGAGGAAGCAGACCCTCGCCACACACTGAATTTCCCAGAACCTTGATCTTAGACTTTCCAGCCTTCAGACCCTTAATAAATACATTTCTTTTGTTCATAAGCTACCAAGTCTATGGTATTTCATTACAGTAACCCAAATGAACTCAGAGAAGAGTCAACAAAAGATTTTATGGACAATATGATATCCACATTGGGGAATGATTGATGTTTAGGAATTAGAAAAACAGAAAGGAGATGCTATTAAGGGTTTCAACAAAAATCAGTAGCAGCTGCAAAGACAAGAGGAGTATGAAAAAATAAATAAATAGTTCTGAAAATAATTCATAATGCCACTAAAGCTGAATGTGGGATTGGAGAGAGGGAGAGACACAGAATCCTAGAAAGATATTGAGAGATAATAAAAAGACTTCCAAACCCTCATCTTAAGGCTAATGGGCAGCACATACAAGAAATATGACCAGATTTTTGTTTTTAAATGTTGCTTAGAGCTGTAGTACAAATGTTGGCGTGGCATATAACACTAGGAGCAGGACAAAAAGTTTTATGGAACTGTGGTTATAAGAGAGAATTAAAGCTTAGAGTTAATTAGAATAGAAATTTAGGAGTAGAGAGAAATATAAATATCACTAAGATGTTTTAAAAGTGTTATAGAAAGGGACTAGCAACTGACTTAATGTGGAAAGAGAGGGTGAACAAGTTGAAGATGACTCCTGTTTCTGAGTTGCGAGACTTAAGTGGATTACGGTAGAAATTGCTGTGAGGTAACGAAAGAAAAAAGCTGATGTGAATCAAGAGGAGATAAATTCAATAAAAGAGATGAATTTGAGATGATTGTGGGAAATCAAAATAGAAATACCAAAAGGTAATTTGATATAAGTAATAGTATATTCATCTCTATTTGACCAAGACAGCAATGGTTTATTCTTGCTGTTTGTAAGTGGAGCACTATCTTTCACTCTTACAAATCTTAGTTTGGATGATGCGTTAAATAGTATAAGGCTCTGAAGGTATAGAAATCTATCTGTAATGGAGGTATAGATTTTTCAGTTAAAAATAGATAGAGGCTAAAGC
Organism: Trachypithecus francoisi; assembly: GCF_009764315.1. Lineage (NCBI taxonomy): Eukaryota > Metazoa > Chordata > Mammalia > Primates > Cercopithecidae > Trachypithecus > Trachypithecus francoisi. The sequence goes on along the minus strand of NW_022681465.1, from coordinate 171,023,407 downwards.
TGCTTGTATGAATGAAATTAACCACTACCAACATGGAGAATGAGATGGAAGATGAAAGAGAAAATAAACTTGAAAGTCATCAATGTTTTTAGGGCAGGTAAATGACTTACAAAAAAATGAGTAAGAGTTACTATGGGAAAAGAGTAAAATCAGAAGCTTATGATCATAGCTTTCGAAGTATGAAATATCAGTTAAAGAGACATTCAACTCAATAAGCTAAAAATTGCACAAATAATATAATTTCAGATGGCATTGTGTGAACATACCACTAATTATTTATCAAATTTATTGTTGATAACTATTTTCATTGTTTTTCAGTGTTTTACTGCTAAGTAACATTTAATTTAGTTTACTGCTAAGTTTTACTGCTGCTATAAATTTTCTTGTACAAGTCTCAGTGCTTATGTGCAAGAGTTTACTCAGGGTATATTCTAAGATGTAGAATTGCTGGGTATCAGGATATGCAAATGTCTAACTACACTATATAATGTAAAACTGTTTTCCAAAGAAGTTTAACAAAATTATGTTCATATGAACAGCTTCTGGAAAACTCTACTTTTGCTGATCCTCAACAACATATAGCTTTATCATATTTACTCAAGTAAAATCATGTGAATCTGCTGGGCATTTAATGGTATCTCATTTAGTTTTACTCTCCATTTTCCTAACTACTAATGAAATTATAGATAATTTGATACATTTCTTTGCCATTTTGTTACTATCTTTTCTAAGCTACCAGATTCACCTACTGTTGTTTTCCTCTTAAGGTAGTCTTTATTTAGTCTGTATACAAGCATTTTCACCTTATGTATTTCTTATTTTTTCATTCTCTTTAATGTGTCTTTTGATGACACATAATTAGGCTATTTTTTAAGAGGTTGCTATAAAACATATGATAGTTTTCATACATTATACATATATATGTATTTGTATGTACATTTGTATGTACGTTCTATATATTTATAAAATAAATATGCATTTGTATGTATTATACAAATATGCATACGAATATGATGAGTTCCTAAAAACATTTTGAATTATGCATTTTGAAATAGCATGGATCTATATTTTATTTCTGAAGTGTTAAAATATAAAATAATTCATCTCTAACCTATTAACAACTACATCAAGCTTTCCCAAATATCACTAAGATATATTTAAACATTTATATAACAATGCACTTTTGATGCTTGCATAATATAAAATATTTGTAACATTAGCTAGCTAATTATTTACCATTTAATGAACTGATCAGTAGATATGTTTCTTTGCACACAAATGATATTGAACAACTTATTGTAGAATAAAGAAATGGTGAAAAGGTATCAAAGGTATGTAAAAAATAGAAATTACTTTTGGCCAAAATGAGCCAACAAATGAGGTTATTGACAAACATTTATTATTAAAGATTTGTCTAAGGAGAAGTTTCTTTGTAAGGAAGAGGATCCAGCTCATTGCTGTTTAGTTTTAAGTTAAGATGAGCAAGAGAAAACTGTTAAAGTAATAAGTAAAGCAATACATGCCTGAGAGTTCATTATGTCCAATATAAAGATATTGTGGAAATAATTATCTTTTCACTGAAGACTCCAGAAGAATAAGTAGATCAACCACATTCTCAAAACTATTTGAGATAGATAATCAGAAGGAAAAATAAAAATGAATGCACATACTCAAATACTTAATATGGGTATATATACATATGATTATTTATTTCCTGATAATGTGAGGCTACAGCTGTAAAGGAGTTTGAAAATATGATGCTTGTGTTTAAGTCATAGTCATAACATTTGTAATTATCAACTGGGCACATGACATGTTTTTTTGTTTGTTTTTTTTTTTTAACCAAAGATTCGGTGCCTAGGATGTGTGGATCCTCTACAACAGAAGCTGCTTTGGCCAAGTATGCAGGTTTTTCCATGTATTATTTCTCTCGAATCATCTAATACCGTCTTTGAAACTTAACTTCCTGAGCAAAACATTTACCTCACCAAGGATCACTTTCAAATGTTCAAATGTCTGGTGTTATTGCTGTATCGACATGGTAACACATGAAATTATTCAACAATTGCTATCAATGCACTTCACATGATGTTTCTCTAATTTTGTAAAAATTATTATACCATGCTAGAAACTTTAGCTTTCAACAGACATTGTTTTATTTAATTTCTCAGTAACAGAAAAAATATGTACTTGAAGGTTACATGCATGGCCAAGCCTACCTCTTATAGCGATTAACTACTCTCAATATGCTTTATCACTTTTAATTTATTTTTCTTCTAATCAGTGGTTTTTATAGGACTTGAAGCCTTTCATGCTTTGTTTACAAACTTTTGTACTTCTCAGAAACTTTTGTTTTACTTAAAAATATGGAGAGATGATCATGGTAATGCACACATATTAAAACAATCTGAGCATTACTTCCTGTTGAGAGAACATGTGCAATACTATAGCAGCTCCTTCTATATCCTTGATATGCATCACGTTTAAATTTTTACATGCAAATCTATTATGGAGGAAGTTACACTTCCATGTAGAATATAAATAGTCACAAAGAATATTGCTCCCACCATAGCAATGAGAACGGGTACAAAAATTAACTTTTTCATTAAACGGCATCCTGTAGATGATGTCACAAAGCAACCAGGTAAACCAGAGTGACAAACCTTTCAGAAGAAAGATAGGACACTAAAACCATTTTATTTTTGACAGAACATGGGAGAAAAAAGCAGTCACCTTGAAAATAAATATGAAAATAGGTATATTTTCAAACACATCTTAAAGAACAATGCTAGCTAACATGACAGTGTACAATCTTAGGTAACTGTTGACAAAAGGGAGTTTGCACAAAGGAGTTTGCTTAAAGAACAATGCTAGCTAGTGTGACAGTGCGCAATCTCAAGTAACTATGGACAAAAGGGAGTTTACACAAGGGACGAGTCTGCTTAAAGAACAATGCTAGCTAGTGTGACAGTGCACAATCTCAGATAGTGGTGGATACAAGGGAGTTTGCACACATTTGCTAGATCTTTTCTATGAGCAACTTCCAAGCAATAAACATTGGGACCAGGGCTGAAGACTTGAGAGAGCCTTCTTCAGTGGTGCAGGTGTGCAGGACCTTATAGTTCTGAGGTTGGATTAGTAGATTGTTGAGGATCCCAATCACTTTATAGGCCCCATGTGAGTATAAGATTGTTTTCATCTGCCCCTGGGGACAGGTGAAAGACTTACACTGTAACTTGCTATGACATCAGACAAAACCTGCATATTGCTAAGGAAAAAACAAGAAGTCTCCCACACCAGGACTCTGAGCTGAACCCAGGAAAATGTTTACTGCCCCTTGGGTAGGGGTAGGAAATCTGTCTGTGGCCTTGACCTGCATAAGCAGAGACTGACTGATTCTAGGGAGAGGGTGAAGCTGAGGAGTCCAAGCTCACCTGTCCAACATGCTGCTTGATACTAGGCAAAAGCTATCTGTCACCAGGGACAGGTAAGGAGACCTGCTGGCCACAAGGTCATAAATGTAAAATATGCTACAGCATATATACTAGGTACAGTATATATACTAGGAAGAAGCTATCTGTCAATAGGGACAGAAGAGACCTGCACACGTCCAAAGCCCTCTACCATTTCAAAGCAAAGATTAACTTCTGGGGAAGGACAGGAATCCTGCCTGTATTCTAGAACTTAACAGAGTAGTTGTAAGAGTTTGTGTGTCTAGAAGATAGTCAAGATTGCTGAGTCAAGTCAAACTTTGGGTCAGGCATACAAGACCTGCCTTATACTTCCTTTGCCAACGGTGGACCTTGCACTTAACATTTGCAGCAGTCCATCTCTTTGGGGAGGAGGTTGCTTGAAGAGAGACACTGCAAATAGTGAAAGATAATTTAAAAATACTACAAAGAAATTTATAAACAAAAGCTTTTCAATTACATGTGTTATATCAATTTATTGAAAGATACACATTATAGTAGAAGCCTGTAGAAGATTCTTTAATCTATTAAATAATTTGAACATGTAGTTGCAAATTTTCACAAAAGAAAACCCCAGGAAGTGCTATTTTTAGGAGATATTTCCAGAAAAGATAAAAGATGTCAAAATGTAGTTTCAGGAATTAAGATGAGTTCAAAGAGCAAGATGGCCGAATAGGAACAGCTCCAGTCTCCAGCTCCCAGCGCCAGCGACACAGAAGACGGGTGATTTCTGCATTTTCAACTGAGGTACAGGATTCATCTCACTAGGGAGTGCTGGACAATCGGTGCTGGTCAGCTGCTGCAGCCTGACCAGCGAGAGCTGAAGCAGGGCGAGGCATTGCCACACCTGGGAAGCGCAAGGGGGAAGGGAATCCCTTTTCCTAACCAGGGGAACTGAGACACACAACACCTGGAAAATCGGGTAACTCCCACCCCAATACTGCGCTTTACCAAGGGTCTTAGCAAATGGCACACGAGCAGATTATATCCCACACCTGGCCGGGAGGGTCCCACGCCCACAGAGCCTCCCTCATTGCTAGCACAGCAGTCTGCAATCTCATGGCAAGGCAGCAGTGAGGCTGGGGGAGGGGCGTCTGCCATTGCTGAGGTTTAAGTAGGTAAACAAAGCCACTGGGAAGCTCAAACTGGGTGGAGCCCACAGCAGCTCAAGGAGGCCTGCCTGTCTCTGTAGACTCCACCTGTGGGGACAGGGCACAGCTAAACAAAAAAAAAAAGCAGCAGAAACCTCTGCAGATGCAGACTACCCTGTCTGACAGCTTTGAAGAGAGCAGTGGATCTCCCAACACGGAGGTTGACATCTGAGAACAGACAGACTGCCTGCTCAAGAGGGTCTCTGACCCCTGAGTAGCCTAGCTGGGAGACATCCCCCACTAGGGGCAGACTGACACCCCACACCTCACACGGTGGGGTACACCCCTGAGAGGAAGTTTGCAAAGCAAGAATCAGACAGGTGCACTCACTGTTCAGCAATATTCTATCTTCTGCAGCCTCTGCTGCTGATACCCAGGCAAACAGGGTCTGGAGTGGACCTCAAGCACTCTCCAACAGATCTACAGGTGAGGGTCCTGACTGTTAGAAGGAAAACTAACAAACAGGAAGGACATCTACACCAAAACCCCATCAGTACATCACCATCATCAAAGAGCAAAGGCAGATAAAACCACAAAGATGGGGAAAAAGCAGGGCAGAAAACTGGAAATTCAAAAAATAAGAGTGCATCTCCCCCTCCAAAGGAAAGCACCTCATCGCCAGCAACGGATCGAAGCTGGACGGAGAATGACTTTGACCAGTTGAGAGAAGAAGGCTTCAGTCCATCAAACTTCTCAGAGCTAAAAGAGGAATTACGTACCCAGTGCAAAGAAACTAAAAATCTTGAAAAAAAGAATGGAAGAATGGATAACTAGAATAATCAATGCAGAGAAGGCTGTAAACGAACTGACAGAGATAAAAACCATGACACGAGAAATACATGACAAATGCACAAGCTTCAGTAACCAACTTGATCAACTGGAAGAAAGAGTATCAGCGATTGAAGATCAAATGAATGAAATGAAGCGAGAAGAGAAGTCTAAAGATAAAAGAAGAAAAAGAAATGAAGAAAGGCTTCAAGAAGTATGGGATTATGTGAAAAGACCAAATCTACGTCTGATTGGGGTGCCTGAAAGTGAGGGGGAAATGGAACCAAGTTGGAAAGCACTCTTCAGGATATCATCCCGGAGAACTTCCCCAACCTAGTAAGGCAGGCCAACTTTCAAATTCAGGAAATACAGAGATCACCACAAAGATACTCCTTGAGAAGAGCAACTCCAAGACACATAATTGTCAGATTCACCAAAGTTGAAATGAAGGAAAAAATGTTAAGGGCAGCCAGAGAGAAAGGTCGGGTTACCCACAAAGGAAAGCCCATCAGACTAACAGCAGATCTCTCGGCAGAAACTCTACAAGCCAGAAGAGAGTGGGGGCCAATATTCAGCATTTTGAAAGAAAAGAATTTTAAACCCAGAATTTCATATCCAGCCAAACTAAGTTTCATCAGTGAAAGAGAAATAAAATCCTTTACAGATAAGCAAATGCTTAGAGATTTTGTCACCACCAGGCCTGCCTTACAAGAGACCCTGAAGGAAGCACTAAACATGGAAAGGAACAACCGGTACCAGCCACCGCAAAAACATGCCAAAATGTAAAGACCTTCAATGCTAGGAAGAAACTGCATCAGCTAATGAGCAAAATAACCAGCTAATATCATAATGACAGGATCAAGTTCACACATAACAATATTAACCTTAAATGTAAATGCACTAAATTGTCCAATTAAAAGACACAGACTGGAAAACTGGATAAAGAGTCAAGACCCATCAGTTTGCTATATTCAGGAGACCCATCTCACATGCACAGACACACATAGGCTCAAAATAATGAGGTGGAGGAAGATCTACCAAGCAAATGGAAAACAAAAAAAGCAGAGGTTGCAATCCTAGTCTCTGATAAAACAGACTTTAAACCATCAAAGATCAAAAGAGACAAAGAAGACCATTACCTAATGGTAAAGGGATCAATTCATCAGGAAGAGCTAACTATCCTTGTTGGGGTCCACGTGTTTCTTAAACAAAAGAATGAACACACAAGACAACACAAGACAAGACAAACATGGCGGCCGCCACGAGCAGCACGCTCTGCTTTATTTTATACAACTGCTTATGGAATTTTACCACGTCACAAGGCACAAGTTGTTTTTCTAACACGAGTTGTTTTTCTGACCTTTCCTTGATTTCTCAAAATGCTTAAACAGTTCCCAGAGTCTGCTGTTTACAGCTGACTCCTTTCTTCTTCCTGTTTACAGAGAAGAAACATCATCCTTTGTTTGCAAGAGCATAACTATCGGGAACATCTTGTTTGTGAGCACGTGGTCCTCTACAATCCTAAATATATATGCACCCAATACAGGAGCACCCAGATTCATAAAGCAAGTCCTTAGAGACTTACAAAGAGACTTAGATTCCCATACAATAATAATGGGAGACTTCAACACCCCACTGTCAACATTAGACAGATCAACGAGACAGAAAGCTAACAAGGATATCCAGGAATTGAACTCATCTCTGCACCAAGTGGACCTAATAGACATCTACAGAACTCTCCACCCCAAATCAACAGAACATACATTCTTCTCAGCGCAAAATCACACTTATTCCAAAATTGACCACATAATTGGAAGTAAAGCACTCCTCAGCAAATGTACAAGAACAGAAATTATAACAAACTGTCTCTCAGACCACAGTGCAATCAAACTAGAACTCAGGACTAAGAAACTCAATCAAAACCACTCAACTACATGGAAACTGAACAACCGGCTCCTGAATGACTACTGGGTATATAATGAAATGAAGGCAGAAATAAAGATATTCTTTGAAACCAATGAGAACAAAGATACAACATACCAGAATCTCTGGGATACATTAAAAGCAGTGTGTAGAGGGAAATTTATAGCACTAAATGCCCACAAGAGAAAGCTGGAAAGATGTAAAATTGACACCCTAACATCACAATTAAAAGAACTAGAGAAGCAAGAGCAAACACATTCAAAAGCTAGCAGAAGGCAAGAAATAACTAAGATCAGAGCAGAACTGAAGGAGATAGAGACACAAAAATCCCTCCAAAAAATCAATGAATCCAGGAGTTGGTTTTTTGAAAAGATAAACAAAATTGATAGACTGCTAGCAAGACTAATAAAGAAGAAAAAAGAGAAGAATCAAATAGATGCAATAAAAAATGATAAAGGGGATATCACCACGAACCCCACAGAAATACAAACTACCATCAGAGAATACTATAAACACCTCTAGGCAAATAAACTAGAAAATCTAGAAGAAATGGATAATTTCCTGGACACTTACACTCTCCCATGACTAAACCAGGAAGAAGTTGAATCCCTGAATAGATCAATAGCAGGCTCTGAAATTGAGGCAATAATTAATAACCTACCAACCAAGAAAAGTCCAGGACCAGATGGATTCACAGCTGAATTCTACCCGAGGTACAAGAGTTAGTACCATTCCTTCTGAAACTATTCCAATCAATAGAAAAAGAGGGAATCCTCCCTAACTCATTTTATGAGGCCAACATCATCCTGATACCAAAGCCTGGCAGAGACACAACAGAAAATGAGAATTTTAGACCAATATCCCTGATGAACATCGATGCAAAAATCCTCAACAAAATAGTGGCAAACCAAATCTAGCAGTACTTCAAAAAGCTTATCCACCATGATCAAGTGGGCTTCATCCCTGGGATGCAAGGCTGGTTCAACATACGAAAATCAATAAATGTAATCCAGCATCTAAACAGAACCAAAGATAAAAACCACATGATTATCTCCATAGGTGCAGAAAAGGCCTTTGACAATATTCAACAGCACTTCATGCTAAAAACTCTCAATAAATTCGGTATTGATGGAACGTATCTCAAAATAATAAGAGCTATTTATGACAAACTCACAGCCAATATCATACTGAATGGGCAAAAACTGAAAAAATTCCCTTTGAAAACTGGCACAAGACAGGGATGCCCTCTCTCAACACTCCTATTCAACATAGTGTTGGAAGTTCTGGCTAGGGCAATCAGGCAGGAGAAAGAAATAAAGGGCATCCAGTTAGGAAAAGAAGAAGTCAAATTGTCCCTGTTTGCAGATGACATGATTGCATATTTAGAAAACCCCATCATCTCAGCCCAAAATCTCCTTAAGCTGATAAGCAACTTCAGTAAAGTCTCAGGATACAAAATTAATGTGCAAAAATCACAAGCATTCTTATATACCAGTAACAGACAAACAGAGAGCCAAACCATGAATGAACTTCCATTCACAATTGCTTCAAAGAGAATAAAATACCTAGGAATCCAACTTACAAGGGATGTAAAGGACCTCTTCAAGGAGAACTACAAACCACTGCTCAGTGAAATAAAAGAGGACACAAACAAATGGAAGAACATACCATGCTCATGGATAGGAAGAATCAATATCGTGAAAATGGCCATACTGCCCAAAGTAATTAATACCATTGCCATTAAGCTATGAATGACTTTCTTCACAGAATTGGAAAAAACTGTTTTAAAGTTCATATGGAACCAAAAAAGACCCCGCATTGCCAAGACAATCCTAAGTCAAAAGAACAAAGCTGGAGGCATCACGCTACCTGACTTCAAACTATACTACAAAGCTACAGTAACCACAACAGCATGGTACTGGTACCAAAAGAGAGATATAGACCAATGGAACAGAACAGAGCCTTCAGAAATAATACCACACATCTACAGCCATCTGACCTTGACAAATGTGAGAAAAACAAGAAATGGGGAAAAGATTCCCTATTTAATAAATAGTGCTGGGAAAATTGGCTAGTCATAAGTAGAAAGCTGAAACTGGACACTTTCCTTACTCCTTATACGAAAATTAATTCAAGACAGATTAGAGTCTTAAATGTTAGACCTAATACCATAAAAACCCTAGAAAACCTAGGCATGGGCAAGGACTTCATGTCTAAAACACCAAAAGCAATGGCAAAAAAACCAAATTTGACAAATGAGATCTAATTAAATGAAAGAGTTTCTGCACAGCAAAAGAAACTACCATCAGAGTGAACATGCAACCCGCAGAATGGGAGAAAATTTTTGCAACCTACTCATCTGACAAAAGGCTAATATCCAGAACCTACAAAGAACTCAAATTTACAAGAAAAAAAAACAACCCCATCAAAAATGGGCAAGGGATATGAACAGACATTTCTCAAAAGAAGACATGCATACAGCCAACAGACACATGAAAAAATGCTCGTCATCACTCGCCATCAGAGAAATGCAAATCAAAACCACAATGAAATACCATCTCACTCCAGTTAGAATGACAGTCATTAAAAAGTCAGGAAACAACAGGTGCTGGAGAGGATGTGGAGAAATAGGAACACTTTTACACTGTTGGTGGGATTGTAAACTAGTTCAACCATTATGGAAAAGAGTATGGTGATTCCTCAAGGATCTAGAACTAGAAATACCATATGACCCAGCCATCCCATTACTGGGTGTATACCCAAAGGATTATAAATCATGCTGCTATAAAGACACATGCACACATATGTTCATTGCAGCACTCTTCACAATAGCAAAGACTTGCAATCAACCCAAATGTCCATCAGTAACAGACCTGATTAAGAAAATGTGGCACGGCCGGGCGCGGTGGCTCAAGCCTGTAATCCCAGCACTTTGGGAGGCCGAGACGGGCGGATCACGAGGTCAGGAGATCGAGACCATCCTGGCTAACACGGTGAAACCCCGTCTCTACTAAAAATACAAAAAAAACTAGCCGGGCGAGGTGGCGGGCGCCTGTAATCCCAGCTACTCGGGAGGCTGAGGCAGGAGAATGGTGTAAACCCGGGAGGCGGAGCTTGCAGTGAGCTGAGATCTGGCCACTGCACTCCAGTCCGGGCGACAGAGCGAGACTCCGCCTCCAAAAAAAAAAAAAAAAAAAAGAAAATGTGGCACATATATACCATGGAATACCATGCAGCCATAAAAAAGGATGAGTTTGAGTCCTTTGTAGGGACATGGATGCAGCTGGAAACCATCATTCTCAGCAAACTATCACAAGAACAGAAAACCAAACACTGCATGTTCTCACTCATAGGTGGGAACTGAACAATGAGATCACTTGGACTCGGGAAGGGGAACATCACACACCAGGGCTTATTATGGTGAGGGGGGAGTGGGCAGGGATTGCACTGGGAATTACACCTGATGTAAATGACGAGTTGATGGATGCAGCACACCAACATGGCACAAGTATATACATATGTAACAAACCTGCACATCATGCACATGTACCCTAGAACTTAAAGTATTAAAAAAAAAAAAAGAAAGGTGAGTTCAAATGTTCTTGTTAACCCTTTATCAAAATCCTTTTTCTGTTAGAAAAATTAGGGCATGTCATATAGACATGAACATATGTGTTATGTTTATACACATATATCCACACATGTATGTGTGCATATATATAAATACATAAAAAATATTTTGAATAAGTCATTTCTGGCTATGAGTCAGGTACAGTTTACTTTTCAGTATTTAGACAAATGATAAAGGTAAAATATATCAGTGCCTATCTTCTGCAATAACATATGATGAATATAGATCATAAGACATGTTAGAGAAAAAGATTCCTTATGTATCATCAGATCAGGAGAGAAAAGAGGTCAGGGATACTCTCTTAGCAGTAATAGCAAATGTTCTTAAATAAACCAGTCATGTGAAATGAATATTGGCATAGCAGTTCATTAATTTCTGAAATGTATAACAAATGCTTGCTTTGTATGAGACGCACAGAGAGTTAGTCAGCAGTCTACAATTAGTATAATTTCAAAAAACAAAGACAGCTCAAAAACCTCTAAATAAAGGTGACAGGAACATTAACTACTTATTTGAATTAAAATCTTAAATTTTAGCTTCACTTATTCTTCTAGCATTAAAGATTCTTCTGTGTTGCTCCTCTTTTTCTTTTTCTTGTTATTTAACATATGTTCTCAAGAGCCTGATTTACAGTTATCTCTATCTCCATCCATTTATCAGTTGATGGGTATTGGTGTATCTCATCAGATAAAATCCACTTTTAAATCCAATAAAGAGTATTATTAAAACTCTAAATACTAATAATGGCTGTTATGAAAATATAGAATATGTGACCTTTAATAAAAATATAATGTTACAAAATGTTCTTATATAGGCTGGGTACAGTGGCGTAAGCCTGTAATCCCAGCACTTTGGGAGGCCGAGGCAGGTGGATCACGAGGTCAGGAGATCGAGACCATCCTGGCTAACACGGTGAAACCCTGTCTCTACTAAAAATATAAAAAATTAGCCGAGTGTGGTGGCAGATGCCTGTAGTCCCAGCTACTCAGGAGACTGAGGCAGGAGAATGGGATGAACCCAGGAGGCAGAGCTTGCAGTGAGCCGAGATCGTGTTACTGCACTCCAGCCTGGGCGACAGAGCGAGATCCCCGTCTCAAAAAAAAAAAAAAAAAGTCTCATATAATATTCTTATTATGTTCTTATTATACACAACACACTCTTTTAATAACATTTTCATTGTAAATAAACACACTTTTGTTGTGACTGGAACTGTGATATTGAAAAGTCTTATTTTAATTTTACTAAAACTTTACATTCTATGTTGAGTATGTTTAAATGATTATTTTTCTCTGTAGTCAAAAATATTTGAATGCTGCAAAGCAAATACCTCTTTTCCCAGCCTCAAGGAAACAACAACAAAAATAACTTTATATAAAAAAGACACTTACAACATTAAAATTAAAATCACCAAAATAATTCAGTCAAATAAAAATATGCACAATTTGAAAGAGTACAAAACAAATAACTACTTAACTACTCTTGTTATCACAGTAGTCATTTGGATCTTGAAATAAAGACAATTTCTTAGAAATGTAACACACAAATTAGTGTCAATCTCACTTTCACTGGAAAATGCAGATGTTACCTAAGAGTGTCTGATTTATATTTTCAAGATTTGCCAATTGTTAATTGTTTACCTTATGCACTTCTCTTTCTCTTTCTCCATCCTCCATTTTGTTGAGATTGGAAGTAAATTCCTTCACAAAATTATCATGTGAGTATAGGTAAGTATTAAATTTTCTAGGTCTAATCTGCTGTAGACTGACGATGCTCTGGAGTGAGCACCTACATAAGAGACCCAAAAGTCTCCATGATTAGCTGTGATTCGTTTCCACAGTTTGTGATTTCACAGAAAGAGATCTCTAATATGCCAGGCTATGGTTTTCCAAGTGGCAGTTCAATCACTAGGCTATAGACAATAGTCCAAGAGATAACAGACATAAAACAAGTTCCTAACAAGGAAGCATTGGTCCTAGTTATCCGAATGACCTTGAGTTCTTCTCAGTGGGAAGGGATGACCACATCTATTTTTGGTTCTTACAGAGCTGATGCAGAGGTTGAAGAGGCATAGTAGTTCAGTAGATACCATTTTGTTTCCGCTTAGCTGAACCATCAGTGAACCCAGCATAGACATTAGGAGGAATCTTTGTGAATCATGGACCTACTGAGCCCTAACTTTGCTTAATGCAGTAGAATGAGAAATAACATTCACACCGAGGAAGAGCTGCCACTTTACCACGTACAGATGAGATGTTTCTGAGCCAGCCCAAGGAGTTTCTTAACATACTACTTCCATTTGTCAAGTGAGGTGCTTCCCTCCGTGTTAATCATCAAGTCTAAGTTGAGCCACCCCAAAGTGGGAATATAATAATAGCGAGAAAAAAAGCATCTCTGGGTCAGGTATTTAGTTGTGAAAAGCAAACAGCAAGCTATAGTTGCTTTTCAGAAGTTAGACTTTGTGTACAAGTCAGAGAAGCGAGGAGTAAAAACTCTTACAGGGAATTCCTAGGTAGAGTCTGCATCTCTAAATCATCAGTCAAAATCATTAAGAGATGTGCAGCTCAAAAATGACATTAGTATTGTGGTACCTAAAGCTAAAGAGTAAGCCATGGCTTCCTGGAGAGTTTCCTATGTAGCTCGTTGGTTTATGCACAACTTAAAGGATACTGATATATGGGTTAGCTGATATAAAGGACCAAGTAAAATGTCCAAGTGAGTCACATACTGTCTCTAGCAAATGGTCCAATGAGGTGTTGAGCTTTCTTTTTTGATTGTTGAAGCATGAAGAGAGAGCAGTTTTGCCTTGACTGCTAGAGAGTTCAAACTTTGTGAATTCCCCACCTGGTCCCAAGAAAGTTTACTTGGAGATCAGGCCCATTTGTTTTCTTAGAGTTGTCAGACACCCTGATTGCAGAGATGTAATAACATCACAGTCAGAGAAGTTGAGGCTGGGGCATCTGATATTCCAATTAACAAGACATCAGCCATTTAGGAAAGCTTTGGAAACCACAGAACAGAACCACTTGTAATAAATTCTTACTCATCCACATGTAGAAAATGATAGGAAAGTTTGTTCCACTAGAACTTGTATACCTGCAGCTCTTTTGAATCCCTCTGAATTCCCTCTGGAACTTACAGCATGGTAAAGTACCAGTTTATAAACATCAATTATTACTCATATATAAAATCAATAAAAGCAGTACACTGAATTAGCCAAAGGACCACACCCACAGGAATGCATTGGCTTCCCTTTCACGCTGTGAACTCTGCCCAAATGCCCTGAAGTTGAAATTGAATGTCATGTCCCCAGCTGAATCTGGAACTAGGATGGTAAATGAACCAAATGTTCCCAAGAAAGCAATAGAAATCTGAAGCCCTCCTCCATCTAATTTTGCCCAGAATACTCAGATGAACATATGTGGTTGTCAGTTCCCTTTAGAGAGGGAGTGGGAAGACACTCATTGTCTGAATTGTTTGAAATGGCCCACTGGTTGATTTTAGCTCAACCAATTTGAACTTCTAATACTTTTTATCCTCTCAAAGCTCTATATTGTCATTGTTGACACCATTTACATAATCACTGGGGACTCCTTAACTAAGCAGCTACCTCCACATGGCAATTCATCTGGAGACATGGGACTTGCCACCTCATTATCATAATCCTATCTTTTCTTCTGCTCACCCAGAGGAGAGTAAAAGCCAAAGCATTATTTGGGTTGCTTGTTTCAACCTTACCACATCATCAGCCTCTAAATATTTAACAGGTAAGACAGTGGAATTCCCTTACCTCCCCTCCTTGTCCACTACTTAGACAAGAACATTTGCTACCAGTCTTCTCACATTCTGTAACCTGACCCAAGGGGACTCTTGCCTTATCCTTCTACAAAACCATGTCTCTCTCAACATCCCATCCTCATCTCCAAAATCCATCAGAAACTATGAAGGGTCAGATATTTTACCCTACTTGCAAAATTACAAGAGAACTTGCTGTAGTTTCATGTGTGCTGGCAGAAGACATTAGATGCCTGGGTCAGAAAAAGAACCTTCTTACTTATGGCACAACAAGCAGCATAAGCTTTATGTTCACATCAATTACACTTGGCCCCAAATCTCACAGGGGTAATGAGGAACAGCCCAAGTGGAGGCTGTGAGGGTAGTAAATTTGCAACACAGCTAAGGAGTCTTGAGTTTAGGGAACCACCAGATGAAATGGGTTTATTATACTGAGCAGAAACAAACTTCTCTGTCTAGAGGCAGACACTATCTCTTTCTTCCAAGGTTGCTCAGTATACAATATCCTTTAAAATTTAACCCAGAGCAAAGATTATCAGTGTCTATCTATGCTCACAAAATGAGGAGAAAAATCATAGAGACTTGGAAAATTATCTTCCAGTATAATACCTTCAACTATTTGCATGCATTAATATCCTTCCTGTATCCTATAGGACATCAATGATATAAAAGTTGGACTTTTGGACATTGTATCTGACTTCCCCGAGGCTCTGTTCATTTGTTAAAATCTTTCTATTTTTTAGATTGGATCATTTCTATTGATTTATCTTCAAGTTCCCTTTTCTCAGTCTCCTCCATTTTACTCTTGAGCCCATTCAATGACTTTTTTAAAAAAAAATTCAGTTGTTTTTCAGTTTGAAATTTTCTAATTATTTTTATAATACGTATTTTTCTTTCGATAAGTCAAAATTTTCATATCATAATTTCCCTTACATCATGCATCATGTTTAGGATATCTGCTTCAAAAGTCTGGCAATTCTAACAATATCAGAGTCATCTTAGATTGAAATATGCTGATTGTCTTTTCCCTTTAAAGTTATTGAGATTTTTCTGCTTTACTGTATTACAAATAATTTTGGATTACAACTTGAACATTGTGAATATGATATTAACAGTTTAGTCCTTTTGATATCCTCTGGAGAATGTTGTTTTTTGTTTTATCAAGGAATTAACCCAGTTAAGTCCAGTCTTCTGGCCGGGCGCGGTGGCTCAAGCCTGTAATCCCAGCACTTTGGGAGGCCGAGACGGGCGGATCACGAGGTCAGGAGATCGAGACCATCCTGGCTAACACGGTGAAACCCCGTCTCTACTAAAAATACGAAAAACTAGCCGGGCGAGGTGGCGGGCGCCTGTGGTCCCAGCTACTCGGGAGGCTGAGGCAGGAGAATGGCGTGAACCCGGGAGGCGGAGCTTGCAGTGAGCTGAGATCCGGCCACTGCACTCCAGACCGGGCGACAGAGCAAGACTCCGTCTCAAAAAAAAAAAAAAAGTCCAGTCTTCTGTGGACTTTGGTTCTAACGATACTTTAATTTTAAAAGTTTTTGCTGCACTATTCAGGTGTGTCCCATGTATGTGCTACCCAAAAGCCATTACTGGTCTGGGTGGGACTCTACCTTTGTTCATAAAGTCCTTAATAGACTGCTCTGGGCCATTTTCATGCATGCAAACTCAGGGTGAGCCCAGGACTTTCTTTGTAGACTTTTCAGTTCCTCCTTCTCCGTGATTTCATTCCTGAGTTCAGTCAACTTTTAGTTTATTTCTTCCTCTTGGGGAATATGCTCTTCTTGGTTTTAATCATTTTGATAGAAGATATTTTCCATTTTTGTAAGTTCATAGTTGAGAATATTCAATTCAGTTTCAACTGATATGTGTAATATTATTCAGCTTTGCATTGATTTTTGGAAAAACAACTTTTATAATCAGAAAGGCTTTTGTTTATATTTTCTGATGGTTTAAAATCATTTTATATGTATTTTGCTATTTTTATTTCATATACAGGATTCCCAGTTTAAGAATGTCCTCTTCTATCAGTTTTCTCCTCTTCTGCTTAGTAACTTTCACAGATGGTTCTGGTTTGTCTTCACTGCCTTATCTCCAGGGAGTATCACCCCTTCTCTATACATCTAATTCTTTTCCAGCAATGATTCTTCTTTGAGTCTTGCACTTCCAGTCCTGCAGATTTTCTAGGCTTTTCTTTGTTGCCAGTGCTGTGACTTACAAGTCCTTATCAATATTCAATAGTCTAACACTTACTGTTTATCTTGCTCTTTATTCTGGTAATTTTGTAGATGCTTTTTTCAGAGCCCTCTGCTACTTTCTATGATTCAAGATAAGATTTTGGTGAGGACACAACCAAACCATATCAGTGTATATATTTATGATGTACACGAGATTTTTTTTTACACCCATGCAATGTGAAATAAACACGTCATGGAGAATGGGGTATCCTTCTTCTCAAGCATTTATCCTTTGAGTTACAAAAAATCCAATTACACTCTAAGTTATTTTAAAATGTATAATAATGGCTGGGCACAGTGGCTCGTACCTGTATTCCCAGTACTTTGAGAGGCCAAGGTGGCCAGATCATTTGAGGTCAGGAGTTCAAGACCAGGCTGGCCAACATGGTGAAAACTAATCTCTACTAAAAACACGAAAGTTAGCTGGGCATGGGGGCATGCCCCTGTAGGCCAGTTACTCAGGAGACTAAGGCAGAAGAATCACTTGAACCCAGAAGGCAGAGGTTGCACAACGTGAGTTAAGATCACACCACTGTACCCCGGCCTGGGTGACAAGGCAAGACTCTGTCTTGAAAAACATAAAAGTATAATTAAGCTATTATTGACTGTAGGCACCTTGTTGTGCTATGAAATAGCAGGTCTTATTCATTCTTTCTAACTGTTTTTCTGTACTCCTTTAACCATTCCTGTGTCCCCCACTACCCTTCCCTGCTTCTGGTAACCATCTTTCTACTCTCTATGTCTATGGGTTCCATTGTTTTGAGCTTTAGCTCCCATTCTTCTCCCTCCACACCTGAAAACTTGGACATTATGTGGTGGACATGAAAATTTTGTTGGAACACTTTTTCTCTACTTACAAGTTATATAAATGTGTGATGTGCTCTATCTCCTAGAAAAATTAGCAAACACATCAAAATCATTGGGTTACAACTATTGTCCATATTCAGAACACTATAGTTATTTTTTTCATTGATTTCTAGCATTTTTCTGTTGTTACGGATATTGCTGTATAATTTCACCTTGTGACCATTGTGTGATGACATGGTATCTAGCCAAACACATGATCACTTTTGACAAATGTCCATGTATATGTCAAAAATGGGAATTCTGCAGTATTGTGTTCTATGTATGACACTTATGTCCATATGTCAGTTGTATTGTTTGAATTATTCATGAATAATTCTATTTTTCTATTATTTACTGAAGAAAATTTGGTAAAATTTTATACTATTGTTTTGAATTAGCTAATTTCTCTTTTAGTTATGTCCATTTTTGCTTTGTATATTGTCAGGTTATGTTATTAGATACATGAAATTTGAATGGTTTTATTATCTAGCCAAAGTGTTTGTTATATGAAATTTGCCTCTCTGTCTCTAGCACTGTATCTTGTCTCAAAAATCTATTTTTACTTTATGTTTAAAATGGATTTTGTGGGCTTCATAACTTTTAATTTTTGTGTTTTATCCCATCAAAGTCTTCATCTTTTATCTGAAATTGTCTGTGCAAATTTATCATCTTTACTATATTTTGTAGTTTACATTTGATCTTAGCCAAAAGGCTGAGAAGAGATATATTTTGTAGTTTAAATCTGCCAACTAGTCATGTTCTATTTATCCAGTTTCTCTACATTTCTTTGTTTCTATTTCTTTTTGCCTCCTTTCAAATTAAGTACTTTTCACTATTACACTTTCCCCTCGTAGGCTTCTTTTGATATACTTTTAACTATTTATGTAAGGCTTATCCTAAAAATTATAATTTGTATTCATAATTTAATAGATCTAAAATATTTGAAATGTTTTACAGCTTTGATACGTTAACTGTACTTACCTCCTTATTGCTTGTTTTGTTGTTCCTATGCATTTTAATAATACCAAATTTAAACTAAGATATTAGTGTTACTTTGAACAATGTTCAATTAGATTATCCTCCTTTTACTTCTTGTTTTTTCTTGCATTTGGATTTCAAAATGGTATCATATTCATTCTGCTTAAAGATTTATTTAGAATTTTCCCAAGTTGGAACATTTAGTGATAAATGTTTTCAGATTTTGTCTGAAGTTATCTTTATCTTATCTTTATTTTTGGATATTATATTTTGATAGGCATAGAATTCTAAATAGACATGCATTATTTCTTTTGAGAGTTCAGCTGCCATTTTTATTTTTACTCATTGTGTGTGGTTGTCAGCTGTTTTATAATAATGTGGTTCTGTGTGATTATTCTGTGTTTATCCTACTTGGGATTCATAACATTTCCTGAATTTATGGGGTGATAAATTTCAACAGTTTTGGAATAATCTTAGTTGCTGTTTCTTTATTTATTGTGTCTGTCTCATTATCTATGTCATCTCCCTTTAGTATCCCAATTATACACCTACTAAACCCTTTAACTGCATCGTATATATTATTAAAGCTATGCTTAACATTATTTGACCTCTGTAATATAGACCAGAAATTTGATACTGGATGGTCTTCCAGTACAATCCTTTGTCTTCAGCTTTATTTAATCTTCTGCAAAACTCCTTTTGTATTCTAAATTTTTATTTATTGTGTTTTTATTCAATACTTTTATTTGATAACTTTTATAGGTTATAACCCTCTTTGGAATTCTCTGTCTTGTCTTCTATTTTTTATGAGCACATTTAAGTACATTTCTGAAACTTCAAATGAATGGATTTCCTGTGAGTCTGTTTTTATTGTTTCTTTCTTCACTATTTTTTTTCAGGTACTTATTCTTGAGTTCAAGAATGTCAGGTTTTTATTGAATGCCAGACATTATAAAAATTGTAGAGATCATTTGAAACTCTAGATGATACTGTCTGATTCCAGAGACGATCATTGTTTTGCTCTTAGCATAAATATAAAGTAGAAGCAGATAGTTTTGATTCAGTCCTGCATTATGTTAATTTGATGGAAAGATTTTGCATTTGTTAAGCTGGGCTATTATTGGATAATATTAACTCATATGAATAATCCTTCGTGAATCACAATGGACAGTCTGGGGTGTTTGTCTTGGCTAATCTGCCTTGGATGCTCTTCACTCCTAGGTTCATGAAATTGTCTACAGCTCTACTCAGCCTATCAATGTATTAGTCACCAATTTTACTCAGCTTCTCTGCTTCCCTATTCATTTCCTCTGTGCTTCTTCATCTTATTTTTTCTCACATAATTTAAGCTACTTGGCATATATACTGGCTATTTCAGCTTAGAAATCATTTCACTTCAAAGTAAAAATCTACTCAGAATGTTGTACTCAATTCTAAACTTAAACTCTTTCCTAGATCTGGGACCATGTTCTCAGTGCTTTGGTATTTCTCCTATATATTCATGTGCTATTTATAAAATTATATCCAGCTTTTTCAGTCATAGACTATGAAGACTGACACAAACTATGCCTACATATCTGGAAAAATGCATGCATTTTTAAATATATTTATTTATTCACCAGTATCTTTTGAACACTTACAATGTATCTATTCAATATAAATTTATTGAGAACTTACTAAATGTCTGGTATTCTTCAAGGTACTAAAGATACCTTAGTTAAATAAAGGCAGACCCTGTCCTCATAAAATTTACATTTTAGTATGGGTGCATGAACCAAAACAGCCCAAATATACATACATATAATATTATTTTTATAGGTAGGGAACACTGAGTAACTAAAAGAAGGACATGAAAATAGGTAATGAAAAGGAGAGCATTTAGACAGAATGGTTATAAGTTTCTCTTTGTGGAGGTAGTATTAAGAGCAACCTGATCAACTTAACTATTTGAGGAAACATAATATTACATAGGTAATATTATATAGAGAAAGTGCAAAAACCTAAAAGGAGTCTGCTGTTTTGTGCTGAGATCAGCAAAAATTCCAATGTGCCAGAGCAAAATTATTAAGGGTCATAAAAATAGAGATTTAGGAAATGAGCCTAGATTGATTTAGGAGACAGAGCATATAGGAACTTTTAGGTAACAGCAATAACATGGCACTTTATTCTAACTGTGAGGAGAAGCCATTAGAGGGTGATACAATGTGGTTTAATGTTTCAAAAATATTTCCTTAGCTGTTTTGTTGATGATGGACTGAAAGAGGCAATATAAGATATAGGAAGAGTTCTTAGGATACTATTCTAATAGATCAAGCAAGATCTTATGTTGACTTAGACAAGGATGGTACTAGTGGAGGTGGGTGAAATGGTTGGATTTGGCTTATCCTTACTAGTTAAAGCATCCTAGTTGAAGTTATGAATAGATTGGAAGTGAGTTTGAGAGAAAGGGAGAAGTCAAAGCGAATTTCCAAAAATGTATTTGAAATATTCTAAGAATGATGTTGTGGGAAACTAGGATGTGTTTATTTTTGGAAGATTGGGGTTTCAGTTTTGGTTTGTAAAGTTTGAAATGATATGAGTTGTTCAAGAGGAGATATTGCATAGGCAATGGGTGACACTCAAACTCAGCTTTCAGGAGGGAACTAGGGATATACTTTTGAGATACACACACACACACACACATACACACACACATCACTAGCTCCATACCCATATGTACACAATAACATGTGCGTGTCCCTTTAAAACTTTAAAAGTTATAAATTCCTTAGGTAGTGAACAGATAAAATATATTGAATGAATACTGAATATTAGAGGTTTAAATTTTAGGGATTTGAGGTTGAAAATTTAGCAAATGAGTCTGAGGAGAAACTCTTGAGACAGGAATTCAAGAGAATGTGATGTCTTGAATTACAACGCTGTTATTTCAAGAAGATAGTGTCAAATAGTACAAAGTATTTGGATAAGGTGAGGACTGGTAATTGACCATTGACTATAGTTTTCCTTATTGATAGATGCATGGTTCACAATGGAAATTATGAAAAGACATGGCTTTTACCTTCGAAAGGTTTGTAATCCAGTTTGAGTAGAAAGACAGTCATCACATGAATACCAAATAAATGAAAATTGCATTGGTGTAAAGTTTTCCAAAGTAAGGAGTTTATAGTGTTAAAAGAAGAAAATTTAATCCAGCTATGTAGGTCAGACAATAATTCATTTCAAAAATGATAGGCTAATAGCCAAAGGATGAATAAGAGTTCAAAAAGAGTTAAATAGGGACAGAGGAGAGAAGGAAGACTAAAACAGCTATTATAAAGTATCAGCGCCAAGAAAGGGTACTGAAATAATGAAGGATTGATAGACCACAGTGTGACTATAAAAGAGGGCATGCAATGTGAGGCTAAAAAGCTCGAGAGAGACCAAATCATGTAGGACTCATTCATTCACATTAAGAAGCCTTGTCTACATTCAAGGTAATAGAAATCCCTATAAGGATTTAAAGCAGGAAACAAATGAGACCAAAATTGCTCTTTTAAATTAATCACTGTGACTGAAATGTGCAGGACGGTTAGTAAGAGAAGTTAGCATGGGTAAAGATAGACTCTTAGAAACTGATGGCACTGGCACTAGCAAGAGAGCCTGGTACTGAACTAGGACAATAGGGGTGGTAATGAAGATAGATTGAAATGGGTATAGTTAAAACTGTATATTTAATTTTCCATTTTTCTCCTTTCAGACTTTTGGCAAGGCATGAACTGAATTAGAATCTTATATTTTTATGGATATATCATAAGACAGAAAGTATGGACTGAGATAAAATACTTTCAGAGATTTATTATTATTTCACATTGACTTATTTTTCCAAAAACTTAGCCTGATGAGAGAAATGGCACATAAAATCCTTAATATAAATAAAAATATTAGTAACAATTTATTATAGAATAATCAATGTAATTTATTCATAAAGGTTAATTTTGAAGATTAGAAACTAGATTCAATACGATGTCAGTAATATGGAAGTGAACACTATAATTTTAATATATGTATTGAGTTTTATTAAGTATTATTAAGCACCAATTTATTACGTTTATTAGCACCAATTAATATATAAGATATTATTTTTATTTCTTCTAAATTACTCTATGAGATATGAGCTGTCATTATGCTCTTTATTTTGGCAAGAAAGCTGAGGTTAGAGAGTTTAGGTAACATGCTCAATATCACACAGCTACTAAATAAAATCATCAGGATATTAATCGAGGAAGAAAGAGTGCTCTAAATTATTACATTCTAGTGTTTTCCAATGCAAAGTGAAAAAAAAAAGATAATTTTACAAAAGAACTGGATGTTCCCAACAAGTTTCTAAATTTAATTGTCCAAATAATGTAATTTCCTTACTCTCTAATTCATGTTCTTTGTAAGTACATTTAATAATAAAACTGAAAAACTACTTGTTTGTAATAATGGTCCTTCAGAAACATTTATACATCTAATATTGCTGAAATATATTTTTTCATAAAAACATTTTTTTTAAAAATGCACATACTTTTTTTTTTTTTTTTTTTTTTTTTTTTTTTTTTTTTTTTTGAGGTGGAGTCTCGCTCTGTCGCCCAGACTGGAGTGCAGTGGCGCAATCTCGGCTCACTGCAAGCTCCGCCTCCCGGGTTCACGCCATTCTCCTGCCTCAGCCTCCCGAGTAGCTGGGACTACAGGCGCCCGCCACCTCGCCCGGCTAGTTTTTTGTATTTTTAGTAGAGACGGGGTTTCACCATGTTAGCCAGGATGGTCTCGATCTCCTGACCTCGTGATCCGCCCGTCTCGGCCTCCCAAAGTGCTGGGATTACAGGCTTGAGCCACAGTAAAAGTTCAAAGGATGCCTGCTTCACATTTAACATGCCAGGAATTGGGCTGTCACCAAACACCAGCTGCCCCTGAGGGGAAGACTGTAGTCTGGCATGCTTCCCTGAGG
Organism: Trachypithecus francoisi; assembly: GCF_009764315.1. Lineage (NCBI taxonomy): Eukaryota > Metazoa > Chordata > Mammalia > Primates > Cercopithecidae > Trachypithecus > Trachypithecus francoisi. Next base: position 170,999,642 of record NW_022681465.1, on the reverse strand, counting down.
GCATATATATTATAGAAATGAAATGGCTAAGAGGGGACCAAGTCATCCAGGGACAAGGGAGGGCTTTCGCTGAAAAACGAAGATTACTCTAGTCTTAGCATTCTGCAACCCTCACCCAAGGGTGGCATCAGTCACAGCTTAGTGGTCATTGATCCAATTAGAAGGTCAGCTTATGTATCCATGCAAGGGACCAGACCTCCCCTCATGAGTCAGAGAATACCACTTACTTACCCTCTACTACCAAGGTAATATAAGACATCTAGTGTATGCATACACAGAAGAAAAATGAACATGGGTAGGTGAAAACCTGTGAAGGATTTCATATGGGTCAGGCAATTAGAGCCTAAGTTATCTAAATAAGCATATTAAATTACCAGACTTAACTAAAGTTTAATATAATTTTTTCAATAGACACTGTATTAGTCCATTTTCATGCTGCTGATAAGACTTGCCCAAGATTGGGCAATTTACAAAAAAAGAGGTTTAGTGGACATACAGCTCCACATGGTTGGGGAGGAGTCACAATCATGGCAGAAGGCAAAAGGCACATCTCACATGGCAGCAGACAAGAGAAGAGAACTTATGCAGGGAAACTCCCCTTTATAAAATCATCAGATCTCATGAGACTTTTTCACTCTCACGAGAACAGCACGGGAAAGACCTGTCCCCATGATTCAATTATCTCCCACTGGATCCCTCCCACAACACGTGGGAATTCAAGATGAGATTTGGTTGGGGATACCGTCAAACCATATCATTCCACCACTGGCTCCTCCCAAATTTCATGTCCTCACATTTCAAAACCAATCATGCCTTCCCAACAGTCCCCAAAAGTCTTAATGCATTTCAGCATTAACTCAAAAGTCTGCAGTTCAAAGTTTCATCTGAGACAAGACAAGTCCCTTTCACCGATGAGCCTGTAAAATCAAAAGTAAGTTGGTTACTTCCTAGATACAATATGAGTACAGGAAGGCATCGGGTAAATATAACCATTCCAAATGGGATAAATTGGCCAGAACAAAGGGGCTACAGGTTCTATGCAAGTCCAAAATCCAGCAGGGCAGTCAAATCTTAAATCTCCAAAATGATTTTCTTTGACTTCATGTCTCACATCCAGGTCATGCTGATGTAAAACATGGTTTCTTATGTTTTTGAGCAGCTCCACCCCTGTGGCTTTGTGGGGGTATAGTCTCCCTCCTGGTTGCTTTCACAGGCTGGTGTTGAGTGTCTGTGGCCCAGCCAGGTACATGGTGCAAGCTGCTGGTGGATCCACTACATATGGAGGACGGTGGCACTCTTCTCACAGCTCCAGTAGGCAGTGCTCCAGTAGGGACTCTGTGTGGGGGCTCCAACCTCACATTTCCCTTCCACACTGACATAGCAGAGATTCTTCATGAGGGCCCCACCTCTGCAACAAACTTCTGCCTGGCATCCAGGCATTTCCATACATATTCAGAAATCTAGGCAGAGGTTCCCAAATGTAAATTCTTGACATCCATGTATCAGCAAGCTCAACACCACATGGAAGTGGCCAAGACCTCTGTAGCCATGGCCCAAGCTGTACCTTGGCCCCTTTTAGTCACAGCTGGAGTGGCTCTGATGCAGGCCACCAAGTCCTTAGACTACACATAGCATGGGAACTTTGGGCTTAGCCCACAAATCCATAATTTCCTTCCAGGCCTGTGGGCTTGTGATGGAAAGGCCCAGAGGCCTCTGACATGTCCTGGAGACATGTGCCCCATGGTCTGGGTGATTAACATTTGGCTGATCATTACTTATGCAAATTTATGTGGCTCACTTGAATTTCTCCTCAGAAAATGGGATTTTGTTTTCTATCGCATTGTCAGGCTGCAAATTTTCCCAACTTGAATGCTCTGTTGCCTTTTCAAAACTGAATGACATTAACAGCACCCAAGTCACCTCTTGAATGCTTTGTTGCTTAGAAATTTCTACTGCAAGATACCTGATATCATCTCTCTCAAGTTCAAAGTTCCACAAATGTCTAGGGCAGGGGCAAAATGCCACTAGTCTCTTTGCTAAAACGTAACAAGAATCACTTCTGCTCCAATTCACAAGAAGTTCCTCATTGCCATCTGAGATCACCTCAGCCTGGATTTCATTGTCGATATCATTGTCAGCACTTTTGTCAAAGCCATTCAACAAGTCTCTAGGGAGTTCCAAACTTCCCCACATTTTCCTGTCTTCTTCTGAGCCTGCCAAACTGTTCCAACCTTCACCTGTTATCCAGTTAAAAAGTCACTTCCACACTTCTGGGTATCATTTCAGCGGTGCCCCACTCTACTGGTACCAATTTACTATATTAGTCTGTTTTCACCCTGCTGATAAGGACTTACCCAAGACTGGGCAATTTACAAAAGAAAGAGAGATTAAATGGACTTACAGTTCCACATGGCTTGGGAGGCCTCACAATCATGGCAGAAGGTGAAAGGCACATCCACATGGCAGCAGACAAGAGAATAGAACTTACGCAGGGATATTCCCCTTTATAAAACCATCAGACCTCATGAGACTTATTCACAATCATGGGAACAGCACGGGAAAGACCTGTTACCATGTTTCAATTACCTCGTACCAGGACCCTCCCACAACACATGGGAATTCAAGATGAGATTTGGATGGGAACACAGCCAAACAGTGTCAGTTCGCCTTAGTGTGTTCGCTATTCATTTTAAAAGTACAGTGGAATTACAGAGAACCAAAACAAACAAATATCCCTGTAAAGACAGACTTAAGGCCATATTTTAGGACTGAAGAATAAAATGCATTGAAAATGAATGTCCCAGACTTTCAAAAGGGCATAGTTTATTTGACACTGAGTACAGAGAAATAAATAAGAAAAACATGTCCTAGAGAGTTTGCAGTGACAACTCAGCATGCTTTGGTGTCCAGGGTTAATCAGCAGCAAATAATGGGAAACAATATGGCTGTCACTTTAAGGATTATTTTCTTTCTTTTTTTTTTTTTTTACTATACTTTAAGTTCTAGGGTATATGTGTACAACCTACAAGTTTATTACATATGTATACATGTGCCATGTTGGTGTGCTGCACCCATTAACTTGTCATTTACATGAGGTATATCTCATAATGCTATCCTTCCCACCTCCCCCCACCCCATGACAGGCCTCAGTGTGTGATGTTCCCCACCCTGTGTCCAACTGTTCTCATTGTTCAATTCCCACCTATGAGTGAGAATATGTGGTGTTTGGTTTTCTGTCCTTGTGAGAGTTTGCTCAGAATGATGGTTTCCAGCTTCATCCATGTCCCTACAAAGGACACGAATTCATCCTATTTTATGGCTGCATAGTATTCCATGGTGTATATGTGCCACATTTTCTTAATCCAGTCTATCATTTATGGACATTTGGGTTGGTTCCAACACATTGCTATTGTGAATACTGCCACAATAAACATATGTGTGCATGTGTCTTTATAGCAGCATGATTTATAATCCTTTGAGTATATCCTCAGTAATGGGATGGCTGGGTCAAATGGTATTTCTAGTTCTAGATCCTTGAGGAATCGCCACATTGTCTTCCACAATGGTTGAACTAATTTACATTCCCACCAACAGTGTAAAAGTGTTCATATTTCTCCACATCCTCTCCAGCACCTGTTATTTCCTGACTTTTTAATGATTGCCATTCTAACTGGTGTGAGATGGTATCTCATTGTGGTTTTGATTTGCATTTCTCTGATGGACAGTGATGATGAGCATTTTTTCATGTATCTGTTGGCTGCATAAATGTCTTCTTTTGAGAAGTATCTGTTCATATCCTTTGCCCACTTTTTGATGGGGTTGTTTTTTTCTTGTATATTTGTTTGAGTTCTTTGTAGATTCTGGATATTAGCCCCTTGTCAGATGGGTAGATTGTAAAAATTTTGTCCCATTCTGCAGGTTGCCTGTTCACTCTGATGGCAGTTTCTTTTGCTGTGCAGAAGCTCTTTAGTTTAATTAGATCCCATTTGTCAATTTTGGCTTTTGTTGACATTGCTTTTGGTGTTTTAGTCATGAAGTCCTTTCCCATGCCTATGTCCTGAATGGTATTGCCTAGGTTTTCTTCTAGGGTTTTTATGGTTTTAGGTCTAACATTTAAATCTTTAATCCATCTTGAATTAACTTTTGTATAAGGTGTAAGGCAGGGATCCAGTTTCAGCTTTCTACATATGGCTAGCCAATTTTCCCAGCACCATTTATTAAACAGGGAATCCTTTCCCCATTTCTTGTTCTTATCAAGTTCATCAAAGATAAGATGGTTGTAGATGTGTGGTATGATTTCTGAGGGCTCTGTTCTGGTCCATTGGTCTATTGACACCCTAACATCACTTAAAAGAACGAGAGAAGCAAGAACAAACACATTCGAAAGCTAGCAGAAGGCAAAATATAGTAAGATCAGAGCAGAACTGAAGGAGATAAAGACACAAAAAAAAACCCTTCAAAAAATCAATGAATCCAGGAGCTGGTTTTTTGAAAAAATCAACAAGATTGATAGACTGCAAGCAAGACTAATAAAGAAGAAAAGAGAGAAGAATCAAATAGACACAATAAAAAATAATAAAGGGGATATCAACACCGATCCGACAGAAATACAAACTACTATCAGAGAATATTATAAACACCTCTATGCAAATAAACTAGAAAATCTACAAGAAATGGATAAATTCCTGGACATATACACCCTCCTGAGACTAAACCAGGAAGAAGTTGAATACCTGAATAGACCAATAACAGGCTCTGAAATTGAGGCAATAATTAATAGCCTACCAACCAAAAAAAAGTCCAGGACCAGACAGATTCACAGCTGAATTCTACCAGAGGTACAAAGAGGAGCTGGTACCATTCCTTCTGAAACTATTCTAATCAACAGAAAAAAAAGGAATCCTCCATAACTCATTTTATGAGGCCAACATCATCCTGATACCAAAGCCTGGCAGAGACACAACAACAAAAGAGAATTTTAGACCAATATCCCTGATGAACATCGATGTAAAAATTCTCAATAAAATACTGGCAAACCAAATCCAGCAGCACATCAAAAAGCTTATCCACCATGATCAAGTGGGCTTCATCCCTAGGATGCAAGGCTGGTTCAACATACGCAAATCAATAAACATAATCCAGCATATAAACAGAACCAAAGGCAGAAACCACATGATTATCTCCATAGGTGCAGAAAAGGCCTTTGACAAAATTCAACAGCCCTTCATGCTAAAAACTCTCAATAAACTAGGTACTGATGTGACGTATCTCAAAATAAGAGCTATTTATGACAAACTCACAGCCAATATCATACTGAATGGGCGAAAACTGGAAGCATTCCCTTTGAAAACTGGCACAAGACAGGGATGCCCTCTCTCATCACTCCTATTCAACATAGTGTTGGAAGTTCTGGCCAGGACAATCAGGCAGGAGAAAGAAATAAAAATTATTCAAGTAGGAAAAGAAGAAGTCAAATTGTCCCTGTTTGCAGATGACATGATTGTATATTTAGAAAACTCCGTTGTCTCAGCCCAAAATCTCCTTAATTTGATAAGCAACCTCAGCAAAGTCTCAGGATACAAAATCAATGTGCAAAAATCACAAGCATCCCTATACACCAATAATAGAAAAACAGAAAGCCAAATCATGAGTGAACTCCCATTTACAATTGCTTCCAAGAGAATAAAATGCCTAGGAATCCAACTTACAAGGGATGTGAAGGATCTCTTCAAGGAGAACTACAAACCACTGCTCAGTGAAATAAAAGAGGACACAAACAAATGGAAGAACATTCCATGATCATGGATAGGAAGAATCAATATCATGAAAATGGCGATACTCCCCAAGGTAATTTATAGATTCAATGCCATCCCCATCAAGCTACAAATAGCTTTATTCACAGAATTGGAAAAAACTAAAGTTCATATGGAACCAAAAAAGAGTCCGCATTGCCAAGACAATCCTAAGCTAAAAGAACAAACTGGAGGCATCACCCTACCTGATTTCAAACTATACTAGAAGGCTACAGTAACCAAAACAGCATGGTACTGGTACCAAGAATTATTTTCTGAAAATAAAGAAGTGAGAGTATATGAGAACACAGAAAAGAGAGGAGTAAGATAGAAGAGATTTTTCCATATAAAATCTAGAAGCTAAAAAGAATCAACAATCAAAATTTAAAAAGTCAAAACTACACATATTTTAGAAAAACAAAATATAATTTGTGACCATTTTGATAAAAATTTATCTTCCTTTTTGAAAAGAAAAAGCTGATCTTCAGCAAAGATGATGTGCTCTGATCACAAAGAAAACAGGGATTACCTAAATAATTTGGAAAATGTCCCTTTAAAAATTGTGCAGTAATAAGCAATATTTTAGAAGTTAAATGTTTTATTTAATTACAAATCTTATTAGGGTAGTGGCAGAGGTATTTGAAGAAATTTTATGATAAAACAACCAAGCAGTAGTTATAACGTTAAACATATGTGTCTCCTAAAGGTAGACAAAACATATCTCCTTTAAAAGTATAAGCAGCAGAGCATCAAAGAAACAATTCAGACAGACTGAAATGCACTTACATAAATGAATGAGGAAGTATAAGTTTCTTCATTAACCCAAACATGAAGCAGTACAGTGTGGTCTCAGAAACATACACCCCGGTCTCAGACTGACTAGTCACTGTGTCTCCTCCCTTACATGATGTTGGAAACAAGGCAGGGTACTCACGGTGAAAAGAACACTTAACATTAGATTTACCTTCTTAGAAAATCTTAAGCATACAATACAGTAATGCTAGCCACAAGTTGTGCAGCAGATCTCTAGAAATTACTCATCTTGCATAACTGAAACATTATACCCTTGGAACATCAACTTCCCATTTTCTCCTCTCCCTATCCCCTGGCAGCTATATTCTATTTTTCTTTTTTTCTATGAGTTTCTATTTTATATACTTCATGCAAGTGGAATCATGCAGTATTTGTCCTGTGACTTGCTTATTCCACTTAGCATAATGTCTTCCAATTTCATCCATGCTGTCATATATGGCAGGATACAAATTGCCAACATGTGTAGGAAAAGATACTTAACATTATTAATTACTGGGAAAATGCAAATTAAAACCACAATGAGATATTACCTTACATTTGTTAAAATGGTTATTATCAAAAAAAGCAAATGTTAACACAGATGTGGAAATGTTGGAACCCTTGTGCACTCTTGGTGGGAATGTAAAATGGTACAACTGCTATGAAAACATTATGAAATTTTCTCAAAAAAATGAAAAATTGTATTATCATATAATCCAGCAATCCCACGTCTAGGTATATATATCCAAAATAATGGAAATAAGGATCTGAAAGAGATAGCTGCACTCCCAAGTTTAAGCCAATGTTATGTACAATAGCAAAGATATGGAAACAACCTAAATGTCCATGAATGAATGGAAAAGAAAAAGTGTACATACATATAAGAGAACATTTTTCCGTTTCATACAGGAAGGAATTCCTATCTTTCCCTCTTCTATGGTTTGGATATGACTTCTTTGGCTCATCCAAGTATCATGTTGAAATGTGATCCCCAGTTTTGCAGGTGGGGCCTTGTGAGAAGTGTTTTGATTGTGAGGACAGATCCCTTATGAATGGTTTGGTGCCATTCTCACGAGACTGACTTTAAACTCTTTAGTTCCCATGAGAACTGGTTGTTGAAAGATCCTGGCATCTCCTCTCCCTGTTGCTTCCTCTCTTGCCATATGACCTGCACAGGCCAGCTCCCCTTCCCCTTTTGCTATGAGTGGAAGCAGCCTGAGTCTTTACGAGAAGCATATGCTAGCACCATGCTTCTTGTACCGCCTGCAGAACTCTGCACAAAATAAACCTCTTTCCTTTATAAATTATCCAGCCCCAGGTATTTATAACAACACAAGCAGACTAAGACACCCTCCATTTCTTCACTGGTAAAACAAGGAGTATTATATAGTTTGTGCCTCCCAGAGTTGTCATGAGCATTTAATAAAAATATACATGTTAATGTTTAAGCTCAATTTAACCTGCCTCCTGTTAAATATAAGCAATCAATAACACTTAGATGTGATGATTATTATATGATTTTTAGTTGAAGATAACACTTTTGAAACTCTCTATCCTATGTTTTCATAGCAGTTGTACCATTTTACATTCCTACCAGTAGTGCACAAGGGTTCCAACATTTCCACATCTGTGTTAACATTTGCTTTGTTTGATAATAACCATTTTAACAAATGTGAGGTAATATCTCATTGTGGTTTTAATTTGCATTTCCCCAGTAATTAATAATGTTAAGTATCTTTTCCTACACATGTTGGCAATTTGTATCCTGCCATATATGACAGCATGGATGAAATTGGAAGACATTATGCTAAGTGAATATGTTTTCTGGAATATAAGTAATATAATTTTAAGATAAGAGCCCCCCCAAATAGTATTTTTGTCTGTTTACATGTTAACCAGCCTATGCACGTATTGCAAGCAATTTGTGTTTTAAATTCAGACAATTAGCATCTAGCACAGTCTCATTTTTTACTGTATGTTAGATACTTTCTATGTAAATAAATAAAAGGCACTTGATAAACGTCTGTCGAATGACTGAAGGGAGAAGAAGACAGAAGAAATGAGAAAGGAACAAGTGATTTGACACTAATCCAATATACTTAATTTATGTTAAAATGTATAGATAAGAGTTACACTAAGATTTTATATGAATTCTAAACAGCCTACATTAGATACTAACCTAAGTTAGGCAGATAACTAATATATATAAACAATTCAATATTGAGAATGCTATACGTTAGAAAATATCCTAGCCACATTATATAGCATTTTTCATAGCCCGTTATATACTTAATTCATAATTAGTATTTGCAAGCTATATTATGAATGTAAAAAATGTGAAATAAGATCCTCATATTTAAACTAAAATTAAGTATATAGTGATATCTACATATTATTTTAAGCTACACTAATTATTGATAAAACATATTTCTCAAATTAACTCTATAATAAAAGTGATAACAGTTCCTGCTGCTTGTATTCTAAAACATGAGCAGGTGAGTCATACAACAATATACATCCTCTACTTCAGTTTTCAAACATGGTATGAAATATTTGGAAGCCTAGAACAACTAGTAGGTAAAAGTTTAACAGCGAGAGTTAAAGTGATTAGGAAGAACAATACCTCAGTTAGGAAAAAAAAAAATTGAGCCAATTTTGATATTCATTGTTCTATACAAGATGCTTCATAATTCTCAGAGGAGAAATCAACACACAGCTTGAGAAAATGACCAGGCGGGAGCATTAGCAAAGTTATTCTCATAAGTAACAACTCCAGGAAATTCTGACAGATGGTTTCACGACTGAATTTTACTAAATACTTAAAGATGATCTAATAGCAATTCTACTCTATTCCAAAAAATAGAGGAGGAGGAAATAGTTCCAAACTCATTTTACAAAGCCAGTATCATACTTATGCCAAAACCAGACAAAGACACCTTAAAAAAAAAGAAAGAAAACTACAGGTCAATATTCCTGATGAACATTGATGCAAAAGTCTTCAACAAAATACTAGCAAACCAAACTCAACAACAGGTTAAACAGATCATTTGCCATGACAAAGTGAGATATATCCCATGGATGCAAAGATGGTTCAACATATGCAAATCAATCAATGTGATACATCATATCAACAGAAAGACAAAAACCATATGATTATTTCAATCGATGCTGAAAAAGCATTTGATAAAATTCAATGTCCCTTCATGATTAAAAAAAAAACACACTCAGAAAACTAGATATAGAAGGAACATATCTTGATACAATGAAAGCCATATATGACAGACCCACAGCTAGTATTAAACCAAATGGGGAAAAACTGAAAACCTTTTCTTTAAGATCTGGAAGGTGACAAGAATGCCCACTTTCACCACTATTATTCAACATAGTACTGGAAATTCTAGCTACAACAGTTAGACAAGAGAAATAAATAAAGTACATCCAAACTGGAAATGAAGAAGACAAATTATCCTTTTTGTAGATAATATGATCTTATATTTGGAAAAAAACCTGAAGAATTTTTAGAATTTTTGATGCCATACTCCTACGTAGAAAAAATGTATGAAATTGTGTGTGATTCCGCGGCCTGTTGTGGGGTGGTGGGAGTGGGGAGGGATAGCATTAGGGGATCTACCTAATGTAAATGACAAGTTAATAGGTGCAGAACACCAACATGGCACATGTATACATATGTAACAAACCTGCACTTTGTGCACATGTACCCTAGAACATAAACTATAATCAAAAAATAAATAAAATAAAAATAAACTGAGGCTGGGCACACTGGCTCAAGCCTGTAATCCCAGCACTTTGGGAGGCCAAGACGGGCGGATCACGAGGTCAGGAGATCGAGACCATCCTGGCGAACACGGTGAAATCCCGTCTCTACCAAAAAATACAAAAAAATAGCCTGGCGAGGTGGCGGCGCCTGTAGTCCCAGCTACTCGGGAGGTTGAGGCAGGAGAATGGCGTGAACCCGGGAGGCGGAGCTTGCAGTGAGCTGAGATCCGGCCACTGCACCCCAGCCTGGGCGACAGAGCGAGACTCCGTCTCAAAAACAAAACAAAACAAAACTGAAAGAAATTGTGATTATGTGTTTAGATTTGAAGATAGCCAAGTGTAGTCAAGTTTACTTTTTTAATGGAGTGCATATTATAATTCTAATAGGAGAGACTGAAGAAAATAGAAAAATAGTTTGCAACACATGAATCTTATTAATTTCTCATTGAGGTAAGAATGATTTTTTTAAGTAGACAACAGAGAGGGATACATTTAACAGATGGAACTACAGAAATACTTTGATTTAAAAAAAAATCTTTGAGGATCAAGTTTCAATAGTGAAAAATATGTGTGGGTTAAAAGCATTCTCAAAATTTTCTCTTTCTCAAAGCTATTTCCTCTGAGGAATCCTGAAAATACTAGAAAGCTTTCCATGAGTTGGTAGAATAGTGTACACAAGAGAAATAATTCTATTTGTGAGCCAAAAGGTCTTATCAATATTTTACCAATCCATTTATTTTTAATCATCTAAAAACATGGCTCAGGAGCTTTTAAAATGTGTGTACTTTTAGCAACTTAACTAAGTTTTGCGAAGGAGGCAGTATCAAAGCAAAAAGAACTGTTAATTGAAGACCTCAGTACTAATCTTATTAACAAGTTAACTCAGTGAGATCATTAAGATAATTTTAAACACTTGTTAGCTATAATCTCCTTAATATATAAACTTCTCATGTTTCAGTGTTGCACTGGGTTCTTACAAACCTGGACACATATTTTTTAGGAAGCTCTTTCTGGTCTGTGTACCATTTTCTGAATGCTTTATAGAGGTATCGCTGATTCTTTTTTTTTTTTTTTAATCAGCTTTTTTTTTTTTTTATTATACTTTAAGTTCTAGGGTACATGTGCATAACATTTATATCATGTATAACTCCCCAATGCAATGCCTCCCTCCGCCCCCCTCCCCCGATAGTCCCCAGTGTGTGATGTTCCCCTTCCCGAGTCCAAGTGATCTCATTGTTCAGTTCCCATCTATGAGTGAGAACATGCGGTGTTTGGTTTTCTCTTCTTGTGATAGTTTGCTAAGAATGATGGTTTCCAGCTGCATCCATGTCCCTACAAAGGACGCAAACTCATCCTTTTTTATGGCTGCATAGTATTCCATGGTGTATATGTGCCACATTTTCTTAATCCAGTCTGTCACAGATGGACATTTGGGTTGATTCCACGTCTTTGCTATTGTGAATAGTCTTTGCTATTTTGAATAGTGCCGCAATAAACATACGTGTGCATGTGTCTTTGTAGTAGAGTAATTTATAATCCTTTGGGTATATACCCAGTAGTGGGATAGCTGGGTCATATGGTACATCTAGTTCTAGATCCTTCAGGAATCGCCATACTGTTTTCCATAATGGTTGAACTAGTTTACAATCCCACCAACAGTGTAAAAGTGTTCCTATTTCTCCACATCCTCTCCAACATCTGTTGTTTCCTGACTTCTTAATGATTGCCATTTTAACTGGTGTGAGATGGTATCTCATTGTGGTTTTGATTTGCATTTCTCTGATGGCGAGTGATGAGGAGCATTTTTTCATGTGTCTGTTGGCTGTATGGATGTCTTCTTTTGAGAAATGTCTGTTCATATCCTTTCCCCACTTTTTGATGGGGTTGTTTGTTTTTTTCTTGTATATTTGTTTGAGTTCTTTGTAGATTCTAACTATACTACAAGGCTACAGTAACCAAAACAGCATGGTACTGGTACCACAACAGAGAAATAGACCAATGGAACAGAACAGAGTCCTCAGAAATAATACCACACATCTACAGCCATCTGATCTTTGACAAACCTGAGAGAAACAAGAAATGGGGAAAGGATTCCCTATTTAATAAATGGTGCTGGGAAAATTGGCTAGCCATAAGTAGAAAGCTGAAACTGGATCCTTTCCTTACCCCTTATACGAAAATTAATTCAAGATGGATTAGAGACTTAAATGTTAGACCTAATACCATAAAAACCCTAGAAGAAAATCTAGGTAGTACCATTCAGGACATAGGCATGGGCAAGGACTTCATGTCTAAAACACCAAAAGCAACGGCAGCAAAAGCCAAAATGGACAAATGGGATCTCATTAAACTAAAGAGCTTTTGCACAGCAAAAGAAACTACCATCAGAGTGAACAGGCAACCTACAGAATGGGAGAAAATTTTTGCAACCTACTCATCTGACAAAGGGCTAATATCCAGGTATCACTGATTCTTATTCCATAGTTTCTTGAACGCTTATCATGGTTCTGCTGTTCTATTTTATGTTTGCAATATTAATTTTAAAGCAAGTTGCAACATATTGTATTTCTCCATAATTATGTAGTGCTTAGGTTATTTGTAAAATTTTGTATTATCTGAGAGTGTTTGACATATTATAAAAAAAGCTACTAATAATTAGGTAATGAAATATCTGATATTAACACTGTAGAAAAAAATGTTCTGTAAATTGATGCTTGACAAAAATACTAAAAAAGGAGACTGGTAAAAAGATTTGGAGTGTTCCCAGCACAAAGAGTGATAAATATTTGGGGTATAGATATCCTAATATGATTTTGTCATTACATGTTGTATGCATATATTAAAACATCACAGGTACCCCAGAAATATGTACAATCATTATATATTTATAAAAAATAAAATATGGTCTTTTGTCTTCGATAGGCCTGATTCTAAAGCATAGAGCATTGTAACAGGTGACTAAATAGTTTGCCTTATGTAGTTTTAATTTACATCAAGTTATATTAAGAATTGCGAAATTTGGTTTTTCCTTTTTGTACAAGTAGAGAAAGGACTCAAAATTTTACTGGATTCACCATCACTAAGCAAAATTAACAAAGGATGTGGAGAAATGCACTTGCCACAAAATATCTCTAAAATTATTTTCTGATGGGAGTATATTGGTAAATAATTTATTGGATAGTAAATCATACTGCTAAGTAATTTTTAAAAATAGTATACAAGACTAATTAGCTAACAGTAAGAAGGACTATTCTGTCCATTTTAATGAGAAAACAAGTATAGAAAGATAAATCTCTTTCTGTAGGTCAAGGTAATTAGTCACAAAGTTGATTTTTTTCTCCTCCAATTGAGAAATTAGGAGGTAATTTTAAACATCACATAAAAGGAGTGAAACAAGAACAGATTACTTAGTGAAGCTATACTATTTTAGACTTAGACAGTTTTAGGACAAACTATATAAAATAGTATAAAATGGTATCCAAATGATCAAGTGTTATAGATTGAATGTTTATGCCCCTTCCCAAATTCATCTACTAAACCCTAATCTCCAATAAAATGATATTTAGATATGGTCCTTGGGGAGGTAATTAAGTAAGAAGTTTTAAGCCCTCATGACAGAATTAGTGCACTTAGAAGAGATAAGACATGAAAAAGAGTGCACTCTCCCTCTTACTCTCCCTGTCTGATATAGCTAGAAGGCAGGTGTCCAAAAGTCAGGAATCAGACTCTCACCAAACACCAGAACTGCCCCTCTTTTGGGAGTCTAGTTTCGGCACATGATTCCAAAGTAATTTTAATTTATACTGAGTTATAAATTAAACTCAGTAACTTAATTTGATCATCCTCTAATCAAGAAGTGCCTCTGTAAATTACCTGCATCCATATTTCTGCATCCTATGTTTCATGGATTTGGGGCATTTTCAGAGTTAAAATTGTTCAAAACAATGCACAATTTAAATACTATGGTGCTAATATAGTTGTGTTTAATATTGTCCTTTTATTGGTATTTACATATTTACATATTGATGTGGCACCTGTGAGTGTATGTTACATGTATAGAATGAGTAATCATCAAGTCAGGGTATTTAAGGTATTCATCGCCTTAGTGTTTATCATTTTAATGTGTTGGTATCCTATCAAGACCTATTTTCTGGTTACTTTGAAAGATGCATAATATTGTTGCTATATATATGTGTGTGCTATATGTGTATATACCATATATGTGTGTTATAGGCACACATATGTTCACTGCAGCACTATTCACAATAGCAAAGACATGGAATCAACGTAAGTGCCTATCAATGATACACTGGATAAATAAAATGTAGTACATACACACCATGGAATACTATGCAGCCATAAAAAACAACAACAAAAACAAAACAAAACAAAAAAACCACAAGATTGTGTCCTTTGTAGGGACATAGATGGAGGTGGAGGCCATTATCCTTAGCAAACTAATACAGAACAGAAAACCAAATACCACATGTTTTCACTTATAAGTGGGAGCTAAATAATGAGAACACGTGGACACAGAGAGGGGAACAGCACACACTGGGACTTATCAAAGGGTGGAAGCGGGGAGGAGGGAGAGGATCAGGAAAAATAAGTAATGGTTACTAGACCTAATACCTGGATGATGAAATAATCTGCACAGCAAACCCCCATGACACACATTTTCCTATGTAATAAACCTGCACGTGTACCCCTGAACTTAAAATAAAATTTAAAAAATAAAAATAAAGATCAAATATAAAGAAAGAAATTGAATCTGTTTCTTCTACCTGACTGTGTACGTTTGTACCTATAACCAACTTCTCTTCATTTTCTCCTTTCCCACACCCATCCTTCCCAGTCTCTGGTATTTATCATTTGATTGTCTACATCCATGAAATCAAGCTTTTTAGCTCCCACATATAAGTGAGAACACTTATTTGTCTTTCTGTGCCTGGAGTATTTCACTTAACATAATGACCTCAAATGTACACATGTTGCTATAAATGACATGATTTCATTCTTTTTATGGCCCAATACTATTCTCTTGCATATATGCCACATATGTATCCATTCATCTACTGATGGGCACTTAGATTGATTCCATATCTTCACTTCTAAGAATAGGGTCTTGATACACATGTGAGTTACCCCTTCTCTACATCTTTAAGCATCTGTTATTTTCTGTCTTTTTAATAATAACCATTCTAACCAAGGTGAGATGACAGCCGTTGTGGGTTTGATTGGCATTTCCCTGATTAGTGATGTTAAGCATTTTTTATACAACTGTTCTCCATTTGCATGTCTACTTTTGAAAAATATGTATTCATGTCCTTTGCTCATTTCTTAATGGGATTATTTAGTTATATTCTTTTGTTTACTACTGAGATGTTTGAATTTCTTGTATATTCTGAATATTAGTCCCTACTAGATGAATAATTTGCAAATTTTTTTCTGATTCATCAAGATGTCTCTTCACTTTATTGTTTCTTTTGCCATGCAGAAGTATTTTAGTTTAATATAGTGTGATTATTCTATTTTTGTTGTTGTTGTTGTTTCTTTTTCCTTTTTTTGTTTCGTTTTGAGACAGAGTCTCACTCTGTCACCCAGGCTAGAGTGTAGTGGCACGATCTCCGCTCACTGCAACCTCTGCTGCCCAGGTTCTAGGGATTCTCCTGGCTCAGCCTCCTGAGTAGCTGAGATTGCAGGCACCTGCCACTGTGCCCGGCTTTTTTTTTTTTTTTTTTTTTTTTTTTAAGTAGAGACGGGGTTTCACCATTTTGGCCAGGCTGGTCTTGAACTCCTAACCTCATGATCCACCCACCTTGGTCTACCAAAGTGCTGGGATTACAGGCGTGATTCTCTGTACTTCTGAGGTCTTAACATCTTTGCCTATACCTGTGTCCTAAAGAGTTTTCCTATTTTTTTAAGCAGTTTTATGGTTTCTAGTTTACATTTAAGTTTTCAATCCATCTTGAGTTGACTTTTGTATATGGTGAGAGATACAGGTCCAGTTTCATTTATTTTTTATTGGTATAATTATCCAGTTTTCTCAGGACCATTTAAAAAATTTAATTTTTAATTGTTTATGTGTACATAGTAGATGTATATATTTATGGGGTACATGAGATGTTTTGATAAAGGCATGCAATGTGAAATAAGCACATCATGGAAAGTGGAGTAAATCACCTCAAGCACTTGTCTTTTGAGTTACAAGCAATCTTATTACACTTTTTAAGAAATTTAAAATGCACAATTAAGTTATTATTGACTACAGTCACCCTGTTGTGCTATCAAAGAGTAGGTCTTATTCATTCTTTCTATTTTTTGTGCCCACTAACCATTCTCAATTCCTTCCCATTGCCCCCTACTACCATTACTAGACCCTGTTCACCATACTTCTACTCTCTACCTCCATGGGTTCAATTGTTTTAAATTTTAGATACTACACATAAGTGAGAACATTCAGTGTTCGTCTTTCTTTGCCTGGCTTATTTCACTTAACACAATGATCTCCAGTTCCATCCACATTGTTCAAAACGACTGTGTCTCAATCTTTTTGTTGCTGAATTGTACTCCACTGTGTATATGTATGACATTTTCTTTATCCATTCATCTGTTGACACTTAGGTTGCTTCTAAATCTTAGCTATCGTAAACAGTTTTGCAACAGACATGGGAGTGCGGATATCTCCTTGATATACTGATTGCCTTTCTTTTGGGTATATACCCAGCAGTGGGATTGCTGGATCTTATGATAGCTCCATTTTTAGTTTTTTGAGTAACCTCCGAAATATTCCCAGTAGAGGTTATACTAATTTGCATTGCCACCAACAATGTATGTTATTACCTGTCTTTTGGATAGAGGCCATTTTACCTGGGGTAAGATGATATCTCATTGTAGTTTTGATTTGTATTTCTCTGAGGCTCAGTGATATTGAGCACCTTTTCATATTCCTGTTGGTCATTTGTATATCTTGTTTTGAGAAATCTTTATTCAAATCTTTTTGCCCATTGTTTGACTGTATAATTAGATTGTTTCCTATAAAGTTGTTTGAGCTCCTTATATATTCTGCTGATTAATCCCTTGCAGATGGGTAGTTTGGAAATATTTTTTTTCCCCTTCTGTGAGTGGTCTCTTCACTCAGTTGATGGTATGCTTTGCTGTGCAGAGGCTTTCTAACTTGTGATCTCATTTGTCCATTTTTGCTTTGGTTGCCTAGGCTTGTGAGGTGTTATTCAAGAAATATTTGCCCAGACCAACGTTCTAGAGAATTTTCCCAACGTTCTCTTGTAGAAGTTTCATCGTTTGACGTCCTAGATTTAAGTCTTTAATCAATTTTAATTTGATTTTTGTATATGGTGAGAGACAGGGGTCTAGTTTCATTCTTTGGCAAATGGATATCCACTTTTCCCAGCACCATTTAGTGAACAGACTACCTTTTCCCCAGTGTATGTTCTTGGCACTGTTGTTAAAAATGAGTTAACTGTAGATGTACAGATTTCCTTTGGGGTACTCTCTTCTGTTCTATTGGTTGTGTCTGTTTTTATGTCAGTACCACGCTGTTTGGGTTACTATAGCTATATAGTATAATTTGAATTCAGGTAATGTGATTCCTCCAGTTTTGTGCTTTTTGCTCAGGATAGCTTTGGCTATTCTGGTTCTTTTGTGGTTCATATAAATTGCAGAATTTTCTTCTATTTCTTTGAAGCAAGTCATTGGTAGTTTGACAGAGACTGCATTGAATCCTGTAACTTGCTTTGGGTAGTATAGATATTTTAAAAATATTGCTTCTTCCAATCCATGAACATAAAATATCTTTCCTCTTTTTTGGTGTCCTCTTCAGTGTTATTTATCAGTGTTTCATAGTTTCCATTATAGGGATCTTTCGCTTCTTTGGTTAATTCCTAGGTGTTTAATTTTAGATGTGCCTATTGTAAATGGGATTACTTTTTGAATTTCCTTTTCAGAGCGTTCACTTTTGGCATACAGATATTCTACTGATTTTTTGTGGTGGTTTTGTATTCTGCAATGTCACTAAATTTGTTTATTGGTTCTAATAATTTTCCTGTAGAGTCTTTAGGTTTTCCAAATATATAATCAGATTATCTGCAAACAAGGATAATTCGACTTCCTCCCCTCTAATTTGGATGCCTTTTATATCGTTCTCTTGCCTGTTTGCTCTTCATTGGATTTCTAAGACTATGTTGAATAACAGTGGTGACAGTGGGCATCTTTGTCATGTACTGGAACTCAGAAGAAAGGCTTTGAGTTTTGCCCCATTCAGTATACTAGCCATGGTTCTGTCATAAATGACTTTTATTATGTTAAGGTAGTTTATTCTATCACCAGTTCCTTGAAGAATTTTATCATGAAAGGATGCTGAATTTTATCAAATCCTTTTTCAGCATCAATTGAAATGATCCTAGGATTTTTATCCTGTATTCTGTTGATATGATGTATCACATTAATTGATTTGCATGTGTTGAATCATTCTTGCATCTCAGGGATAAATCTCAGTTTGTCACGACGAACAATTTTTCTAATGTATTGTTGAATTCGGTTTGCTAATATTATGCTGAGTATTTTTGCATCAGTAGTCATCAGATACACTGGTCTGTAGATTTTGTGCGTGTATGTGTCAGTTTCTGGGTTTGGTATCAGGGTAATAATGGCATCATAGAATACGTATGGAAGTATTCTTTCCTTCTGAATTTTTCAGAATAGTTTCAGTAGGATTGGTATTAGTTCTTCTTAGCAGAATTCAGCAGTGAAGCCATCAGGTCCTAGACTTTTATTTACTGTGAGACTATTACAGCTGGGCCTGGTGGCTCATGCCTCTAATCCCAGCACTTTGGGAGGCCGAGGCAGGTGGATTACCTGAGGTCAGGATTTGTGACCAGACTGACCAACATGGTGAAATCCCATCTTTATTAAAAACACAAAAATTAGCAAGGTGTGGTGATGGGAACCTGTAATTCCAGCTACCTAGGAGGCTGAGGCAGGAGAATCACTTGAATCTGGGAGGCAGACATTGCAGTGAGTCGTGATCACACCATTGCATCCAGCCTGGACAACTAGAGCGAAAGTCAGTCACACACCAAAAAAAAAAAAAAAAAAAAAAAAAAGAGTGAAACAGCACCAAATAAACAGGTACCAGATTATAATAAGTGTGCAACTGGATCTTCAAAGTTTCTTTTTATGTTGTGTGTATAAGGAGAACAAATACAGTACAGCTTCTATGAGAAACAAAAGTCAGAAGACAGAACTGTCCTTCTAAATTCAGAGAAAGATAACTTTGAGTGAAAATTATTAATTGCATACTCATAAAGAAGGTTCTAGAAAGTTACTTAGTATTTTTATTAGGTTGCAAAAAGTTAAAGAAATTTACAGAATGGTACTTTATGTTATATAAATAATTTTCTGTTCTATATTTGATCATGCATGTGAGAGAATGGTGTTTATAAATCTCACTGGGGATAATTTCCATACTATCCATGTAATATAGTCTGGACGTGTGTCCTCTCTAAATCTCACGTTGAGATGTATTCCCTAATGTTGGAAGTGGGGCCCTGTGGGAGGTGATTGTATCATGGAGGCAGACTCTTCATGGTTTGGTACTGTCTTCACAATAGTGATTTCTTATGAAATATGGTTGTTTAAAAGTGTGTGGCACCTCCACACTTGCTTGCTCTTGCCTTTGTCATGTGACCTGTCTGCTCCAGCTTTGCCTTCTTGCCATGGATAAAAGTTCCCTGAGGCTTCCCCAGAAGCCAAGCAACTGCCAGTGCCATGCTTCCTGTACAGCTTGCAGAACTGTGCACAAATTAAACTTATTTTCTTTACAAATTACCCAGTTTCAGGTATTTATTGATAGCAATGCAAGAATAGCCTATCCCACCATGCAAAATAGAACTCCTTGCTTCTCTGTAGAATTACAATGTGTAGATCAATTTTCCTGAGTTTCTACCTAGCTCTACATCACCTATAATATTTACCACACTTGGATCATTTGCCTTGGCCCTAATGCATGGCAACTAACTCATCATAAACAATCAATATAGCATCAATATTGATAAAATAGGCCAAATGTGGTGGCTCACACTTGTAATCCCAGCACTTTAAGAGGTTGAGGCAGGTTGATCGCTTGAGCCCGGGAGTTCTAGGTCAGACTGGGCAATAGAGTGAAACCCCATCTCTATGAAAATATATATATATATGTATATATATATATATATACATACATACAAAAATGAGCCAGGCATGGTGGCACATACCTGTAGGCCCAGCTGCTTGGGAGGCTAAAGTAGGAGGATCACTTGAGCACAAGAGGTTGAGGCTTCAGTGAGTCTTAATTATATCACTGTACTCCACCCTTGGCAACAGGGTGACACTCCATCTCAAAATATTTATATCTATATAAATACAGATATAGATATTTTATATCTATATATTTGATATAGATATATAAAGAGAGAGAAAATAATCTTCTGTTGCTTCAATGAAAAACTTTCCTTTGAGTGTGCAACCATCAAGAGATTATGATTAATAATCTTAAAATTTATATCGACTTACAAAAGACTCATAGCTAAAGCCATCTTCCGCAAAATAACTAAACTGGAGGAATAATATATCTTGACTTCAAATTATACTACAGAGCAATTGTAACCAAAACAGCATGGTACTGGCATAAAAACAGACACAAAGACCAATGGAACAGAATAGAGAATACAATAATAAATCCATACATTTTCAGTGAACTAATTTTCAACAAAGGTGTCAAAAACATATATTGGGGAAAGGGCAGTCTCTTTCATAAATGGTGCTGGGGAAACTAGATATCGATGTACAGAAAACTGATACTAGATCCCTCTCTCTCACCATATATAAAAAATCAAATCAAAATAAATTAGACATAAATCTAAGACCTCAAACTATGAAACTGTTAAAAGAAAACTTTGGGACAACTCTCTAAGATATTGGTCTAGGCAGAGAGTTTTTTATTAATATCCCAAAAGCAAAAACAACCAAAGCAAAAATGGACAAATGGGATCACACTAAGGTAAAGAGCTTCTGGACAGCAAATAAATCAATCAACAAAGTCAAGAAATCATCCATAGGATGGGAGAAAATATTTGCACACTACCCATTTTACAAGAGATTAATAACCAGAAAATATAAGGAGTTCCAACAACTTTATAGGAAACAGTCTAATAATCCAGTCAAACAATGGACAAAAGATTTGAACAAACATTCCTCAGAAGACATAAAAATGTCACTTAGACATGTTGAAAGGTGCTCAATATTACTGAGCATCAGAGAAATGGAGATTAAAACTACAATGAGGTATCTCACCCCTGTTCATATTCAAAAACAGGTAACAACAAATGCTCTCAAGGATATGGAGAAAAGGGAACCCTCATACACTGTTGGTGGGAATGCAAATTAGTACACCTACTACGGAGAACAGTTTGGAAGTTTCTCATAAAACTAACAGTAAACCTACCATATGATCTGGCAATCCCATTGCTGAATATATACCCCAAAGAGAGGAAATTATTATATTCAAGAGATATCTGCACTCCTATGTTAGCTGGAGCACTGTTCACAATAGCCAAGATTTGAAAGTAACCTAAGTGTCTTTTAACAGATGAGTGGACAAAAAAAAAGTGATACATATACACAATAGAGTAGTATTCAGCCATAAAAGGGACCGAGATCTTGTGATTTGCAAAAACATGGAAAGAACTGGAGGTCACTCTGTTAACTAAAATAAGCCAGGCACAGAAAGACAAATATTGCAAGTTGTAGTTCATTTGTGAGAGCTAAAAATTTAAACAAATGAACTCATGGACATAGAGAGTAGAATGATGGTTATCAGAGGCTGGGAAGGGTAGTGGGGTAGAGGGAAGTGGGAATTGTCAATGGGTACATAAATATAGTTAAAACATATAAGATCTGGTAATTGATAATGCAACAGGGGGATTACAGTCAATGATGATTTGTTGTAAATTTAGAAGTAACTAAAAGAGTGTAATGGATTGTTGTATCACAAAGAAATAATAAATACTTGAAGTGATAGATACCCCATTTACCCTAGCATTATTATGCATCATATGCCTGTATTGAAATATCTCATGTGCCCCATATGTGTGTGTGTGTGTATACATATGTGTGTGTATACATATGTGTGTGTGTATACATATGTGAGTGTGTGTGTGTATATATATATATATATAATCTGCTATGTACCCATAATTTTTTTAAAAAAGAATATGATTAGAACATTTCTCAGAGTTTCAGTCTTTATGTTTCTGATGATAAGAATATCTAAAATAAGAGCTGTGTTAGGAATTGCAGGTCAAATTATATTATGCCTCTAGGGTAGAGTGAGTTAGAAAATGGGAACCGTGAAGATACAATGTGCTCCTAGACAGTGAATGTAAAAGTGAACAATTTTGCATTATTGGTTAATGGCAAAGGAAATTCTAGAACTGAATATAAATTAAAGAATCTGTAAACCCACTACTGAAGCCATGTAATAGTAATTTTATTTGAAAATTGTATTTTTCTTTTTCTATTTATATAAATTTAAAGAGTACAACTGCAGTTTCATTACATGGATATACTACATAGTAGTGAAGACTTGTACAAGGTCAGGGTTACAAAGTTAGATTAATGCATTTTAAGCAGCAGAAATAAGTGTTAGAAGAGATTTGGATCTTCAGAAGTATCTATCAACCTTGTAGTTATTTTCTTCTTTCCGCCTAAGAGAAAATTGGAGATGGTGAACAACAGAGTTTTGATTGATGCAGTAGTTACCTTTCTTGTTTGACCTCACTTTTTAAATAAAAATCTTTTAAACAGAGACAATTTCTACCAACTCTTCAGATTAGATATCTTTTTGAAAAGGAAAATAAATTGCATAATAACCACAGCATACCCCCACAATAGCAGTTAGTTATTGAACAAGTTGAAGGCAGTTCTCCAATCTGTACATTTCTTAGAAAAATGTTGACAAACTTCAGCTGTTCTCTCAATTTCATTCTCTAACTTGCATGCTCAATCTTTGTCATCTTCTCTGAAGGGGTCTTTCTCAATATGTAACCAAAAGAAGAACTAAAATGGAAAATGGGAAAAATTTTCTCAAAACAGGCACCATGAATTGGGGGCACTGAGATTGATAACAATTAATCTCAAATGATCCTTCTGCATAAAATAAAAGAGGACAATAACAAATACAAATGCTCTTCACTGAAGAATAACACTAACTCTCCTCAGATCTATCTTTGTCTTACATTTCAGTTCATCCTATGTCAGATCAAATCTAGAGAAAGAGCAAGTCACAGTGACAGAGAAACCAACTTCCTTCTAGAACCTGGAGTTGTCAGAGCTGTTCTAATTCTTGAGTTCTGATTCTTAGTTTTATTAAATTCAAGCCTTGAAGACAGTATCTTTTTTAATCTTAGATTTAGAAACTGATAACTATAATGTCCAGAACAGTGAAACACAATTTTTTTTGGCTAAGTTTATGAATCTTTGAAAAGTATGCACAACTGAGTAATTTATTTACTTAGCATTGGCTCCTAATGCATTATCCTGTTGTGCTTTGCAAATAATCAGCGTAGTTCATCCAAGAGAGTATGCATGGTTGCAGAAACAGAATAGGGTCAAAGGTCTTGCATCCAGAAATTGGTCTCATGAGAATGTGACAGATCTGAATATACTTTCCCCAAATTGAACAGGATACACCAGAAACTATAGTTTTGTGTTGAATTTTGCTCACATTTTAATGAAGGTAACATTTAAGAAATGCTTTCATTTGGCTCTTGTAGTGCATTAAAAAATCACATTGAAGGGCTGAGCAAGATGGTAGAATAGAAGCCTACACCATTTGTCTCCCAGCAGAAACATGAAATTTCAACAATGATCTGCACACAGAAAAGCACCATCACAAGAACCAAAAATCAGATGAGCAATCAGAGTACCTGGTTTTAACTTTATATCACTGAAAGAGGCATTGAGGCATTGAAGAGGGTAGGGGACAGTCTTGTATTACCAATGACACCACTCTCCTCTCCCCTAGAAGTGGCTGTATGGTACAGAAAGAGTCTACGCACTCGAGGGAGGGAGAGTACAGTGACTATTAGACTTTACATTGAAATCAGTGCTGCTCTGTCATAGCAGAGAACAAAGCCTTGCTGACCCCAGCCAGTGTCCATGCACTGAGGGAGCATTTGGACCAGATCCAGCCAGAAGGTAATCATCCACCCCTGCAGTAGGAACTTGAGTTTCTGCAGGCATCAGTACAGAGCGAAACTGCTCTGGGGTCCTAGGTAAACTTGACAGGCAGTCTAGAATGTAAGGACTGCAATTCCTAGGCAAATTCTTGTGCTAGGCTGGGCTTAGAGCCAGTGGACTATGTAGCATGTGACCTAGAAAGTCACCAGCCAGAGAGGCTAAAGAAGTGCTTGTGCTATTCCTCCCCCAGCCCCAGGCGGTGCAGCCTGAAACAAACAAAAAAGTGACAACTTCCTTCTGCTCTAGGAGAGGATAGCAAAGAATAAAAACCACTCTGTATTGCACCTTGAGTAACAGCCCAGCCACAATAAGAGAGGAAACTAGGCAATGTCAACTAGGCCCATTCCAGGCCCAAGGTCATGGACTTTTCAAGACACACCCTGGAACAAAAGAGAAACCAGTGTCTTGATGGGAAGGACCAAGTCTCAGCAGGATTCATCACCTACTGACTAAGGAGCCCTTGGACCCCTAGTAACCATCAGTGATATCTAGGTATTATGCCATGGGTCTTGGGCTCTGAGATGTGCTGGCTTTAGGGGTGACCTAGCATATTCCCAGCTGTGGTGACTATGGCGAAAGACTCCTTCTGTTTGAAAGAAACAAAAGAAAAAGTAAAGGGGACTTTTTCTTGCACCTTAGGTACCAGCCTGAACACAGTAGATAGGGCAACAAGAAGGCTCTTGGGGTCTTTAAGTCCAGGCCTAGGCTCTTGGATAGTATTTCTGGACTTGTCATGGGTCAGAAGAGGGCCAACTGCCCTGAATGGGGAGCCCTTGCTCTAAATGAACAACAGTGGTGACATGTCAAAACCCTCTGTGGGACAGTAGTGGATGTGGCCACGAAGAGAGGCTCCCCTGCCTACAGAAGGAGGAGACAAGAGCAGACAGGACTTTGTATTCTGGTTTGAGTGCCCACGTAGCTGCAGTAGAATAGAATATGAAGTACATTTCTAAGATTTTTGACTCTAATCTCTGGCTCCCAGACAGCATCTCTGGACCTGCCTAGATCCTGGGGGAACTCACTGCTCTAAAGGGTATTACGTAAACCCGGCTGGCCTTGCTACCTGCTCATTATAGGGGCCTAGGTGGTAGCCAGGTAGTAAACACAGGTGGTAGCAGGTAGTGGTTACAGTCTTTTATCCAAAGACACTAGGCCTTAGGTGAGACTTAGTGCTATGCTACAGGTCTTGGGTGAGATTCAGTTTTGTGCTGGCTTCATGTCTGACCCAACACAATCCCAGTTGTGTTGGCCACAGGTGTGCTTATGTCACCCCATCCCCAGCTCTAGGCAGCTTAGGAGAGAGAGGGAGGGATGGAGAGAGGGAGGGATGGAGAGAGGGAGGGATGGAGGGAGGGACAGAGGGAGGAGAGAGGAGGGGGAGAGGGGGAGGGAGGGAGGGGGAGAGGGAGAGAGAGAGAGAGAGAGAGAGAGAGAGAGAGTCTGTTTGGGAGAATGTAAGGGGAAATGAACAAGAGTCTGTCCTGGTAATCAATGCAATTCCTCCAGATCTCACCTAAGGCCACCAAGGTAGTATATCTATGAGTACGCAAAAACCCACAGCATTATTGGACTTAGGGGCCAAGTCCCTTTGAATACCTGGAAAGCTTTCTCAAAAAGGATGAACACACCAGCCCAGAATCTGAACACTACAATAAATTCCTAACTCTACAATGCTCAGACACCAATGAATATCTACAAACATCAAGATCATTCAGGAAAACACGACTTCATCCAATAAACTAATAAGGCACAAGAGCCTAATTGGTATAACAGGGACATGTAAGTGTTTAGATAATTCAAAATAGCTGTTTTGAAGAAACTCAAATCAATTCAAGGTAACACAGAGAAGGAATTCAGAATTCTATCAGGTAAATTTAACAAAGAGATTGAAATAACTCTTAAAAAAGCAGAAATTCCAGAGGCAAAAAATGCAATTAACATACCGACGAATTCATTAGATTCTTTTAATAGTAGGACTGATCAAGCAGAAGAAAGAATCAGTGAGCTTGAAGATAGGTTATTTGAAAACACAGAGTCAAAGAAGATAAAAAGAGAAAAAAAAATGAAACACACCTAAAAATCTAGAAAATAGACTAAAAAGGGCAAATCTGAGTGTTATTGGCCTTGAAGGGGGTTAGAGTAAGAGATAAGTGTAGAAAGATTATTCAAATGAATAATATCAGAGCACTTCCAAAACCTAGAGAAAGATATTAACATTCAAGTACAAGAAGGAAATATACCACCAAGAAGTTTAACCCAAAAGAAATTACCTCAAGGTCTTCAATAATACAATTCCAAAGGTTAAGGACAAAGAAAGTATTCTAAAAGCAGCAAGAAAAAAGAAATGAATAGCATAAAACGGAGCTTCAATGCGTCTGGTATCAGATTTTTCCATGGTTATCTTACATAACAGGAGAGAGTGGCATGATATATTTGAATTGCTGGAGGAAAAAAAAATACATACATCATGAATAGTACATCAGGCAAAAATATCCTTCAAGCCTGAAGAAGAAATAAAGACTTTCAGAAACAAACAAAAGCTGAAGGACTTCCTCACCAGACCTCTCCTACAAAAAAATGCTAAAGGGGGTTCTTCAATGTGAAATAATAAGATGCTAATGAGCAAGAAGAAATCACCTGAAGGAACAAAACCCAATAGTAATTGTAAGCATACAGTAAAACACAGAATATTATAAACTGTAATTGTGGTGTGTAAACTACTTTTACATTAAGTAGAAAATGTAAATGATGAACCAATCAAAAATAATAGCTACAACAACTTTTTAAGACAGAGACAGTACAATCTGACTTAATGAGGAAAAAAGTTAAAAAGTGAGGGGGCTGAACTTTAAATGTAGAGCTGTTATTAGTTTTCTATTACATGTTTGTTTATGCAATCAGTGTTAAGTTGTCACCAGTGTTAAGTTTAGAATAATGTGTTATAAGATAGTATTTGCAAGCCTTATTATAACCTCAAATCAAAAATATACAAGCGATACATAAAAATACAAAGCCAGAAATCAAATAGTACCACCAGAGAAAAAATCACCTCCACTAAAAGAAAGACATAAAGGAAGGAAAAAAGGAAAAGAAGAACACAAAAGAACCAGAAAAAAATAAAATAAAATGGCAGGAGTAAATCTTTATTTATAAATAATAACACTGAATGTAAATGGACTAAATTCTCCAATAAAAAGTCATGCAGTGACTAAACAGATGAAAAAGAAGATACAATGGGCCGGGCGCGGTGGCTCAAGCCTGTAATCCCAGCACTTTGGGAGGCCGAGACGGGCGGATCACGAGGTCAGGAGATCGAGACCATCCTGGCTAATACGGTGAAACCCCGTCTCTACTAAAAAATACAAAAAACTAGCCGGGCGACGAGGCGGGCGCCTGTAGTCCCAGCTACTTGGGAGGCTGAGACAGGAGAATGGCGTGAACCCGGGAGGCGGAGCTTGCAGTGAGCTGAGAGCCGGCACTGCACTCCAGCCTGGGTGGCAGAGCAAGACTCCGTCTCAAAAAAAAAAAAAAAAAAAAAAAAAAAAAAAAAAAAAAAAAGAAGATACAATGATGTGTTGTCTACAAGAAACACACTTCACTTATAAAGAGACACATAGACTGAAAATAAAGGGATAGAAAAGATATCCATGCCAAGGGAAATGAAAAAGAGAGCATGAATGGATATAATTATATCAGAATAAAATAGATTTCAGGACAAAAACTATAAGAAGAGACAACATAGGTCATCATATAGTGATAAAGGTGTCAATCAAGCATTAGGATATAATGATGATAAATATATATGTATCCCACACTGGAGCACCCAGACATATAAAGCAAGTATTATTAGAGCTAAAAAGAGGAATAGACCTCAATACAACAATAACTAGAGACAACACCCCACTTTCAGCATTGAATAGAACTCCCAGACAGAAAATAAAGAAACACTGAACTTAGAATGAAGGGACTTAATAGATATATACAGAACATTTCATTCAACAGCTGCAGAATCCACATTCTTCTTAGTATATGGATCCTTCTTAAGGATAGAGTGTATGTTAGGTCACAAAACAAGTCTTAATGCATTCAAAAAAACTGAAGTAATACCAGGCATCTTCTCTCACAACAATGGAATAAAACTAGAAGTCAGTAACAAGAGGAATTTGGGAAACTATACAAACTTATGGAAATTAAACAATGTGTTCCTGAATGACCAGTTGGTCAATGAAGAAATTAAGAAGACATTGAAAAATTTCATGAAACAAATGATAAAGAAAACACAGCATACTAAAGCCTATGTGATGCAGCAAGTGCCTACATCAAAAAAGAAAAAATAATAATAAAATAAATTATCTAATGATGCATCTTAAAGAATTAGGAAAGCAAAAGCAAACCAAGCCCAAAATTTTTAGAAACCATCATTCTCAGCAAACTAACACAGGAACAGAAAACCAAACACCACACATTCTCACTCATAAGTGGGAGCTGAACAATGAGAATACATGGACACAGAGAGGGGAACATCCCACACTGGGGCCTGTCAGGGGCTAGGGGGCTAAGGGAAGGATAGCATTAGGAAAAATAGTTAATGTGGATGATAGGTTGATGGGTGCAGCAAACCACCATGACACATGCATACCTATGTAACAAACCTGCACATTCTGCACATGTATCCCACAATGTAAAGTATAATAAAAAAGAAAGAAAATAATGAAGAGAGAAGGAATGAATGAATTTCAATTTAAGAAAACAAAACAAAATATCAATAAAACAAGAAGCTGTTTTTTTTTTTTTTTGTAAAGTAAAATAAAATTGACAAACCTTTAGCCAGACTAACAAAGAAAAAAGAGAAAAGACCCAAATAAATAAAAATCAGAGATGGAAAAGGAGACATGACAACTGATACTGCATATATCCAAAGAATCATTAGTGGCTACTATGAGCAAATACAGGCCAATAAATTGAAAAATCTAAAGGAAATAGATCAATTCCTAGACACATACAACCTAACAAGAATCATGAAGAAATCCCAAACTCAAATAGGCCAACAACAAGAAATGAGATAAAAGCTGTAATAAATCTCTTCCAGTAAAGAAAACACTACATTGTGATGACTTCACTGCTGAAATCTACCAAACATTTAAGGAAGAACTGATAGCAATCTTACTTAAACTACTCCAAAAAACAGAGGTGGAGGGATTACTTCCAAATTCCTTCTATGAGGCCAGTTACCCTGATACCAAAACCAGACAGAGACACATTTACAAAAGGAAACTACAGGCCAATATCTCCAAGGAATATTGATGCAAAACTTCTCAACAAAATATTAGCAAACACAATTCAACAATGCATTAAAAAGATTATTCGTTATGACCAAGTGGGATTTATCCAAGGGATGCAAGGATGGTTCAACATATGCAAATCAATTGGTATGGTACATCATATCAACAGAATGAAGGACAAAAACCATATGATCATTTCAACTGATGCTGAAAACTATTTGATAAAATTCAACATCCCTTTGTGATAAAAACCTGCAAAATATTGGGTATATAAGAACTATATCTCAATATAATAAAAGCCATATATGATAGACTCACAGCTAGTATCATACTGAATGGGGAAAAACTAAAAGCCGTTCCTCTAAGATCTGTAACATAACAAAGATGACCACTTTCACCAATGATATTTGACACAGTACTGGAAATCCTACCTAGAGCAGTCAGACAAGAAAATGATATAAAAGGCATCTAAACTGGAAAGAAAGAAGTAAAATTATCCTTGTTTGCAGATGATATGATCTTACATTCAGAAAAATCTAAAGTCTCCACACACACACACAAAAGAAACTATTAGAACTGATGAAAGAATTCAGTAAAATTGCAGGATACAAAATCAACATACAAAAATCAGTTGCATTTTTACATGCCAAAAGTGAACAACCTGGAAAGAATAGTAATCCCATTTATAATAGCCACAAACTAAATTAAATACCTAGGAATTAACCAAAGAAGTGAAAAATCTCTATAATGAAAAGTATAAAACATTGATGAAAGAAATCAAACAGGACACCAAAAAATGGAAAGATATTTTATGTTCATGGATTAGAACGAATATTGTTAAAATGTCCATATTACCCAAAGCAATGTACAGATTCAATGTAATATCTATCAAAATACCAGTGACTAGCTTCACAGAAATAGAAAAACTAATGCTAAAATTTATATGAACCACAAAAGACCAAGAATAGCCAAAGCCATCCTGAGCAAAAAGAACAAAACTGGAGGAATTACATTACTAGACTTTAAAGTATACTACACAGCTGTACTACAGAAAACAGCATGGTGCTGGCATTAAAGCAGACACACAGAGACAATGGAACATAATAGAGACACAGAAATAAATCCATACATCTCCAGTGAACTCATTTTTGACAAAGTTGCCAAAAACATACATTGGAGAAAAGACAGTCTCTTCAATAAATTGTGCTGGGAAAAATTGTATATCCTATGCAGAAGAATACAACTAGACCTCTATCTCTCACCATATATAAAAATAAAATAAAAATGGATTAGTGACTTAAATCTAATACCTCAGACTATAAAACCACTACAAGAAAACATTGAGAAAATGCTCCAGACCTTTGACTTGGAAAAAAATTTCTTGATTGATGCCCCAAAAGAACAGGCAACCAAAGCAAAATTGGAAAAATGGGATCGTATCAAATTAAAAAGCATCTAAGCCTTCTACACAGCAAAGAAAACAATAGATAAAGTCAAGAGACTACCCACAGAATGGGAAAAAATATTTGTAAACTATTCACCTGACAGGGATTAATACTCAGAATATATGAGGAGCTCAAACAACTTTATAGGATAAATTTTAATAATTTAAATGATAAATGGGTACAAGATTTGAATAGATATTTCTCCAAAGTAGAAATACAAATGGCAAACAGGCCTATGAAAAGGTTTTCAACATTACTGAGCATCAGAGAATTACTAATCAAAACTACAATGAGATATCATCTCACCCTAGTTAAAATGACTTATATCCAAAAGACAGGCAATAACTAATGCTGGTGAGAATGTGGAGAAAAGAAAGTCCTTGTACACTGTTTGTGATAATGTAAATTAGTACAACCACTACGAAGAAAGTTTGGAGTTTCCTCAACAAAGTAAAAACGCAGCCACAACTGCTGGGTATATGCTCAAAGTTAAGAAAATTGGTATTTCAAAGAGATATCTGCACTCCCATGCTTGTTGCAGCACTGTTCACAATAGCCAAGATAATGGAAACAACTTAAGTGTTCATCAATAAATGTATGGATAAAGCAAACCTGGTACTTATATGCAGTGGAGTACTATTCAGTCACAAGAAAGAATGAGATCTTGTCAGTTGCAACAACATGGATGGAACTGGAGGACACTATAAGTGAAATAAGCCAGGCACAGAAAGACAAAAGTGCATATTCTCATTTATTTGTGAAATCTAAAAATCAAAACAATTAAGCTCATGGTGATAGAGAGCAGACTGATGGTTACCAGAGACTAGGTAGGGTAGTGGGGGTTGTGGGTGGAGGTGGGGGGTAATATTTGAGCACAAATATAATAATTAGAAAGCATAAAATAAGACAGTATTTGATAGCACAACAGGGTGACGATAGTCAATAATAATTGTACATTTTAAAATAAATAAAAGCGTGTAACTGGA
The DNA here is from genome assembly GCF_009764315.1 of Trachypithecus francoisi. Taxonomy (NCBI): domain Eukaryota; kingdom Metazoa; phylum Chordata; class Mammalia; order Primates; family Cercopithecidae; genus Trachypithecus; species Trachypithecus francoisi. The sequence continues at coordinate 170,967,273 of NW_022681465.1, read as the reverse complement.
TTTCTGTAACAAATAATAAATGCTTGAGGGATGGATACCCCATTTACCCTGATGTGATTATTACGCATTGCATGCCTGTATCAAAATATCTCATGTACCTCATAAATATATACAGCTGCTATGTACCCACAAAAATAAAAAAAAATTAAAATTTAAAATAAAAAAATCACAAGCAAGAAATGGCAAAGCATAAGGCCTTTAAGTGAGAAGATCACTAAGACTCAAATGATATTGCACCTAAGTTCAAGATTGTCCAGTGTTCAGATCAATATCAGGAGTGTTTCCTGTAAGTGGGAGAAAATCACAATTATGATCCTTCTCATAGGAAAAGCACTGCTTAGATGTTGAGGAGTGCTCAGGGCAATTCCCAATTTTATTTTATTCACAAAACATATCTTCATCAGTAAAAGTAAGCAATGAGCTGGTAGATAACTATTATTTCTGTAAAATTCACTAAGGCTAAAATAAAAGAATACTGTTTTATGATAAGAGTTCAAATAGGTGAGGGAGGGACATTATATTAAGGTATCCAATTGACTATATATGAAAAAATATCTTTATACAGATAGTTGTCTAGTGTAAAAGATTCTACCTCTAATATCATTTCTTTACTTCTAGTATTACAAACAGCAATGAAAACACATTTGGATAAGTTAACAAGACTTACGAAATTAAAAGTAGACTAGAAGAAAGACTGATAATGAGAGCTACATCTGGAAATTATTCTGTCATGAGAAGTTAATAGCATACATTTTACACTAAGGCTGAATAATATGTCACGCAGACTAGAGTAATGCAAAGGACAGCAAGAAGACCCCTTTCATCCAACTAAAATCAATTCTCCACTAGATTCCTCCAATGCATAACATTTCAATGGGGTATAGCCTTTTCCTCTCTGATGTCTTCCTCATAGTTTATATTGCAAATATCAAACAGACTCTCATATGATTTTTGTTATGACAAGCATCAAATTGTTTTATGCCCCCCTAAGAACATGGATATATTGGCAAAGGAAAATGATCGAGGCTAGGGAGGGACTAGTCACTTAATTACACAATATGTTCACAACAGCAGTCAGCAGAATGTGGTTGGGAAATGTCACGGTTGTGTTTCCAGGGAAGCTGACTTGCTGCTGAGATTTCCATTTAAGTTTATCAGAGTGTGCTTTCAGAAGCCACATCCATGGAAGAGAGAAGAAAGATTCTGGACTGTGCAGATGATGAAGCAATGAAGTCCCAGCAAGGTCTCTTTGAAGAGACCTAACTCTGAAGTGACCTCTGATGCTACAATGACCCTTCAGAGTTGTCAGGATTCGAGTTTGAGGCCTGGGCCTTTAGGCTCCTGTATCAAAAAGTCATTGTATGCAGGCTGTCTCTGAAAAGGGTCTTGATTTTGGTCTAGATATCTCACTTCAACTAAGTCAAGCTCTCTGAAAAAACTGAGAACTGTCAGTCAAGAGCAGCAGCTGGGATATACAATCTCAGTCCCAATGTGAGTCTTGGGTGGCACAGACAGCATCCACAACAAAGATGAACTATGTTTTTCAAATGGAGCCAACTTATTCATTATTATTCTCTGATACAAATTTTCACATTCACTCTTTTACAGTCTCTTTTCAACACAAACTACAGGTTTATAGGACTTTTCTACCATTTTCCTATTTCTTTTCTCCTTAATGAGTCCATCTGACAGCATTTTGAGTGTGTCTATTCAATGTCACATTGTATGCCAAAGATTAAAGTAAACCAGGTAAAATTACATAGAGACAATGAAATTTTTTCCATTCTGTTTTTTAAAGAGAAATGATGACTGGTATGCATTTTCTGTTGTTACGGTTTCTAGGTTGTACTTTCTTTGTTCTAAATACTGTACGCATGAGTCACTGCACCCTTTGTGTGTATATCTTCACTGCTTTTCTCACTTACATGACCTACATGCAGAAATGCATGCCATCATTCTTCTGCAATTTATTAGTTGAATTGTAAATATTAAAAGTAGCTATGTTTTTATGACAGAACTAGGAGAGCCTACTTCATTATGATAAAATAAATGCTGCCAAATCAGTAGCCAACAATAAAGAGGACTGCTGAGCTTCCTTTCCACATACTCACGTCTTAGATTGTCTGAGAAAATACAATATTCAGAATGTAGCACAACTATTCACCTTCTATGGTATATTCATTGATATCCTAAAAAAAGAGAAGGTTTTAGAATTGGGAGTCTTAAACCAGTAAATCCAAAAAATAGAAACATCAATTGAATTCTCATTTTATGTATGGTATTTGAGAATTTTAAACAGTGAATTCAAAAATTTCTCACAGATTAGTCGATTATTTCTCTCTCTGATAAAATTATTATGAAAACTGAAACAATGTATTTCAAAAATGAATTTTGCATGGCAGAATACTTGATAAGTATTCCCTAAACACTCTTTCCACCTTCCCCCAGCAGTACCAGTTTTATCAGAGTAACTGAACCTCATGATTCTGGGGTCAGTCTTACATGAAATAACCAGTCTCAGTACTAAACTGTTTCATCATTAACATTCCATTATATTGCAACTTAGGTCCTTGAATATTCCATAAAACATGCACATAAGTTGAATATTAATATAAAGTATTTGTTGGTATACTTGTTTATTGATTGTCAATCTTGTACAGAGAGCTGCAAGCTACACGGAGAACTATGCAGGGTGCTTATCACTATATCCTCAGGGTCAAGAACAGAGCCTCACACATAAAAGGCAATTAACGAGTAGCCACAGAATTTAAATATGAGTCAACTCTTTAATTCATGGTCTATCAAATCCACATTTATAGAAATTTTGAAAATAAACTGTAACTCTTGTTCCAAAAGAAATTGATAATAACATTAATGCAATCTCTATGCTTTAATTTATATTTGATGTATGCCTTCATGTAACAACTACTTATTTCAACTACTTATTTCTCAATTAATATTTGCTAGACTGTACGTATACAATAGGGAGCAAAACAGATCCTGTCCCAGCTCTCAATATATTACATCCTACAAGGAAAGTCAATATTGATCAAGTACTTACACAAATATCCACATTCAGAGTACTATGAGCACCATAGAAACACACCAACAGAAATTGTAGGGATCTAGGAGAGTGTATAAATACCAAATGAGATTAACTAAGGAAACTAAGAAAGCCTTTTCTCAAAAATCAGCATTGGAGTTGAGATCCAAACAGTGAGTGTGAATTAGTAAGGCGTGAGCGTGGGTATTCTCATGCACTCATGCAGTGTACTATACAAACGTCCTGGGGCAAAACCAGTGTTAACACCTGTGCTGATGGAGCAAGTCAGAAGGATCCAGTGATGCACAGTCACCTATTCTCTCTGAAGCTTGAAGGGCAAAATGGTATGCAGAGTGTTGTGGAGCTGGGTTTTATCAAGGATCTTGCTCCTTCACTGTGCTTCCATGATACAGGGTTAACAAGAGTCAAGTGCAGGTGCTCAGGTTAACTACAGGTATTAACAAGAGTTAAACCCGTATCTGTGCTTCCATGATATGGGGTTAACTGCAGGTGCTCACCACCACGCCTGAATAATTATAACTGCAGGAGAAGTAGACTGCTGGAACACCAAGCAGTCCAAGCTTAAGTAGAGCTATACAGGGGAATGCTGAAAATGCTATTTGCCCAACATCTTGGAGCACAGCCCTGTGGAAAACTGAATTCAGGTGCAATCACTCAAAAGAGAGAGTATCTTCTTTCCAAGGTAGCTGTTTGCCAGGAAACTCCAATATATCTCTAGGGTCAATCCTGCTTTTCTCCAGGTAGAAGTAGGGAAGTAGCAAAGACTATACAGGAAGAAAAAGAAGAGGATACCTACAGACATGAAAGAAGGCTGCTGAAGCTGGAGTAAAGATCATGAGAGATTTGTACTTCATTATATTTTATGCTTAGGGTTATGTTCATTTTTAATCACAGTGTATTCATATGTTAGTGATTTTGTTGTAAATATGCTCCATGTGGCCGGGCACAGTGACTCACACCTGCAATCCCAGCACTTCGGGAGGCCGAGGTCGGCAGATCAACTGAGGTCAAGAGTTTCAGACCAGCTTTGCTAACATGGTGAAACCCGGTCTCTGCTAAATATGCAAAAATTAGCCAGGTGTGGTGGTGGGCACCTGTAATTCCAGCTACTGAGGAGTCTGAGGCAGGAGAATCACTCAAACCTGGGAGGCAGAGGCTGCAGTGAACTGAAATCATGCCACTGCACTCCACCCTCCACCACGTGACAGGAGAAATATGTGGGCTTTGGCAGTAGAAAGACCTAAAATTCTGTTTGGGGAAAAGATGGGTAGGAAAATTCTTACAAACTCTTTGAAGAAACCTAAAATCACCAGATTATATATAAAATAAAACTTCCCAAAAACATCATCTCACTAACAAGATAGTGAAAAGACATTTGAGAAGAAAAAGAATCCAGAGAGGTGAATGAATACGGTGTTTTGCATCACTTTTGCACAGTGGGAATTAGCTGATGCAGCAGAGGTGGTCTAGAAATCCTGCACCACTTTGGACAGCATCTCAGACACTCCAAATGGAGTTCATGTCCTACCAAGAGTGAGGACTAGATTGTCAAATCCCAGACAAGTACACAGTTGAGATTTTACACAGTATCAAGGTAAACTAATAATTTTAAGAATATGGGAAGACATACGTCTCAGAAAGAGCAGGAAGTACTTGAGATCCTCAACACAGAATACCAGGTCTTTTCTTAATATACTCTCTGGGCCAGATTAATTAATATCTGAGGTCTCCAAGTTATGTATGTGATCACATCATTCACACAAAAGGAAACTGTCTTAAGTAAAGCATATCACTATTTTGAATTCTGATAGTAAAAGTTACATTTGTTATATGATCCATAAATATACAAACTCCAAGTTTCTTTGCCATAAATATTATAGAGAAGTTACACACTGCTAAAAGCTGACTAAACATAATGACTGTATCACAGAAATATCATTAGTTTATTTGCTAGGAGGTCTTTCATTGGAAGATTTTCAAGATTTGTCTGGTTCACTTTCCTTCTTTAATTCTTGGGGGCAATCTCCTGGTAAAGGCAGACACTAGATTCCAAGTCAACTGCTAACCATTTTCTTCCTATTTTCTTATATTTCTTATAGCTTAGGTGACATAAATAGGAAGATGGTTGTTACTCCAGCATAATAAAATAAATTACATTATGATTTGATTGTATTTAAGTATTAGTTCCTTCTAGATATTATGTTTTATATAAGGTAAGAGATGCGGATCTAAATGTGCTATACAATTATCCCAGTATTATTCATTGCATACTAATTTGCAGTTAAAATTCATTAATATTTTACCTTATGAAAATATATAACATGTACTATATATGTATAATATTACATTATTATTTGCTTCAATAAAAACTTGCATTTCTGAGTTCATTAAATTCTTAATTTGCTTTAGCAAATAATAAAATGTTTTTATTTTGATGATCTATTGTGCATTCTATGGTTTCTAATAATTGTCTTTATGGGAAGAGTACAGAATCCTTCCATCCAGAATTTACATGGAAGTGGGAAGGAAGGTGCGGGGAATCATAAGCAACACAAAGAATCTTTGCATTTGTTTTTCTTTTTAATACAGAACTTTTACAAACAAACGGAATATAAGGAATAGTAAAATGAAAAGTTATATATACATTACCTTGACTTGAAAATTGTTTGTTTATTTGTTTGTTTTGAAATAGAGTCTCGATCTGTCGCCTAGGCTGGAGTACAATGGTGAGATCTCAGCTCACTGCAACCTCCGCCTCCCAGGTTTAAGCGATTCTCCTGCCTCAGCCTCCCAAGTAGCTGGGATTACAGGTGCACACCACCACACTTAGCTAATTTTTGTAATTTTAGTAGAGACAGGGTTTCACCATGTTGCCTAGGCCGGTCTCGAACTCCTGACCTCAGGGTGATCCACGCACCTCAGCCTCCCAAAGTGCAGAGATTACAGGCATGAGCCACCCTGCCCAGCCGAGAATTGTTAACAAAAGGATTTGCTTCAAAGAGCCTTTATGTTAAAAGTAATTTAAAGTAAATTACAGGCATCATTACATCTCAATAATAAATACTTCACTATAAATCTCTAAAGAATAAAAACTCTTTTTATAACCAGTATCTATCATACTCGCAAAAGGGTCAATAATTTCCTAATTGTTTTTAACACCCAATCTATATTTATATTTCTCCATTTTCTCAGTATCATTTACAGCTGGTTGAATGGATAATCATCCTTTCGAAAGAAAGCATATACCTTGCTTTTGGCTGCCACAACTCTTAAGCCTCTTTAAACCTAGAAGAGTCTTCCCTTTGACATGGCAATGCTTTGTTGAAAAGGGATGCCATTTGTTCTGTGGATTTTTCCTACCCTCTGCACTGAACTATTTTCTCAAGGTGGCATTTGACTTTTCAATCATCTTTTGTTACCTGCAAAAATGGACTTTACAAAAAGGCTCAATTAGATTCGTGCTAAAATAATTTTGTCAGGATTACTTCAGACATGATGCTGTATACTTAGATTACATCACATCACATCAGGAGATTTGCCATGCTTTGTTGTACCACTATTAGTGATGCTGAGATTTATCTGTGACTTAAAGTAGGGACAGTCATAACTCCCAACACAAACAGGAAGTAAGCTGATGATGAGACTGTACTTAGACACTAAGAGTTTGACATCAGCATTTGACCTAATGGTTTTAACATGCGTTAAAGATCCCTCCCAAATCAATATTTTAGATGTTGAAAAATAGAAAATTTGAAATTTTTTTCTCTCATTCTATTTGCATTTATTCACTGCTATTCTTCAGTAAAGAAGAGCTTTTTCTATTCAACTGCATGATTTGTAACTTTGAAAATAATTCCTACAGGAAAGGCAGTATTAGTGTGTAATTCTTTCCCTTGACCAACTTTCAGAGAGAAAGACTCATTTCTAATGATGGCAAAAAGGTATTTCTTGTCATTGTTGGTTTGTTTTTATTTTTTGTTTTTGAATATTATTATAAACTCATGGATTTGTAAATATTTATTGTGTTTCAAGGAACTCTAGAATTTATCTCTTTGATGCTCAAGTAATTCTACAATTGGCCAATAAAGAGGGGTTCAAGCTGGCTTCTGTATTTTTTAGCACCCTCACATTTATGTTTGCTGGCTTTTTGCTTTTCTCACAGTGAGGTACTCCATACCTTTCTCATATACTCCGTATCTAGAACTAAAGTGTGCCAAATCTCCAAGAAATTCAGGTTCCTCTTAATAAAGAACGGGATTTAATGGTACTTAGAGATTATAGTGTTCACTGTCAATGGGTATTATTGCTTCAAGATGCTTTTGGCAGTCAGACCAAAAAATATAATATAACTTACTTTCAGTTCAAATTTAACATTACCTGGTTTGAATTATTTTAATGTGTATTTATTTTATTTCACCTAGAAATTTAATTTCCAAAAACATCAATATAATTATTTGCTTTTCATACCACATAATTAAAATAGCTTCAAAATGACCATAAAATATTACCATTAACAGCAAGATTATGGAAAGAAACATAGGATATTTTCACATTTCTTTTTGTCCTTAGGCACCATGTTGACTTATATTATCTTCTGTTTATTGAAAAAAATTAGATCTCGACATGTATTTTCAAGCCTATATCATTCACAAGTGTGCTTATATAAAAGAGAAATTATACATAAAATAATTTAGTTAAGCTACTTTTAAATCCTTCTATATTCCTGGTCTTGTTATTCTAAATCATTTTTAAACTTAGTCATCAAAGGCTGTGTTGTTCCTGTTCTGTTCTATGCTGCCCTTTCTGCCATGTGGGGAAAGCAATGTTTCTTTCTTTTCTTTTCTCTTCCTTTCCTTTCTCCTTTTCTCTTCTCTTCTCTTCTCTTTTCTTTTCTTTTCTTTTCTTGAAACGGAGTCTCACTCCATCACCAGGCTGAAGTGCAGTGGTTCAATCTCAGCTTACTGCAACCTTCACCTCCCAGGTTCAAGCAATTCTCCTGCCTCAGCCTCCTGAGTAGCTGGAATTACAGGCGTATACCACCACGACTGGCTAATTTTTGTATTTTTAGTAGAGATGGCCCACAGGGTCTCACCATCTGGGCCAGGCTGGTCTCAAACTCCTGACTTCACATGATCCACCTGCCTCAGCATCCCCAAAGTACTGGGATTACAGGCATGAGCCACCGTGCCAGGCTGCAACTTTTCTTTAAATGATGTGAGTATCTCTGGGTTTTTCTTCCAAGCTGTTGGCACCTGTTCAAGTGCATTATTGATTATTCTTAAAATTTCTACATCAGGAAGCTTTTGATGAATTGATGCGCATAGTTTTAAAGATAGTTCTCATGTACGTGTGAATAAATTAGTCAGTCACTGCAGCCAAACATTGATTTAAATGTCTTCAACTCTACTGATAAATTTGGCAAATGTTTTGGTTTCAGTAGCATTGGATGGTATGCAACACCAACACGTACAATACCAACTGTGCAAGCAACTTCATTTAGGTGAAGAAAAACAAACCTATTAATAGGTTGACATATATAGGCAGTGATAATTAGAACATGACCAACCCATTACCCAAGGAAAAGATGACATCATAAGCAACATACAATCTGATTTTAGAGCTATGAAAAAACATGCTTGATCAGAAATAATAAAATAAGATTTTGTCAAATCCCCTCCATTTGGGATAAATAAAAGGATCTCTTTCATTTTAAGTTTGTTGTCAAATTTTCTGATCTTTATCAACTTGAGAGGTGAGAAAACATATTCAGTATTGTTTTAATTTGATTTTCTATTATCCAGGGTAAATCTGAACATTGTTTTCACAGTTTTAAATGTTATTAGTATTTCTTTGTGATTTTTTTTTTTTTCATGTCATTTGTCATCTTTGTATCTGGAGTTTGGGCTTTTAAAACACTGATTTCAAAGAGGCTATAATGAGTCTGTGAAATTAGCCTTTGCGTATGATGTAAGCAGAAATTATTTTCTTTTATTTTTGTTTTTAACTTTGCTTATGATATTTCTTTTTTCTATAAAAATCAGTTAATTTTATAATCAAAATAATTTCCTGTATTTCTCCTGGAATTTGAATCATAATTAAGTGTTTTTCTACTCAAGTTTATAAAAAATTAAACAAATGTTTTTTTTCTAAAAATTGTATGGTTTAAGTTTATATTTAATCTGTGACCCATGTGGAAATGATCCTATTATGGATACAATGTGAGGTGACATTTTACAAATATTTATTCAGTTGCTTCAACATCATTTATTTAAAAGCCCACTGTGCTCCCATTGATTTGAAATGCCACTTCTATGGCATAAAATTTTTCTCACATATTGAGTTCTCTATATGGATTTTATATTCCATTCCATTCATCTGTCCCTATACCTGTGCCATATACAGTGATTGTATTACTGAGGCTTCACCTTTTGTTTCAATATCTAGTAGTTTTTTCAGAGTGTTACCCAGTTATTCCAGCATTGCTAGAGCCTACTGTTTTCCTCAGGACCTCCTTACCACATTCTTCATGTAAGTTTAACATGTTCCCTATTGCTGTATTTCATTTTTTATATATAGAAAATCAGGTCTTCTTTTCCACTATGTCTTCTAATTGATAGTGTTTGTATACATAAAGACAGAATATAAAGAGATAGTTAATAGATTTCTTTAAGTTAATTTTATATCTTGCTCCCTTCCTAATTTTACTATATTTTATGATTATAGTATATTTTAATGGATTCTTTCAGTTTGACAGCTGTATACTTTTACCTTTCCTTTATAGTATTTATGCATCTATTTGCTTTCTTTTTCTCTAATTTCATTGAACAATATCTTCAGTACATGTTTAATTTTTTATATTTTAAGTATAACATGTGCTCAGAAATCCACATTAAGCAAGCAAACAGATCAATACATTATTATCAAGTGGCTACCTTTGTGGCTCCACCATGTAAAAGAATATTGTCAGACCTTGCCTTTAAAAAATTACTCTGACCTCTGCAACAATTATTGCTATTTCTTATTTTATGGAATCACTTCTTTTCTTGACAGTTTCGTAAACTAAGGTGTAATTAAAATTAGAATTTAATTTTCTCTGTTTATAAGTTTCTCACAATTTGTTTTTCTCCCTACTATTTATTATTGAAGAAACTGAATTTTGCTGACTACATTCCTGTACTTGGCATGTTCCTCTGTACTCTGAATTTCGATATATGAATTTTTAATTGGATCTAAAGGCCTAATTGAATTCAGTTTGAGTTTTTTTCAGGATGTATTTGTTTCTTAGGGCTTCCATAACAAATTACAATAAACTGGATGGCAAAAAATAGAAGAAATGATTCTCTCACAGTTCAGGAGGCCAGAGATCAAAATCCAGTTGTTGGCGGTGTTGATTCCCTGTAAGCGCTCTAGAGAAAAACCTTTTCTTCCTTTTTTTTTTTTTTTTTTTTTTTTTTTTTTTGAGACAGAGTCCTGCACTGTTGCCTGGACTGTAGTGCAGTGGCGCAATCTCAGCTCACTGCAACCACCTCCTCCCAGGTTCAAGAGATACTCCTGCCTCAGCCTCCCAAGTAGCTGGGATTACAGGCACCTGCCACCACGCCCAGCTAATTTTTTGTATTTTTAGTAGAGATGGGTTTCACTATGTTGGCCAGGATAGTCTTGAACACCTGACCTCATGACCCACCTGCCTCAGTCTCCCAAAGTGATGGGATTACAGGCATAAGCCATCACACCCAGCCTTCTTGCTCTTTATAACTTCTGGTGGTTGCTGGCAAGCATCATTGTTCCTTGGCTTATCACCCCAACCTCTATCTCTATCATTCCATGGCCTTCTCTCATGCGCATCACCTCTGATCTCTGTGTGTCTGTATCCTTATATAAGAACAGTGATTGGATTCAGAGCTCATGAGGTCATATTGATATTGAGCATCAGTTACTCTCAATAGCCCATCCTAATCCTAATCCAATATAACCTCACGTGCCTCTGCAAAAACTACCTATTTCAAAAAAAAAAAAAAGTCACAGTCACAGATAGGAGGAGTTAGGACTTGAACACATCTTTTCCAGAGACAGAATTCAACTCATTACAAAAGACTACTTCATAGGTGCTCTTATTCATCATCACTAAGTACATTATATCTCATTGCCTCTCTTTGTAATAGTAGCAGTAATTGATGATCAATATCTGGATTCTTAATTCAATATAAGTTGCAAAATTGTGATATGCCAATTTTATCATTTTGTACATATATGTATGTGTGTGTTTCAAATATTTCTTCTAATAACGCTTTATAGTATTCATTGCCTGGTAGAAGATATTTGTGATGAAGTAAATGAATGCTTGAATCTTTCTATTTATTTACCAGTGTTATTTACATTGGAATCATGGATTTTTGTTGGTGCTCTATATGTGCTTGGAAAGGGTGTCTATTTTCCATCTTTGGCATAATATTCTATACATATCTATGAGATTAATTTGGCTTAATAGTATTTTTCAAATCATGTATGCCCTAATGAAATCCTGTATATTTGTTCTATAAGTTACTCAGATAGCATTGTGAAAATCTCCAACGTTGTGAATTTCTTTCTTTGATTCTATCAGGTTTTGCTTAAATAAGTTAAAGATTTATAATTATTTGCAAAAACTTTTAAGGATTGCATGCTTCCTTGATATACTCATGCTTTTTTTCACGTTAAATGCTCTCCTTTATTTTTGGTCATATAACTTGATTTAAAGACCAATGCTAGTTGATATCGATATAGCCACACAAGCTTTCTGACTAATGTTTGCATGGTATTTCCCATCCCGATATTTTAACATCTGTTTATTTAAACACAGGGTTTTAAATATGCATCTTTGTCTTATCACAGTATGTCTCTAAATCAAACTTAAATATTATGTAAAAAAATCATAACTATATTTTCATTTTCTCATTTTATTATATACATTTTATTTTTACATATGTCAAAAATTACACAAAAATATACAAAAACTGTGCAGTAAAATCACTTATACTCATTTTAAACAATCATTGTTTAAGTGGTTTTATAAATAAAAGAATATATATGTTGAATAATAGAAATATTGAATAATTCCAGGTATGGCAAATATGTGGGAGCTCCCACATCTCCCCGATTAGACCCTCGGGAACTTATACAATAATAACTAGCTCTCTAGCATATATGTCAGTGGAGACTCAAAATGGAGAGTGAAAACAGGGGAAAGAATATCTGAAGGAATACTGGCTGAATGTTTTCCATATTTGATGAAAAGTATAAACCCAGAGATTAAAGACAAACTCACCCCAAAGTGTCTCCATCATTCCATGGCCTTCTTTCATGTGCGTCACCTCTGTATCTCTGTGTGTCTGTCTCCTTATATAAGAACAATGATTGGATTCAGAGTCCATGTAGATGTAAGTCCTCTAAGGGATCATTTCGTTTCTACTTAAAAGAACATTCTTTAAACTTCTTTTCAATTTCAGGTCTGTTGACAACAAATTCTCTTTACTTTGATCTGTTGAAAGTATTTTTTATTGACATTGAAAGACATTTTTGCTGGAATAAAATATGGCTTGGTAGTTGCTCTTTCCACTTTAAACATGTAATTTCATTTTCTTCTGGCTTTTACAATTTGAGGTGAAGAGTCTACTAATTCTTATCTGTGTTCCTCTGTTTAATGTGGTTTGTTTTTCCCCTCTATGGATATTGTAAATATTTTTTTCTTGTCATTCATATTAAAATATTTTATTAATATTAGGCTTGGTGTATTTGTGTTGTCTTATTTGGAATTTTTGGATTTTCTTTAATTTCTGGTTTATATTTTTCATCAAATATGGAAAACATACAGTCAGTATTTCTTCAGATAATCTTTCCCCTGTTCTCACTCTCGAGTCTCCAATGACATACATGGTAGAGAGCTAGTTATTACTGTACAGGTCCCCAAGGTTCTGATCAGTTTTTTTTTTTTTTTATGTTTTTAAAGTCTGCTTTTCCTGTGTTTTAGTTTGCATAGTTTCTATAGTTATATCCTTAAATTTACTGACATTCTCTTCTACCACACTTACCTGCTGTTATTGTCATCTACTAAGATAATCATTTTGAATGTTGTATATTTCCTGTCTAGAGTTTGTATTTGATTATTTTCTTTATATTTCCTACTTCTTACCTCATTATATTCATGTCTTTCTTTTGATATTTGTGCATTTAAAACATATATAAAATTAATATATTAGTTAATGTCTGCAAATTCTAACATCTCTGTCATTGCTACTTCTGTTTTTGGTTGACTTGACTTTTATGGGTCAAATTTCCTTATGTCTTCATAGGTCTAGTAACTTTTTATTGACTGCTGGATTCAGGAATATTCCATTGTTTAGTGCCTGGATTTTCTAACTTTAAATGTGGGATTTTGTGTGGCAGAAGTTACTTACAAATTAGCTTGATACTTTCAAGATTCATTTTCAGGCTTTTTTGAAGGAAGAATCCAGAACAGCCTTACTCAGTATTTTAGTTTGCCCTCATTACTAAGTTGTGATCCTTCTGGGGTCACAACTGAATGCGCTGTGCTCAACAAGGTCACCCTGACAGGTGGAAATTCAAAAAATTGCAATCCTTGTGAGAACTCTGGTAATTATTTGACTTTAAGTTCACCCAATTTTTTTATTTATCTGGAAGTTATTCTTTGCCTGGACTTCTGGAGTTTTACCATATGATTTTGCATATTGGTATTCAGACAGAGACTGAAGTGAACTTTTATACAGATTTCTGGAACTCTTTTTCTGCATAACTTCTCTCACTCAAACCTGACCCACAATTTCTAGCCACTTTAGGCTCATCAAACTCAAATCTGTTGGTCTCTGTTTTGGTTCCCTGTCCTGTCTACAGCTCAGAAGCTGCTGTAAGTCAAAAACAACTGTAGGGTTAACCTCACCTTTTCCCACTTCCACAGGATAACAGTTTTGTGCTGTCCAATACTTCAAAAAGACGATTTTATATAGTTTTGTGCACTTTTAAGTTATTTATGGTTGAATGGTAATTCCAGATGTGTTTTTATTTCTTAGCAGCACCTATCTTTTTATTGTCTATTGCGCTGTACTGTTTAAAATCCAGTAAGTAATACAACCTAGGATAAAAACCTGATTGATAGAAAAGCTAATTGACTGCTCTGAGATTTTGTTTTCCTCTGAATCTTGCTCCCTTTTTGGGTCTGTGTCTGTATCTATATATATAAAATATAAACTATATTATAATATATATTATAGATTATTTAATATTAAAAATGTATAATACAGTATATTATATTATATAACATTTAGTATTATATAACATTTATATATTATAAATATTAATGAAATATATAATATATATATATATATATTTCATTTGCATTGTTTATATTGAAATATATTTTTTCCAAACAACCTGTTAGGAAGAGTGTTGTAGAGAATGGGGCATTTTACATAGCTTTCCATGTTTCTTTAAAGAACTGCCATGTATCTTCCTTTCATTTCATCTATATTGCAACATTTCTAAGCTCTGCTTTCCCAGAGAAAGGCTTAGTAGTTTCCTTTCTGAATGAGGACTTCTTCTGGGAATGAACATTTGCTGTACCTATCTGGGTTCTTCCATAACTAAAGTATCATGCACTAAATGTCTGTGTCACCCCACAATTTATATGTTGAAATCCTAATCCCCCAGGAGTTGATATTAGACTGTTGTCAATGAAGCCAGAAGCAGTTCTCACCAAAGGCCGAATCTGCTGGCATCTTGTTTTTGAACTTCTCTGTCTCCAGAACTGTTAGAAATAAATGTATGTGGCTGGGCGTGGTGACTGACGCCTATAATCCCAGCACTTTGAGAGATCAAGGCTGGTGGATCACAACGTCAAGAGATTGAGAACATCCTGGCTAACATGGTGAAACCCCGTCTCTACTAAAAATACAAAAATTAGCTGGGTGTGGTGATGCGCACCTGTAGTCCTGGCTACTCGGGAGGCTGAGGCAGGAGAATTGCTTGAACCTGGGAGGTAGAGGTTTCAGTGAACTGAGATTGTGCCACTGTGCTCCAGTCTGGTGACAGAGCAAGATTCTGTCTCAAAATAATTAGTTAATTAATTAATGTTATTTATCAGATATCCATTCTATGGTATTTTTTCTATCCCAGCCTCACAGGACTGACATAAAGCTTTGCTGCACTCTCTATTTTTCTGTGCATATATGATCAGACTCACAGCACTTCCATGTAAATTGACCGTGATTCTGATGGTCCCTAAACCATGGTAAGCTTTATAGCGTTCTCTGTCATCTAGTTTCTCTTTAGAAGTAGGTTATGTTTATCCTTGTTTCATAGTATACATTTTGGAAGAGGTACGGGGATAATTGGATCTTAGACAAATGTCATTATTCCAGAGTAAACCATATGACCCATCTTGTAAAATCTAATGTGGTCACAGAGAGTAAATTTCATTAAGGTTTGCCAGATATCTAAAGACTCAACAAAGTATGCAGATACGGCCCATGTTTGAATATGCCTGTGTGAGCGGGGTAGAGAAGAAAGCTGGTCATGGAAAAACCACCTATTGTAATGCAATGATGTAGAATATTTTATATAGCTCCATCATATGCTTGAGCCACATGTGTCTTTAAAATCGGTATCTAAGCAGTGCTTACAAGCTTGAGAAGCAAACATAGACCTTTGGAAAGGGAAGTGACAGTGTCCAGGTTGGATGTCAATATTTCTTCACTGGGATCTGGTATTAGGTATAAGACAGAAGTCTTAGAAGGAAATGGCACTGAGTTCCTTGGAAGAACAGGGCGTAGTTATCAATGAAGAAGCTAATTCTGTGCAATAAATAATTACAGAAAATTAAATAAATGCAATATATAAGAAATAAATACTTATCAAATATTTTCTGCATGTTTGGTAATATACCAAAAAAAAAAAAAATGTGATCGGACATACTTCTAAACTGTTCCATGATACTCTGGATCATAGTTTTGCTTAATAAAGTATCTTAATTCTGGCAACATTAGGCAATAGTGCTGAAGATCCATACATTTCCTGCCAATACCTCCAAAAGTTGGGCATTCCTAATCTGCAGAAAAGAAATACTACTATTGCTATTAATGTGGAGCTATTCATCATTAGGTGTTTACATCTTTGTGATGTTCTAGTTGTACTATTATATACTCATTTATATATGAAAACGTATTAGAACTGTGAAGTAATTTACTCAATATTAAACCACTGGCAAATGCCCAAGTCTGGGTCACTCCAAATCTAATGCACTTAATTTCTACATTTGACTGCCTTCAGGCAGACCACAGCAATTGTAATATAGTTCTAATAATCAGAATTATCAGTATAGAATTATCAAGATAAAATAACTTCTCTAATCGTGGCAAGGCATCTTCCTTTCAAAGAAGTTTTTCTTAAATTTAATGGCAGCATTGTACATTTCTTTCTGCCAGTATAGAAAAAATTACGGAGAATGGTTAGTAAAAGTCTAAAGAAAGATATGCTGACCCAGTTAAAAACAGAGTTTGGGGAGATAAGATGATAAAGATAGAGAAAAAAGAAAGAAATCTAAATTGGAGAGTTAATCTGTAAGTGTGTCCTTCCTTTAAAATATGGATAAATGCAATAGCAATATATTCCAGTGTTGTAAATCGGTATGCCCTTACAACCTCCATCTTTATAACCAAATAGTTTATATCTTTCAATGTGCTAAAAAGTTGAACACAGCCTTTCTGCTTCCAACTGTTTTTGAAGTTCACTATGTGGTTTCATAGATAATGGCTTCATTGCAGTGCACATAACCTTTTCATAAAGTGTATTATTTGCTACCAAAAATTATATGATCACATTTTAGTCTAAAGATAGGTATTGATAGCTAATATAGAATTTTAAAATATTCACATCTTCCCTTCAATTCTAATTCAGCTAAGCTAAGGGAAGTTAGAACAGTGACCACATTAAATTTAAACATGAAAACTGAATAAATTAGAGATACAACTGAATATACTGCTATCAATAAAGAGCTACTAATTTCTGAATGTTTACAGGTACTTTTCTTTATAGAAACTTTGTAGCACTCTATAACAAAATTTAGTACTTGTGATTAATATGCTTTATAAAAACTAAGGAAAGATAGTTATGGATAATATGACAAAAATAAATACATGTAAATAAGGCAATTTTATCTTTTCTGAACTGATAATCTCAAACATCTATTGTATGACATAATAGGGTCTCTTAGTTAATAGCAGTGTAATGCAGGTTTAATGGATGCCATTTTTCAGACATTTGGATTTTTAATTGCTTTCTTTTCAGCTTCATTAACACAATGGCAACTCTTCAGTCATTCCAATTTTAAGCCAAAAAAAAAAAAAAACACTCCCATAATTTTGTTGTTATTTCAAGAAAATGTGCTATTAATCAAAGGCATCACAAAAATCTAAAGATTTATACTTAGTACATTTCAGAGTGGCTAAAATAGGCACCTATTGCTATGTACTCCCAGTGATTCTTTGCCTGTAACATAATAAAACAGACTTTTTTTTTTTCCCCCTCTGGAAATCACCTTTTCATAGATCCATCTCTTTTAGATGGAATGTCTATCATGGTACCTTGCCCAGCCCCCTACCTCTACTACCGGTATGGTTCAGAAGAATTCTGAGATCCAGAAGAAAAAAAAAAAAAAATCAAAGAAGCCCACTTTGTTGGCCATGAGCTATAAGAATCATGTATGTATAAACTGGTTGCTAACCATTTTCTCTAGCCATAGGTAAGAAACTGGCTCTACACAGAAGAATACAGAGGCAAGAGGAATTTTTTTAAATAGACAAATCACTACATTGTTTGGTTCCTTAACTCTTCCACTCATTAAGCCAGTTAATCTCTGGCCTTCCCAGTTATGTGAGTCATTATATTCCTGATTTCACTTAAATGAGCACAAATTAGTTTTCAGACATAGTGATACAAAAGCATCTTCACTAAAACAATAATTTCAGCAAAGTGTCTCGGCTTCAAAAGTCATAGTGAACAGCAACAGCATCACCAGCGAATAGCCTCAAAATGCCAAGGTTGGATAGAACGGCTCCTGCAGCTGAGTACACACCACAAATTCTTCAGGAAGTAAAAAAATGATAGCAATTTGGTGAACTATATGTTTTAATTTCTCTGCAATTCCCTGGTTATAAGGCATTGACAGATTGATACTACTAAATCAAATTGACTAATTCACTGACCAATACTTCATTTAAAAGATTATATTCAACAAAAATACAAAATAATTATTTAACTATATTTCCTATTGCACTTGTCCCTAATCAATAAATAATTTTAGGTTCCCAGAGGCCGTGACAAATGTTTAAAAAAAATAAAAACTCTATGGGGGCCATAAAAAATTGCTTTATAAGTTGCTGCTATACCTTTCAATTTAGAAAAATGTAATCCTAAAAAGGAGAAAATGACATTTCAGAATAACTGTTTCATTACACAGGGTAGGAATGAACAAAATTGGCATAAGTCTATGGAAGAAAACCAGAGAGAAAAGGAAGAACAAATCTTAAAAACAGAAGTTATAACTTTACTGAGTGTTATAGAAAATAGAAAAAAGTCAATACAAGAGCCACTAAAAATATTTGAGACAATGTGGCTATGGTAAATATGACATAAATAAATAAAAATAAAGCTATTTTATCTTTACCAATCTGATATTCCTACATCTATTTTACTAAATAAAATTTTATTATTAATAATAATAAAAATAAATATAAATAAAGTATAATAAATGCAGCAAATTTTTAGAAAGTGAACTATTACATAGGTATGTTGTCCTGTATTTATTTTGTCCTTTACGATTGTTTTCTAACTTTTAAATTTCTCCATATGACAGTTTATTTTTACAATAATGAATTTAATTGTGTAATTCAAATATAAATAGAAACATGGAAAAGTTCTAATAATGTATGGCAGCATATCTACAGTTTTCCTTACATTTTCCAAGTATAATAGAGCCTACATCTTTTGTTCTACTGGGGGTCCATTTTGGGGCTCTGTGTTAGTCTGCTTGAGCTCTTGCAACAAACACCAGAGAACGGATGTCTTAAACACAGGTTTTTTTTTTTTTTTTTTCTTTTTTTCACAGCTCTGGAAGCTGGAAAGTCCAAGATGAATGTGCCAGTTAATTCAGCTTCTGGTGAAGGCTCTCTTTCTAGCTTGCAGATGGTGGCCTTCTTGCCGTGTTCTTACATGGTAGGGAAAGAGAAAGAGCATGAGCTCTCTTGTCATCTGTTTTTATAAGGTCACTATACTATTATATCAGGGGACCACCTATGCAACCTCATTTAACATTCATTGCTTTCTTGTAGGACCTATCTATACATACAGTCACATTGGGAGTTAGGATTTCAACATATTAATTTCAGAGGGATAAAAATCTGTACATTGCAGCCCCCCACCAAGTATTTAGGCAGCAATCAAGAGGAAATAAAAAGCTTTTTCAAGAGCCTCAATATATTTTACTTTTCTCTTTGTTAGTCTCTATACAGCTTTCTCTCAGTCTCACTCCCTGCCTTTCTGTTTCTCTCTTTCTTAGTCTTTCTCCTGTCTGTTGTCCTTTCCTCCCTTCCTCCTCTTGTGTAATCTCAGGTACATTAGCTACCTGTCATAGGAGGTGATAAAGTGTTGCATAAGCAAGAGGAGCTGACAGAGGAATTTTGAGGGCCTCGCTCAAGATTATAAAATCCACAAATGGCAAGGACCAGAGCAACTTCAGGTGCCTTTCAAACCAAATTAAATGCAAATTTAGGATGAAAAGTGCTCCAAAACTTGAACAAAATATATAGAGAACTCTTCAGAGGCTATAATGCCATTAAGTTGCCATCTTATAAATGACCTAGACTCCTTTGAAAACAGGTTTTCTAAGAGCACTTGATTTCCTGAGACACAGTCTTATAGTCTTATAACACATTCAAAGAGAATTACTAACACTAATAAAAACTTAAATAAGCAACAGTTTTTCACCAGCAATGAGCTTCTCTTCTTCAGTAATATTTTTGATAACTCCATTTCTACCAAAGTGTCTCATGACGTGGAATGAAATGGAATGTTACTGTTTAAATTCTATAAGAAGACTAATCTCAGCAACAGAAAACAGTCACATATAAGAAAGTGATTTGTGTAATTCAGGGCACTATACAAATTCAAGATACAGATATCTTTATGCTTCCTTGCCGTTCTCCACAGGTGAATGCATTTAGCTATATATAGTCAGTTATTCCCGTAACTATAAATAGTAAGTTCATACCTATCTTTATTGATGTATTAAATTTAGTCTGAATCAAGTAATCTATTGTTGAAATATGAGAAACGCATTTCCCATGAATTACCTACCCATATTTATATCCTGACTCATGTTAATACTATTTTTTAGATATTCTAGGAAGTATCAGATTGTTTTCTTCCAGACAAAATTCTTTATCTTTTATACATATACATAAGTGCTATAAAGACAAATAAAAATTAAAAAGAAAAGACTTAATTCTGCTTGTTCAAAATAAGGAAACTTCTCCCCTTTCATCCAGAGGAATTACTTTAGAAAATAGGCCTTTTGTCAACTTTATGATCCAGGAATGTCTTTTCCAGAGCCTGGCAGCCATCTCTTTGAAATGTAAACATCAAGAAATAGCACCTTTTACCCAGTTTTTCTGGCGAGCAGGAATCTGACTTCAGTGTGCAACATGTTTAAAGTTCCAAAATTACCTTCTGCTATAAACGTATGACAAGCTTATTTCTCCACTAATAAAGCTGATAAGCTAATACAGATGGTCACTCCAATTGCCATGTAAGATTAGGATGAACTATGTGTAGTAAATTGAACCTTCAAGTCCTCCTACTTAAGGACTAGTTACTGTTTAGCTTAAAAATTTGTATGTAATTAGTTGTTTCTGCCTAGATAAAAGATTCAGATTTCTTTCTGTCTTTGCATCTCTGGGCAGATGTCTCTAATACCTTTATGAAGAGATTTTCTGGGTTGCGAGATGAGTTTGTTTTTTAATTACATTTCCTTTACATTGTGCACACATGCACATGCACTTACATACACACACATTTTGCATTCAATATGTTTCCAAATTTGTCTTACATTTCTCTTTATTATTTACAGCCTTAACATTGGCAACTCTGTTCAGTTCTTCCATTTGCTCTGATATAATGTGGGGAGATGCTTCCTGACACCTTTCCATTTCAGATCCTTATGTCATCTCCATTCTGGCTGTACATGGGAGCCAGGCATTACGCAGCCTTCCAAGAGCACGGTGTTTGTGTCATGGACTGGCTCAGTACGCCATCAGTCTTTCTCTCAGTGGATGGGTTTAGTAAGTCTTTCATATTCTTCTCATTTCATCTCTTTTCCTCACCTCTATATTTCTTTGCCAATGCATGACAGAATTATCTGTTACTTCACAACCCTCCTTGGATGTTTACTTTTTAAGGTTGTATACTTCATGTTTTTGTCTTGTAACTAAGACTATTTTTAATATTTTCACTAATTCAGTAAGGTGATGAGAGAGATAGTTCAGTAAAATTACCTTAGTCTCCTGTCATTATTCTAGCATCTTTATATAATTTACTATGTTTTGTAAATTTTCTGTACAAAGGTTGAGGGAAGACACTTTCCTGTCCTGGATAGCACTACTTTTTTTCTTATAGCTTTTATACCTTTGGCATGTCTAAGTCAGATCAACAGAACAACAACACTCTCTAGCTGATAAAATATATTATGCAAACACCCCTTCCCTAACCTCTGATCATTTCTCCTTTTAAATGAGAAATTTCTCCAGCAAAGAAAATGTCCATTAGAAATCCAGAATGCCTTCCTAATTCTCCCATAAATATATATAATAATGCCATGTCATACTGGAGCACTTCCTATAGACTCCAGTTTTACCTATATCAACAAATCTGTGCAACACAGGGATCTGGGGAAAATGTGTGCACTAATTGTAAGCAGGCAATTCACATGACAAAGACAAACTACTTTTATTAAAAAACAAAAACATTATACACTTAAAAAATTCTGCCCTCACTAGATTGCAGTTAGCCAAGATCGCACCAATGCACTCTAGCCTGGGCAACAGAGCAAGACTCTGTCTCAAAAACAAAACAAAACAAACAAACAAAAATTCTACCCTCACTATGTTTAAGGGATTATCCTAAAAATAATTGTAAAGCTTCATAGGGTATCGTTAAAACAGAAAATAGCTACAATCAAATGGATAATAGATAATAAAATAGATAATAGCTGTCACTGAATTTCTATAAGTCAGAAATGATAGACAGAATTTTAGGAACAAAATACTATGTAAGGTTAGCAGAATCATCTCAAAATTTTTGAGCTTTGCTTTCTTCAAAGATATTCTGCATTGTCAATCCCCTATTCTGGCTTGGTTTGTGCTTTTCAGCCAAAGAACAAATTCAAAAGAATTTGTCCTCTAGAGAAAGTGAAGAGGAAGTCATCTATCAAGAGGTATAGTTGTCCCTCAGTATCTGTGGAGGATTGGTTCCAGGATCCCTACAGATACAAAAATCTGCAGATGCTCAAGTCCCTTATACAAAATGGGATAGGACTTGTATATATCCTATGCATATTCTTTTTTATACTTTAAATCATCCCTAGATTGCTTATGAATCCCTAATACAATATAAATGCTGGTAAATACTTGTTACAGGCCAGGCACTGTGACTCATTCCTTTAATCCCAGTGTTTTAGGAGGCTGAGGCGGGAGGATTGCTGGAGGCTAGGAGTTTGAGACCAACTTGGACAACATAGAAAGACCCCTGTCTCTACAAAAAATTTAAAAGAAAATACGTAGGCATAGTGGTTCATACCTGTGGTCCCAGCTACTTGGGAGACTGAGGAGGGAGGAGTTTGAGGCTGCAGTAAGTTATCATTGCACCACTGCACTGCAGCCTTGGCAACAGAGTAAGAGCCTGACTCTAAAAACAAAAATAAACAAAGTAGTTGTATTTTTTTTATTTTTATGTTATTGTATTGTTATTTTATTTTCTGAATATTTTTTATTAGCCATTGGTTGAATCTGTGGATGCAGAGAGTGCATAACTATGGTAGACCAACTGTATTTTTCTTCACATTTGACAGATGTATATGCCTCAGGCAATTCATGATAAGGCAGAATGATCAAGCGTTGGTTAAGAAGTTATATCTGTATGTTTAGAAGCAGATATTTATTTAGACCTACAATTACATGTCACCAGTTTTTGTAATGAACTTGAAATATCAGACAAATAATTACCTTGGAAAAATATAAATAAAAAATAACTTATTGCCATTTAAAGTTAGGTTCGATTCATCAATTTCATAAGCAGAGACAGATATGAGATGAAAATCTGGCCTTATCAGAGTCAGGCCACCCTTTCCCCACACCCATCACTCAGAATCTCCTCGGATTTATCACAGGGTTGAAGTGGTGATATTGGGTTTATGTATCTCTAATTCCTATGAAACATTTTTACATAAGTGCTCCCATTAAATATATTATCTCATTCACTCATTCAACAAATACTGATTAACTGCTTATTTAATCAGGTCACCACTGACTATATAAAGGTGAACTCAGTAAACGCAGCTTACAGTTTAATAGGATAGACAAATCTTAGATATAATAAAACAAATACAATAAATATTTTTAAATTTTTTAAATACTTTAAAATAAAATTTTTAAAAAGTATAGTCTGAGAGAAGTGTGGGGGACACAAATTTAGACTGTGGGCCAGAAACAGTCTTTCTTCAGAAGATGTTATGAGACTCAAAGAAAGAGTAGGAAGGGCCTCATATGAAGCATGGTAGGGATACCAACACGTCTGAAGCAATAGATTACAAAGGTTTTGGAACATCAGAGGAACAGAACCAAAAATCACCAGTTTAGACAAAGTAAGGAAAAGAGAGAGGACTAAGAGATTCAGCTGGAAAAGTAGGCCAAAGTCAGACAATGCAAGGCCGTATATGCCATATATTGATTTAGAATGTTGAATACGATTTAGCTTCTAGAAGAAGTTAAATATTTGTGAGCAGAAAAATTATTCTCCTGTCCCTCCTATTTTCATTTAAACACTCTGCACTGACCTCATTATCTTTGGAAGCTTAAGATTCTTGAGCATCTTTCCTAAAAGCCTATTGGCCCAGGCCCTTCTGGTTCCCTCATTCAGTCTCTCTCAAATTAGACCTGTTCTATTTCTCCCTTAAATTCTCATGAAGAGTTAATTTAATGAAGTTATAAGTGCTAAAATGTCATTATGCTGTTTGATATAATAAATCATTATGTTGTTCCATCAATTAATATTTCTATTTACTGATGCTTTTTAAAGTACTAACATAAAAATTGAAAAATATGAGATCTTCAACAAATTGCCATGGGGAATAAAGGTGATATTGTGGCTGAGAAAAGTTGGCCTTATCAGATTACATCTCTGGCCATCTTTTATCCCTGAATATAAATGTGTGATCAGTGACATTTCCAGCAAAGCACATTTTAAGCAAAATATACTGCCTAAATAACACTTCTTCCAGAAGCAGGAATCAAATAAATGTTTTAGGTCTAGGGATTAGAAATAAAAGCCTTTTAGTTTTATTTCCTCTCCAAGGCAATCATTTTAAAGAGTGTAAAAAGTAAAAAAGTAAAGTATTTAAAGTATTTTAAATTGTTCAGAGCATAAAATGAAGGTTAAAAAACAAACAAACAAAAAAAAAAAACTAACAGCAGTACAGGCAATATCATTATTCCCAATTTAACGGTGAGAAAACTGAGGACACAGAAGTCAAAGAGTTGGTTAGATCAAACTTGAGTTTCGTATTTACAAGTCCAAATTCCAAGCCCTGTGTGTTTTCCATTTTGCCACTTGAGAAAACAATTTTCTTAAAATTTGGCTAATATGTATATGATGATACAGGACCTACAGATAGTTTAGATAGATGCATTGAAATTGGATCACTTTTCCTAATCCTTCTTTCTCTCTCTGTAAGCTATTAAACACTTGCCCTGTAACTTTGCAGGGCTTCCCCGCTGGGAGTGGAGCATTTTTCTCACAATGCTGATATTGACAAGGCTGATACTAGGCGGGGCTTTCTGATTTGGATTGGTCAATGAAATATCAGTGGATGCGACATTAGCATAGGCTTTCAGATTTTACATAGCTCAGCTCGCCCTCTTGCATTGCTGAGATCTGCCATAAGTAGAGTCTGGCCTGGGTAGACATGTTCCACGGTTCTACACATATTTAAAAGAAACCGTATTTACCCAAAAATATTCTAATAGAGGTGTTAAAATTAACAGTTATAATTTATTGTGTGCTACTATTATGTACCAGGCTTTTTAAAAAGCGTTTTATAATCTAAGCCATACATCCTACTTGCCATTTTAGAGTTTAAAACTGGCATTCAGAGAATTCATATAATTTGCTAAGAAATAATAGAATTTAGAATTGAACCATGACCGGTTTGACTTTAATTCTGTGATCTTTCCCAGCAACGTTACCTACTGGTATCTAAAATTTACCAAATTTTTTGCTAATATATGAATACAATACTTAGTTTTCAACCCCCATAAGATTCCCAGATACATTAATAGGGATTATTAGCAATATCAATATTTTACTAAAAAATAGAAATTGAATGACTTGCCTTGTGATTTATTGAGGTAATAAAGCTATCAGTGAAGAATTCCCTCATTATTCCAAAATTATATTTAGTTCTCTGCCAAAAATATTTTGCCCTCTTGGACACGAATTCTAGTTTTCTTACCTTTTCAAATATTTTTTCTCCTTCAGTTATCCCTTTACACTTTCATATTATTAATTTCTCACTTTATATGGCCAACTCAGTCCTACATATCTCTCTCCAGTAGATTTCTCCAATTCCTCCTCTCATAAAATCTGCAGTCCAATTTAACTAGTCTTCACCATTCCCCTGAAACATGCCATCATTCAGCAGCACAAATTTATGTCTGCCTGTACGCTAACTCCAGAGTCACATATCCAACTGCTTTCCTGGGATCTACAAGTCAGTGATAAATAAGTACCTCCAGGTTAAGATGTTTAAAAGAATCCTTTTGAAATGAAACACTTTCAATGTATTGTGTGCTTAACGGGGGGATAAAAGGGAACAGAGGTAGAACTGAAATTTCAAGAATCTCTGTAGGCAATAACAATGGACCATACAATTTACAAGCACTGAATTATATTTTGATGCATAATTTCATTACCACTGTAATATTAGCATACTCAACTAAATCATATATTTAGTATTAATTATAAAATGACAACTAAAATACATCAAAAGCTCTAATTTATGTTTTCATAATTTTGAAGGATTTAAGATTCTTTATTTAAAAGTGAGATGAAGCTATTTCTTCATCTGTGTGTATGCATGTGTATAGACATGAATGTTTTGCAGGACATATCTGAACTTATATTAGCTACATAGGTAACTATTCTGTTGTTGTTTTGGCATAAAATATAGGACACTTTTTATTTGATCATGACACTTTTTATTTGATTATTCTTCCAGGTGTAATAATGTCTATTTGTGCTATTTACTCCCTCAGATGGTATTATTGATATATATATATATACACACACAATTATACTTTGCATTTGAACTATATTGAAAACATTTAAATTTTGTTCCATATACAGGACATGAAGCTAATTGGCATTGTAAGACAATGTGCTCTTCGTATATTTGATGGCATTTAAATTTAGTTCTCTACACAGAAGATAAAAATAATTAGCATTATAAAATAACATACCCTTTTTGAAGAACAGAATATATGATACTAGTGTATTTACCATGATGATTAGTTGAACAGGTGCATTAATATTGGTCATGAAAATGTTGGTTATAAATAAGAGTAAGAAATTGTTTTAAATACATAAAATATTTGATGAATTAAATTGATACTCATGCTCAGAATTATTTCTATATGAACAATTACATACATGTACAGAGGCAAACAGTCATATTTACAAAAGTGAATACCACACTATAGGTGGGAGGCATAATTTTAACATAACCCCCAAGGAGTCATGTTGTTGTACAGTTCTCTCCCTTATCACTTGCTTCTCACTAATAAACTATGGCAAAGGTGACGGGATAGTAACTCCCTTAATCAGTTATGTTATATGGCAAAGGTGAAGGAAAGTCATTCCCATGACTGTGTTATATGAGACTCTGTCTTGGCAGACTGCATGAGAGATTCTCTGGCTGACTTTGAAGTAAGCTGTCATATTGTAACAAGGCTGTCATATTGTAACAAGGCTGTCATATTGTAACAAGGCCTGTGAGTGGGTCATATGACAAGCTACAGAGGTTGCTAGTTGCTGAGTGGGCTCTGGCTGACCATTAGCATGAAATGGGGACCTCAGTCCTACAACTAAATGAAACTAAATTCTGAAACAACCATCTGGGCTTGAAAGAGGACCCTGAGCTCTAAAGAACACAGTTGAGCCAACACTGTGATTGCAGCCTTGTGAAACTCAGAGAAGAGAACCCAGTTTAGCTGGACCCAAACAGAGATAAGAAATGTCAATTCCTTGGCTCTTAATAAAATGTCAAAAAAATGACAGATGCTGGCAAGGTTGCAAAGAAAAAGCAATGCTTATACACTGTTAGTGTGAATGCAAATTAGTTCAACCATTGTGGAAAACAGTGTAATAATTCCTCAATGACCTAAAAAAAATACTATTCAACCCACTAATCCCATTATTGATATAGCTATATACCCAAAGGGATATATAACCAAAAGAATGTACATCTTTCTAATATAAAGACATATGCATGTGTACATTTATTGCAGCACTATTTGCAATAGCAAAGACATGGAATCAACCTAAATGTCCACCAATGATATACTGCATAATAAAAATATGGCACATATATATCACAGAATACTATGCAGCCATGAAAAGGAATGAGTTCATGTCCTTTGCAGGAACATGGATGGAGCTGGAAGCCATTATCCTTAGCAAACTAATGCTGGAACACAAAACTAAATACCACATGTTCTCACTTATAAGTGGGAGCTAAATGATGAGAACATATGGACACATAGAGGGGAACAACACACACTGGGGCCTCAGAGAGTAGGGAGTGGGAGGAGGGAGAAGATCAGGAAAATTAACTAATGGGTGCTAGGTTTAGTACCTGTGTGATGAAACAATTTCTATCCCAAACCTCCATGACACAAATGTACCTATATATTAAACCTGCGCATGTATCCCTGAACCTAAAATAAAAGTGAAATAAAAAAAAAAAAGAAATGTAAATGTTTTTAAGCTGCTAAGTTTTGGTAATTTATAACCAGCAATAGTAAATGAATATACTACATGTAAATGTATACTCTAGTCATTCAATACATTGTTTCCTTTATAAAATTTCTACTCCAGTTATTAAATACATTGTTTCCTTCTCTATGTCACTATGTTTTTAAATAAGTTCTTACATTGTTATAAAATATTTAAACATATAGAGATGTCATGTATTATTTTACCACCTTGTCATTAAACATACATGTTGTTTTAATTTTTTTTTTTTTTTTTTTTTTGCAAATAATGCCCCAGTGAACATCTGCAGGTATAAATTGTTTTCTATGCCATGTTAGGTTTGTAAGAGATTCCAAGCAGTGGAAATACTGTGTTCAATGGTAGGATGGCAGAAACATGTTATGGATATTGACTCATGGTCTCAAATTGCAATCCAGAAGAGTTTCACAAACTTATATGCCTTCTAATAGTATACCAAAGTTTACACAGTACAACCACACTCACTTTAGAAAAATACACATATGCATATATGTGCATATATATATGGTATATAATTATATTAATGTCATTAGTAATTTTATGGACATGCATGACAGGATAACATTGAGATGCATTTATCTGATTGCTAGTGATTTTGAACATATATTTGGTATGTTGTCTGGATGATATTTTTTCTTTTACATGGTATTTATTTTTAGATCATGTTTTGATTATTATAGATTATATATTTAGGACATTAATCTTTGATCATCTTGTATTTTGGGAGTTTTTGTTTTGTTGCATTTGTTTTTCTTTTTTTTCTTTTCATAAAAGCCTTTTGACTTTAATGTGTAATGTGTAACAAATATTTCATCTTTTTTATGGTTTCATGCTTTTGTATTCAGAACATCACTGCTCAACTTTAAGCACCAAATATATTTTAAAACTTAATAACATTTATATGAACATTAGGTTTTAGTGTTCTCATTTCTTTTCATCAAAGGCTTCTGGAGTTTTTTGGAATGTTGTAGAAGTATTTTGCCTTTGAAATTTTTTGAATTGAATTTTTTATTATTTTGATTTCTTATCTTTTACATATTAAATATACATATATATGTTCTGTCCAGAAGTTTTAATACTTTGTTGGTTAATTGTAGCATTAGGGTCACTCTCTTTTCATTGTATTTTCTTACATTATATGTTTTAAGATCTAATTGGCAAGTCCCCACAAACTTTTATAACAAAATATTATTCTTCATTGCTTTATCCCTTCTGAAAAAGTTCAGAATTATTTCATCAAAATCAAATGAAAATGAAATTGAGATTACGTTGAGGTTATATTATTTAGACAGTATGTATCACACTTGATTTTATATAAACTAGACATGTTTTACTACGTGAAGGAATATAATTTGATTTCAAGTTGTCTAAAATATGTTTTATGGAGCACTGTTTAAATGACATTTTCAACATCTGCCGAGCTTATTTCATAGAATTCTTAACAGACCTTTCAAAGTCATGTTGTTTGTAAAATAAACCAAATTGATCTTTTTTATTTATCTTTAATAGTACTTTTCAAACTAGGACCTGGCCAACCTTTGAGAATACTGGAGGGGCTTCAGGGGTTCCTGTGTGAGCAAAGAGAAGGCAGAAGAGAGAGATTTAGCTGATGTTAGTTCCAGACCCCTGCTTAAAACAAAACATTTCTTCTTTAATCTTAATTAGGTCTCTGAGATTTTTTAATGTTGCAAAGATTTGCATGTTTTATTTTTGCTTTGTGGCAAGTACTGAATTAAAGTTACAGTTCATTTGGTTATTTGAGCCTTGCAAACTTCTAAAATGAATTTTGTAACTTTTAATGTTATTATCAATGTTGGAACAGTATATATGAAATGAGAACTTCCAATTGTCCTAAAGTTTGTAGGTAAAAATTTATTATTTGAGCTCTGCCAAAAAAAAAAAAAAAGTATGTTAAAAAATTCAAGGTATTATTCCAGTGTAATGAATCTGCTCACACGTTTGTTAATATTATTATAATTTTGATAGCTCATATTGTCCTTCAAATTACCCATTTGGAGACTGTCAACTTATTAATATAAAGTTAGGAATTCAGCCACTATATCTGCTCATTAAAATCTTGCTTTTAATTCTAATTATAATAATGTTATTAATTTTTCCTAGGACATATTTACTAAAGACTTTACCATTTTACTGAGGACTTATTTTTGAAGAATTTAGTACTAAGATTCCAAATTTTTCCAAATCATCCATTATGTTTACTGTTAGGTTTAATATATATGTCCCTAATTTTATAACTAAGTGGTTTCACTTTTTTTGTTTCACAAATATAGTTTTTTTTTTTTTTTTTTTTTTGAGGCGGAGTCTCGCTCTGTCGCCCGGACTGGAGTGCAGTGGCCGGATCTCAGCTCACTGCAAGCTCCGCCTCCCGGTTACGCCATTCTCCTGCCTCAGCCTCCGGAATAGCTGGGACTACAGGCGCCCGCCACCTCGCCCGGCTAGTTTTTGTATTTTTTTAGTAGAGACGGGGTTTCACCGTGTTAGCCAGGATGGTCTCGATCTCCTGACCTCGTGATCCACCCATCTCGGCCTCCCAAAGTGCTGGGATTACAGGCTTGAGCCACCGCGCCCGGCCCAAATATAGCTCTTAAAGCCATGTACAATTGTATCATAGTTTATCATTTTGTATATATCATGTCACTTTAATATCCTTTAAGTATTCTATTATTATAGTTTTGATTTATATAATTCAATAATTTATTCAGTAGACACTTTCTATTTTCAGATTTGGTGCATTTTCTGGTATCAATTATTATAATTTCTAGTTTTTTGTATTGTGATCAGAAAATTAGGTTTATACTATGTGTGTTTTAAGAACTTATTTGAGATTTTCTCTGTAGCATGCTTTAACCATTTTTTAGGTACTGTATATATATTTAAATATTGTATATATATTTAAAAGATGTCTATGCTCTGTAGATTAAAATATTTAATCTATAATTATTTGAGACTACATTATCCATATTTTCTATAATTTTTGTATAATGATTTGACAAATTTAGTATTGATAATATTTCTGCAACTCTCAACTATTTTTAAATTTACATATGCACAAAATCATTATAGGCTGAAAGTTTTATTATTACAATATCTTCTCTGGATTTTAATTACTACTATTTTAATTAGTATCATAATTAAACTTTTTTATGTTATATTGCTATATTTCTTAATTTTGCCCTGGGTTATTCTTTGTTTAGTATACCTAAGGCTACATCTGTTTAAACTTTTAGTTTCCTGATACATCTTTCTTCATTTTCATATTTTTCACATCCTTCTTTTTTAGTGTGTGTACTACTAACATAATATAACTGGATTTTCTTGGATAAAATTGGAGAGCATATTAATCAAAAAGATTAACACATTTACATAAAACAGATACATTTTGCCTCATGTTTCTCACCAGCTTCCATGCAATTTTTAAACATGACTCCTGGATCTTATTTTGTGCTATTTTATTCTTCCTTGTATTTAAAAATAAATGGGTACAGTTTTATTGATTCATTTGTGTTGGTGTTTAAGTATATATTATTTGAGTAGTTCTAGAAATACAGATTATATTCACACTGCACTTCTGATCCATTAGAATATCCTGCTGGCTCTATGTTCAAAATATATTCACTGCCCTCTCTGCCACTACCCTGTTCTGAGCAGCCTCCAACCTGGATTATACTACTAGCCTCCTAAACAATCATCCTGATTTTACCTTTATCCAGCAGCCAGAATTATCCTTTTAAAACGAAAGTCTGGCCATGCCACTTCTCTTTAAAAAATTCTCCAACACTTATCTTTTCTTTCAAAGTCAGTGTCAAAGATCTTATAGTGTGAAAACTGAAGTCTTACATATTACAGTTGCACAGTTACGTCTCTGATTCATCTCTCATGCTTGCCACATCACTTTTTCCATTCTAACCTCCTTGACATTCTTGCTGTACCTTGGATATGCCAGTCAAATCTCTACCTCAGATCCTCCAATTGGCTGCTCCTGCTGTCTAGAACACCTTTTTTTTCCAGGGAGATAACTCCTTCACTTCCTTCATCTTAAGCTGCAAACACTTAGACGGACCACCACTAGAGGAAGGGCAGAGAGGGGAGAAAGCCCTAACCTTGAGACCTGGGCAAATAAGAATCTGTCTGTGCTCCCCATCCCTGTGTCTCCCTCCTCCCACCAGGCCAGTAAGCACCTAAGAAACAAGCAAGACCACTGGTGAAAGAAGCGAGTGTGAAGGGAGAATTCTGAGGTGAAGGTGGACAGGGAAACCCTAACACATCAGGGATGGAGCAGAGACACTAAGAAAACATTTCTGGCAAAACAACTCCCACTAAAATCACAAGAAAACTCTAGAGGAACTGTCTCAAGGATAGACTTCTTTTTCCTTTCCCTGTCACTAGTAGGTTTTCATCTGTACCCTGAGAAAGACCAGGGTTACCTTAAGGCTTTTGCCTGTAGGGAAAAGGGTCTAGGCATGGTTTCATCATTTCCTCCACCGGCAGCTGACATCCCCCGTAGGTCTGCCCACCAAGGAAAACTTTCTCCAGTGTCCAGCCCTGCCCTCAATCTCAGGAAAGACCTTCTTCAACACCCAAGAAAGTCCATAGTCTGTAACTGAGTGCAAATGCCCCTTAATCTGCTCTATTTTGTCTTGAGTAAGCCCACATTTGGACATTTGGCCTTCAGTAATTAGTTAAAAAATTTTATCTGAATTGCTTTGTATCTACTTGCATTACAGCCACAATTTCCCCTTTGCTCTGCCAAGGGTAAGCCCGTGTGTGTGTCCTGGTTCTTTTTGAAGACTTCTGTCATTTCTCCAGTTTCAGATTAGTTGTGTGCTCTGGAGCCCAATCTCTCTGAAGGATTTGAAAAAAACTATGACCTTCCAGATTACCTGGACCTTTCTTATTGCCTAGGTGAGAACATCGCTCTTTCCAGCTCTCCATAAACTGTGTGGAAACCGGAATTTCCCGACTTCTTTATGTAGGCAAATTATGTTCCATGGGACAATTCTGGATGGCTTGCTGGAAGATGAAAATACCACATTCCTTCAAAGTTAAGTGGGTCTGATTTTCTTCATTTTTATGCAAAATTTATGAAAAAAAATATATATTCAGCTTGACGGGTCAACTTTTCCATTTTAACCAATATCACTTCTTATTTGTGTGTATGATAGTGCCCTTCTGCATGGATTTTTCTGTTTTTTTTTTTTTCTAATTTTCTGGTTAGGCACTGAAATAAATTATCAAGAAATTATTCATTTGGGCCTACCTACCATGTCTTAATTTTTATTCTATTTTTATTCTATTTATTTTTCTTCTTTTCCAGGAAGCATTTTTGTTCTCTAGCTTTGTTTCCAAGGAGTCTGAGTTCTCTTTAAGCTAAAAACAGAGGCTGATCTTGATCTTGAAGCATATTAACATTACTTCAGAGAATAACAAAACTCAGGCTCCTATCTTCTTTTTTAAAAATAAAAACACTTTATTGAGGTATAATTGACAAACAAAAAGCTGCAACTATTTGATGTGTATACACTGATGTGTTTAGAGATCATTATACATCCATAAAACCCTGAAACTCTCATCACTATTAAAGCCATAAATTTATCCATTACTGCGAAAAGTTTTCTCCCACACCGTTAGCTCAGTTTCGTTTTCCTTTTATGGTAAGAACACTTAATAGAACATCAACCCTACTGGCAAATTTGTAAGTATACAGCTGTTAATAACAGGTCCCTGTGCATAGTAGATGTCCAAATCTTATTATTGCATATAATTGAAACTCTGCCATGTTTCTTTCTCCCTTATAATTCCTGGCAAACTCACCTTTCACTTTCTGCTTCTGTGTGTAAAGATTTTAGATTCTACATATAAATACGATCATTCAGTATTTGCCTTTCTATAGCTGGCTTATTTCACTCAGTATAATGTCCTCTAGACCCATCTATGCTGTCACAAATGGCAAGAGTCCCTTCTTTTAAGGCTGAATAATGTTCTATTGTAGGTATGTATGTGCCACTTTTTCTTTATCTGTTCTTCTGTCAATAGACATTTAGGTTGTTTTCAGATTTTGGTTATTGTGAATAATGCTGCAATTACCAGGGAAGTACAGACATTTTTTCAAGATCCAGATTTCAATTTACTTGGATATACAGTAGGCTCTCCTTATTTGTGGTTTCATTTTCTGCAGTTTTAGTTTTCTATGCTAACTGCAGTCTGAAAATATTACATGAAAATTTTCAGAAATAAGTTACAAGTTTTAAATTGTGCATCACCATTCTGAGTAATGCGATGAAATCTTGCACCATCCTGCTCTGTCCCACCCAAGATGTGAATCCTTCCTTTGTCTACCATATCCACACTGTCTACACTACCCACTCACAAGTCACTAAGTAGCTGTCTAGGGTATCAGATCAACTATCTTGGTATTGCAGTTGTGTTCAAGTAATCCTTATCTGACATATTAATGCCCCCAAATTCCCTGAGTAGTGATGCGGGCAATTTGGAACCAAAGAGAAGCAATAAAGTTCTTCCTTTAAGTGAAAAGGTGACCTTGGCCTTCCTTAGTTATAGTTGGGCACATCTGTAATTTCACACATTCACTAGGGCCCTTGGAACGCATTCCCTGTGGATAAATGGGGACTACTATATACCCAAAAGTGGGATTGCTGGATCAAATGGAAATTCTATTTTTAATTTTTTTGAAAAACCACGAAAGCTGTTAAGTGGCTGTTAAAGCCATTATTTTTTTTTCAATTCCGTTATTTTATTATTCAGTTTCAAAATGTCTGCTTCATTCTTTTTTTTTTTTTTTTTTTGAGATGGAGTTTTGCTCTTATTGCCCAGGCTGGAGTGCAATGGCGTGATCTCGGCTGACTGCATCCTCCACTTCCTTGGTTTAAGCCATTCTCCTGCCTCAGCCTCCTGAGTAGCTGGGATTATAGGCATGCACCACCATGCCCAACTAATTTTTGTATTATTAGTAGAGACGAAGTGTCACCATGTTGGCCAGGCTGGTCTCGAACTCCTGACCTCAGGTGATCCACCCACCTCGGCCTCCCAAATTGCTGAGATTACAGGCATGAGCCACCGCACCCAGACTTCTCTTCCAGTTTTTAAAGACTGCTCTCTGCAGGCAAAGACCTTCTCCTGCTGTAATCCTGGATGAATGGGATTTCCTCTAGGATTGTGTCAGGCTTCTATATGTCTTCAATTGCAAACTAGAGAAGCAACTATATAGTTTCAAAATTGTTTTAATCTTTATCACTCATGGTTATTTATTCTTCAGTAAACCATTTCCACCATCTCAAAGGTTACATGAGATGTAATAGTTATCATTCATCATAATCTTATGATTTTGAAATATCAAATAAGAAAGAAAAAAGAAAAATAGATCACTGTTTTAACAAAAACCAGCATTCATTTACCCAAGTTAAACTTTGAAAATAGCCTGTTTGAGGAAGTCATGTTTTTCTTTCGGTGTACATACTCTTCTTATGCGTAGTTTTTGTTTTTTTGGTTTGTTTCAGTTGGAATGGTACTTAAAGGTTTAAAAAAGTAAGTATTACCTACATACTATTATTTTTAGCATCATATAACTATCACTCTAGTGAGTTAGTGAGATTCACAGGAGGTTGTCAATATACATTTATGCATTCCCTTTAACTTCGTTGAGGTTTAAAAGGTAATTTCTGCATATTTTACATAAGATGCAATTCAAATCAATGTTTTATTCACTGAACTGTTAGATGTATACTAAATTCACACATATTTCTGGAAACGAATGCATACATATTAAGACCTAGGGGCACTTCTAGCTCCCATTTTATATAAAGAAAGCATTTCTATGTTCATTCTAATTTTTCCTATGCTGTCCTAGGCTATTTAACCCAGAAAGGATCAGATTATCCCATTCCACAAAGTTTCCTGAATCAATATACATGAGCCCCTGAAACAGCTGGTTATTTAACCCTATTTTGCAAATACTATGGAAGATTACTTATACAGCACATTTATCTTAGAAATAAAAGCCTAGGTAGATCTGGCAATATTTTCGTAGGCAATGGACGTGTGAGGACAATGCTTTTTACTCCTATTTTTGAAATACGAAATAAGATGTATAGAGTTGTTATGGCTTATTTTCCTGAAGACTGTGCTTTTGCATTCTTGAAATTTTCCTCAAGATCTTAACACAAGAAAGAACTATACTGCACTTTACTGGTATCTAACTTTATGCCCCTACTTTCTATAAAAACATAAACTGTTAAAATGACTTTTTACTCTGAGCCTTCTAATAGTCTTCTCTTTCTGTTCTTTTCATAATGTTCACAGCGATTAAAAGAGTGGCATCTGTCAGATTTTCAAATCTGATCAGGGTAAATTCCAAGTTACAAGGTACTAATATAGTCCTATATGTTTTTCTACTTTCAGTATTTTTCTAAAAACAACTGTCCTTATCTATACATTTCACATAAGTGGCACAAACAATTTTTGTCCTAAAATAAGAAAAAATATATAGTTCACAATATGAGTTATATAAATTTAATGAAAAAATCATTTAAGCCAATGTCCACTTTGGTGAAAAGCTATGAAAAGCTGTGTTAGAATACTGTTCTTTGCAGTGATGTCTGAAGACTGTTAATGCATTTATGTCCAAGGAAATAATGCTTTATAAAAATATACAACCTTGTACCATAGTTATATGTCTAGTGTGCCATTTTAAGCTTGCTTGTATTAAGCTACAGGTGCAGAACTGCTGTAAAATGGAAAGGGAGCAGCTGCTTTACTGCCAAGGCATCACAATATGAGACAGTGTCTCTACCACAGAAAACAGTGCTGCAGTGAAATAAGCTCACATGGACAAAAGCTGAACATCTGGCAAACTCATCTTCATTAGCTATTTCCACACGCCCAATCTTACTTTATTTTCTCACTTATGAATCACTGACCAGATTTCCAATTTTATTTATTTATTTCTTCACTTTTAACATTCTGGATATCCACCTTGAGGTATCTCACCTATCTAAATGACATTGTTAATTGCTACCTAGCAACATTTCAAGGCAACATAGAAAGAACCTAATGTAATATTATACCAGGACTTGAAATAAATTAATTTTGTTTCAAGTAGCGTAAGTTAGTGTATATATAAGTATATGCACATATATGTATATTGCAACATATGTACACTATATATCACATTATATATAATAACCATAGTATGTATTTCACTATATATAATATGTAGTTTATTATATATAAATAGTTTATGTATACATTATATAGTACTATCGACTATCTAGGATGTTCTATCAAACCAATTTTGCAAACCATTTTGTACTAAACATCTCTCTGAATACATGGTATTGTCTTCATATGGTACCCTTGGAGATGACTTTTATTACCTTTTCAATTAGTTTTATTCAAAACCGTCTTGCTATGTTAATATATTTTAAATAATGTAGGGGATAGCAAGTGATCTAGCCAAAATAATGACTGACTTCCAGAAGAAGGACAATTTTCCCATTATCACATGATAGAAAATGTCTAACCTTAGAATACCTCTAAAATAACAGAATCACTACACACACACACACACACACACACACACACACACACACATACACACACACACACACACAGACAAAGACAGAGAGAATATGCCATATAATTTTAGAGAGAAACAGTATCAAGATTGTGAGGAGAATAAAAGCAAGGCTCTAAATGCATGTAAGCATTTATTACGTATCGTTTTAAAAGCCTTTATGTTCTACATTTCAGAAATCCCTGTGTTCAATTCAATAAATACAATGAATCACGTTTTGTTCTTGCACTCAAATAACATTTATTCTGGTGGGAAAAAGTTAACATTAAAAATACAATTCAATTTCAAAAGCAATATAGAAAAGGATCAGAGAGAATGAGTTTACTAACTCCAAGGGAGTCGAGGAAAATTTTACAGAAGGGTTAAACTTGTGCTGAGAGGGTGAAAGAGGATTTGAAGGTCACCAGTATGAAAAAAACAGAAAAGATAATCCCAGATAAGCACATGAAGGTTTGGAAGAGCAAGACTTGAATAGTTCAATCCTGGCAGCTTACACGACTAATCCAGATAATAGATGGGGGAAGTTAGAGAAACTTGTTAAAGCCTCCAGTAGCTATGAACCACAATAGTGCTACTGGGCATCTTTGTTAATAACTGTAAAGTTTATATATGAAAACTGTGGCTTTGTATTGTTTTATTCTGTATTATTTAACATGACTTTCATTTAGATACCCTTTAGTAAGTAAAGAAATACTCTTTTATTATTATATTTTCTACTTTTATTTAGAAATTGTATCTAATCCTTCTTGGGCATCTATCAAGATGATGATATTAATTTTCTCCTCTCTACTCTTATTGAAAATTACATTATCCCAGCACTTTGGGAGGCCGAGACGGGTGGATCACGAGGTCAGGAGATCGAGACCATCCTGGCTAACACGGTGAAACTCCGTTTCTACTAAAAAATACAAAAAAAAAAAAAAAAACTAGCTGGGCGAGGTGGCGGTGCCTGTAGTCCCAGCTACTCGGGAGGCTGAGGCAGGAGAATGGCGGAAACCCGGGGGGCGGAGCTTGCAGTGAGCTGAGATCCGGCCACTGCACTGCAGCCCGGGCGACAGAGCAAGACTCCATCTCAAAAAGAAAATTACATTAATAGAGATCTAAAGATTGTTTAGATAAGTATTACTTTACTGAAATAAACATTAATTCACAATTTATTATTTCAAAATGTGTATTATACATGTAACGATTATTATTTATGATTTTTCATGAATGTTCATAAAGTAAACTTGACATAACTTTTTATTTTTCTACCTAATTTTGTCTAATCTTGGAAGACAAGGGGAGAAGCCAACTTGGAAGTGGATCCTCCATCCCCAAGTTATCCAGCAGGTAACTTTCTTATCCAGAAAAGAAGCTCTCATACAAATCCTTTCCAACTTCCTGACTCACAAAAACATAGATAAAATAAAATGGTCATTTAAACCCATTAAGTCTTGGGGTGGCTTGCTATATAACAATAGGTAACTGAACACCAATTCACTTATGTAAAGCTTTATGTTCCTAACAAATAAAACAGAGACTTATCTAAGCTATGCATGGTCCCTCAGTACGATCTGTAGCCCATACTGCAATGCTGCTGCCATGTCCAATCATCTGGTTCTATTGTTGTTTGGGAGGAAGAGATTTTTACAAGCTTTTCAATTTGTTCTGTTATTAGTAGTATATTCTCTTTCCAACTGTATTCAAAGGCAACATTACTGAACTATAAACTCATCCTTTTCAGTTGAATTTTCAAATTAATTGATGGCAAATGTTATACTGAGGAAGCAAATTAAAGTACAAAGTACTTACAACTTTTTCTGTCTTTTCCTTAACTTTTATCCCCAAATAAGAATTTTCTTTGTTTTTGCTTCTGGGTCAGAAGACATTTGTTGGTTTCATTTTTGTTGCATGAGGTAAAGGGAACATATGTAGTTTTGAGGAAGCCCAAATAAATGAATAGATAAAATAATATACAGCATATTATCTATCTGTCTATCATCTGTCTCTCTCTAGATGTGTACAGACATACATTTGTCATAAATGGCTAGGTATCTCACAAAGTAACTAAATGACTGATATAAAATTATAAAACCTTAAAAATGAATATTTCACTATAAGTACACATGTAAATATATGTAAAAGAGGAATATCATTAAAGATAAAAAAAGAGTAACATATACCCAAACAAAAAATTCATCAAGACAGAGCAATCACAACCACATATTTCCAATAATATCTCAAAGTTATAAAGTAACAACAGACTAAAATAGAGGAAAAAATAAGTGTCAGACTTCAACCTATCTCTCTAAGAAATGGGTATAGAAAGTGGCAATTCTGGATATTAGCCCTTTTTCAGATGGACAGATTGCAAAACATTTTCTCCCATTCTGGAGGTTGCCTATTCACTCTGATGATAGTTTCTTTTGCTGTGCAGACCGTCATTCTCAGCAAACTATCACAAGGTCAAAAAACCAAACACTGCATGTTCTCACTCATAAGTGGGAGTTGAACAATGAGAACACATGGACACAGGGAGGTGAACATCACACACCGGGGGCAAGGGGACGGATATCATTAGTAGAAATACCTCATGCAGGTGACAGGTTGATGGGTGCAGCAAACCACCATGTCACGTGTATACCTATGTGACAAAACTGCACATTCTGCACATGTAACCCAGAACTTAAACTATAATTTTAAAAGAAGAAAGAGGAAATTGTATGGGTATAAAATATTTGATTAAAAAGTAATGGATATCTATTGAATCATAGCTCTGATAAGTAATATACACACACTCACACACACACACACACACACACATATTTCTCAACTTGGGAGATTTGTCTCCAGGGATATTTGGCAATGGCTGGAGACGGACATTTGGACATTTGGCAATGCTGCTAACTTCCAACAACGCATAGGACAACAAAGAATTATCTAGATCAAAATGTTCATAGTGCCTCTCTAGAGAACGTTTGGTATCTATCTATTATATGTAAATGTATATACACACATAAATTTATATTTCTATAGCTCTATATACATATTAGATATCTATATATACTATTAATACATCAATTAAAGAGACAATGTGACATTTGTTGCAGGTCTAGTATTAAAACATTTAACAAATTAAGTTGCCTTGTTCCTTGCTCTGCTAGGTAAACAGGTCACAATATTTCTTTAGAAAACCCTCTAAGTTGCTGTTATATATACATTTATTGAATATAATATTTGAGAGGGAAATTTCCCATTTTGCTGCATGGTTTTTTTTTATTATGTAAGTTACTGTATTCCTTCAATAATTTTGTTTCTAGATTATGTAGATATTTTCTATATTGTGACTATGGTGAATACATAATATTTTCTGCCTCAGAATACACAAATTAATTAATTTTCTCTATTTTCTGCTTTTTCTTTCTTTGTTTCTACTCCTTATTATTTCAGTTTTTATATATGTGGGCTTTACTGTAATATTCCTAGTTTCTTGAAAGAATGTTTGATTTTAAATCTTTATTCCTTACTAACACAATCATTTAGTGCTGTAAATGTGTCCTCTAAACACTGCTCTAGCTATACAGTTCATGTGTTGGTATCGCGTATTTTTATTATCATTCAATTTAATTTTTTTCTGATTGTTTCTTTGTTGCTGGGTTATATGAAGCATTTTGTTTCACTTTTTAATATTTGATGTTTTCCTAGATATCTTATAATTAGTTACTAATTTAATTCTGCTTTGGTCAGAGAACATCCATGATGTGGTTTCATCTGATATATATTTATCAAGATTTGTTTTATAGTTAGCCCAGCATATGCTCCAATTTTACTATTTTCTACTTGGCTTGTTGTATTATTTTAATAAGTACAGTTTTTGTGAACTAGGCCTTTTGGTACATATGCATGTTTTCCATTAAAAAGTGAATGAGCTTAATATGCAGCTTCAAGGTTTGGACCGAAAGATACGCAATACATGCATTAAGACTCAAATGCATTAAGACATGCATTTTCATATACTCAAAAAGTACTGTTCAAAATCTTTTAAAATTAGTAATATTTCAATTTTTCCTATCATTTCTGAGCATTTTGAGCTAAATAAGTTGCCCGTAAGTGGATAAATATTAAGTATCCTAAATAATTATTTGATAAATCCTAATTTACTTCCTATCAGTATGGTACTAATTACATCAAGAAAATAGTCAATTAATTTAATTAAATAAAATTAAAGAGGAACTACTTAAATTGGCACTGATAAGTCATTCAATGAACAATTCTGTTGATAGACCTCTAGGTGTACTGTTGTATTTTTGTTTTTGTTTGTTTGTTTGTTTGTTTGTTTTTTGGTTGAGATATGGTTTTGCCATGTTGAAAGGCTGATAGTAAACTCTCGGGCTCAAATGAGTCACCTGTCTTGGCCTCCCAACGTGTTAGGATAACAGGCATGAGCCACTATACTCAGCCAACATAAGATTCTTGATGTGACAATATTCCTAGCATATACATAGGAATAAATTTAAATAAACATCATTTTAATAATACATTTTTATCAACACGTACTAGCATTAAAAATAAGTGGCAGTGGAGGTTGAAAAGATGTGTATTTTAATTCTCTATTACTATTTCCTGATGTGTTGATTATTGTTCTACTAGTTTTAAAGATTATAAAACACTAACTATATTGTTGGTATGACCCGTTTCTGGACTAGATTCACAAAGTTGGCTAGTGCTTACATGTCCAGCTGTGCTAGAATACACTAAGTAGAGAAAAATGGGACAGCTGGCAATGAACTCTAGATACTAGAGTCACATCTCAGAAGAGGAGAGAAAGGTGTAGCAGAAAGTACTAGCTCTGCTTTCCTTGCAAGAGTACCCATCATTTGAAACCTATAAAATTCAAAAGCAGAGTAAAGTCAAAATTTTATAAAAGACTATTGAGCAAGTATAAAGGCCTGACTGAACCCCATGGCAACCGAGGCTATAAAAATTTCATTAGTTCTGAGGACTCTGTTCTGTTCCATTGGTCTATAGCTCTGTTTTGGTACCAGTACCATGCTGTTTTGGTTACTGTAGCCTTGTAGTATAGTTTGAAGTCAGGTAGCATGATGCCTCCAGCTTTGTTCTTTTGACTTAGGATTGTCTTGGCAATGCGGGCTCTTTTTTGGTTCCATATGAACTTTAAAGCCATTTTTTCCAATTCTGTGAAGAAACTCATTGGTAGCTTGATGGGGATGGCATTGAATCTATAAATCACCTTGGGCAGTATGGCCATTTTCACGATATTGATTCTTCCTATCCATGAGCACGGTATGTTCTTCCATTTGTTTGTGTCCTCTTTGATTTCACTGAGCAGTGGTTTGTAGTTCTCCTTGAAGAGGTCCTTTACATCCCTCATAAGTTGGATTCCTAGGTGTTTTATTCTCTTTGAAGCAATTGTGAATGGAAGTTCATTCCTGATTTGGTTCTCTGTTTATCTGTTACTGGTGTATAAGAATGCTTGTGATTTTTGCACATTCATTTTGTATCCTGAGACTTTGCTGAAGTTTCTTATCAGCTTAAGTAGATTTTGGGCTGAGACAATGGG
This sequence comes from Trachypithecus francoisi, assembly GCF_009764315.1. NCBI lineage: Eukaryota > Metazoa > Chordata > Mammalia > Primates > Cercopithecidae > Trachypithecus > Trachypithecus francoisi. The sequence goes on along the minus strand of NW_022681465.1, from coordinate 170,923,653 downwards.
GTTTTCTAAATATACAATCATGTCATCTGCAAACAGGGACAAAAATAAATAATACCACACATCTACAGCCATCTGATCTTTGATGAACCTGAGAAAAACAAGAAATGGGGAAAGGATTCCCTATTTAATAAATGGTGCTGGGAAAATTGGCTAGCCATAAGTAGAAAGCTGAAACTGGATCCTTTCCTTACTCCTGATACGAAAATTAATTCAAGATGGTTTAGAGACTTAAATGTTAGACCTAATACCATAAAAACCCTAGAAGAAAATCTAGGTAATACCATTCAGGACATAGGCATGGGCAAGGACTTCATGTCTAAAACATCAAAAGCAACGGCAACAAAAGCCAAAATTGACAAATGGGATCTAATTAAACTGAAGAGCTTCTGCACAGCAAAAGAAACTACCATCAGAGTGAACAGGCAACCTACAGAATGGGAGAAAATTTTTGCAATCTACTCATCTGACAAAGGGCTAATATCCAGAACCTACAAAGAACTCAAACAAATTTACAAGAAAAAAAAAAAAAAAACCATCAAAAAGTGGACAAAGGATATGAATAGACATTTCTCAAAAGAAGACATTCATACAGCCAACAGACACATGAAAAAATGCTCATCATCGTTGGCCATCAGAGAAATGCAAATCAAAACCACAATGAGATACCATCTCACACCAGTTAGAATGGCAATCATTCAAAAGTCAGGAAACAGTAGGTGCTGGAGAGGATGTGGAGAAATAGGAACACTTTTACACTGTTGGTGGGATTGTAAACTAGTTCAACCATTATGGAAAACAGTATGGCAATTCCTCAAGGATCTAGAACTAGAAGTACCATATGACCCAGCCATCCCATTACTGGGTATATTCCCAAAGGATTACAAATCATGCTGCTATAAAGACACATGCACACGTATGTTTATTGCGGCACTATTCACAATAGCAAAGACTTGGAATCAACCCAAATGTCCATCTGTGACAGACTGGATTAAGAAAATGTTGCACAAATACACCATGGAATACTATGTAGCCATAAAAAAGGATGAGTTTGAGTCCTTTGTAAGGACATGGATGCAGCTGGAAACCATCATTCTCAGCAAACTATCACAAGAAGAGAAAACCAAACACCGCATGCTCTCACTCATAGGTGGGAACTGAACAATGACATCACTTGGACTCGGGAAGGGGAACATCACACACCGGGGCCTATCATGGGGAGGGGGGAGGGGGGAGGGATTGCATTGGGAGTTATACCTGATGTAAATGACGAGTTGATGGGTGCTGACGAGTTGATGGGTGCAGCACACCAACATGGCACAAGTATACATATGTAACAAAACGGCACGTTATGCACATGTACCCTAGAACTTAAAGTATAATTTTAAAAAAGTAATAATAATAATAATTTTTAAAAATTTCATTAGTGACAACATTTGTCTACTAATCTGCTGAGGGTGTTTCACCATCTTATCACATAAATTAATGATAACAATATCTAAATGTTACTCTATAAAAGATAGATTATTTATCTTTTATAATTTTAGTTCTATTGATACTCAAGGTAAAGTGTTCCATCCTCGGATCATATAGTACCATAAAGCCATTTATTTAGGTAAATTTTGTACCTCACCACTTACACATTCAAATTAATTGGGTTAGTGATGACTTTCAAATCATTGGACAATAAAGTTTTTGTCATTTTTAATAAAAACGTCTCAAATACTCCACACACAGATTCCCTCTTGACAATTTATTCCCTTTGCTCTTATCACAGTTTCATGACTTTTTATTTTATTATTTTTCCTTTAATTTTTGTTTTAAATTCCAGGGTACACATGCAGGATGTGCAGGCTTGTTACATAGGTAAACGTGTGCCATCGTGGGTTGCTACGCCCATCAACCCATCACCTAAGTATTAAGCTCAGCATGCATTAACTATTTTCCCTAATGCTCTCTCTCCCCTCATGACTTTTTAATTAGTCTTGAAATACTAAAATACTTGTATAGCACTTCCTATGATCTAGTCCAGTTTATTTTAAAATTTAAATCTACAGTGTATATAAAGCTTTCCTTGTATCTACCTCTTACCACACAGGATTGTTTTCTTTTTTGGACATGGTAGAAAGGTATTTTTTGAAGATAAAGAGGGAAAATATAGATATCTCCTTATGTGACTAATAGTGATCACATTCTGCTCTCATCCCTTAATACCAATCTCTGTTTGCTTGGGCTGTTTAAATTATCCTTGTTCATGGGCTATGGGATTCATGGAGATGTCATGACATACATCTCCAATGAATAGACGATTGACAAGTGTAGTCACCATTTACGGTTGTTCTTCATTGAGAGACATTACACAATATTCTGCTGATACACATTCTTGCATCCCATTTTATGGCCGGATCCTCAAGATTGTTGTCTCAATCCTGAGGCCGCCATGCACGTCTATATGTTTTGGATATACGCTCTTTAATTTGGGGAAACTGGTTCCTCTTCGCCTGTTTTCCAGTAGCACAGGCACTTAATTAGTATATGAAAGACCAATACTCTCACCTTTTATAGGGCCCAGGTCTTTAAAAGTTATTCTTTTAGAGCTCAACTCCCTCAGATTTAGAGAGAAGAAATACCTCCTGTTCTCTCTTACGTGAAAAACTATTTGCTTTCTTTTTCCATGGTAACATTTTTCACATGGCCCACTGTTCTTTACATTATCATTTACATCAACTATGGATAAATGAGTGTTGGCAGAGCTGGGCTCACATATTTCTCACTGAATTTTGTGGAGTAGAAGCTGGCTACAATTGCTGGCAGGTTTCTGAACTTAGGCTGAAGGTTCCTGGTACCTTTTAAATACAGGGAGAACACATGTCTTGTTATATGACTGCACACAACTTCCCAACACATACATGCACAAACACACACACACTTGAGTCTTTCAGCAGGTCTGCTATATTCCCGAGTACTTCACCAGGTACAATTAAAGATGCAACAGCAACAATGTCAGAGTGCTCTGGTTTCCATCCAAGAAGATAAGACTCTGCTTACCTACTTTGTCTGAGGATATAGGATAGATCTAAATATCAAAAAAAATTAGATTTGTCACAGTTATTATAGGAGCGATAGGATATGTTAAAGGCAAACACTGAAAACTTAATGATTTTGCCTGCAATCTCATTTCTTTTCTACATAAATAGAATCTATTTCTGAGAAAAACTTTATGTCTTACTGGGCTCTGGAGGCAAGGATTGTGACTATGATCCTGCCAAAGCTTTAAAATACATTGTTTCCTATACCCATTATCAAGAGGTTTGCTTGAAATTTGTTTCCAAGGAAGAATGAAAAAATATAAATCTAAACAGAATAAAACTAAATATGAGATTTTTGGCTCTCATATTTTTAGCTGCATATGAAACATTCCTACCCAATTTCTTTTCTGATGTTTTTTCTTACCAGCCATGCCTCTCTACACTTCAAGCACGTTTTTATCTCCAAAAAACAACGCTGATTCTAAACTATTTTCATTTCACCTCACATGTGACTCTATCCTTTGCTTCATCTTGCCCTAGCTCCCCTCTGCCAAAGATCCATGGAACAGGAAATATTCTTTTCAGTGATTTTCTACTTCTCTGATGAGAACAAAGCACATTCCATAAACAGACCTTAGAAATAGATCAGAAATTAATGTTACATCAAGAATCTTATCTTGGCTGGGTATAGTGGCTCATGCCTGTAATCCTAATATGTTGGGAGGCCAAGACAGGTGGATCATCGAAGCCCGAGAGTTCAGTATCAGCCTTTCAACATGGTAAAACCTCGTCTCGCTAAAAAAAAATAATAATAAAAAATAAAAAAATTAGCCAGGCACGGTGGTGCATGCCTGTAGTCCCAGCTACTCGGGATGCTGAGATGGGAGGATCACTTGAGTCCAGGAAGTCGTTGAGGCTACAATGAGTCATTATTGTGCCACTACACTTCACCCTGGGCAACAGAGCAAGACACTGTCTCAAAAAAAAAAAAAAAAAATTTGCTTTTTTCTTCTTTTGTATCTAATAGTATAGAATATAGAATATTAGTCTATTTCATGCTGGGCCTATTTATTCAGAGAAGCAGCCTAGGTCATACTACTTACCAACATATTTTTCTTACTTCTAGAGTAACAAAAGGTTTATTAGTTAGCATGTATTTTTCTTCCTCTGAAAGGCTTTCATTGCTAGAAGGTACATGGGTCCCAATAATAAATGCTCCCACTTAGATCAAATCAGGAATGTACACCTACGGGTTATACATAGTCCTAAGGATTATGGACTATATAGTAGCCTCACGTATCATAATACACTATCTCATAATTCTTCTGGTTGTTTCTCCTATGTATAATGCTTTCCCATCTTGGAAATTTATGTGAAATTGACTAAATAAATAATGGAATCTGGTTCATTATAGATTCTTTCATAATTCTAATTATTCTAGTATCTACAAAAATATCTTGGAAAGAGTATCAAAATCAACATTAAGTTTGCTCTTTTTGTATTTTTAACTATCCTTTGTTTATTAATTTTTCAGGAATAAGTATTAGCACCAAATTCAATGGTCCTTCTTCTAATAAAACCTGTAATGCAAGCATTAGGAGACATATCATGTGAAATGATTAGATAACAAAAATATACTGTATCTTCTCATTAATTTGGTCTTTACCTTCCTATAAGTCTACCTATATCTGGGCAACTTTTCTGACTTCGTCTTAATGTCATGACATAAAACTTCTGTCCTGCTCTAGTCCTCAAAATGGCTATATCAAGATAGAAGTAGTAAAACAAGAAATGGGATAAGCCATGGTGAACTCCCAGAATTTTATAGGATGTTCCATAATCAGACTCTAAGAGAATAATGTAAATTAGTGTTAAGGCACAATAACCAGCATTTAAGGATAAATTAAAAAATCAGAGTTCAGAGAGGGCAATGAGGGACTGACTAAAATTTTAAGAACATTTGTAATCAGTATCTCAGGTGATTTTAAATGTATAAAATATATAAAGTGCAGTTTTCTCTTCCCTAAAAGTAGATTAACGATGTCCACACTAGGACAGTTTTTTTAGAAATTTTAAAATCTATTTTTAATTGAAAAATAATCATGTATATTTATAAGGTATAATGTGATGTTTTCATCTAAGTATACATTGTAGAAAGATTCAGTCAAGGTCATTAATATATCCATCACCTCATCCACTTACCATTTTGTCTGGTGAGTATGCTAAAAATCTATTCTTTTAACAATTTTGAAATATACAATACATTATTAACTGTGGTCGCATAAAGTGCAATTGATTGCTAAAACTTATTCCTTCAGTCTGAGACTTTTTACCCTTTGATCAGTATCTTCCCCTTTCCTATGGTTTCTCCTCCTCTCCAGCCTCAAGTATTTACCTTTCTACTCTCCATTTCTATCAGATCAACTTTTTAAGATTCCACATCTCAGTGAGATCATACAGAATTTGTATTTCTGTGCCTGGCTTATTTCACTTAGCATAACATTGTCCAATTTCATTGATGTTGTTGTAAATGATAGAATTTCTTTGTTTTTAAAGACTGAATACTATTCGATTGCGTATATATGCCACATTTTCTTGATTCATTCATCTGCTGATGGACAGTTATGGTGATTTCATATTTTAGCTATCATGAATAACATTAAAATGAACATGGTAATATAGATACCTCTTTAGCAAATCAATTTCAATAACTTTGGATACATCTTTAGAAATTACATTATTGAGTCATATGGTAATTCAATTTTAATTTTTTGAGGAACCCCCATACTATTTTCAAAAATTGTGGTAATATTTTACATTTCTACACACAGTGTGCCAGGGTTCACTTTTCTCCATATCTTCGTCAATACTTGTCATTTATTTTTGTTGAAAACAGTCATTCTACAATGTATGAAATGATACCTCACTGTGATTTTAATTTGCAGGATAGTTTGAGGAAGAAAAGAGGTGTCATTAATAACATTCTGTGACACAGGTTTAGGTAGGTACTGTCCTAGGAATACCAGGAATATTGTTCTCAACCTTAAACTCTCCTCGTCATTTCTTGCATTATAGATTACTTTAATGTTACTCCCCAGATTCAGAGCCAGAGAAACGCCCCTCTGTTTTTCCCTAGCCATAAAGCCTAACATGTCTCTTTAACTTTGTTGTGTGAACTACCCTGCTCAGATCAAGTCTTCTGAAACGCATCCATCCACAAGAAGTCTTCTCTACCTTACTTCTACCCCAGCCCCTCTACAGGACCAGTTGCTATGTGCCTTTGGCATTTGTTTGCCTGTGCCTTTGGCATTCTTTTACCTAACAGTTCAAGAATGAGTTACGGTGACTTCCTCCCGCAGATACAAGTAAACCCTCCACCCCCTGAACTTAACACAAAGTTTAGCACATATTAGGCACTCAAATATGTTGGTTGAATTGAACACAGTAGAACTATTATACAAGTGCCATAATGTCAAACTGGAAGGCCAGATAACCATATAGTTTGAAAACAATATAGAAGAAAATTAAGATAAATATATATATATGAGGGCTACATATTTTTAAATTCTATCAGAATTTGTAAAATTTGCAACCATAATTTTTCAGGTTAAATATTGACTGAAACCACCATGACTAATGAAATCATTCACTGTATAATATGGAATTAGTCATAGTAGACTACTCATTTACGCCATTTACACTGGCCTCATCTCTGTATGTTTAAGCTTTCTCTTTAGGTAATAATCATATCTTAGAGTAACACAGTAACCAGATTAATAGTGAGCAAAAACTATGTGTTTCACAATTATCTGTCAATTCCCTTAATTGTTGCCAATGTAAATGTTTAATACAGATAGAAAATTCAGTCTAAATCTAGGTATTAATATAAATCAGTCCTGATGAATTCCACAGATGAATTTAACTAAAGTATAAACACCTGTTGCAAAAGATTACTTGATAATAAATTTTAGAATTACAAAGCATTTATAAAGCTAAACAAATTAATGAGACATATTACCAAATATGAATGAAAATTAGGCCTTGAGAGAGTTGGCATTAGGAACTGGAAAGACAGAAAGCGCAAGAAAGACAGGGTCCATTTTGACTAAAACAAGTATATTCTATTTCTCAAAATATGAAGTGATGAATAGTGCTTTTGTGTGGTAACTGCAATTGGTAAACAGAAAAAAATAAAAAGAACAAAACAAAATGTTTTTGAAAATTTGCTTTCTACAATGAGTGTAGAAGAAACTAATGTCTCTTGAAGATTTTCCAGCTCTTAATATATTAATTATAATCATTCATTACGAAATGACTACTGAAAACATTTTTAGTGGAAAAAAATAAGTTCAGGTCTGTAAAAGAAATATAAAATGCAAATATCTCGGTCATCTCCTTTTTAATATCCTTACCCTGTGCCAGACATCATGTTCTGCACAGGAAATACAAAAATGAGTAAGACTCACAATTGACTCTCAAGTGTCTTTCCAGTTAATATTGCTGACATTTTATTTTTTCCAATATTCACAATATTCTTGCTTCCTTAAATCTTCCTTCATACTATACTGTGAATTATTTTTTTGAAAAACAAAATATTCTTCCATAATAACTTCTAGATGTACTGAAACTTTACATTGTCATGCTATGAATGACAAATATCACTAGTATTTTAGAGATTAGGCAGAGTTAATCCCAGAGAAATCTTCACAGCAATTTAAAATAATAAAGTGTGTTGTTTACAGAAACAAAGCAACGTTGTCCTACCTGTTCAGGAAAACAGGAATAAAGCAAACAATTAGCTGGGAGACAAAATGTCATCTAATCCTACTCTGAGACAGGTCACATTGTGAACAATCAGATGTTTCCTCTCTGTAGGTATAGTCAGACATTGTACCTCTCTCCTCCCCTGCAATGAATAACCTTAACCATTAGGCAAAATTTAAGTCTGTTTTCCACCACTACAGTTATATTAATTTATCTTTTCTCTTGCGCAATAGCTGCCTTACTTTCCCTGATTTTGTTGTTGTTTTTGTTATCGTTGTGGAACACTCAATAAATCACTTAAAAGACTGACTTTATACATTTTACCTACTATTATTGTGAGATAACGTATCTGTATATTTTGGGAAAACATCTTCATAGTATCTTCTTTGTATGATCCCCAGCCATGTTTTTATATTTTTAATGTCATTTGTGTAAGAAACAGAAACACTGTGTGTGCAAGCATGCAAAGGTTTTATCCTTTTTTGCTCTGTGTGCTGAAGGTTAGTAATAAATCAGAACACATTTAGAGCCTTCCTTCATCCCAATCAAAAGGGACAGGGTGAAAAATTATGTATTTCTTCATGAATAACGTAACCTGGTATAATAAAGTCAATATTCATTGCTCTTGAAACATTGCTTGAGGTATTCACGGATTTGTAGAACGTAAGTGCAAACCAGTGAGGGCTCCTCGCTGTGAAAACTCTCAGGCTCTGTGCTTCATGCAACAGTGACTACGTCGTTTCTTGGTAATCACACTGAAGCCCAGTGAGAATCATAATTTGCAATATATACAACAGGCAAATAATAATAACAACATTTAAAGTTTTCATATAATGTTTGTTTCGAAGCCTTTGCAGTTAACAAGTTTCTAAGATTAAAACATAAATTCAATTCTGAAGTGTAATTTTTTTTATATTCCACTTTGTTCCCTGCAGTGTTCCTCTCCCATGGAAAGGAATGACCTGAGATAAAGGAAGCAGGTTTGGAGTGAATGTGAACTCAATATGCCCAAATTTCATAGCTACTTATATCTGTATAACAATTCACCTTTTTCAAAGCAAATTTACATTTTATACTCAAATAATTCTCACAACCCAGAAAGACTGCCAGTATAGTTATTGCCACTTCCAAGTTATTACTAAGGAAATGGAAGCTTAATAATATCCCTTAAAATAGTTTTAATAGTTAAAATCTGATGAGCTCTCTGTTTGTCTATTTTTCCAGAAATAGAAAGCAGAGAAAGCACTTATGTGTAGTACTTTATTGTAAGCAACTATGTTTGTTAGAAATAGGAGTACAAATACAGAGCTCAATAAATATTAGTTATTTAAATTCTTTAAAGAAGTACTGCTAAATACCTATAAACCAATAAAAAGAATATATTATTCCAAAACTAGTAAAATAAATGAGGAGGCAGCACATATCTTTGTTATTAAGAAATAAAGGCAAAAAAGAAAGTACTCAAATCTGCAAAATACATTAGAAAAAGAACAATAGCAACAACTCCTCTTGCTCAGGCGTAGAGAATTAAAGATGACAAAAACTCAAATTAACAAAATAGTACCAAAAATAGTAAAAGTATTAAATTATTTTAATGCTATTTTAAGTGGTTCTTTGAAGAGAATAGTAAAATAGTAAATCCTTTACAAACCAATTTTTTTAAAATGAGAAAGCCTACAAAATAAACAAGATTAGCAATGAATAAATATAAATTATTATGAAATTTTAAAAAGCCATTTTAAGAACATTATTATAACTGTAACTATGGAAGCGACTGTTAGGAAATTTATAATTTTCTAGAAAAATGTAAATTATATAAAATTAATCAAAAAAGAAATAAAAAACTCAATTACCAGAAGAGATATTGGGAAAGGGATAAAATATCTAGCATAGAAAAGCACTAGAATAAACAGATTCACTGCTGAATTTTATTTACTGCTTAATTCAGTAATAATGTCAATTATATTAAAATTATATCAGACCACAGAAATACAACTCCTAAATTTGTTTTAGGAAATCAGCATAACATTTACATCCAGAACACAATAGAAAAATAAAACAAAATATGTTACTTTTAAATACAATGATAAAAATTTTAAATAAACTGTTTTTCTATAAAAGAAATACAAATTCAGTGTTAAAAATTACTTGTCATGATTTATTTTACAAACATATTAAGAGTTTTATTCATATCTGTAGATATTAAAAATACACATAATAAATATAATCAAAAGGTCAAACAGTATTTATCTGATACTTAGGATATAATACAACTAAACTATTGAAACTTAATTTGTAACAAACTATCAAAAATAATACATTATCCTACATACAAAATGACTAAAATAATTTCCATTTAAAGAGAAGGAAATAATTCATAATTTCCATTGTTATTACTGTCAACATTGTCTTGGAGATTTTAGAAAATGAAATATTTAAAAAGTAAAGTATCTCCTAGATTCTTTAATACAGATATAACTTCCTCTTTTTCCTTGGTATGATTGTTTACTACATAACTCAAGAGCCTCTAGTAAAAAGTTTTAGACTTAAAGAGAACATTTGGTAACAAATTAGTTAGAATTAACATAAGCATTCAAATTCAATAACCTTTTATTGTTTAGGGATAAGCAAAATAAATCCAAATGTAAAAAATACTGTTATCTAATAGTGCCAAAGCTCTAAGAAATTGAGGAATAAATCTCACAGTATTATATTGTTCCTATCAAGACAGAACAAAAATATAATGGTTACTAATTTACATTGAGCTCTTATATTGTAGGTAGTATTTTAAGCATACTACATGTGTTTTCTCTTTAATTCTCAAAATAAACCATAGACTTGGTATAAGATAGTCACGGAATAGAATTTTAGCTTTATTAAATATTAGCTAACTGATAAAGAACAATTTTTTCCAACTCTCAAAACCACAAACAGGTTTTTGGAGGATTGACTACAATAGCATACATTGTTTAATGTAACACATTAAAAAATCTTGAATAAATGATAGCTGCTATTTTCAATAACCCTCTGATCAATCTACAACATAGCACTTAGCCACCTTAAGTGTTTTTGCAAACAAGGATGGATATAAGAAATAGAGTATTGTAACTATGATAAATTTTCTCAAAAGAGTTTTGGTTAAGTACAAAAGTTCTGAGTTAGGAAAAATAGAATTATCCCCATTTTATTTATAATAATTCTAATGGGCAAAGAGTTTAAATCACTTAACTATTATAACAAAGTCAATGCATCCTGATCTGTTTATTACACACCCTTTTTACTTTAAGGTTAACATTTTAAAATTTTAAGTATGATATTTCAAACATCTATGAGACTAGAAGTAAAATGATGCACTTTTGGTAAATGCATCCAGTAATAACTTCTAGTAATGTAAACAATCTTCAATTGACTTTCAATTACTAATTAGGAAAAATATATTAAAGAATTTATCAAATTTTAGTAAAGTAATGGACATTAGCAGTGATAACATTTGCCCAAATTTTGCACTCTACTTATGCTCTTCAAATATAATTGAAAGATGAGAGTGTTTTTCAGAAAAGTAAATTCTGAAGGGGTTTATTTTACCAAATTGCCAATATGTACAGGTAGATAATTTCCCAAGAGTATTACAAGTTATGAGATCTCACATATATACTATGAGCGAAATATCAGCAATGGAGAGTTAGCAAGGAATGGTTCTGTTTCCATCCACATTTAAGAAGAGGGTAAGAAACCGTTCTGTTTTCTTTGCATGTTATTCTTTATTCACAGGTTATCTCTCACTTGATATAATTTATAAAGTATTATGAATAGTGTCTTCCCTAAGTTCTAATTATGTCCTACAAATTAGAATTAGGTCAAATGTTATGCCAGAAACAAACAGTTTAACAAATGAGCTTAGAAATCTTAAAAATGGGGGGGGGAGGGCGGAGCAAGATGGCCAAATAGGAACAGCTCCAGTCTCCAGCTCCTAGCGCGAGTGACACAGAAGACAGATGATTTCTGCATTTTCAACTGAGGTACTTGGTTCATCTCACTAGGGAGTCCCAGGCAATCAGTGCTGGTCAGCTGCTGCAGCCGGACCAGCCAGAGCTGAAGCAGGGCGAGGCATTGCCTCACCTGGGAAGTGCAAGGGGGAAGGGAATCCCTTTTCCTAGTCAAGGGAACTGAGACACACAACACCTGGAAAATCGGGTAACTCCCACCCCAATACTAGCTTTACCAAGGGTCTTAGCAAACGGGCACACAAGGAGATTATATCCAACATCTGGCCAGGAGGGTCCCACGCCCACAGAGCCTCCCTCATTGCTAGCACAGCAGTCTGCGATCTAACCGCAAGGCAGCAGCGAGGCTGGGGGAGCGGCGTCCGCCATTGCTGAGGCTTAAGTAGGTAAGCAAAGCCGCTGAGAAGCTCGAACTGGGTGGAGCGCACAGCAGCTCAAGGAGGCCTGCCTGTCTCTGTAGACTCCACCTCTGGGGACAGGGCACAGCTAAACAAAAAAAAAAAAGCAGCAGAAACCTCTGCAGACACAAATGACTCTGTCTGACAGCTTTGAAGAGAGCAGTAGATCTCCCAACACGGAGGATGAGATCTGAGAATGGACAGACTGCCTGCTCAAGTGGGTCTCTGACCCCTGAGTAGCCTAACTGGAAGACATCCCCCACTAGGGGCAGACTGACACCCCACACCTCACACGGTGGAGTACACTCCTGAGAGGAAGTGTCCAAAGCAAGAATCAGACAGGTACACTCGCTGTTCAGCAATATTCTATCTTCTGCAGCCTCTGCTGCTGACACCCAGGCAAACAGGGTCTGGAATGGACCTCAAGCAATCTCCAACAGACCTACAGCTGAGGATCATGACTGTTAGAAGGAAAACTAACAAACGGGAAGGACACTCACACCAAAACCCCATCAGTACGTCACCATCATCAATGACCAGAGGCAGATAAAACCACAAAGATGGGGAAAAAGCAGGGCAGAAAAGCTGAAAATTCAAAAAATAAAAGTGGATCTCCCCATCCAAAGGAACGCAGCTCATCACCAGCAACAGATCAAAGCTGGACAGAGAATGACTTTGACGAGATGAGAGAAGAAGGCTTCAGTCCATCAAACTTCTCAGAGCTAAAGGAGGAATTACGTATCCAGCGCAAAGAAACTAAAAATCTTGAAAAAAGAGTGGAAGAATTGATAACTAGAATAATTAATGCAGAGAAGGCCACAAACGAAGTGACAGAGATGAAAACCATGACACGAGAAATACGTGACAAATGCACAAGCTTCAGTAACCGACTCCATCAACTGGAAGGAAGAGTATCAGCGACTGAGGATCAAATGAATGAAATAAAGCAAGAAGAGAAAACTAAAGAAAAAAGAAGAAAAAGAAATGAACAAAGCCTGCAAGAAGTATGGGATTATGTAAAAAGACCATATCTACGTCTGATTGGGGTGCCTGAAAGTGAGGGGGAAAATGGAACCAAGTTGGAAAACACTCTTCAGGATATCATCCAGGAGAACTTCCCCAACCTAGTAGGGCAGGCCAACATTCAAATTCAGGAAATACAGAGAAGGCCAAAAAGATACCCGTCGAGAAGAGCAACTCCAAGACACATAATTGTCAGATTCACCAAAGTTGAAATGAAGGAAAAATTCTTAAGGGAAGCCAGAGAGAAAGGTCGGGTTACCCACAAAGGGAAGCCCATCAAACTAACAGCAGATCTCTCGGCAGAAATTCTACAAGTCAGAAGAGAATGGGGGCCAATATTCAGCATTTTGAAAGAAAAGAATTTTCAACCCAGAATTTCATATCCAGCCAAACTAAGTTTCATCAGTGAAGGAGAAATAAAATCCTTGACAGATAAGCAAATGCTTAGAGATTTTGTCACCACCAGGCCTGCCTTACAAGAGACCCTGAAGGAAGCCCTAAACATGGAAAGGAACAACCGGTACCAGCCATTGCAAAAACATGCCAAAATGTAAAGACCATCGAGGCTAGGAAGAAACTGCATCAGCTAACGAGCAAAAGAGCCAGTTAATATCATAATGGCAGGATCAAGTTCACACATAACAATATTAACCTTAAATGTAAATGGACTAAATGCTCCAATTAAAAGACACAGACTGGCAAACTGGATAAAGAATCAAGACCCATCAGTTTGCTGTATTCAGGAGACCCATCTCACATGCAGAGACATACATAGGCTCAAAATAAAGGGATGGACGAAGATCTACCAAGGAAACAGAGAACCAGAAAAAGCAGGGGTTGCAATCCTAGTCTCTGATAAAACAGACTTTAAACCATCAAAGATCAAAAGAGACAAAGAAGGCCATTACATACTGTTAAAGGAATCAATTCAACAGGAAGAGCTAATTATCCTAAATATATATGCACCCAATACAGGAGCACCCAGATTCATAAAGGAAGTCCTTAGAGACTTACAAAGAGACTTAGACTCCCATACAATAATAATGGGAGACTTCAACACCCCACTGTCAACATTAGACAGATCAATGAGACAGAAAGTTAACAAGGATATCCAGGAATTGAACTCATCTCTGCAGCAAGCAGACCTAATAGACTCTACAGAACTATCCAACCCAAATAAATAGAATATACATTCTTCTCAGCACCACATCACACTCATTCCAAAATTGACCACATAATTGGAAGTAAAGCACTCCTCAGCAAATGCACAAGAACAGAAATTATAACAAACTGTCTCTCAGACCACAGTGCAATCAAACTAGAACTCAGGACTAAGAAACTCAATCAAAACCACTCAACTACATGGAAACTGAACAACCTGCTCCTGAATGACTACTGGGTACATAACAAAATGAAGGCAGAAATAAAGATGTTCTTTGAAACCAATGAGAAAAAAGATGCAACATACCAGGATCTCTGGGAAACATTTAAAGCAGTGTATAGAGGGAAATTCATAGCACTAAATGCCCACAAGAGAAAGCTGGAAAGATCTAAAATTGACACTCTAACATCACAATTAAAGGAACTAGAGAAGCAGGAGCAAACACATTCAAAAGTAAGCAGAAGGCAAGAAATAACTAAGATCAGAGCAGAACTGAAGGAGATAGACACACAAAAAGCCCTCCAAAAAAATCAATGAATCCAGGAGCTGGTTTTTTGAAAAGAGCAACAAAATTGATAGACCACTAGCAAGAATAATAAAGCAGAAAAGAGAGAAGAATCAAATAGACACAATAAAAAATGATAAAGGGGATATCACCACTGACCCCACAGAAATACAAACTACCATTAGAGAATACCATAAACACCTCTATGCAAATCAACTAGAAAATCTAGAAGAAATGGATCATTTCCTGGACACTTACACTCTCCCAAGACTAAACCAGGAAGAAGCTGAATCCCTGAATAGACCAAAAGCAGGCTCTGAAATTGAGGCAATAATTAATAGCCTACCAACCAAAAAAAGCCCAGGACCAGATGGATTCACAGCTGAATTCTACCAGAGGTGCAATGAGGAGCTGGTATCATTCCTTCTGAAACTATTCCAATCAATAGAAAAAGAGGGAATCCTCCCTAACTCATTTTATGAGGCCAACATCATCCTGATACCAAAGCCTGGCAGAGACACAACAAAAAAAGAGAATTTTAGACTAATATCCCTGATGAACATCGATGCAAAAATCTTCAATAAAATACTGGCAAACCGGATGCAGCAGCACATCAAAAAGCCTATCCAACATGATCAAGTGGGTTTCATCCCTGGGATGCAAGACTGGTTCAATGTACACAAATCAATAAATGTAATCCAGCATATAAACAGAACCAAAGACAAAAACCACATAATTATCTCAAAAGATGCAGAAAAGGCCTTGGACAAATTCAACAGCCGTTCATGCTAAAAACGCTCAATAAATTCGGTATCAATGGAACATATCTCAAAATATTAAGAGCTATGTATGACAAATCAAAGCCAATATCATACTGAATGGTGAAAAACTGGAAAAATTCGCTTTGAAAACTGGCACAAGACAGGAATGCCCTCTCTCACCACTCCTATTCAACATAGTGTTGGATGTTCTGGCTAGGGCAATCAGGCAAGAGAAAGAAATCAAGGGTATTCAGTTAGGAAAAGAAGAAGTCAAATTGTCCCTGTTTGCAGATGACATGATTATGTATTTAGAAAACCCCATTGTCTCAGCCCAAAATCTCCTTAAGCTGATAAGAAACTTCAGCAAAGTCTCAGGATACAAAATTAATGTGCAAAAATGACAAGCATTCTTATACACCAATAACAGACAAACAGAGAGCCAAATCATGAATGAACTTCCATTCACAATTGCTTCAAAGAGAATAAAATACCTAGGAATCCAACTTACAAGGGATGTATAGGACCTCTTCAAGGAGAACTATAAACCACTGCTCAGTGAAATAAGAGAGGACACAAACAAATGGAAGAACATATCATGCTCATGGATAGGAAGAATCAATATCGTGAAAATGGCCATACTGCCCAAGGTAATTTATAGATTCGATGCCATCCCTATCAAGCTACCAATGACTTTCTTCACAGAATTGGAAAAAAACTGCTTTAAAGTTCATATGGAACCGAAAAAGAGCCCACATTGCCAAGACAATCCTAAGTCAAAAAGACAAAGCTGGAGGCATCACGCCACCTGACTTCAAACTATACTACAAGGCTACAGTAACCAAAACAGCATGGTACTGGTACCACAACAGAGATATAGACCAATGGAACAGAACAGAGTCCTCAGAAATACCACACATCTACAGCCATCTGATCTTTGACAAACCTGAGAAAAATAAGAAATGGGGAAAGGATTCCCTATTTAATAAATGGTGCTGGGAAAATTGGCTAGCCATAAGTAGAAAGCTAAAACTGGATCCTTTCCTTACTCCTTATACGAAAATTAATTCAAGATGGATTAGAGACTTAAATGTTAGACCTAATACCATAAAAACCCTAGAAGAAAACCTAGGTAATACCATTCAGGACATAGGCATGAGAAAGGACTTCATGTCTAAAACACCAAAAGCAGTGGCAACAAAAGCCAAAATTGACAAATGGGATCTAATTAAACTAAAGAGCTTCTGCACAGCAAAAGAAACTACCATCAGAGTGAACAGGCAACCTACAGAATGGGAGAAAATTTTTGCAATCTACTCATCTGACAAAGGGCTAATATCCAGAACGTACAAAGAACTCAAACAAATTTACAAGAAAAAACCAAACAACCCCATCAAAAAGTGGGCAAAGGATATGAAGAGACAGTTCTCAAAAGAAGACATGTATGCAGCCAACAGACACATGAAAAAATGCTTGTCATCACTGGCCATCAGAGAAATACAAATCAAAACCACAATGAGATACCATCTCATACCAGTTAGAATGGCAATCATTAAAAAGTCAGGAAACAACAGGTGCTGGAGAGGATGTGACTTTTACTTATTAAATTTTTTTCTGTTTGTACCTCTAAATTTATTCTAATTGCTAGAAATTATGGTTTATCTTCTTCAGGGAAGTGGTTATTTTACCAACTGTTAGCTTTAATAAAATAACAAGGCCAGACGTGGTGACTCAGGCCTGTAATCCAACCATTTTGGGAAGCCGAGGTAGGCAGATCATGAGGTCAGGAGATCAAGACCATCCTGGCCAACATGGTGAAACCCCATCTCTGCTAAAATAAAACAAACAAACAAACAAACAAACCCAGGCATGGTGGCTTGGGCCTATAGTCCCAGCTACTCAGGAGGCTGAGGCATGGGAATCGCTTGAACCCGGGAGGCGGAGGTTTCAGTGAGCCGAGTTCGCACCACTTAACTCCACCCTGGCAGCAGAGCGAGACTCTGTCTCAAAAATAAATAAATAAATAAATAAATAAAAATAAACAAATATTTAATAAGCTTGTTAAACAATACAGTATGAAGTAATAATATCTGAAGTGTCTAATTCAAGTTTTTCCTTCAAAGTGTCATTATATTTTGTAAAAATTTGTTGTCTCCAAAATACTATGTGTCCTGCTAAATTAAACAATTAACAGTTGTTGGTGACAATGTAAATTAATACAGCCATTATGAAAAATGGTATGGAGGTTTCTCACAAAACTAAAAATATAATATGATTCAGTAATCCCATTTCTGGGATTCAAAGGAACTAAAAGTCATATGTCAGAGGGATATCTGCACTCTGTGTTCATTGCAGCATTATTCACAATAACCAAGATACGGAATCAAACTAAGTGTCCGTCAACAGACAAATAGATTAAAAAATATGGTATTTATACACAATGGATACTATTGAGCCTTTAAAAAAAGAAATCCTGTCATATGCATCATGGTGAATCTGAAGAACATTATGCTAAGTGAAGTAAACCAGGCACAGAAAGACAAACGCTATGTGATCTCACTTACATGTGGAATCTAAACAAGTTCAACTCATAGAGGTAAAGAGTAAAATGATGGTTGCCAGAGGATGGGACTGGAGAGGGCTATACCCCCTAGAATACAGAAAGTAGTTTAAATAGAATGCCAGTTTTGGGTATTGGTGGTGGAGTTAAGTACTTTCTTTCTGAGTTGCCCCAGGGAAGAGTGTCCGTTTCCAGTTTACAAGACTGGTGTATTGATTTATACTACAGAGGCAGGTTCATTGGGAAGGGATGGAATAGGGATTATTTATCAAAAAGTACAAAGTTTCTGATAGAAGGAGTAGATTTTAAAATCTATTGCACAAAAATATGACTATAGTCAATAATAATGTATTGTGTATTTCAAAACAAGAGAGTTAATTTCAAATGTCTAATTATAAAAATGATAACTGAGGTGATGAATATGTTAATGAGCTTAATATAATCATTTCATATCATATACATATATGAAGATATCACATCACATACTATATATGTACACAATTATGATTCACCAATAAAAATATTGATAATAAAAATATTTTCCAATTCTTATGAGGCTTTGAATACAGATGTTTGTAAAATCAGAATAGAATATTGTTCTGCCTTCTTTTTGACAAAGAAACTCATATTTGTTGATAATTTTATTTTTCTTGGAGATGTTAAATTTCTTTTTATACACTTTTAATTGACAGAAAAATAATTTTGGATATATTTTCCAAGCCTAGCTAATGCTTTTAATCAATAGGTACTTTGCTGAATCCTCCATAGGCTTTTCAATACTGTCCTATATTATACACCACAATTTATGATTATCATCATCACTTTGCTTTGGATTAATCTAATCAATTTGCTTGGAAGCTTAAAATAATCCTTATTTTTAACTTGACATTTTACCCATATATGTTTATCCTTTATTCTTAGTAACCTATTACAGAAATCTGTTTCATTATTTTCCCATTTTTACATTCTACAGAAAAACATGTATATGCCTTATACTTTCCATATTAATTATAGAAAAACACGATTTATATTTTTGAAACTACATTTGAAGGATTCATGCTGCAGCATTAATCAAGAATATTGACTTGCAAAAACTACAGCTTTGGTGTAACCTAAGTATTATTTACTTATCACATACAACGCTGAGTATCTGTCTCATTTTTTCTTTTCTAGTATTATTAAATGCCTACCAAGATGCTTTGCTCGAAGTAGTGGGCACCTGTATTAGTCAGGGTTCTCTAGAGGGACAGAATTAATAGAATATATATATATACAAAGAGAAGTTTATTAAGGAGTATTAACTCATGATAACAAGGTGAGGTCCCACAATAGGCTGTCTGTAAGCTGAGGAGCAAGGCAGCCAGTCCAAGTCCCCCAGCTGAAGAACCTGGGACTTGTTCTTTTTAACTCCCAGAACTACAACATTACATGCGGAATCCTTACTTAATGGGCCAAAATCAATAAATTCACACTGATCCAGCTCTATGTTTCTTCCACCATTATTCCACACCCTTAATATCCATTCCCATGCCTGTTCTCCAGATTTCTGCTTATATAAATTAGAAAACTCAAGCAGTTCTTTTGGAGTATAGTTCACCTCCTCATGGGTCACACACTCAACCTCATGTCTAGGGGCTTACTGGGACTTTAGTTATAGGTCTGGAAGCAAACAGGGTGTTGGGGGTAGATTCTGAGGAGAATCAACATTGTCTTGCCTGGCAACTGCCTCAGGGAAGGCAATCACTGTTGCCTCAGGCAGTGCAGGGTTTATGTCCTCAGACAAAAGATAAAAGATTGATGGTAGCCTGGTTTGGGGAGGGGATGGGGGAAGCTGTTTCTTCTGGCAAAAGAAGTTTGTCAGAGTTTATAAGCTCAGTGTCCCCAGCTTCATCAGGGTCTTTCTACATGTCTCCATTCCAAGTTGCAGGGTCACATTCTTTTCCAATCAATGCCCTCAGTTTTATAGTAGACACCTAATGAGTCTGTGCATGCACCTTTCATTGCAGGTCAGCCACTTGTATGATAAAAGTTTGTGTCTGATTTTCCACAATTTTAGCTATTTTTCTATAGGAGATAAGGCAGTCTTAGCAGATTTGAGGTTCAATATCTGCCTCTGAAGTGTGGAGTCAGAATCCCTGAGTTCATCATTTTCTTTCATCACTTTGTCTGGTGAACTTAGGAACAACCAATCAGCTTTATTATGTTCCTTGGTTCTTCACATATGATCAAAGGTATTATGAATAAAGTCACTAAAGTCCTTGCCTCTCATGAGCTGTGAATCAGGATTATCAAATGCATTTATTTTGCATAACTCTTTAAATAGTTCACACCAAGGACTATCAGTGTTCTCCATACTATTAGCAATAGAGTCCTTAGCATTTTTGGGTCTAATGTTAAGCAGCCAAGTCCAGAAATCCAAAACCTAGGAAGGAACTCCATCCTTTATATTCCTGTTCCTCTAGAACCACTCTTGGTACCAAAATCTGTATTAGCATTCTCTAGAGGGACACAATTAATAGGATAGATGTATATGTTAAAGATAGTTTATTAAGGAGTATTAACTCACATGATCACAAGGCCCCCATTAGGCTGTCTGCAAGCTGAGGAGCAAGGAAGCCAGTCTGAGCCCCAAAGCTAAAGAACCTGGAGACCGGAAGAAAGATGTCGGCTCAGAGGGTAAGCTAGTCTAATCTCTCCACATTCTTCTGCCTGCTTTTATTCTGGCCAGGCTGGGAGATGATTAGATGATACTCACCCACATTGAGGGTGGGTCTGCCTTTCCCCAGTCCACTGACTCAAATGTTACTCTGCTTTGGCAGCACCCTCACAGACACACCCAGGAACAATATTTTGCCTCCTTCCATCCAATCAGGTTGACATTTAATATTAACCCTCACAGTACCTGATAAATATAAAACATTTTAATTGAGTTAAAGACCTTTTTCAGTTCTTGTATGCCTAGAAAGTAAAAGGCCTTAAGAATTTCTTGACATATTGCCTCCATCCTAATAGTTAAATATCTCCCACCTCTGAAAGGAATGCCATGCAACTGGTTTTTAAATTTTTTTCTTAAATGAAAAGCTAAATAACAAAATGTAGAGTTTATGCAAAAATACTCTGCAGTGATACTAATGACCATGATACTGAAAACGAATCATTACAATATTTCAAAATTTTGCACAAAATATGACAATCACCCTCAACCTTAACAGGTTCAGTCACAAATACAATTTCTAAAATATATATCTAGTTTTCATGTTTAGAATTTCTAGTATCTACATAATATTCCATGAATTTAATATTTACAATGAGGAAAAAGTGTTTACTTACCTCCAGTTATTATGTATGTATTTTGTTATTTTGCCACAATACTTTCATAAACAATAGCTTATTTATCTTTTCATGAAAAATATCCTATGAAAAAATTCCCTAAAAAATAGCAAGTACATTCTTGTTTAGATACATGTGGCACAATTTTATTTTTGTTACATTAGGTAAATAAAGCACCAATAATATGACAAAGGTCATGGCCAAAGTAAGGATCATTTAAAAATCTTTTTGGAGACTTATTGGCCGTTTACATTGGGCATATAGAGAATTCAATTTCAGGGTTGATTTTGAAATTTTTAATTTTCTTAATAAATTTGTTACCAGGCCTTAACTTTACCTTTGACATTTAGATCTTAGGTATATTTAATCATCTGATTAATCCAGAAGCTTACATGTTCAAAAGAAATATTTAGTTTCAAAAAAAAAAATCTAACATTGATCAATCCCATTTTACATATTGGTATCAGCCAGCAATTTGGGGGACCACGTAGCTGAAGTATGTGTACTATAAGACTGTTAAACTGGAGTCCTTTCCCAAATGTAGCACAATGCTGAATGATATGCATACAATAGAAATAAAGTGGCAGTCTTCCTGTCTTCTCACTCTCCTGTACCACTCTGGCATATCCCCTAACTGTGGCAGACTTAAGCTTCTTGTCAGCTTGATTCAACTTTAGACTGGTACCTTCCGATACCCTCTTGATCTTCCTTTTCTTAAAGCATTTATTTTAGAAAAATTGGAATTATAAATTTTTTCTCTGCCTCTTTAAGATATCTTCTGCAAGTTTTACAACCCAAGAATGTCTTTCTCAAGGATTTGGAGTCATCTCTATGAAATGTTATCATAAGAAAGAGAGTGCCTCACACATTTACCTATGTAACAATCTTGCACATCCTGCACACCCGGAACTTAAAATAAAAATTGATTTCAAAAAAAGGAAGGAAGGAAGGAAAGAAAAAGACAAAGAGAAAGAAATAAACAAGAAAAAATAAAATAAAGTAAAATAAAGAAAAAAAGCGCCTGTATCTAATAATGTCTTTGTAAAGGTAGCAGCCTAACCTCAACGAGCCAATTAGCATCAGTTAGCAAGCACTGATAGTTTAATCACATTGATCAACTTTCCCCCTCAACCATCACTCTAACCTTAATATCTTCCAGTGCTTTTTCAGTACTTGGTTAGTTAACTGCAGTGCTTAAAACTCTCCTGACTTTTGTTTCAGCAGAATTGAGTTTAATCTCTTTCTCCTATTGCAATAATCTTGAATACAATCTTAGTTATCTAACTCCATTAGGTGTACTTTTATGATACCTTCCTGAGGCTCTCCAGCATCTCATGACACCCCATTCCGCAAAATTAGAAAGTCTTGAACAACCTAGGATTAGTACAAAGAAATCTCCCAAACAAGGTCTGTGAGGACTCAAATTTGTCAGATTCTTCCATTGTTTTTGTAAATAGAATTTTGCAAATATTAGAGTGAAAGTATCATATACTATTTCTTCTATGAAATTTTATTGGAAATCACTGTTATGATTAATTTTATGTCAGTTTGGGTAGGCCACATTATCAAATTTTTGGTAAAACATCATTCTTGATGTATCTATCAAGTTTTTTTTCCACTGTACATAATATTTAAATGAGTAGATTTGACCAATGCAGATTCCCCTCCCTAATGTTGGTGGGTCTTGTCTAATCAGTAGAAGGCCTTAAAAGACTGATTTTCCCCCAGAAAGAATTCTTCCTTCAAATAGCATTGCTTTCTTTCAACTTTTATTTTAGGTTCAAGGAGTATACAGGCAGGTTTGTTACATGTGTAAATTACATGTCACTGAGGTATGGCATATGTCACCTAGGTAGTCAGCACAGTACCCAATAGGTAGTTTTTAAAGTCTCACCAACCTCTTGCCCTCCATCCATAAGTGAGTACCAGATTCTGTTTTTCCCCATTTTGTGCCCATGTGTATTCAATGTATAGCACCTATAATTTGTTTTTGTGTTGGTAAGAACATGTGATATTTTGTTTTCTGTTTCTGCATTAATTCACTTAGGATAATGGCCTGCAGCTCCATTTCTGTTGCCTCAGAGAACATGATCTCATTCTGTTTTATAGCTGCATAGTGTTCCATGGTTTGTATGTACCACATTAAAAAAAATTCAGTCTACTGTTGATGGGCATTTAAGTTGATTCCATGTCTTTGCTATTGTAAAGAGTACTGTGATGAACTTACATGTCCATGTGTCTTTATGATATAATAGAATGATTTATATTCCTTTGGGTATATACCCAGTAATGGGATTGCCGGGTTGAACTGTAATTCTATTTTAAGTTCTTTAAGAAATCTCCAAGCTGTTTTCCACAGTTACTGAACTAATTAACTTTCTCGCCGGCAGTGTACGTGTTCTCTTTTCTCTGAAACCTCACTAGCATCTGTTATTTTTTTTATTTTTAAATAACAGCCATTTTGACTGGTGTGAGATGGTATCTCATTGTGGTTTTGATTTGCATTTCTCTAATGATTAGTGATGTCAAGCATTTTTTTTTTGTATACATGTTGGCCACATGTATGTCTTCTTTCTAAAAGTGTCTGCTTTTGTCCTTTGCCCCACTTTTTAATGGGGTTGATTTTTTTGCCTGTAAATTTGCTTACGTTTCTTATAGATTCCAGATATTAGATCTTTGTCAGAAGCATAGTTTGCAGATATTCTCCCCATTCTATATGTTGTCTATTTACTCCATTAATAGTTTATTCTGCTGTTCAGAAACTCTTTAGATTAAGCTCCACTTGTCAATTTTTGTTTCTGTTATAGATTGCTTTTAGAGTCTTCATCGTGAAATTTTTGCTAAAGCCTATATCCAGAATGGTATTTCCTAGGTTTCATTCTAGGGTTCTTATAGTTTTAGGTTTTATGTTTAAGTCTTTAATCAATCTTGAGTTGATTTTTGTATATGATTTAAGAAAGGGGTCCAGTTTCAATCTTCTGCATATAGCTAGCCAGCTATACCAGTATCTTTTATTGAATAGGGAGTCCTTTCTCTATTACTTGTTGTTGTCAACTTTGTCAAAGATCAAATGGCTATAGTTTCGTGGTTTTATTTCTGGGTTCTCTAACCTGTTTCATTGGTCTATGTATTTGTTTTTGTACCAGTACCATGCTGTTTTGGT
This sequence comes from Trachypithecus francoisi, assembly GCF_009764315.1. Lineage (NCBI taxonomy): Eukaryota > Metazoa > Chordata > Mammalia > Primates > Cercopithecidae > Trachypithecus > Trachypithecus francoisi. The sequence goes on along the minus strand of NW_022681465.1, from coordinate 170,898,960 downwards.
TACTATAGCCATATTGTATTGTTTGAAGACTGGCAGTGTGATGCCTCCAGCTTTGTTGTTTTTGCTTAGGATTATTGTGGCTATTCGGGAACTTTTATGGCTGCATATGAATTTTAGAACATATTTTTTTATTCTGTATAGAATGACATTGGTAGTTTGATAGGAACAGCATTGAATCTGTAAGTTGCTTTGGGTAGTATGGCCATTTTAACAATATTGATTCTTGCTAACCAAGAACATGGGATGTTTGTCCATTTGCTTGTGTTGTCTCTGAATTCTATCAGCAGTGTTTCAGAATTCTCCTTGTAGACATCTTTCACTTCCTTGGTTAGCAGTATTGCTCAGTATTTTATTCATTTTGCAGCTATCAGGAATGGAATTGCATCCTTTGATTCGGCTCTCAGCTTGGACATTATTGGTGTATAGAAGTGCTACTGACATTTTTACACTGATTTTTGTATCCTAAAATTTTTTTTTTTTTTTTGAGACGGAGTCTCGCTCTGTCACCCAAGCTGGAGTGCACTGGCCAGATCTCAGCTCACTGCAAGCTCCGCCTCCCGGGTTCATGCCATTCTCCTGCCTCAGCCTCCCGAGTAGCTGGGACTACAGGCGCCCGCCACCTCGCCCGGCTAGTTTTTTGTATTTTTTAGTAGAGACGGGGTTTCACCGTGTTAGCCAGGATGGTCTCGATCTCCTGACCTTGTGATCCGCCCGCCTCGGCCTCCCAAAGTGCTGGGATTACAGGCTTGAGCCACCGCGCCCGGCCTGTATCCTAAAATTTTACAGAAGTTGTTGATCAGTTATAATAACCTTTGGGCAGGGGCTTGGGGTTTTCTAGGTAGAGAATCATATCATATGTGAAGAGACAAAGTTTGACTGCCTCTTCCTGTTGGATACTTTTTATTTCTTTCTCTGATTAGTATAATATTGGCGATATGTAATAGATGACTCTTATTATTTTGAGGTATTTTCCTTCAATGCCTAGTTTGTTGAGGGTTTTTAATATGAAGGAATGTTGAATTTTATCGAAAGCCTTTTCACCATATATTACAATGACAGTGTGGTTTTTGTTTTTACTTCTCTTTATGTGATGAATCATATTTATTGATTTGTGTATGATGAAACAACCAACCTTGCATCCAGGAATAAAGCCTACTTGATCATGGAGGAATAGCTTTTTGATGTGTTGCTGGATTAGATTTGCAAGTACTTGGTTGAGGATGTTTACATCTGTGTTCATTAGGGATATTGGCCTGAAGTTTAATTTTTGGTTGTTGTGTCTCTGCTAGGTTTTGTTATCAAAATTATGCTGACTTCACAGAATGAGTTAGGGAGATGTCCTGCATCCTTGATTTTTTTGGAATCGTTTCAATGGGACTGCTACTTGCTCTTCTTTATATATCTGTTAGAATTTGGCTGTGAATTCATTATGTCCGGGGCTTTTTCTGGTTGGTAGGGTTTTTATTACAGATTTAATTTTGGAACTTAATGTTCGTCAACTGAAGTACTGAATTTCTTCTGGTTTAATCTTGGGAGAATGTGTGTTTCCAGAAATTTGTCCATTTCTTCTGGGTTTTCTAGTTCGCGTAGAATTGCTCATAATAGTCTCTAAGGGTTTTTGTATTTCTGTGGGGTAGATGGTAAGATTACCTTTCTCATTTCTAATAGTGTTTATTTGAATCTTCTCTAATTAGTCTAGCTAGCCATCTATCAGTCTTCTTTACTTGTTTGAAGAAACAACTTTTAATTTCGTTGAGCTTTTATATAGAGCTTCAGTTTCAGTTTCATTCAGTTACGTTCTGATTTTGGTTGTTTTTTCAGTTAGCTTTGGTGTTGGTTTACATTAGGTTGTTAATTTTGAGACATTTTTGATCCTTTTTTTAAATGTAGGTAGGCATTTAATCTTACAGACTTTCCTCTTAACACTGCTTTAGCTGCATCCCAGAGGTTCTGTTATGTTGTAACTTTGTTTTCATTAGCTTCAAAGAATTTCTTGATTCCTGCCTTAATTTCATTTGTTATCCAGCAGTCATTCAGGAGCGAGTTGTTTAATTTCCTTGCAATTACATGGTTTTGAGAGATCTTATTGGTATTGATTTCTATTTTTATTGCACTGTGGTCTGAGAGTGTAGTTTTTGTGATTTCCATTTTTTTGGAATTTATAAGGAATTCCTTTATGGCTAAGCTTGTGATCAATCTTAGAGTATGTGCCATGTGCAGATAAGGTGAATGTATTTTCTGTTTTTGTAGGGTGGAGTGTTCTATAGCTGTATGTTAGATTTATTTGGTCAAGTGTCAAATTTAGGTCCTTAATATCTTTGTTAGTATTCTGCCTTGATGATCTATCTAGGGGTGTTGAAGTCTCCCACTATAATTGTGTGGTTTCTTAGATCTCTAAGAACTATTTTATGAATTTGGGTGCTCCAGTATTTAGTGCATTTACATTTAGGATAGTTAAGTCATCTTGTTGAATGGAACAGTTTATCATTTTATAATGCTCTTCCAATGCTCTTCTTTGTCCTTTTTGATCATTATTGATTTAAAGTTTTTTGTTTTTTTTTTTTTTCTGAAATAAGAATAACAACCTCTGTTCTCTTTTATTTTCCACTAGCTCGACAGATCTTTCTCCATTCGTTTACTTTGAGCCTACGGTTGTCACTGCATGTGAGATGAATCTTTTGAAGACAGCATACAGTTGGGTATTAGTTCTTTAGTCCTCTTGACACTCTGTGCCTTTTTACTTGGGGCATTTATCTTGTTTATGTGCAAGGTCAGCATTATGTGAGTTTGTAATCCTGTCATCATGTTGTTAGCTGGTTATTATGTAGACTGTAGAGTTGTTTTATAGTGTCAGTGGGCTATGTACTTACGTGTGTTTTTGCAGTGGCAGGTAAAAGTCTTTTGTTTCCATATTTAGCGCTCTCTTAAGGACTTCTTAAAAGGCAGGTCTGGTAGAAAAAAATTCCCTTAGCATTTGCCTGTCTAAATAGAATTTTATTTTTCTTTGCTTGTAAGGCTTAGTTTAACTGAATATGATATTCTTGGTTGAAATTTCTTTCCTTTAATGTTGCTATATATAGGCCCCCAGTCTCTTCTGGCTTGTAAGATTTCTGGTGAACTGTCCCCTATTAGCCTGATTGGGTTCCTGTTATACGTGACCTGTGCCTTTTCTCTAGCTGCCTTTAAATTTTTTTCTTTAACATTGACATTGAAGAATCTGATAACTATTTGTCTTGGGGATGGTTACCTTGTATATTATCTTGCTGAAGTTCTCTGAATTTCCTGAATTTGTATGTTGACCTTTCTGGCGAGTTTGGGGAAATTTTTGTGGAAAATATCCTTAAATATATTTTCCAAGTTGCTTGTTCTCTCTCCCTCTCTTTCTGGCATGCCAGTGAGTCATAGGTTTGTCTCTTTACATAATCTCATAGTTCTCAGAGGTTTTTTTCATTAATTTTTAAAAATTTTTATCTGAGTTGATTCAGATAACTAGTCCTTGAGCTCTGAGATTCTTTCCTCAGATTAGTCAATTCTGCTGTTATCACTTACGATTGTATTATGAAATTCTGGTTGTGCGTTTTTTTTTTTTCAACTTTAGATCACTTTGGTTCTTTTTGGAAATGTATATCTGAAAATAGACATTTCTATTTCTGATAATTTCTATTTCTGTTTCTTTCTGAAAATGTATCCCTTTATTAGATTCCTTAGATTCCTTGGATTGGGTTTCAGCTTTCTCTTGAATTTCTAGATTCATTTCCATCTAGATAATGAATTCTACTTCTGTCATTTCAGCCATTTCTGTCTGATTAATAACCATTACTGAAAAGCTAGTACAGTTGTTTGGAGGTTAGAGGACATTTTGGCTTTTAGAGTTGCCAGAGTTCTTGCACGGATTCTTCCTCCCCTATATGAGCTGATGTTCCTTTAATCTTTGAAGTTGCTGTCCTTTGTTTGAATGGGGCATTTTGATTTATATTCTTTGACACCTTTGGGGGCTTAACTGTATATAAGTTGGGTTTAGTCAATTGGCTGTTTCTATATGATTTCAGGAGGGTAAGGCTTAGCTCAGCCCTCCTGTGTGTCAGGCTCTCATCCTTGGTGGCTGGGACCAGACTTGCAACGTTTTTCTCTGGTCCCTCAAGGTTAAGCACCGACAGTACTGAAGGGGCCAAGGTGTTCACAATCCACGGACCACAACACTCCAATGAGGGATGCCAGCAAAAGCACTTCAGTGGGGGTCCAGTGGGTAGTGGGAGTCTCCATGTGGAAATACAGTGAAGGGACAGAGGCAGGCTGCAAGTGAGTGTGTACTGGTGAAGCAGCAGGGTGAGACTCTGGGCAATTGTGTGCTGACAAGGGAGGGCTGCAGGTGGTTTTTCACCTGCAGGGGACTGCCTGCAGAAGCTCTCTGACTCTTAGGTGGAGTCTGTTGAAAAAAGAGCTGTGACCATGGCAAGCTCCTCTGCTGGGCAGCTGAGGCCACACTGCAAGCAGGCATGGCCAGGCAGTGACTCTGGAATAGGCTGGCAAAGAGGGTGGTACTCAGATCAGACTGGCCTCTTCCCATGGGCAAGATGACCTTGCCCTGCCCAGATCTGACAGGCAACAAAGCGCTAAGGGTCCCTAGAGGAACATGGTGAGCATTGAGGAATCAGCATCTGTGGCTGTTCTCCACTATAACCACTCCTGGGCCAAATCCTCTGGACTCCATGCAGCCAGAGTTCTGTCTCTGGCAACTCTCTGAGCCGATCTCCCTGCCAGTTCAAATATCTGTGGGAGTCATGTGTTTTCCTGCAGCAAGGATTCCAGAGGTCAGTGACAAGACTGGGCCATTCCATGCCTATTTCACTCACCCCTTTGTCAAGGCAGGAATGAGTCCTGGTGCTCAATAACCCCATGCAGGATTCCTGGGTTCCTCTCCTTTCAGCCTAGTGTCTGCATTTTCCCTCTACTAATTCTCAGTGCCTTCTTTCCAAAGACCTGTTTGGAGTGTGCTGGTCTACTCGATAGTATGGTCTCTCTTAGTAGGAGAAACTCTTCCTGGCTGTGTGTTGTTGGCCGTCTTGGCTCCCTCCTCAAAGTCCAGTCACCACTTGTACTAGAGACTGCAATATCAGCTCTTCCCTGTGTCTCCAAGCTGCTGACCTACCTGGCAGTTTTCAGACTTGCCATCCCCATAATCACATGAGCCAATTAATTAAAATATTCCCTTTCTCTCTCCCCTTCTCTCTGTATGTGAGTTGTGTTCATATGTGTTTCTGTATGTGTATCCTATTAGTCCTGTTTCTCTGGAGAACTCTGACCAATTCATATATGCATAAAATTAATCTAGCAGCTTGTAGTAGAAATAAGAGGATCATTTTATACCTCTCTGATAGAATCATTCTGGAATAATTTGTACTTTGTATGTTAAGCTCTTATCACTGTATTTCAAAGGGAATCAGTGCTATGGAAATTTTGAGGTTTCTTCTTTGAAAATTAAGTAATATTGCAATGCACAAATATCAAAGTCATTCACTTGAAGGGGAAGTACACTGATCCTAATGCCAGTGTCAGCAGGGCCTCACATGGTTCTTTAATCATTTTGTGCCACACATGAAACTTGTGCTTCTTTGGGCTCTGTTTTTAGGCAGGAAGATTGGAGAAGAGATGAAGTAAGCTAAGAATTAAGCTGCAATATGTGATTCATTCCCTTGCATAATAGAAGGGAAGTGGCTACAGATGAGATATGAATTAAAAAGTTATCCTTGGGACAAACCAGACCTAAGTATTTAGATTTAGATTAAATATTCTGCTTTACCTTGAATAATATGATCAAATTAAGCACTTAAGGGTAAGATATCTACTTATTTTGCAGAATAAAATCATATAAAACTCTGACTGATAGGGCACTTTGATTAAAAGTACCTTATTTCATTATTTTCCTAAAGGCTTATGCCAGTTTGAAAACCATTATTATAAAAAACAATTGTCTTTCTCTGTTGAAAGATTAAATTAGAAATGTCAAATTCTATAGCATCAGAGTCTATGAGAACAAGAAATAAAAATCTCAATGCACAGGAACAACATTAAAATGGATACGACAGAGAAAAGAATCAGTGAACTTGAAGACAGAACAAGAGAAATTACCAAATATGAGCAACAAAGAGAAAATAAACTAGAAAAAAAGATTTGAGCTTTAGCAATTTATGGGACTAAAACAAAAAGCTATATTTATGTCATCCATATTCTGAAAGGAAAAGAGAAAAGGGCAAGGCTAAAACAAGTATGTGAAGATGTAGGGTTTTTCAAGTTATGTGTTATGGTTGAAGCAACAATAATAACGCTGATTAATGTGGTACTAAATGTATCCAGACAAATATTTAAGATAATTATAAATGGGAGATATTAAAGGGACATAAAAGGAGGTAAGTTTTCTCTACTTAACTCAAACCAATAAAATGACACCCCCAGGAGACAATAAGTTATATATACATGACAAATACATATAACAACCATTAATAAAAATATACAAAGTGATACAATCAAGAGAACTATAGATAAATCAAAATGGAATTGTAAAAAGTATTTAAGTAACCCAAGAAAAGACCGAAAAAATAAAACAGAGAGGTAAAAAACAGAGATAACAGGAAACAAAAGAAAACAAAAAGGTGAACTTAATCATGAATATATCAATAACTAGCATATATGTAAATGGTCTAAAGAGACAAATTAACAGACAGCAATTAGCAAAGAAAACTATAAAACATAACCCACTATATGATGTCTATAATAAATTCTCATCAAATATAACAATGTAGACACACTTAAAGTAAAAGGTTTCAAAAAGATGTATTATATATAATCCAATAATATTAGGAGTTGCTATATTAATATCAGATAATGAAGAAAGAAAAAAATTATTAGATACAGAAAGGGGTATTATGTAATTTTTGAAGGTTATTCAACAAGAAAATATAGGTATCCTGTGTGTATTCTAAACAACAGAGCTACAAAACATGTGAACCGAACACTGAAAGAACTGAAAGGGAAAATAACACAAATACAGACTTAAATATCCCTCTGTCAAAAATTTATATATTTAAAAAGAAAATCAGCAGAATATAGGAGAAATCAACAATACCCAACAATAGCACAACTGAATTTTTTTTCAATTTCCTATAATGTATACTAAGATAGACCATATCCTGAGTCATAAAACAAAACTAAAACAAATTTAAAAGACTTGAAATCATAGAATTTATTCTCTAACTACAATGTAAACAAATAGCGGAAAAACAACAGACGTCTCTAAACACATAGAAACTAAACCATGTGGCCGGGTGAAGTGGCTCACGCCTGTAATCCCAGCACTTTCAGAGGCTGAGGCAGGCGGATCATGAGGTTAAGAGATCAAGACCATTCTGGCTAATGTGGTGAAAGCTTGTCTGTACTAAAAATGCAAAAATTAGCTGGGCGTGAGCACCTGTAATCCCAGCTACTCAGTAGGCCTAGGGAGGAGAATTGCTTGAACCTGGGAAGCAGAGGTTGCAGTGAGTGGAGATCGCTCCACTCTACTCCAGCCTGGCAACAGAGCGAGATTCCAAGAAAGAGAAAGAGAGAAAGAGAGAGAGAGAAAGAGAAAGAAAGAAAAAGAGAAAGAGAAAGAGAGATAAACAGAAAGAAGGGAAAGGGGACGGGAAGGAGAGGGCAAGGGGAAGGGAAGGGAAGAGAAGGGGATAGGGAGGGAGGGAGAGAGGGAGGGAGAGAGGGAGGGAGGGAGGGAGGGAGGGAAGGAAGGGGAGAAGGGGGGAAGGGGAAAGAAAGGAAAGAAAGCAACTAAACCATGTACTTCTAAGTATTCCACGGTTCAAAGAGGAAACCTCAAGGGAAATTTTTAAAATACATTGAACTGAATTAATAAAATTAAGCCATATCCAAATTCGCAAAACATAGCTAAAACAGGACTGAAAAGGAAATTTATAGCACTAAATGCATGTATTAGAAACGAGGAAAAACTCTCAAATTAATACTCCAAGCTCCCATCCCAAGAACCTAGTTTAATGAGTTATGGGATATTCTACCAACTCAACCTTAGGAATATGAAACTTATTTGGAAAGTTTCAGATGAGTTAATAATGGGGCTTAGGACATACTGCTCCAAAATATGATTGTAGAAAACAAGAATGTGTTACTGCCAAATATGCCTCATGGCATAAACATTATTTGAGCTAATTATTTTGAAAAATTTCAGACAGAGGAAGAGCTCTAAAAACAAGGGTAGAAATCAGTTTTTAAAAGAGAAATTCATATTTATAAAAGATATAGACGTGCATTTATAAGGGTATCTCCCTCTTTTTGGACCCAGAAAAATAGGTTACTCTAAATCAGTGGAAACTTTTATCAAGGAAAATATACCAACTTAAGTCTGACAACAACTATTACCTTTGTTTACCATAAGTTCTTGGCAAACTCCCCATTTCTGGACTTTCTCTATACCTTCTTTTGGTTTCAGTTGAAGATGGTATTTAAGCCTGAACTCAAAGCCGAGTCTTAGAGATTAACATAATTTTCTCTGCCTTTCTTCCAACATAGATGAGGTATGGATGTCATTAACCTGTTTTTTTCCTTGTTATATAAAAAGAAAACAGGAGCAAGGAAATAATAAAAAATAATAGAGAAAATGAATGAAATTAAAACGAGTACAACTGGTTTTTAGAGAAAACCTAATGAGCCTTGCATCCCAGGGATGAAGCCCACGTGATCATGGTGGATAAGCTTTTTGATGTGCTGCTGAATCCGGTTTGCCAGTATTTTATTGAGGATTTTTACATCGATGTTCATCAGGGATATTGGTCTAAAATTCTCTTTTTTTGTTGTGTCTCTGCCAGGCTTTGGTATCAGGATGATGTTGGCCTCATAAAATGAGTTAGGGAGGATTCCCTCTTTTTCTATTGATTGGAATAATTTCAGAAGGAATGGTACCAGCTCCTCCTGTACCTGGGTAGAATTCAGCTGTGAATCCATCTGGTCCTGGACTTTTTTTGATTGGTAGGCTATTAATTATTGCCTCAATTTCAGAACCTGCTATTGGTCTATTCAGGGATTCAACTTCTTCCTGGTTTAGTCTTGGAAGAGTGTAAGTGTCCAGGAATTATCCATTTCTTCTAGATTTTCTAGTTTATTTGCATAGAGTGTTTATAGTATTCTCTGATGGTAGTTTGTATTTCTGTAGGGTCCATGGTGATATCCCCTTTATCATTTTTTATTGCGTCTATTTGATTCTTCTCTCTTTTCTTCTTTATTAGTCTTGCTAGCGGTCTGTCATTTTGTTGATTTTTTCAAAAAAACAACTCCTGGATTCATTGATTTTTTGGAGGGTTTTTTTTCTCTATCTCCTTCAGTTCTGCTCTAATCTTAGTTATTTCTTGCCTTCTGCTAGCTTTTGAATGTGTTTGCTCTTGCTTCTCCCTTCGTTCTTTAATTGTGATGTTAGAGTGTCAATTTTAGATCTTTCCAGCTTTCTCTTGTGGGCATTTAGTGCTATAAATTTTCCTCTACACACTGCTTTAAATGTGTCCCAGACATTCTGGTATGTTGTGTCTTTGTTCTCATTGGTTTCAAAGAACATCTTTATATCTGCCTTCATTTCGTTATGTACCCAGTAGTCATTCAGGAGCAGGTGCAAGGCTGGTTCAACATTCGCAAATCAATAAACATAATCCAGCATATAAACAGAACCAAAGACAAGAACCACATGATTATCTCAATAGATGCAGAAAAGGCTTTTGACAAAATGCAACAGCCCTTCAGGCTAAAAACGCTCAATAAATTCGGTATTGATGGAACGTATCTCAAAATAATAAGAGCTATTTATGACAAACCCACAGCCAATATCATACTGAATGGGCAAAAACTGGAAAAATTTCCTTTGAAAACTGGCACAAGACAGGGATGCCCTCTCTCAACACTCCTATTGAACATAAGTGTCGGAAGTTCTGGCTATGACAATCAGGCAAGAGAAAGAAATAAAGGGTATCCAGTTAGGAAAAGAAGACGTCAAATTGTCCCTGTTTGCAGATGACATGATTGTATATTTAGAAAACCCCATTGTCTCAGCCCAAAATCTCCTTAAGCTGATAAGCAACTTCAGCAAAGTCTCAGGATACAAAATTAATGGGCAAAAATCACAAGCATTCTTATACACCAGTAACAGACAAGCAGAGAGCCAAATCAGGAATGAACTTCCATTCACAATTGCTTCAAAGAGAATAAAATACCTAGGAATCCAACTTACAAGGGATGTAAAGGACCTCTTCAAGGAGAACTACAAACCACTGCTCAGTGAAATAAAAGAGGACACAAACAAATGGAAGAACATACCGTGCTCATGGATAGGAAGAATCAATATCGTGAAAATGGCCATACTGCCCAAGGTGATTTATAGATTCAATGCCATCCCCATCAAGCTACCAATGACTTTCTTCACAGAATTGGAAAAAACAGCTTTAAAGTTCATACGGAACCAAAAAAGAGCCCGCACTGCCAAGTCAATCCTAAGTCAAAAGAACAAAGCTGGAGGCATCACGCTACCAGACTTCAAACTATACTACAAGGCTACAGTAACCAAAACAGCATGGTACTGGTACCACAACAGAGATATAGACCAATGGAACAGAACAGAGTCCTCAGAAATAATACCACACATCTACAGCCATCTGATCTTTGACAAACCTGACAAAAACAAGAAATGGGGAAAGGATTCCCTATTTAATAAATGGTGCTGGGAAAATTGGCTAGCCATAAGTAGAAAGCTGAAACTGGATCCTTTCCTTACTCCTTATACGAAAATTAATTCAAGATGGATTAGAGACTTAAATGTTAGACCTAATACCATAAAAACCCTAGAAGAAAACCTAGGTAGTACCATTCAGGACATGGGCATGGGCAAGGACTTCATGTCTAAGACACCAAAAGCAACGGCAGCAGAAGTCAAAATTGACAAATGGGATCTCATTAAACTAAAGAGTTTTTGCACAGCAAAAGAAACTACCATCAGAGTGAACAGGCAACCTACAGAATGGGATAAAATTTTTGCAATCTACTCATCTGACAAAGGGCTAATATCCAGAATCTACAAAGAACTCAAACAAATTTACAAGAAAAAAACAACCCCATCGAAAAGTGGGCAAAGGGTATGAACAGACATTTCTCAAAAGAAGACATTCATACAGCCAACAGACACATGAAAAAATGCTCATCGTCACTGGCCATCAGAGAAATGCAAATCAAAACCACAATGAGATACCATCTCACACCAGTTAGAATGGCAATCATTCAAAAGTCAGGAAACAACAGGTGCTGGAGAGGATGTGGAGAATTAGGAACACTTTCACACTGTTGGTGGGATTGTAAACTAGTTCAACCATTATGGAAAACAGTATGGCAATTCCTCAAGGATCTAGAACTAGATGTACCATATGACCCAGCCATCCCACTACTGGGTATATACCCAAAGGATTATAAATCATGCTGCTATAAAGACACATGCACACGTATGTTTATTGCGGCACTATTCACAATAGCAAAGACTTGGAATCAACCCAATGTCCATCTATGACAGACTGGATTAAGAAAATGTGGCACATATACACCATGGAATACTATGTAGCCATAAAAAAGGATGAGTTTGCATCCTTTGTAGGGACATGGATGTAGCTGGAAACCATCATTCTTAGCAAACTATCACAAGAAGAGAAAACCAAAAACCGCATGTTCTCACTCATAGATGGGAACTGAACAATGAGATCACTTGGACTCGGGAATGGGAACATCACACACTGGGGCCTATTATGGGGAGGGGGTAGGGGGAGGGATTGCATTGGGAGTTATAAATGACGAGTTGATGGGTGCTGATGAGTTGATGGGTGCAGCACACCAACATGGCACAAGTATACATATGTAACAAACCTGCACGTGATGCACATGTACCCTAGAACTTAAAGTATAATAAAAAGAAAGAAAGAAAGAAAGAAAAATAAAATAAAATAAAAAGAAAACCTAATGAAACAAATATCAAGTTTTTTTAAAGATCAATAAAATTTACAAACTTCTAGTAAGATTGACGAAAAAAGAGAAAAGATGCAAACTACAAATACTTGGATTTATAGGCTGCCACTACAGACTCTACAGGCACCAAAAGAATAAGGGATGACTATGAACAACTCTGCACACATAAATTTGGCAGCTTAGAAGCAATGAACAAATTCATCAAAAAATACAAACTACAAGACATCCAATATGAAACAGATAAAATTAGTATCTCTATTAAGAAAATTGATTTTATGATTAAAATTTATAGAAATACATTTTCTAGCTAAGATTATGTTACTGGGAAATTCTACCAAACATTTAAAGAAACGCTGAGACCAAAAACTGTACAATCTCTTCTACAACATAAAAGAGGAGAGAATCTTCCCAGTATATTGTTTGAAGGTATGTATATACCGATAACCAAGTAGAAAAATACAGCATATAAAAGAAAGAAAAGTACAGACGAATATTTCCCATGTAGATTCAAAAAGCTTTAACAAAATATTAGCAAACAGATTGTGCATTATATAAAAATAATTATACATTATGACCAAATAAGTTTTATTCCAGGGATGTAAAACCAGTTCAGTATTCAAAAATCAAACAAAGTAATTCATTATATTAACAAGGGAAGGGAAAAAGCCCTGTGATCATATCTCAATGCAGAAAAGTCTTTGAAAAAAGCCATCACTCATTTATGATAAAAACTACCCCAAAATAGGAACAGAGATCTTCCTCAAGTTGATAAAGAGCATCTACCAAAAAACCCTACAGCTAACACAGTACGTCCTATTGAAGAACTCCATGCTTTCCCCTTAAGATCAGGAACAAGGCAAAGATCTTCACTCTCACCAACTGTATTCACCACAATGAAGAAAATTCTAGCCAAGGCAATATAAAATATATGGTATAGGGATGAAAAATGAAGACATAAAACAGTCCTTTTGTGCAAATGATATGAACGTATACTTAGAAAGTCCCATAAAAATCTATCATAAGAGAAAAAAACAGCCTAGAATAAGTAACCAAAGTCAAAAAAAAAAACCCATAAATCTATAATTTCATTCAACGTCCTAGCAATAAACAATATCAAGTGATATTATATTTTCACAGTAGCTCAAAATAATGTAATATATAGGTAAATGTAACACAATATATGCAGGATTTTATGCTGAAAACTGTATATTGTGATAAAAACATTTGAGTATCTCAATAAATGAAGAAACATAACATGCTCATGAATTGGAAAACTCAACATAGTAAAGATGTAAGTTTTCTTCAAACTTACATATAGATTTAATGCAACCATTATTATAATTGTAATAAGACTAATGGAGAAATAGACAAGATTATTCTAAAATTAAATGAAAAGGTAAAGAACTGGAAGAGCAAAAACAATTTTGATTGATAATGAAGTGGAAGGAATCAGTCCACTGATCAGTCTTTCTTTCTTCTCTTTCTTTCTTCTTTCTTTTTTCCTTCCTTCCTTCCTACCACAAATTGCACTGCTAAGCATTTATCCCAGAAAAAAATTAAAAAAAAGTTCACAAAAACCTATACACAAATGTTTATAGTAGTTTTATTTGTAATAGCAAAAAACTGCAAACAACTAGATGTTTTTCCACAGCTGAATTGCTGAAGAAAGTATGGTATAACTACAAAATGGAATGCTATTCAATAATTTCATAGAATGATCTGTTGATACATGAAACAACGTGGATGAATCTCCAGAGAATTATTCTGAGTGATAAAAGAAAGGTGTGGAACAGAAGTGAGGTGGATGCATCTCTAAAAGGGCCATAGAAGAAATCTTTATGCTAGTGAAAACATTCTACATGCTAACTATATTAATGACAATAGTCTGGTTGTGACGTCAGACTATAGTTTTTGCAATATGTTGCCATTAGGAAAAAACTGGGTAAAGGAAACATAATTTGTATCTATTATTTCTTAAAACTGCAGATGAATATACAATTATTTCAAAATAATTTTTTAAATAAAAAAGGTAAAATAAATAAATCCATATTTAAATGTAAATACAGTATGTTATACTCAGAATAAACCGAGGGTAATATTATAGAGATAAAACTATAACCAGATATTTTACTATATCAGGTAAATATTCAAGTAACATGCCAAACAAATGATCAGTTTGAAGTGTTACATAGAAGACGTAATCCTTTTTCTCTTTGCAGGAGCTCCATATTATCATGAGTTTCATTAGAATGCCATGTGCCGTTAGAGATACGAACCTTTTCAGCGTAAGTTGCTAGAAACTCAGCATTGGGAATATATTGTGCTCCTGTGTCTAATGTTCTCATTACTACATACATTTAGTTAAAATAACCTAACAATCGATTTAATAACTAACTTGATTATCATTATATTAAATGATAAAGAAAGCATTAGCAGCAAACATTCATCATGCACCATTTTAATTTTATATGAAACACAATTTGCTTATTGTTGCTAATTTAAAAATTTTAATTTTCTTTTCAAAAACAACAAAGATGAAGAGTTTCAAGTGCTCATGTCACCAGAGAAACATCAATTTAAACAACTATTTATACACAAAAACACCTTCACAGAGCTAAAGAAACCCAGTGAGAGATTAAAGAACCTGGGTATAGCACAAAAAGAAGAAAAAATATGCATTAATGAGTATAGGAAAGATACTTTTATATTACCTTCTTTACCCTTTGCTCAACCCCAGGCAGCACAACCTGGAGAGAGATATCTTTGCTTAGGAGAAGGAGAAGGAGAAGGAAGTGAGCACTGTACTTTGCCTTCAAACCCAAAGAAAGTCCACCCCAGTTAAATCCAGCCTTACACAGGATTTAATGGACCCCATGGACCCAGACTCCACACTGGTACTTACAATAGAGCCTCCATGCTCACTCCATTGCCAGACTTGATTCTACAACCCCAGGTTCTAGGTCCACAAGTCATGGCAGACTTAATCTCTAGGCCACCCCACAACCAGACTGATCCCGGTGGCTTTAGGTTCCAGACTAGACCCAGCACAGACCTCCACACCCTGTAGTCCTAGTCCTCAGGCTGACACCTGAGGACTTAGCCAACAGTTTAGGCCCCGTGGATACAGACTCCAGGGTGTACAGCTCCAAGCTCCAGACTGGTGTCGAAAGACTGAGCCTTCAAGCCCACCTTGGTGCCAAGCATAATTTCATACCGTCAGGATCTAGCTTGTACAATGGAGTCCTAAGGACTCAGGATCCTGGCCTTTCCCAGTGGTATTAGGTACCAGGCCTACCCCCATGGACTTAGGCACCAGGCCTATCTCTTTGAACCCAGGCTCTATCTGAGCCACCCAACACATGACCAGCCCATGTAGACTTAGGCTCAAGACCACCCCAGTGCCAGGTCAACCCCTGTGTACCCAGGATTTATGTCAGTCCCTACAAGACAGGCTCCAAGCTTACCCTAATGGATTCAGGCTAAAGGCCCATTCCTTCAGACCTAATGAATCGGTTCACCCCCGAGGATCCAGGCTTCAGGCTCAGCCCTGAAAATCCAGGTGCCAGGCTAACCTGCCCAAGGAATCCAGCCAACTATACCACCCTCAAACTACAGTAGATGGCATACTGAAAATTTTTATATGGGCTGACCGGCCCAGGACTTTCCGAGGCAAAGCCAGGCTGCAAAAATTGGAATAAGTCTCTACTTTTTCAAAGCGGCAGACATCAATGTAAGACAACAAGAAACATAAAAATCCAAGGAGACATAATAGTCTTAGTCCATTAGTGCTACTATAACAGAATACCTGAATGAGTAGTTTAGAATGAACAGAAATTTACTGCTTCAAAGTTCTGGAGGCTTAGAAGTTCAACATTAAGATGCTGGCAGATTTAGTGACTCTGATTTTGAGACTGCACTTTGAATATCACATTTTCCCTCAGGGCAGAATTCTTTGTCTTCACATGGTGGAGGACAGAAGAGTAAAGAGGAAAAAAAAGGGGGCGGGGGGGCAAATTTGTTCTTTATAACAACATTGATTCCACCCGTAAGAGCAGAGCTCTAATGGCCTTTTTACCTCCTAAATTCTGTTTCTAACACCACCATGACAGTGACCAAATTTTAACGTGAGTTTGGAAGGGACAAATATTCAAACCAGAGCAAACACCAAAACACTACAATAATCTCCCAATAGGCAGCCACACCCTCCGGACCCCTCAAAATGAAGATATATAAATTGGCTGATAAAAAAAAAAAATTCAAAATAATTGTTTTAAAGAAGATCAACAAACTTCAAGAAAATACAAAGAAAGGACTCAATAATATTAGAAAAAGAATGAAAAAATAAAAAATTAACAAAGATGGTAATTAAAACAAAATGAAATCATGGAGATGAAAAAATATAATGAATGAAGTAAAAAATGCAATACAGATTATCAAGAGCAGAATTACCAAGCAGAATAAAAAATCTGAACTCAAAACGAGGTTATTTAAAAATATACAGTTAGAGAAAAAAATGAAAAAAGAATGAAAAGGAATGAAGAAAGCTTATGGGACAGAACTATAGGGCAAATTTTTTGAGTTATAAGAGTTTATGACAGAAAATAGAACATCAAAGGGGAGGAAAGATTATTTAAGTGAATAATTTAAAAATTGTGGGAAAGATAAATAATCAGGTACAGAACAGTAAAAGGTCTCCAATTAGATTCAATGCAAATAAGAATACAGCATGGTATATTATAATCAAAATATCAAAAATCAAAAAACAACGAGAAAATCATGAAAGCTACAATAGAAAAGAAGAAAAATGATATATAAGGGAGTTCTAATAAGGCTAGCAGCTTATATCTCAGCAGAGACATCACAGGCCAGGAAAGAATGGGATAATATATTCAAAATGCTGAAGGGGAAAGAAAAAAAAAACCTTCCAACCAAGAATACTAAACTCAACAAATCTGTTCTTCATAAATGAAGGAAAGATAAACTTTCTCAGATGAATGAATGTTAAGAATGTTCATCACCATTAAACATATCTTACAAGAAATGCTAAAGAAAATGCTACAAACTGAAATCAAAGAATTCCAATTAGTAACACAAAATAATATGAAACTATAGAGTTCACTGTTATAAGTAAGTATATCATCAAATTCAGAATACTCTGAAACTGTAATGGTGATGCATATATCACATATCTTAAGTATGAAGGTTAACAGATGAAACTATAAAAAATAATAGCTAAAAAATCTGTTCAGGGAAATACCATATAATAATATGTTAATTGTGACATTAAAAATGTAAAGTTTTTGGAAAGGGTAGAAGTTTTTTGTAGGCAAAGTTGTTAATTTGTTTAAGGTAGGCTGTAAGATGTTTTTTGTAAGTCTTATGGTGACCACAAAGCAAAAGCCAATGGTAGAGACATAAAAGATAAACAGTAAGAAATAAAAGTATATTACCAGAAAAAAAAAAAAATCACTTAATTCCAAAACGAAGACAGCAAGAAAGGAATAAAGGATTTACAAATAAAGCAACACAATAGTAGTAGTAAGTTCTTACTTTTCAATATTTACCTTAAATATAAATTCATTAAATACTTCAATCAAAAGACATAGAGTGGCTTAATAGATTAAAAAAAAAAAGGGTCAACTACAAAAGATTCACTTCACCCATAAAGATGCATATACCCTGAAAGTGAGGAAGTACAAAAAGATATTTCATACAATTGGACACCAAAAGGAAGGAAGAGTAGCTATACTTATACCAGATAAAATAGACTTTATGTCAAAAACTGTAAGCAGAATAAAATAGATAACTGATATGGTTTGACTGTGTCCCCACCCAAATCTCATCTCAAATTATAATCCCCATGTGTCAAGGGAAGTAAGTCATTGCATCATGGGGGCAGTTTCCCCCACTCTGTTCTCCTGATAGTGAGTGAATTCTCACAGATGTGATGGTTTTATAAACGGTAGTTTTCCCTGAACTCTTACTCTCTCTCTTTCCTGCCACCTTGTGAAGAAGGTGCCTGCTTCTCCTTTTCCTTCCTCCATGAGTGTAAGTTTCCTGAGGCATCCCTAGCTTTAAGAAACCGAGTCAATTAAACCTCTTTCCTTTATATATTACCCAGTCTTGAGTAGTATCTTTATACCAGCGTGAGAACAGACTAATACAATTATCATTTTATAATGAAGGAGTTAATTCAACAAGAAAACACAATGATTATAAATATATTTGTACTAAACATTGAGTAACCTAAACAAATACAGGAAATATTAGTAAACCTGAATAGAGAGATGGATTGTAAAACAATAATAGCAGCACACATGGAACATTCTCCAGGATAGATTAAAAACCCTGGATGCAAGAGGAGAGGGAGATGAGCACTGTAATTGGACGTCAAAACTAGGCCTGCCCCAGTAAAACTCAGCACTGAAAAGTCTCTTATAGCCCCAGATTAAAATCTGGTATGCACAAATTGAGCATACAGGCTTTTTTCTAATGCCAGATTAGATGCCACAACATTAGGCTGCACTCCAGCTTGGGCGACAAGAGTGAAACTCCGTCTCAAAAAAAAAAAAAAAAAAAAGGAGAAGAGAGAAAATAACCAAATAAAGATCTAAATGAAAATACATAAAATGGAGACCAGAAAAGTAACAGAAAACATTAATAAAATTAAGAGTTGACTTTTTTGTCAGCTTGGGCGACAAGAGTAAAACTCTGTCTCAAAAAAAAAAAAAAGAAGAGAGAAAATAATACAGATCTAAATGAAAATACATAAAATAGAGACTAGAAAAGTAACAGAAAACATTAATAAAATTAAGAGTTGGCTTTTTGAAAGTATACACAGTATCAGCAGACATTTAGCTGGACCAAGAAAAATACAGAAGATTCAAATAAATAAAATTAGAAATATAAGAGGAGACATTACAACTACCAGCATGGAAGTACAAAAGATTACAGGAGAGCACTATGGACAATTATACACTCCTCAAAGTGGATAACCAGAGGAAATGGATTCGTTTCTAGACCATACAACCTACTAAGGCTGAATCATGAAGAAATAGAAATTCTAAACAGACCAGTAACAAATTAGGAGATTGAATCAATAACGAAATATCTCTCATCAAAGAAAAGTCCATAACCTGATGGCTTCACTGATGAATTCTACCAAACATTTGAAGAACTAAACCAAGCTAACTCAAACTGTTTCAAAAAATTGAAGAGAAAGAAGTACTTCGAAATTCATTTCACTAAGTATCATTACCGGTACTAACATTAAAGCCAGACAAGAACACTATAATAAAAAAAAGTTACAAGGCTATATGCCTGATAAACACATGAATAAAAATCCTCAACAAAAACATAGCAAACAAAATTCAATACTACATTAAAAGGATTGTTGACAATTCACCATCATCAAGTAAGATTTATCCCAGGAATACAAGAATGGTTCAACAAAGCCAAATCTATACATGCGACAAACCACATTAACAGAATGACGTACAGAAATCACATAATCATCTCAACAAGGCAGAAAAAGTATTTGACATAATTGAACATCCTTTTATAATAAGACTCTCAACAAACTGGTATAGAAGAAATGTACCTCAATACAATAAAAGGGCATATATAGCAAACATACAGCTAGCATCATATTATAAGGTGAAATTTGTAAGTTTTTCCTCTAACATCAGGAATACAAGGATACTCACTTTCGCTGCTTCTATTCAACATAGTACTGAATGTCCTAGCTAGAGCAATTACGCAAAAGAGAGAGAGGCAGCAAGAGACATTAGAAATGGAAAGAAAAAAACTACATTTTTCCTCTTTTGGACAATATAATATTTTATGTAGAAAACTCTAAAGACATCGCACTTAAAATAAATAAAATAAAATAAAATAAAATCTAAGAACTGATAAATTCAGTAAACAAAAAATAAAAAATAAACATAGAAAATAAACAAAAAAATCATAAAATATTGCAGCATTTCTATACACTAACACAAAACTATCCAAAAAATAAATCAAGAAAAGAATTCCATTTGTAACAGCTACCAAAATATACATAGGAATAAATTTAACCAAGCAGGTGAAAGCCTTGTACAATTATAAAACAATAATGAAAGAAAATGAAAACTCAAGTATATAGTAGGAAATCCCATGTTTACAAATAGGAAGAATTAATATTGTTAAAAAGTCCCTACTTCCCAAAGGAATTTGAAGATTCAATGCAATTCCATCACAATTTCAATGACATTCTTCACAGAAATAGAAAAAAATCTAAAATGTGAATGAAACCACAAAATACTGAATAGACAAAGCAATCCTGAACAAAAAGAACCAGGCTGCAGGTATCACACTACCTACTTTACAAAGCTATACTAACCAAAACATCATGGAACTGGCATAAAAACAGACACACAGGCCAATGCAAAAGAACGGACAACCCAGAAATAAATCCACAAGTGTGGTCAATTGATTTTTGGCAAAGTTGCTAGTAACCCGCAATTGGGAATGAACGCCCTCTTCAGTAAATGGACACATGGATTATCTACATGAAGGAGGATGAAATTAGACCAACATCTCACACCATATATAAAAATCAACTCAAAATATAGTAAAGACTTAAATATAATTCTTCAACTGTAAAACTTGTAGGAAAAAATAGGAAAAAAGCTCCTAGACACTGATTTCGGCAATGATTTTTGAGATATGAACCCAAAAGCACAGACAATAAAAGCAAAATTAGACAAATAGGACTGCATCAAATCAAACTGCTTCTTCTCTGCTAAGGAAACAATCAATGGAGTAAAGAGACAACCTACAGAGTAGGAGAAATTATTTGCAAATATACATCTGATAATGTACTAATATTCTAAATATATAAAGAATCTAAACAATTCAATAGTAAGAAACCAAATGACCCATTTAAAAAAATGAACATAGGGGCCGGGCGCGGTGGCTCAAGCCTGTAATCCCAGCACTTTGGAAGGCCGAGACGGGCGGATCACGAGGTCAGGAGATCGAGACCATCCTGGCTAACACGGTGAAACCCCGTCTCTACTAAAAAATACAAAAAACTAGCCGGGCGAGGTGGCGGGCGCCTGTAGTCCCAGCTGCTCGGGAGGCTGAGGCAGGAGAAGGGTGTGAACCCGGGAGGCGGAGCTTGCCGTGAGCTGAGATCCGGCCACTGCACTCCAGCCTGGGCGACAGAGCGAGACTCCATCTCAAAAAAAAAAAAAAAAAAAAAAAATGAACATAGGATCTAGATAGGCATTTCTCAAAACTATATATATACAGATGGCCAATGGGTATATGAAAAAATGTTCAACATCACTAATTATCACAGAAAAGTAAATTAAAACCACAATGAGATATCACCTAAAACCTGTTAGAACGTATATTAACAAAAAGTTGAAAGACACTTGTTGATAAGGACGTGGAGAAAAGGGTACCTTTGCACATTATTTGTGAGAATATAAACTGGTGCAACCATTAAAGAAAACAGTATAGAAGTTCATCAAAAATTAAAAATACAAGTACTAGATCATCCAGCAATTCTGATTCTGAATATATACCTAAAGAAAATGAAATCAGTATGCAGAAGTAATGTCTTCACTTCCATGCTTATTGCAGTATTAGTCACACTGGCCATGATATGGATTCAACCTAAGTGTTCATCAACAGATAATGGATTTTAAAATGGGGGATATATTACACGATGGCATACTATTCAGCCTTCAAAAGAAGGAAATCCTGTCATTTGTAACAACATACATTAACCTTAAGGATATTATATTAAACAAAACAAGCCAGGCACACAAAGGCAAATACTGTGTGATCTCACTTATATGTTGAATCTAAAAAAGCGGAATTCATACTAGTAGGGAGTAGAGTGGTGGTTACCAGGGACTGTGGTGTGGGGTAAATGTGGGGAGACATTAATCAAAAGATACGGAATTTCGCATATATGGGAGGTGTAAATTCAAAAGATCTATGGTACAAAATAATTACTATAGTTAATATCAATGAATTTTATTTTTGAAAATTGGAAAAAGGGTAGTTTTTAAGTATTTGCATCACAAAAAAAATCAGTGTGAGGTAATATATATGTTAATTAGCTCCAATTAGCCATTTGATAATGTACACATATTTTAAAACAACATGTTGTGCATGACAAGTATGTACAATTTTCATTTGTCAATTTAAAAATTTAGAAAATCAATTAAATGTGAAAAAAGGCAAATGGATTCCTAAGGGATACATTGCAGCTGTAGAAAAGTATAATTGAATATGATTTTATTAAGTCAAGTAATTATTAGACCAAAATTTCCTACTAAAATTACAGCTTGATAATATAACAGATTTTCAAGGCATTAAAGCCTCATAGCTCATTAATACGTTACCTAGAAGTAAGCTACTATAAATTTATAAATAACTTGCTACACAGAGGAATTAACACAAAGCTTCAAAATCACGGTTTAATTTTAAATTTGCTAACAGTTTATCAGCTGAGTTGATTAAATGGCAAATTATAACTTAAAACTCCATTATACTGACATGATGTAGTTAGCGTTGTCATAAGGCACACCTACAAGCCTCAGAAGTACTGAAATGTATTCACAAGGCTGACACTTAATGCCTTTGGAAAGATTAAAATTCCTTTCAGTACTCTTAATACATCTTTTTTAATATAGTAAAAATGTGCTTTCTAAATTGAAAGTACCCTCGTTTGAGAGAAGTTTAGCTATTCCAATCATTCTTCCAGGATTTTCTTTTAGAAATCCAATTTAAACGAATGTTTCAGATATTTAATTTCTTAAGCTTGTTATCTCCAATATTTGAACTAGTTGGCAGTTATTAACCATATAACACATAACGTTTTGCCACCTAACATCGCTAACAAAATATTATTGAAATATGGCTGTGTGTCACTCGCGCCTGTAATCCCAGCACTTTGGGAGGCTGAAACAGGCAGATCACCTGAGGTCAGGAGTTCGAGGCCAGCCTGGCCAACATGGTGAAACCCTGTCTCTATTAAAAATAAATAAATAAATAAATACAAAAATTAGCCGGGCATGATGGCACACAGCTTTAGTCCCAAATACTACGGAGGCTGAGGCAGGAAAATTACTTGAACCTGGGAGGCAGAGGTTGCAATGAGCCGAGATTGCGTCACTGCACTCCAGGCTGGATAACAGAGTGAGACTCTGTCTCAAATTTAAAAATCTATCTATATATATAGAAACAAGACAAAATTTTATTGAAATAGATGTTCTCCCTTTTTGGGGAGTGGTGGGGATTGATTTTCATATCAGAATGTCTTAGAGGCCTGAAAATATAAGTTACCTATTTTCATAGTGTCCTTTTTCATAGTTTTATTGCGTTTTTAAAAAATGTGTACATATTTACAGGGTGCATGAAATATCTTGTAAGCATATAATGTGTAGTAATAAAGTCAGGGTATTCAGGGTGTCCATCATCCAAGTACAAGACATTTTTAAATATAGTCATCCTATCAAACATTGTATTTATTCCTGATATGGTTTGGCTGTGTCCCCACCCAAATCTCATCTTGAATTCCCACGTGTTGTGGGAGGGACCCAGTGGGAGGTAAGTGAATCATGGTGGCAGGTGTTTCCCGTGCTGTTCGTGTGATAGTGAATAAGTCTCAGGAGATCTGACACGGGGAGTTTCCCTGCCTTCTGCCATGATTGTGAGGCCTCCGCAGTCACATGGAACTGTAAGTCCATTAAACCTCTCTTTCTTTTGTAAATTGCCCAGTCTCAGGTATTTCTTTATCAGCACCATGAGAACGGACAAATACAATTCCGTCTATGTTACTGTATGTTTGTATGCATTAGCCTATTTCTTTTTATCCTCCCCCCCCACTCCCTCTTCCCAATCTATACTTTCTATTTCTGATTCTCTACCTCCATGTGTTCAAAAGTTTTAGCTCCCACATATAAATGAGAACATGCAGTATTTGTCTTTTTGTGACTGGTTTATTTCACTTAAAAGAATGACCTCCAGTTCCATCCACGTTGCTGCAAAGGACATGATTCCATTTTTGTATGACTGAACAGTATTCCATTGTGTGTACATACCACATTTTCCTTATCCATCAATCTGCTGATGGACGCTTAGGTTGATTCCATAGCTTTTCTACTGTGAATAGTGCCATAATAAATGTATGAGGTTAGTGCAAGTATTGCTTTGATATATTAATTTATTTTTCTTTCAGTAGATACTCAGTAGTGAGATTGCTGGATCGATTGGTAATTCTATTTTCTGATTTTTGGAAATGCTGTTATCTCTATTCTTAAAAATCTTTCCCAATACATATAATATCCTTAAATCTTCTATGGTTGCACCTCTTAGTCTCCATGTACCTTCATAAATGTTGTTAGATGTCCTTCCAATGTGCTTGTATAGAACTCTGCATTTATATGTGTCATTGCACATTTTATTACTTCTTCCTCTCACGATGATATAAATTATTTGAGGACTAAAACTGTACCTTATTTACTGTTATATACCAAAGACCTCACAGACTTCCCATAAACATTGTGTGCAACATTTGTGCTGTGGAATTAATAAATATTTGTATCTAGTCTATTGAACTTCAAAGTGTTTTGCCTACTTCCAGCATACTTGTATTTGATAAATAGGTGATGATTATACAAATGTTTTATACACTTACAGACGTTTACAATTCTTCTTAGTCTTTGAGTTTTCAAGTGCTTTTCATGTTTCCTTTTTCATCATATGGTATGATGGTTTAACTTACCACTTTAGGGTATTTTGCAAAATCCATTATGTTTTCCCATAAATAATTCTCCAGAAATGCATACAGAATTCCAACTATATTTTTGTTGCTTTCATTATTGCATTAGTCCGGTTTCATGCGGCTGATGAAGACACACCTAAGCCTGGGTAATTTATAAAGAGAAAGATTGAATGGACTCACAGTTCCATGTGGCTGTGGAGGCCTCACAATCATGGCAGAAGGCAAAGGGCACGCCTTACATGGCAGCAGATGAGAGAATGTCAGCCAAGTGAAAGAGGTTTCCCCTTAAGAAACCATCAGATCTCGTGAAACTTATTCACTACCACGAGAACAGCATGGGGGAAGCCATTGCCATGATTCAACAATCTCCCACCAGGTCCCTCCCACAACACATGGGAATTATGGGAGCTACAATTAAAGATAAGATTTGGGGAAGACACACACAGCCAAACCATATCCATTACATAAAGTGCATAAACTCACCAAATGAGAAAATTAATCTGAAGCCCCACCAAATAAGAGTTAAGAAGAACATTAACAGATGTTAGTTAAATATATTAATTTTTCAGATTTCTAAAATTGTCAATTAATCAAGTATTATTTGACTTATGCTTTTGCTTGATAGATTCTTTCAGTAACCATGTGTATTTCAATAGTCATGTTCAATTAAGGTAGCAACGGGAAAATATTCTTGAGATTAGCTCACATTTCAAAGATCTTCTTGATTTGTCTCCATTATTCTTCACTATATTACTTGGCACATTTTAAGTCATTCTTCTTTGTGTATGCCTCTGATTAGTGTTTGAAAGTAGTCATCTTACTCCTCATTTCATCCTTTGACAGTGTACATATTGAACACTTTTTATCTTGCCACATAAATCATTTCTCAAGGTTCTTTAATCATTTCACTCAAAATATTCACTCAACTTTCCCTAGTCAGCTCATAAATTTTTGATTACACAGTGTTCAAATTTAAATGCAGACATGAAAACATGGCCCTACAAGAGTACTGCAGATTACAATGTCTTGCTATGATTATGTTCAATGGGATAGGAGCATCTTCAATTACTCCCAATATATGAAGACTTCAGAGAGGCAATTTAAAGGCAAAAATTCAAACAAATAGTCCATAACTGCTCTTTTATTGGTACAAAAAATCATTTTTATATCTTATCTAGCTAATTCTGATTTTAATTTTTTTCTAATATCTTGTTTTGCAATAACAAAGCGAACTTAGTTTATTGGAGTCTATTTCTGATTTCTAACTTTTCTAACTTCATTAATAGAAAAAAAGTCACTGTATTTCAAATTAATATATACTTTATATTATTCAAATAAATTATGTCATCATAGATGATAATTCCCAAATTGTCTGTTTTTTTTTTTTAAACAATTTTCTTCTCTCTTCTATTCCTTTGGAGACTGGTCTGCATGGATGAATAACGAGGTGCCTGTGGTTTCTGACTTTTGATTAGTTTGGCCAAAGAAGAACTCAGGAAGGAGTTCAAATAAAGTAAGGTCAGGGTATTCATTCTTTTGATTTCTTTCCTATAGTTAATACTAAAAAGCAGTGTCTCTTGACTGAAAGTCACTGCTATTACTACAAGAAGTCTCCAGAGAGAGATAAACTTTCAGAATGGTGGAGTGAGGATTTCAGTGAACTTGTTCTCCCTCTAAAACCATTAAAATGTGGGCAAATCAACCAAAATCAACCATTTTAGTACTCTGACAATTAATACAACTACATAAAGGTAGGAAAATAATCTATCTGAAAGATACTACTGAGCCTTGGTAAGACAGCAGGTTCTGTGATATCCCTTTCCTTTTGCAGTTCAGTGGTACAGTAGACAAAAGCCAGCAATATAGCAAAAGAGGGAGAAAGACAAAGAAATAGATTGAGATTGAGAGAAAGATCCCTAAACACTCTTAGACCTCTGTTAAAAGCACCATCCCCAGAGGACTATCAACATTTTGTCTACCTTTGAAGTTCACTGGCAAATATATATTCTTAGAATACAGTGGCTATTTGATTTGATTTAGAACTCTCAAAAGAGGGAGGAGAGTCTAACACTATGATATTACCCATAAAATAGCAATCTACTGGTCACATCTCACTTACATAAAGTTGTGATTTTAGTTGGGCCAAACTAGACCTGCACACATCTTTAAAAGGAAATCCTGGGGAAGTAGATGACCATAGGATACTTAGAAAAATATCCAGTTATTCCTAGGAATCTAAAAGATTGTATGCTTGTGCAAGCCAGTGTACATGCCGGAGAAAACCTGAGACAGAAGATGGCACAAGTGGATCACCGTTGATTGACCCTGAAGCTTTGCAGAAGAAAGTGAAAGCTAAGTTTGTCTTGCAAACTGCCTAAAGTTTGAAGGCATGCCTTATCATTCAGGTCATCTTTTCAGAGAGTGAAATATACATAGAAAATAAAATAAAAAAATCTCCCAAGCAATCATCAGTTCACATTAAATAACACTGAATAAGGCATGACACCTAAGAAGTCAAGCTTAAAATTAAATAAATAAATAGATAAATAAAGCCAACAGAAAACTCAGGGGTAACACACTGGAAAGAATACAGAAACTACAAATTTGTTTCAAGAATTATGCTAAATAATCAGTAAAAAATTAAAAATATATATCCCAGCAACAAATAACAGAAATGAAAAAAAAAAAAAGTGTAATACAGACCTTGATGGGGGTGGGGCATGATGTGGAGGAATGTGATCCCCATTTGTTACTATACAGTATACAAAATGTCCAGTTTTCGACAAGAAAAAAAATGAAGTCCACTGGGACAACAAAGTATGAGTCAGGGGCTTAGATCTTTGGTTAGTTAATGGTCGCATCACCCACCACCACTCCGCATCCCTAGGATGCTTCTCAGCTGCCTTATCCTCTAATCCTACTCAGTATTCCTGTAAGGATCTACATTTACTGTCCACATTGAGGTGTAACATCATATAGTAAAATAATAACACTCTTAAAGATCAACAGAGATCATGGCAGAAAGGAAAAGGGTTCTTTTTCTAGCTTTTGAAAAAGAGACCCTACATTTGAATTTTGTAGTGAGCCTTTTAAATTATGTAGTTGGCCCTAATCCAAATGAATACATTTCATAATATCAACAAATCAGTAGCCTCATGCTTCTGCAGTTGACATTAATGTACTCACACTTATGAAAGTTTGCCAATCCCTGATCTCTGTTTAGCACATTCTCGCAAATCTCTATAAAAGTCAGTAGTTTGTTCTTCTAGAAGTGACTGTGTCTGGTCAATATAATGTTCTCTTACTTTAGTTTGCAGTAAATTCAGCTGAGTAGGATTTGGTGGTTATTGTGGTTTGTTTCGGATATTTTGTGATAGTCTCATTACTTGAGAGAATCAACATTTGGGTATATAAGGATGACAGAGATCTGATTATGTGTTTCCAGTGCCCTCAACGTTAAAAACAATTTGTTCCTTTTGACTTAGGGTTGTCTTGGCAATGCGGGCTCTTTTTTGGTTCCGTATGAACTTTAAAGCAGTTTTTTCCAATTCTGTGAAGAAAGTCATTGGTAGCTTGATGGGGATGGCATTGAATCTATAAATAACCTTGGGCAGTATGGCCATTTTCACGATATTGATTCTTCCTATCCATGAGCATGGTATGTTCTTCCATTTGTTTGTGTCCTCTTTTATTTCACTGAGCAGTGGTTTGTAGTTCTCCTTGAAGAGGTCCTTTACATCCCTTGTAAGCTGGATTCCTAGGTATTTTATTCTCTTTGAAGCAATTGTGAATGGAAGTTCATTCCTGATTTGGCTCTCTGCTTGTCTGTTACTGGTGTATAAGAATGCTTGTGATTTTTGCACATTAATTTTGTATCCTGAGACTTTGCTGAAGTTGCTTATCAGCTTAAGGAGATATTGGGCTGAGACGATGGGGTTTTCTAAATATACAATCATGTCATCTGGAGGCGTCACGCTACCTGACTTCAAACTATACTACAAGGCTACAGTAACCAAAACAGCATGGTACTGGTACCACAACAGAGCTATAGACCAATGGAACAGAACAGAGTCCTCAGAAATAATACCACACATCTACAGCCATCTGATCTTTGACAAACCTGAGAGAAACAAGAAATGGGGAAAGGATTCCCTATTTAATAAATGGTGCTGGAAAATTGGCTAGCCATAAGTAGAAAGCTGAAACTGGATCCTTTCCTTACCCCTTATACGAAAATTAATTCAAGATGGATTAGAGACTTAAATGTTAGACCTAATACCATAAAAACCCTAGAAGAAAATCTAGGTAGTATCACTCAGGACATAGGCATGGGCAAGGACTTCATGTCTAAAACACCAAAAGCAACGGCAGCAAAAGCCAAAATTGACAAATGGGATCTAATTAAACTAAAGAGCTTTTGCACAGCTAAAGAAACTACCATCAGAGTGAACAGGCAACCTACAGAATGGGAGAAAATTTTTGCAACCTACTCATCTGACAGAGGGCTAATATCCAGAATCTACAAAGAACTCAAACAAATTTACAAGAAAAAAACAAACAACCCCATCAAAAAGTGGGGAAAGGATATGAACAGACATTTCTCAAAAGAAGACATCCATACAGCCAACAGACACAAGAAAAAATGCTCATCATCACTGGCCATCAGAGAAATGCAAATCAAAACCACAATGAGATACCATCTCACACCAGTTAGAATGGCAATCATTAAGAAGTCAGGAAACAACAGGTCCTGGAGAGGATGTGGATAAATAGGAACACTTTTACACTGTTGGTGGGATTGTAAACTAGTTCAACCATTATGGAAAACAGTATGGCGATTCCTCAAGGATCTAGAACTAGATGTACCATATGACCCAGCCGTCCACTACTGGGTATATACCCAAAGGATTATAAATTACTCTACTACAAAGACACATGCACACGTATGTTTATTGCGGCACTATTCACAATAGCAAAGACTTGGAATCAACCCAAATGTCCATCTGTGACAGACTGGATTAAGAAAATGTGGCACATATACACCATGGAATACTATGCAGCCATCAAAAAGGATGAGTTTGCGTCCTTTGTAGGGACATGGATGCAGCTGGAAACCATCATTCTTAGCAAACTATCACAAGAACAGAAAACCAAACACCGCATGTTCTCACTCATAGGTGGGAACCGAACAATGAGATCACTTGGACTCGGGAAGGGGAACATCACACACTGGGGCCTATCATGGGGAGGGGGGAGGAGGGAGGGATTGCATTGGGGAGTTATACATGATATAAACGTTATGCACATGTAAAAAAAAAAAAGAAAAAAGAAAAAAAAAACAATTTGTTCAAAGAGAGGGTAGTTATTTGGAATTGATAAGAAATATTAAGAAATAGCATTGGTGCTCTCCACTCAAAAAGATGTTCCCCACATGTTCTAGGAAACAACTTCATTGCTATCTCTCACACTTAACTTCTATCTTAGTTTAATTTTCTTGAGTTCGCTACTTCAGGTGACCTAGAAGTATCCAGAAATGCCTTTGACATGCATGCTATATATTGGCAATGGCTTATATACACTAATTTGGAAGGAAATAATAAAACAATAGATCAAACATTTAGATGATTTTATATAGAAAATAAACTGATATTTACCTATTAACTGTTTACATGCTATGACAGCAAGTTGGTAATGTATGTTAAAATTTGTTTTGTCCCACAATTAATATAAAAAAAGAAGTTGAGGTATTTATTATACCCAAAATATTCTAGAATTCACTACTCTTCATTTTTATCCTTAGAAAACAAATCCTCACTTTGATTTTGGGTTTAAGAGCCTTTCTCTAATAAAACCTGTCAGAATGGCATTAATATTCTTCTGGCATTTTTATTGCTGTATCTCATTTAACATGTACAGTAATGAATCTTTTAGATTATAAGACATACCTATTTTTATAAATGCATTCTCTTGGTATAACAAGTTTGTAGTCACTCTTACTTTTCCTGGTAGAAGGAGCGTTTTAGTACATCATAAAGAATGTATAAGTAAAT
This sequence comes from Trachypithecus francoisi, assembly GCF_009764315.1. Taxonomy (NCBI): domain Eukaryota; kingdom Metazoa; phylum Chordata; class Mammalia; order Primates; family Cercopithecidae; genus Trachypithecus; species Trachypithecus francoisi. Next base: position 170,868,078 of record NW_022681465.1, on the reverse strand, counting down.
GAAACTGTAGATATGAACTATAGATTCTTCTGTTGTTTTGTACCTTTTTTCTTTGCTCTACTTAGAATTTTTTATAGTTTGGTGAAATAAACAGAAGAGAACATTGATGAAGGGAATTGTCACATACAATAGTTAGCAGGTAGGAGAACACATGTGTGTTCACCTAGTACTGGCTATGGTCAAGTGGTGAATTGTGTTCAGATATCTAGAGGGCAGGGCTTTATATCACTGCATATTAGAATAATTTTATCCTAACATGTACCTGAACAGAAGTTCTATCTTTAGGAGTATATTTTAATCTACTCTCTAAAAATTAATACTTAAAAGAAATTTATAGGCTACTATTACCTGCAAGGCTTTCAAAGGATGTTACTGTTTGGCATTTTTTCAATAGATAAATATTTCTGTTTTTCTGGTGAAATGATACATATATATATAATTAACCAGTTGGACTCAGTTTACATGATCCCAATTTTATTGGCAACATCCAAAGCATCGTAATCAGGAGCCAGTTGAACATATGCCTTCTTCTCTCCCTCAGGCCTAATCAAGGTGTTGATCTTGGCTACATCAATGTCATAGAGCTTCCTCACAGCCTATTTGATCCGGTGCTTGCTGGCTTTAACATCCAAAATGAATACAAGTGTGTTGTTGTCTTCTATATTCTTCATGGCAGACTCAGTGGTCAGCAGAAACTTGATGACAGCATAGTAGTCAAGACTGTTTCTCCTGGGGACACTCTTCTGTGGATATTTGGGCTACCGCCAGAGTTTCAGTGTCTTGGACCACCGGGAGGTGGGTGACATATGGATCTTTTTTTTTTGTAACTCTCGACACCCTTCAACATTGCCTATTTTACTCTGACCTTCAAAGCCTTCACTTTGGCTCTGGCTTTAGGAGGGGCAGGAGCTTCCTTCTGCTCCTTGGGTGCCATCTTATGTAAAGGGTCTCTGAGGCTCGTTCCAATGGGCTTATAGCACTCAAAGATACATATTTAAATTGAGGTAATGTAAGTCTAATAAGTACATGGAAGAAAAGAATGCAAAAAGAGAAATGGAAAGACCTATGCAAAAGTAAAATTAATATAAATGTATATGAAACAAAAGTGTTACCAGAGAAAATCAAAATAATTATTGAAATAATTCTTCATTAATTTTTGAGTAATAAATGCATATACTTAAAAGAGTATCATATATCAACTAAAAGATTCTTTTATTCTAAGATATAATGCTGATTTTTCTGAAATAAACATGGAACATTCTTTTTTCCTCCTCCATGATATCATACAAAATATACAACTTAGCACAATTGTGCCTGGTGAAGGAGAGCACTTTTCAAGATGTTTGTCACTACTGAGAATGGTGAAGATGTAGAAATTGTGGACTTCATAACAATTAAATTTTCTCTATATGAGTTTTATAAATCTTAATCTACTTGTGGATGGAAAGAAGTGTAATATAAGGTGCCTTTTTTTGAATTTCCATGTGGTCAAGATGGGCATGGTGGTCAGCACCTGTAATCCCAGCTACACAGGAGGCTGAGGCAGGAGAATTGCTTGAACTTGGGAGATGGAGGCTGCAGTGAGCTGAGATGGCACCACTGCACTCCAGCCTGGGCGACAGAGGAAGACTCTGTCTCAAAAAAAAAAAAAAAAAAGGATAAGAAATGCATTTACTAATAAACCACGGGTCAAAGAAAGTATCACAATACAAAGTATAAAATAATTTGAACTCAAGGAAAAATCTACATACGTAAATATGTGGGGTAAAATTATACTTAAAAGGAAAACACTTATTAGAAAAGTAATTGGTGGCATCAAGATCCCCTTAGAAGCTAGGAGAAAATATCAGGTAAGTAGCAAGTGCTTTTAAGTTTACTGAACATAATAGCTCAGTATTGGTTAAAAATTGAAATTCCTGTATGGACAAAAATTTTTAGTAATGAGGTGATAAGGTCTTAATACATCTATTATTAATTATGTTAAACACAATAGCAGCTGAAGAGGTATTTATGAATTTTTAAATTTTTTAATACCTTTATATCAATTATAAAGTATTTTCTCCCTATGTCATCTGAGAGTTTTATTTATAAATGAGCATATGAAATGATTTTAAAGGTATAAGGTACTGTGGCTGGGCATGGTAGCTCACACCTGTAATCCCAGAACTTTGGGAGGCCGAGGTGGGCGGATCACGAGGTCAGGAGATTGAGACCATTCTGGCTAACACAGTGAAACCCCGTCTCTGCTAAAAATAGAAAAAATTAGCCGGGCAAGCTACTCGGGAGGCTGAGGCAGGAGAATGGCATCAACCCAGGAGGCGCAGCTTGCAGTGAGCTGAGATCGCGCCACTGCACTCCAGCCTGAGCGACAGAGCGAGACTCCATCTCAAAAAAAAAAAAAAAAGAAAAGAAAAGAAAAGAAAAGAAAAAGGTATAAGGTACTGCTTGTGAACTGCTAATGTTTTCAGAAAGTAGTTAAAATGGCTTTCTTGTTTATTAGTTATATTTAGGACACTGAGAAATAACCAGGAATAACAATTACATAAAATAAAAGGAGCTGTTAAAATAATTAAGAAAACAAATGACTTTTTTCCTACTCGGATGATATTCAGATTTATACAACAGTACTTTTCTGCCTAGCTATGGTTGCCAAAGACTTGCTCCTGATCAAATAAGACTTCAAAATAATTCTAGAGAAAAAATAATTTAAAAACCAAGTATGACACTTTAAAAACATTAAAAAAAAAAAACAACTTTAGAGTCCCAGGCGGGTGGATCACTTGAGGCCAGGAGTTCGAGACCAGCCTGACCAACATAACAAAACCCCGACTCTACTAAAAATACAAAAATTAGCCAGGCGTGGTGGCACATGCCTGGAATCTCCGCTTCTTGATGACTGAGGCATGAGAACTGCTTGAACCCGGGAGGTAGAGGTTGCAGTGAGCTGAGAAAGGACCACTGAACTCCAGCTTAGGCAACAGAGTGAGACTTTGTCTGAAAATAAACTTAATTTAATTTAAAAAATAAAAATTGTATATTTTACTAACAAAAAAAGTGATATCTTTTTTAACACATTACTGGGGTGTTACTGTTAATTAAAAATGAAGTTTTTGTAAACAACACTACAATCTCATGATATTTGCCAATGAGAAATATTACTAGTTTGTAGCCCCCGGTCTGTTTTCTTAAAGAAAAAAAAAAAAAAAAAAAAGTTTCTTATCCCATATCTTTAAGTGGCTGTAGAAAATCATCTAGCCAATAAAATTGGTAAAGACAAATTCTGGAAATGTATGGACTTCCCTCAGTTTTCTATCCTGCCTTGATAAGCTGCTTGGTAAGCTATGAACCAACTTTAAAAGGATAAATGGGCCAGTGTAACAATCACAGGTCTAACAACAAATACTTGGGGCCAGTGACAAATGCTGAGGGAGGATGAGCTAATTCTAGTAAACCAAACTGCCTATGCCATGGGTGACAGCCTGTGACAGAGAATGGGATTTCATTACAAGAGAATAACGTGGGTGAGAGCCAGGGAAGTGTGGCACGTTGTTGATGAGCATGGAAGTGCTTCATGTTAGCAATGCATTTCTGTGCTCTCCTGACCAAGAGGGAGTGCCAGAGGCTGTCATAGGAGAGAAAACCTTTGCAACTATCTTCAGTAGTATCCCCGAAATGTAAACAGATTCAAATGAAATGTTAGTTATCTAAACTTAAAAAAAAACAGAGCATATACAGAATTCTCAAGAGGAGGTGAGAAAAAGATCCAGTGAGAAACAAAACAAATCAAAATGAAGAAAAAAAGAAGATGCAAATAATAATGGGGTATCTTAGTGACCAGCAAAGAAGGGGAGAATAACTGCCAAGAAATAAGGTGCTTCTTGTCTTTCTATTTACCTTTCAATCTTTATGTTCTGGTACTTACTTTAAAACTTTACTACATTTTCTTCTCTGTGTTTCTTGATGCTATATTAATCTGTTCAACTCATCAATTTCCCCTTGTTGTTTTCCATGTCCTTCTTTTTGTTTTTCTGCAAAGAGACTGGGGAAGTTGGAGGACTACCCAGGTTTCCTCAGCAGGGGCACGCAGGCTTGTATGTTCGTTCCTTCTACAGTAAACCACAAGAAGGGAGGATGCTTTATCATCTACCACTTGTGATGCTTTATCATCTACCACTTGTGAGGCGTTGGGACTCCTCCAGACTAGACCTGATCTGCTATACCCAATGACCCATTTAGGGGAACCTAAAAATTACAGAAAGGGAGATCATTGAAAAACAAAAAAAAATAAAATGAACAAAAACAGCAAGCCCACAGTGATTAAAACAGAGTGCTGGAGAAAACACACAGCAGTGTAAAATTTTAAAAGAAATAGAGTAAGAGCAAGATATACAAGACTTTCTAGATTAAAAATTAGCTATTTTTTTTTTTAGTTAGCAGTATAATACATGGAATAAGAAAAATCTGGCCTCTGTGGAAAACTCATTTAATGGTCTAAAAAACTATTCCAAAATCAAATTAAAAATATAAAGAAATAGAAATCATAAAGAAAAATGATTAAGCGGGAGAATATGGATCCATGAAAACCAACATGAACATATTAGAAGGAGCCATAATGGGTAACACCCCGAGCTGATGATAAGGACATCCACATGGAAGAGCTTCCCAGTGTGGGATGTCTGAGCTTAAATGGGATGAGGAAGACATTCCTGTGGTAAGGGGATAGCCTGGCACATGGGGGCAGAAACTGAGCAGAATGAGAAGGGAATCTCCAGGGGGCTGCAGCCCAGCACAGGGTATTTAGTCTAACAGGTAAGGAGGGAATCCATCCAGTGTGATGGGTTGGAGCCAGAGCAGGGTGAGAAAAGCTTTCACTGGAGGGGACCCAGTGTGGGATGTTAGAGACAGAGGGATGAAGAGGATATTCTTGTACACGAGGTACATGGTCCTATGTGGAGTATCTGAGTCTGAGTTGGAACACAGAGTGTCTATGTGAAGAAAACAGAGTGGGATGAGAAGTCTGCGCTGGTTTGAAACTATGCTGGAGAGCGAGGGGCAGAGTCTCAGAGTGGGTTGATGAAGATTTGCCGGAAGGTGCATCAGTAGTGATGGGAGATTGGCACATTCTAGTTTCAATGAAATAAATAAGTATATTAAATCCAAGGGAAGCCAGGTTTCTCAGTATAGAAGAGGGCAGTCAAAAATATAGGGCAAGCAAAACAAACCATGGGGGCTTTACATTGGAAGTATTGCTATATGCCCACTGCTTTCAAAAGGAATAGATAAATTTTAAATAATTTTAGACATGATATGTTTATGTGTGTATATATACAAGACATGTTTATATGTATACATAACTTTTAAAGTTCTGTCCATTGAGAAGGTTTGGGAGAACATTTTTAAAAAGGACTACATCTAGCACCCAGATATTGGCTTCTGAATGTCATTTTCTAGAAAAATAATCAAGGCAAATTCTAGGCATTATAAAGATGACAGATGCTACCTTCCTCCACTTTGACTCCAATTCTACATAATAAATTATAAAATAATTATAAGAAAATTCAGAAAAGTTATATTTTTCCTTAGCATGACTACATTTCTTCTTTGCTTAAAATGTGAAAAAAAAAACTAAGTTATTTTAAAAGAAAAATGTGCCTTATATTGTTGATCCACTAAGGACATACTTGGCCTGAGCACTGGATAATTCATCTCATAAATATGGATTAACTGGTTGTCTCATTCTTCACCTTCTATAACTCGTTTATTTTCCTGAACTGATCGGTTTTGCTATACATTTGTCCTCTGTCAGCCTGCACTAGGAAGGGAAGCTGTAGTAAGTTTACATTTGTGACCGTAAGAGGAAGATGAGTTAGGAACAAAGCTGACATTTATCCAAGGGCAGGACAAGGTCTAGCAAAGACTACGATGTAGAGACACAACTTCTAGTGACTCTTTTGTGGACATCCTCCTCATGATAATAATACACTGATAAACTAAGCCACACATAAATGATGACATTAATTCAGTATCAAGTGATGTACAGCAGAGGGAGGAGTTTTGACTGTGGATAACGAATGAAATCACAGCTCTTTGGCCACAGGTGATGTAAAAATGTAGTGAAGTTTCAACATAGAGAACTTCATAGAACTTCACTCTGTGGATCTGTCTCACTCTGCAAGATGAATATAGTTAGTGCACATGTGCTGCGTATAAATACCTCAATGTGGCTTCCCTTGTGCTACCTAGAACCATTGCTATATGGGCAGAAGCCCAAAGCCTGGAATGACAGGGAAAGTACATTCTCCGGGTGACTGTGATGAAATGACTTGAGCTGTTAACGATGGTAGTTGCTTACTTCATTGACTGATTTTTCTCTTTTCTCCTACCACAGAGGAGAACTGATGAGTGTCCTTAAAGGTATAAAGATTTGTAAAGGCCTCATGAGAATGATGATGATGATGATAGTAACAATAACTACAACTACAATTAAGTTGTTAGTAGCAGTATTGAACATTTCATATAGACTGTTTCATGTAGTCCTCAAAACAATTATAATAATGATATCTATACCATCATTATAACCTTTGGAAAAGATATAAATTAAGGCTCAGAAATGTTAAGACTATGCCTACAACAGCATGGTTAGTAATAAGTGAAGGCTTAATAGTAACCTTGATCAACATTTGTGAATGTTAAACATTTAATTAGGAATAACAGATGTGCTTTGTAGTTCGTAATAGGAGGCAGAAGGACATTTTCCTCATGTCCCTCAAAACAAGTCTGCACACAGCTATCTTTTCTAAAGATCTTGCTGATTTTGACTAAACCTACACTGAAGCCATTGCAGTATGCAAAGATAAGTAAAAAAAAAAATTAAAACATTTTAAGAATACAGGTTTTCTCCATAAGTAGCAGAAAATAATGTGCCTGGATTTCTTGTAAATAATCCGCTATATCTGAAACAAAAACTTAGAATTGCCTTATGTAACTATACAGCAAACTATGCCTTGATAACACAGATATGGCCTTTGGCTTTCAAGAGCTGCCCAGGGTTGAAAAATCCTTGATCTATACCAGAGTGTGCCTATTCTTGTTTTAGTGTATGTATATAAACAAACAAACAAACACTAGCCCATCTGTTGGGTTTGTCATTCACTATTTACAGCAAATCTTCAGTTTGAAAGTCTGATCAATATAACCTTAGAATCATGCAGAGTCATCTGGCCCAGATTGAGATTTACCCTTGGAACAACAACAACAAAAATCAGTAAGGGGAAAAATGAGAATTTGATTTATAAACACCAGTACATTTAGGGGCTTCGATCAGTGGGCAAAGGAAGTAAACTATCATCACAGGAAAATCCAGCATTTTCAAAAGAATGTTTCTTAGAATTTGTCTGAATTCATCAATACTCACATTTATTGTACTGGATAATCTCACAGTTAGAGCTTATTATTTTAAGAATACTTCCGGCAGTATTCTGGGACGTCAATTACACAGGGAGTAAACCAAACCACAAAGCAAGATGCTCTGATTGCTCTTACAATTTCTCTTTTTGTTTTGTTTTTTTTCTCCTCAGTTTCCAGCTATAGCATTTAGAGAATATCCTCAGACTAGCTGAATTTGAAGATTAAAACGGGTGGGAAAATAGTTCAGAATTTATTTACATATAGACTTCCTCTGCTATTACTTTCTTCCTTCAGAAAATTGACTCCTTCAAAACAAGATATATGAATTTTATCTTGCTTCAACACTCTGGAAGACAGGGAAAGTTTTGTTTTTCTATGACAAATATGAAAATATTGTTGTCTCAACGACATGAAAAGACTGCATTCGCTCACAAGAAACTGTTTACATAAAAATTTCTGTGGAAATTAGAGTAGGAATGAATGTTTCCAACATAATTATGTCCTCATTTAGATCATCGACTCTAGGTCTGAGAAACTCTAATGTAGTCTCACAGAATCCTGTTAGTTGACCAAAGAGCCTTAGGCAATAAAGTGGTTCAAAAGGAAGTAGATTTTAATAAAAACCTAAATGAGTAGCATCAGAAAACTGAGCCTACTATACATTACAAATAATTAAAACTTCTTCTACAGAGAGAGCTATCTTTTACTCACTAACGTGTGACTAGCCTCAAATGTCAAAAAAGCCAAGAAAGAAAACTAATAAAAGGTGAAAAGGAAACGAAGCAGAATAACAACAGCATTTGGAACACAAAAGCATAGGTAGCAAAACTTTGTTATTAGTATACGAGAGAGATTTAAGAAGCCACGCTGCTATCAATGCCTAGCAGCATTACTGTCAGCAGAATGAATCTCAACCCAGGAAGACGAGGACTACACAAGGAGCAAAGAGTGATTTAAAAAGTCAGACGTGGACACGCTGGATGCACTGCAATCAATTTTCGATGTTTTAGTTAGCCATGAAATATATATTAGGCCATTACTATGGTTCTTTTTCTCAGATTATTTGTTTCAAAATTAAAAGTTAAAGAAATTCATACTAGTGTTGCTTAAGTAAAAACACAACGACCTACTATCTCATCATGGTCATGTGGTCCAGGTAGAAAATATTTTAATTTTCTTTAGTAGGCCATGAATTAAAAAGTCTCTTAGGAATTACTCCTGGTTTGGGTCCACTTACAGGCTACGTGTGTGGGTGTGTCTACCATATAACAACTTTTCAGTCACTGAAAGACGACATGTGCAACAGTGGTCCCATAAGATTATAATGGAGCTGAGAACTGCCTACCAACTAGCAGCCATGGGAGCATTTTTTCTATATTTTAAAATGTACAGATACACAAATACCATTGTGTTACAATAGTTTCAGTACAGTAACATGCTCTACAGGTTTGTAGCTTAGGGGCAATAGGCTACACAGAAGCCTAGATGTGTAGAGGTTTATGTGCAGATACTTTTCAACGTTCATAAATGACAAAATAGCCTAGTGACACATTTCTCAGAATCTATATTATTAAACAGTGCATAGCTGTATAGTAATTACTATCTATCAACTGATAGATACACACACAAAAATATAGTCTTCACCAGTTCATGTTGCTATAACAAATTGTCACAAACTGGGTGGCTTGAATGACATACATTAATGTCACAAAGTTGTGCAGAGGCTGGGAGATACAAGATCAGTGTGACAGCAGATAATATCTGGTGAGGGCATGCTTCCTGGTTTGCTGATGGCCGTCTTCTTACCGTATCTCTACATGGCAAAGGGCAGAGAGCAAAGATACGGGGCTAGCTCTCTCTCTCTTACTATAAGGACACTAATCTTATCATGGCAGCTCCATCCTCATGGCCTACTTACATCACAAAGTCCCCATATCCCAAAACCACCACATTAGGGGCTCCATATATGAATCTGGGGGGGACACAAGTATTCAATCCCAAGCATTTCACTCCTACCCATTAAAATGCATGTCCTTCTGACAATCAAAATATATTATTTCCATTCCAACAGCCCCATAATTCTTAACTTGTTCCAGAATCAACTCCGTTTAAAGTCCAAAGTCTCATCTAAATATTATCTAAATCAAATATGGGTGAAACTCAAGGTATAATTCATTTTGAGGCAAAATTCCTCTCCAACTATAAACCTATAAAACCAAAAATGTTATGTGCTCCCAAAATATAACAGTGGGAAAGACATAACATAGGAATTCCCATTCTAAAATGGAGAAACGGGAAAGAGAGGAGGTAATAGGTCTCAAGAAAGTCCAAAACCTAGCAAGACAAACTCCATGAGATCTCAAAGCTCAAGGATATTCCTCCCTAGCTTGATGCTCTGCCCTCCATGCCCACTGAGTTTTCAATCTCATCCCTAACAGCTTAGTGGAGTAATGCCCATGCCACAGCTCCCTTTCAGTGGCTCATTTATATTCTCTGCTGGGGCAGGAGTCATTCCTAGGGCTCCCATGGGCAGCCCCAAACTCACAGCTTTTCTTTCAGGCCTTTTGCCCTGTTGAAACCTAGGCAGTGGCCCCACTGATCTGTGAATCACCTGGGTCCTTCTTTCCTTTTCTTGAAAGAAAATCACATTGGTAGCCTTCCTTCATTTCATCTTATTTTCTCTGTTCCCTTTCTTTCCAACTTGCGATGTTTATGCTAGTATAATACTATCTCCATTCCTGGTTTGTGTTGAGATAGCTGATTAAGTCCATGGGTCATACTCATACTAATCTCCTTATCAACGTGTCAGCAGATTCAGTGTCTGGTGAGGACCTGTCTCCTGGTTTGCAGATGGCCATTTTCTTATTCTATTTTCATATGACAGAGAACAGAGTAGGCTAACTCTCTTCCTCTTCTTCCAGGGGTGCTAATTTCATCATGGGAGTTCCACTTTCATGATCGAATTACTTACCAAAGTACTTATTAATTTGGGGAGGACACAAACATTTAGCATGTATACATAGCATGTATATTCTTTTTTTCTCATAGAAGATGCAAATTGGCTTTGCAATATATTGTATAATAGACTTTACCCCAAGCTTATCTCTTTCTCTTTAGTCTTATCTAATGGTGGCATTTTTGTATGCAGCCCCATGCATACCTCAAGGCCTGGGAGTAAGATAGTTGACATTTGGGGGAACAAAACCTCATCATTTTCTTCAAAATGCACAGGTTTTCCTAAAGGTCTTACCAATAGAGTTTATTCCTCTGTCCTCTGCCAACCCACTCTCTTACTGTCTAATTAATCTCCTTGATCTAATGCTGCCTCATGACTTTAGCACCCAGACAGTGGTCTGTATTTCTCTGTTTTCACACCACCTTCTGTCAACATAAACAAACTTATAGAATTGCAAAGATAAATCGAAAAATGCATAATGATATTCAAAGATTTCAATACTCTTCTCTCAATAATTGAATGAACAATAAAACAGAAAACCAATAAAGATATATAAGACTTAAAGTGATATCAAAGAACTTGAACTAACTGGCATTTATAGAACATTCAACAATAGAATATACATTTTTACTGTCTGCAAAGAGAAACAAAATTAATTATAAGACATATCAATTGAAATAATTAATTTGAAATGTTTTCTAACCAGTGTGAGTACCTAAAAAATTACAAAGAGATGTATAAACAATTATAGAAGACACAAAATCAAAATAACATACTTCCAAATAACTCACCTCAAAAGAAAAACTATGAAACATTTTCATCTAAATGAAAATGATAACATAATATTTTTAAAACATGCGTAGTGTCACTACACCAGTACTTCCAAGGAAAATTATGGCTCTAAATGCCTATTTGAAATGAAAATAGATCTCAAATTTATAATCTTAGTTTGCATCATAAGAAGCTATAAAAAAGCAAATCAAAACTAAAGTAGACAGAAGTGAAATAAACAAAGGGGGATATAGATGGACTATAAAACAGATAAACAATAGAGAAAAATCAGTAGTTCAAAGCCTGGTTCTTTCAGAAGTTCCATAAAATTGATAAACTTCTAAGCATACTGATTAGGAAAAATAAAAAGTGATAGATTACTATTACCAGGAAAGGCAGAGGTAGCATTACCATAGATGTTACAGATGTTAAAAGGATATGGGAATATTATAAAATATTTATGTCAATAAATTTGACAACTTAGGTGAAATAGATTAATTTCTTGAGCACATATTAACAAAGCTCACTCTAGTGTAACTAAGATCACTTCCCCTGACAAAAAATAATCCTGGCCCATTAAGACTTTCCTGATTTAATTCTGCCAATATTTATTAAAGGAATAATTACCACTTCTAATCAAACTATTACAGAAAATTGAGGAAGAGGTAATACTACTAAGTTCATTCTACAAGGCCAACATTTCTATACTAAAGCCAGACAGTAAAGAAAGAATTAAAACCTTCATTGGGACCATTTATTCCTGGGATGCAAGGGTAGTTCAACATAGAGAAGACAATTAATAAATGTGATATACCATGTTAACAGAATAAAGGACAAAAACCATATGATCATCACAATAGATGCAGGAAAAGCTTTTGATAAAATGCAACATCCTTTTATGATAAAAACTCTAAATAAATTAAGCATAGAAGAAATGTACCTCAACGCAACAAAGGGCATACATAAAAAGCCTATGACAGGCTGGGTGCGGTGGCTCACACCTGTAATCCTACACTTTGGGAGGCTGAAGTGGACGGATCATCTGAGGTCAGGAGTTCAAGACCAGCCTGGCCAACATGGTGAAACCCCCTCTCTCTACTAAAAATACAAAATATTAGCTGGACATGGTGGTGGGTGCCTGTAATCCCAGCTACTTAGGTGGCTGAGACAAGAGAATTGCTTGAACTTGGGAGGTGGAGGCTGCAGGGAGCCAAGATTGTGCTGTTGCACTCCAGCCTGGGCAACAAGAGCAAAACTCTGTCTCAAAAAAAGAAAACGAAAGAAAAGAAAAAGAAAAGCCTGTGACCAACATTTGTAGGGAGAAATCCTGAAACTACTGCTATGGAATAAAAGATGAAATGCTCCTGATTATTGTAAATACAAAATTGCATGCAGGATTGTGCAAAGACAATGCCATGTTGGGCTGCCAGAATGAGCCAATGGCACATGATGTGCTTCCCCTGCAGAGAGCCTATGAATGGACGTGCAGTCAGGGAGGTTTCACATCACCAAGATTCCAATCCCAGAAAAGCAGATGTTCATAGCTCTGGGAATGGAATGTGATCCTTGTGGAGAACCTATAAATGGACATATGAGGGACACCTGTCCACATGGATAAGATAGGGCTATACACACCCTTATCTTGCCACAGCTCTTCTAGGCCTCTTTAGGGGTAAGGCAGACTCCCTTAGAATTTCTGGTCTAACCGGTTGTCTAGCTTCACGTCCTGTTTCTATGGATTGTTTGTAACCAGCTTTTGCTGCATTTGTTACTGCTGATTAATATCTTGCTAATCATAGGTTATGCAAAGACTGCGTTTCTGTTTTAAGTCTCTGTTAGAAATTACTGATGCACACACTATATTGTAAATTCTTATCTCTGTATATTGTACTTCTGCATACAGGTGTTATGTTGAAGAATTACTTCTTCCCCATGTGATCATCTCACCTCATAATCAAATGACCCTAAATCCCTCACTAACCTACCCCTGCCCTCACTAAACTTAAGAATAAATGCTGGTATATCCAGTGCATTGGCAGCATCATAGGACCAGAAGGCAGTGTCTCCCCTGGACCCAGCTTTCACTATCTTTTGTGTGTCTATCATTTCTCAACCTGCCAATCTGCCTGGGAACAAACAGAGCGCCTCACTGCATTGCGGGCTGTGGCCAGATCCCGCAATAAATATTATGCTAAGGTGAAAAGTTGAAAGCTTTTCCTATAAGATTATGAATAAGACAGGGATGCCTGTTTTCACCACTATTATTCAACACAGTATTGTAAGTTCTAGCCAAAACAATTTGACAAGGAAAAGAAATAAAAGATATCCAAACAGGAAAGGAAAAAGTTTCATTGTCTTTGTTTGCTGATGATATGATTTTTTATAGGCATCTTTAAAGACTGCACCAAAAACTGTTAGAACTGATAAATAAATCCAAGAATATTTTAGGGTACAAAATCAACATACAAAAATTAATAGCATTTCTTCACTCTAATAAATTATCTGAAAAAATTAAGAAATTAAGCCCATCTACAGTAGTATAAAAAAATACTTAGGGGTAAATTTAACTAAAGAATGAAAGATCAGCATACTGAAACAATAAATCATTGATGAAAGAAATTATAGAAGGCATAAATAAATGGAAAGCTACCCCATGCTCATTATGAAAGTATTAACATTGTTTAAGTGTCTATACCACACAAAGAAATCTGTAGATTCAATGTAATCTCTGTCAAAATTCCAATGTTATTTAATATAGAAATAGAAAAAGAATCTTAAAATTTGTTCAGAACCATAAAAGACCTCAAATAGCCAAATTAATCTTGAGCAAAAAGAACAAAGCTGGTGTTATTATGTTACCTGCCCTCAAAATATACTACAAAGCTATTCTAATCAAAACAACATGGTACTACCATAAAAACAGACACAATGATCACAATGATCAATGAAAAGATATAGCACCCAGAAATACATACGTATATTTATGGTCAATTGATTTTTGACCACGGTACCAAGAACACACAATGGAGACAGAACAGTCTTCAACAAATGGTACTGGGAAAACTTGACTTCATTGCATCATTATTCACAGTAGCTAAAATATGGAGGCAACCTAGGTGTACATCATAAATGGATAAAGAAGCCAGGCACAATGGCTCACACCTGTAGTCCCAGCACTTTGGGAAGCCAAAACAGGAGAATCTCTTGAACTTAGGAGGCAGAGGTTGCAGTGAGCAGAGATCACACCACTGCACTCCATCCAGACTAGGCAACAGCAAGGCTCTGTCTCAAAAAATAAATAAATACATACATAAATAAAATGCAGTGTATACAGATGGTGAAATACTATTCAGCCTTAAAAGGAGGTGGGGAGATCATTTTCAATAACATTAATGAGTCTGGAGAACATTAAGTTGAGTGAAAGAAACCAGGCACAGAAATACAAACAAGGCACGCATTCACATATAGGTGAAATCTAGAAATGTTGAACTCATAGAAGCACAGAATAGAATGGTGGTTACCAGAGATAGGGAAAAAGAGAGATATTGATCAATGAGTACAAAGTTCCAGTTAGGAGGAATAAGCTTTAGTGATGTACGGAATGGCAAATATAATAAATAATAAGTTGTATATCACAAAATTGCTAAAAGAGTAGATGTTAAATGTTTTTAACACAAAAAATAAGTATGTGAGGTGATGGATTTCCTAGTAAGCTGATTATATCATTCCACATTGTAAACAGATGTCAAAACATCACCTTGCACTCCATAAATATATATTTCTCAATTTAAAATTTAAAAATAATAAAAAGAATATAAAATTTATAATACAAATTCTCCATGAACACAATTTTTAACAAATCAAATATCTAATATATAAGAAGAATTTCATGGCCAAATAGGATTTTAGCCAAGAAAAAAATTCTTAACATTGAAAATTAGTCAATGGAACATATCATTAAAAAAACTAAAAAGGAAAAGAATCATATGATCTTTCAAAAGATACAAGGAAAGCATTTGACAAATCCAACAATCCTTCCTGATAAATATTCAGAGCAGAGTCAGAGGAAAAGGGAGTTTTCTTAAAAAGATGAAAGATAACAAGTAAAAATTTACAGCTAACATCATATTTATATGCTTGCTTTCACAAAGCCAAAAAGGGACAAGGATATCTGCTCTTAGGAAATCTATTAAATATTGTACTGGAAGTATGATCCAGGTCAATCAGACATGCTAAAGAAATAAAAGGTGTCTAGATTTGAAAAGAAGAAATAGAGATGCCATAATTACATAAGACCATATGATCTATATAGAACATCCTACATAACTAAAAATGTGCTACTAGAACTAACAAGTGAGTGCAGCAAGGTTGCATAGGTTAAATATGTGGAAAAAACCCTGTATTTCTACATAAACAGATCTAAAAACAAAACACCCTTGATTATCTCAATATGTCTACAGAAAAGGCTTTTAAGAAAGTTTAGCATCCCTTTATGTTAAAAATCCTCAACAAACTAGACATCGAAGGATAACTCAAAATAATAAGAGGCATCTTGGACAAAACCACAGGCAACATCATACTAAATGGGAAAAAGCTGAAAGTATTCCCCTAAGAATCAGAACAAGACAAGATGTCCACTCTCACCACTCCTATGCAATATAGTACTGGAAGTCACAGACAGAACAATTAGGCAAGAGAAATAAACAAGAGGAGAGGAAGTTAAATGATTTCTTTTCACAGATGATATGATACAGTATCTAGAAAATCCCAGTCTCTGCTCAAACGCACCTAGATTTGACAAACAACTTGTGCATTTACCAAATCAATGCACAAAAATCAGTAGCATTTCTATACAACAAATAATGTCCAAGCTGAGAGTCAAATCAAGAACACAATCCCATTCAAAATAGCCACAAAAGAAATAACATACCTAGAAATACAGCTAACCAGGGAGGTGACAAATCTGTATAACAGGATTATAAAACATTGTTGAAAGAAATCAAACATAACAGAAAAAAATAGAAAAAATATTCCATGTTCATGAATAGGAAGAATCAATGTTGTTAAAATGGTTATACTGCCCAAAGCAATTTACAGATTCAATGCTATTACAATCAACCAACCAATGACATTTTTCTCAGAATTAAAAAAAGATTATTCTAAAATTCATGTGAAACAAAAATAAGAGCTCGAATAGACAAAGAAATCCTAAGCAAAAAAAAAAAAAAAAAAATTGGAAGTATCACACTACCCAACTTCAGACTATACTACAAGACTATAGTAATCAAAACAGCATGGTACTGATACAGAAACAGACACCTAGACAAATGGAACATATGATCTTCAACAAAGTCAAAAATAACAAGCAAAGGGGAAAGGACTCCCTATTCAGTGGTGCTGTGATAACTGGCTAGTTATATGCAGAAGATTGAAACTGGACCCCTTCTTTTCACCATATACGAAAACAACTCAAGATAGATTAAAGATTTAAATATAAAACCTAAAAGTATAAAAACTCTAAAAGAAAACCTAGGAAATACTATTCTGGACATAGGACCTAGCAAAGAATTCATGATAAAGACTCCAAAAGCAATTGCAACAAAAATGGGACTTCAACTAAAGAGCTTCTGCACAGCAAAGGAAACTCTCAAAAGAGTAAAGAGATAACCAATAGAAAGTGAGAAAATATTTGCAAACTATGCAACTGACAAAAGTCTTGCATCCAGAATCTATAAGAAACTTAAGCAAATCAACAAGCAAAACCCAACCAACCCCGTTAAAAAATCAGCCAAGAATATTAACAGATGCTTCTCAAAAGAATACATACAGACAGCCAACAAGCATATGAAAACATGATGAATATCACTAATATTAAAGAAATGCAAATCAGAGATGCCATCTCACACCAGGTAGAATAGTTATTATTAAAAAGTCTAAAAATAACATAGATTGTTGAGGTTGCATACAAAAGGGAAGGCTTATATACTGCTACTGGAAATTTATTTAGTTCAGCCACTGGGGAAATGAGTTTGGAGATTTCTCAAAGGATTTAAAATAGAACTACTATTTGACCCAGCAATCCCATTACTGGGTTTATACCCAAAGGAATATATATCTTTCTGCCATAAAGACACATGCATGCATATGTTCAGCACAGCACTTTTCACAATAGCAAAGACATGGAATCAAACTAGGTTCCCATTAATAGTGTGTTGGATAAAGAATATGTGATACATATACATAATAGAATACTACACAGCCATAAAAAGAATGAAACTATGTCCTTTGCAGCAATATGAATATAGCTGGTGGCCATTATCCTAAGTGAATTAATGCAGAAACAGATAATGACTATGTGTTTTCTTTTATACGTAGGAGCTAAACACTGAGTACACATGGACACAAAGAAGGGAACCATAGACACTGGGGACTACTTGAGGGTGGAGAATGGGAGGATGGTGAGAATAAAAAAAATACTACCTATTAGGTAATATGCTCATATCCTGAGTGAAAAAATAATCTGTACACAAAATAGCTAGAGCATGCATTTACCCATGTAAAAAACCTGCACATATACCCCCTAAATAAAATCAAAGTTGGCAAAAACAGAAAACAATTATATGTCTAGATATTGTTCACAAGCAATTGAAAAGGGAACGAAAATACCATTTATAATAGCATCAGAAATTTGAAATGCTTAAGATAGATTTGGCAAAAGATAGAAAATAATTGTATATTGAAAACTACAAGATGTTGCTGAGAGAAAATAAAGTAGATCTAAAGATGTGCAAAGATATATGCCATATTCATGGATTGGAAGACACCATATTGTTAACATGTCAATTCTCCACAAACTGGTCTATAGATATAAGCCCATTTGAAACTGTTAAGAGGCAGATTTTTATGAAATTGACAAACTGATTATAAAATTCATATGGGAATGGCAAGGACTGAGCATAGCCAAAATAATTTTGAAAAAGAGCAAAGTTGGGGACAAATACTATCCAACTGCAAGATTTATTATAAAGTTACAATAATCATGACAGCATAATGACAGCATTAAAATAAATACATATTTCAATAGAACACAAAAGAGTCCAGAAAAAAAATCCACACATAAGTGAACGATTTTGACAAAGATCCAAAAGTAATTAGGTGTACAACAAATAGCATTTCAACAAATTGTGCTAGCACAGTTGGATATCCATATGTAGATAAAGTTACTTTAATTTATACCTCATGCCGTATTCAACAGTTTACTCAAAATGAATCATAGAACTAAATGTAAACATATTTATAAATCTTCAAAAAATTGGGTTATACAAAGATTTGTATGTAATAACAAGCCATGACAGATTTTTAGGCAGTTCATTACACTGTATGATCTACCCACATCCACCAAAGCTATCTATACAAATGTTCATAGAAGCTTTAATTTTAGAAGCTAAAATTGGAAGTAACCCACATGTTCTTCAACAAGTGAATAAATAATTGTAGAGTATTAATACAATGAATTACTACTAAGCAATAAAAGCATATGAACTATCAATACACATAACAACTTGGATAAACCTCAAATTATGTTAAATAAGTTAACATAAAAAGTAGCCCACACTACACAATTCTAAGAAAATCAAACTAATATATATAGTGAAAAATAGAGAAGTGGTTGGCTAGGAACAAAAGGAGGGAGTTAGAGAGGAATAAGAATGAAAGGGAACAAGAAAGCTCTTGGGAGTGATAAATGTATTTATTATCTTGGTTCTACACTTATGTCAAAACTTACTGAATAGTACACTTTAAGAACAAGAGGTTTCTTTATTGTATGTCAATTTTACCTCAGTAGAGTTGTTTAAAATATACAGATTACATCATCAAAATGTCTTCTTTGATACCAAATTCTGTGGTCACATCTATACCTTGTTTTCATTGTCAAATCTGTAGCATTTGATAGACCTTTTTCTTTCTCTTTGAGAAAAGGAATTAAAAATCCTGCCATCGTTCCTCTCTTTTCTCTCACCACTCTTTAGCAGTCACTTTTTCAGGTTGCTCTATCTCTGCTTAAACTATCTCTGCTCATCTTTTCTATTTTGGAACACTTGTTGCAGCTCATCTTTTTCAGCCCAATGACTTAAACTTCCCTATCACATCCAAATGCAAGCCTCCAGCCTGTGTTCCTTTGAAGCATTTCAGATTCATATATTTCTAAGTAGACAATATTCATACTGGGCTTCTTAGAGATATTATGTTTGGAATGTAACTATCAATTTTACCCCTGTGTTATTCTTCCCCAAGTTCTCACTATTTCAGTAAATGGTAACACCAACTACCCCCTATGCTTAAAGATAAAATTGTAATTACTATCTTTGATTCTGTCCTTTTCCTCCCAGCTTCTACCCAATATAACACAGAGCCACACTGGCTTTATCTTCAATGTACAAGGAAATCCTATTACTTTTCACCATTTTTACTATAACCATTATTGACTAAGCCATTATCACCTCTTAAATAGGCTATTGCAATAGTATTCTTACCCTCATGTAAACCATTTGTCACACAGTAGAGTGATATTTAAAATTGCAAATGAGACTTTTACTACTGGTTTACTTAAAACTCATCTATGACTGCTCATTACTCTTAAGACAAAAATCCCAACTTTTTATAGCCTAAATGGCTCTACAATATTCTAACTTCACATCCTATCTCTTTTCTCCTGGGATCCAGGCACCCCGGATCTTCTAAGCCTTATGCACACTATGTTTGGTAAGGACTAGAATTACTTCTGATATTTTTTTCAGCTCATACAAAAATTGCTTTAACAAAATGAGGGCCTAAGTCTGAAATATACACCATTTCAGTTCTCAATGATAAAAACATTTCTGCCAACTTAACAACAGTAAAGAAACACAAAACAAGCTTGACTAAATGCTCATAAGCAAAAGCAGTCCTGCTGTGCTGATTGGAATTGCCTTAAGGCAGCAATAAATTCATCATTAAATGTTTTCAAGCATCAACAGCTCTAAACTGCCCCATGCAGAATCAGTCACTTTTTCACCTAAACTTCCATAAAACTTTATATCGACACTTTTAAACCATTTGCCTATTAAGTAAATATAAGTATTTTGTTAAATGCCACCATGGCCATCTGGACTATAAGTTACTCAAGAATAGGATCCTATATTCTACAGAACCAAGATCATCTTTTGTACAACTTCACATCACTTCACATATATTGTCAACTCCAATTCCTCCTACTTTCTTTGACCAATTTACTCTTAGTCACTATCCAATAATTGTCTTCTAAGAATAATGCTTGATATACAGCAAGCTTTCAACATATTTATTGAACTATTTATATTAAAGTACTGGCAATAATTTCTTGTGGTGGTAGAGTTAGGGTCAGAAAGCCCAGAAAACAAACATTTCTAACATTTCTATTAGCTCCAGGCGTCTTTGCCAGCAGAGCTCAAAAAGCAATGTGGCTGGGCATGGTGGCTCATGCCTAGAATCCGAGCACTTTAGGAGGCCAAGGCACGTAGATCAGAAAGTCATGAGATTGAAACCAACCTGGTCAACATGGTGAAACTCCATCTCTACCAAAAACAGAACAGTTATCTGGGCATGGTGGCACATGCCTATAGTCCCGGCTACTTGGGAGGCTGAAGCAGGAGAATCACTTGAACCCGGGAGGCAGAGGTTGCAGTGAGCTGAGATCACTTCACTGCAATCTCCAGCCTGGCGACAGAGCAAGACTCCATCTCAAAATAAAAAAAAGAAAGAAATGTGATTTTCAAAAATGTACATGTGACAGATAAAAATCTTTTCCTAATGTGTCCCCTTATCACCAGATGAGTTTACCTTAACTCTTACTTATCTGTTTTTAATACTCAGCCATAGGACTCAGTGGTCCTGGGAAGAAAGAAAATGTGACATAATAGGATGGCGTCTCCAAAGAAAAAGGGGAAGTAGAAGTCCCCTTCCTTCTACCCTGAGAATATGTGAAAAGAAGGAAAGAGACACGTGAGGGGAGCTGGTCAGGAATCAGTTACTGTTATACCACCTGTATGAGGCTAAACTTCAGTGTAAGGGGTTATATTTTAATATTAAGGAACCCAAAGACATCAGGACAAGTGACATATTTCCATAGGCATAGCCTGGGTGAAAATGTAGCATTTTGTGGGAAGTCTGGCATTTAGTTGATCCCCAATTCAAATACGAGGCAGGAGCACTAGAGTGGCACAGAAACAAAGAGATGTCAAGATCAGTGAGACTGAGGCAAACCTCATATCCCTTACTCCCTAGAGTCTGCAATTCGTACTTAGTGCATCTAGAACACTCTATATGCCTCAGTGAGTAGACTCAGAAATGCTGAATGTAGGAGATCGATCAAAGTGGTGAGAGAAACTACAGGGAAAGGAGCAGGCCTTCTGAAAGGTTGGAAGGCTCTGCAGAGCTTTGGGGAAGAATAGCCGAAGGCAGCTGTTCTCTCACTCCGAGGCAGAGGGCCAGGAGTAGGTACAAGGGAGTGTAGGGGAATTTATCTTAAACAGGCTTGTTTATTTATGTTGACCAGGAGCTGACCTTTGATCATCTACACATCTGATGTTTCCTGAAAGGGAAACAATAAATGTTAATTACCCACAGATAGTGATTGCTCCAGGCTTTTGGCATTGTGCCTACACCGAATAAAAGCAAGCAGCTCCAGCTTCTCAGGGTTGCTGCACTTTGGCCACCGGAGCCCAGCAGTCCCCTAGCTGCTCTTATACCGTATACCTGTGTCCGAGTACTCCTTTCATCCATCGGTTAGCCAGGGTCTGCAGGTCGGACCCAGCAGCTGAGAGAACCAGTTGGCCAAGTGCAATGAGTGAGTTATTTACAACAGGGAGCAAGTAGTGTGGGCTGTAGACTTCAGCCACGGAAGCTTGCAAAAGGCCAAGTAGAAGTAGTGTCATTGTGTTGGGCAGCAGCATAGTGTATAAGTTACACTAACCTGCACGTATCAG
The DNA here is from genome assembly GCF_009764315.1 of Trachypithecus francoisi. Lineage (NCBI taxonomy): Eukaryota > Metazoa > Chordata > Mammalia > Primates > Cercopithecidae > Trachypithecus > Trachypithecus francoisi. Next base: position 170,845,941 of record NW_022681465.1, on the reverse strand, counting down.
AGAACATCAAAAACCAGAAAGGAGCCTGCCTATCCAAGGGCCCAGCTCCTTCTCACTGTAGTCAGGTAAGTCACTCTCCAGGGGAGGAGAGAAAGAGGGTGAAAAAATCTGCAAGACCATTTGCCCCCAAGAGACAAAGTCAAAAAAACAGTATTAGAATGGAAGTTGAATCAGTTTTAAGTGCCTTCTCCTTCTCCAATCTCCCTTCCTTCACAGTAACCCTAATGTGCAATGTCTCATGAAAAAAATGGAATCAGTTATACAAAATAAAATACCATAATTTATATGGTTCTTTAATAACTCTGTGCAGTATTTATTTCCATGTTAAACTAAAGTAAGAAAGCTAAACCTCTCAACTCCACTAGCAATTGTACACAGTGCTGCTGAAAAGAGTATTATTCAACATAAATCTAATCACAAATGTCAAGTTAGGCCAGTTTAGGCAATATGAATGTCATTTCCTAGGGTTAGACACTTACATATAATTCTTTCAGAGAGAAACTTAAATAATATGGCTACTTTTCTTGATTCCAGTTCACCAATAAAGATTATATTCTACTTATTGCCTACCCTTGTGTTAGCACTTGGCATTCTTTATGAGTTGGTCAAAATAAATAACCAGTACAGTCCTCTGATACTTTAAAAGAAGAGGACTATATTGCATTTAACTGAAAGTTGTTACAAAGGAATCATTAAGCATCTTGTGGTCCCAGCTGACTCTGTGATAGCAAGTATGCCAAAGTACAGAGAAAACAGGCAACACAAACAAAGAGACAGAGAGAGATTGACTAATTGATTCATTATCAAGTCTTCTTTAGAAACTAAATTTGAAAGTGTTAAATTCAATTCCAGTTACAAAAACTTCATCCATAAATGGGGTGCCTTACATTGTAAATAATTGTACTTGAGTTTTGTAGGACAAGCAAAAATGCCACAAGCAAGCCAGAAAGAGAACCCACTGCAAAAATGCAAACACTAAGTTGGGTTTTGCAGTCAAGCCAGAAATAAACTATGCAATTTGTGCAAAACTAACTCAGCTCATACCCATTGCCTCTAAATTTAGAAGCCCAGACCAGAGACTGAAGAATGACCTCAATAGCTCTCAGTCTTTATACTGAATAGAATCTCACTACGCTTTTTATTTGCATTTCTTTGATGATTATTTATGTTGACCATTTTTTCATATGTTTGTTTGGCCACCTGTAAGTCTTCTTTTGAGAAGTGTCTTTGTGTCTTTTGTCCTCTCTTTAATGGGGTTGTTTTTTGCTTGTTGAATTGCTTAAGTTCCTGATAGATTCTGCATATTATACCTCTGTCAGTTGCATAGTTAGTGAATGTTTTCTCCCATTCTGTAGGTTGTCTGTTTGTTGATAGTTTCTTTTGCTGTACAGAAGCTTTTCAGTTTAATTAGATTCCACTTGTCAATGTTTGTTTTTGTTACAATTGTTTTTGAAGACTTCATCATAAATTATTTCCCAAGGCTCAATGGTGTTTCCTAAAAGGTAATGCTTATACATTTTTTGGTGGGAATGTAAATTAGTTCAGTCACTGTGAAAAGCAGTTTGGAGATTACTCAAAGAACTTAAATCAAAACTATGATTTGACCCAGCAATCAATACCAATAGAAGGTATATATCCAAAAGAAAATAAATTGTTTTGCCAAAAGTATATGTGCACTTGTATGTTCATCACAGCACTATTCACAATATCAAAGACATGGAATCAGCTTAGGTGCCCATAAACAGTGGACTGGACAAAGAAAATGTGGTATATATATATATACACCATGGAATACTATGCAGACATTAAAAATTGAAATCATGTCTTTTGTAGAAACATGAATGTTGCTGGGGATCATTACCCTAAGCAAATTACCACAGGAACAGAAAACCAAACGCCACATGTTCTCACTAAACATTGGATACTTATGAACATAAACATGGTAGAAAAAACACTTGGAACAAAAACACTTCCTGTCTAACTGAAATTTTGCACACCTTGACCAACCTGTCCTCTTTTGCAATCCCCTCCCCACTTCTAGCCTCTATTACCTACCATTCTACTCTCTACTTCTATATATTTAACTTACAAAGTTCTACCTGTAAGTGAAATTATGCAGTACGCATCTTTCTGTTTGGCTTATTTCACTTAACATAATGCCCTGTAGGTTCATCCAGGTTGTCACAAATAACTAGATTTCCTTCTTTTTAAAGGTGAAATAGTATTATATTGTTTATGTGTACCAAAGATTCTGTATTCATTCATCTGTTGATATACACTTAGTCTGATTTCATATCTTGGCTGCTGTGAGTAATGCTTCCATGAACATGAGAGTCTGTATACTTCTTCAACATACTCATGTCATTTCCTTTTGATATACAAACAGAAGAGGTATGGCTGAATCATACAGTAGCCCTTAGTTTTCTGAGAAATTTCCATGCTGTTTGCCATAATGAGTGTACTAATTTACGTCATCTCTAATAGTGTATAAGGGTTCCCTTTCTTCACATCTTCAGTGAGTGTTGTCTTTGGTCCTTTGGGTAATAGCCATTATAGCAAGTGAAAGGTAAGATTTCATTATAGTTTTAATTTGCATTTCCCTAATGATTAGCGATTTTTAGCAGGTTTTCAGAAACCTGTTGGCCATTTATATATTTTCTCCTGAGAAATGGCTATTCAGATTTTTTGCCCATTTTCTCTCACTTCACAGGTTTTTTTATTTTTTGCCCATTTTATGATTTTTTACCCATTTTCTCTCATTTCGTAGGTTATCTCATCACTCTCTTTATTGTTTCCTTGGCTGTGTAGAAGCTTTCTAGTTTGATATGGTTCCATCTGTCTATTTTTTGCTTTTACTACCTATGTTTTTGTTATATCAGAAAAAAAATTATTATCCAGACCAACATCCTGGAGCATTTCCCCTGTTTTCTTCTACTAGTTTTACACTTTAAGACTTACATTTGAGTCTTTAATATATTGCAAGTTGACCTTTAAATATGGTGTGAGATAAATGCCCAGTTTTACTCTCGTGAATGTGGCTATCCAATCATGCCAATATCAATTATTGAATAGACTCCCCTTTCCCCATTGTGTGTTCTTAGCACTTTTGCCAGAAATCAATTGAATAAAAATCTGTGGGTTCATTTTTGGGCTTTCTATCCTGTTCCATTTGTTAATGTGTCTGTTTGTATGCCAGTACCATGTTGTTTTGAGTACCATAGCTTTTAATATATTTTGAAATCAGTTAAGTATAATGCCTCCAGCTTTCCTCTTTCTCAAGATTGATTTGCTTCTTTGGGGTCTTTTGTGATTCCAGACAAAGTTTAGGATTCTTTATTTATTACTGTGAAAATGGCATTGGAATTTTGATAGGGATTACATTAAATCTGTAGATCACTGAGTAGTTTGGACATTTTAACAATATTAATTTTTCCAATCCATGAACAGGGGTATCTTGTCATTTATTTGTGCCTTCCACAATTTCTTTCATCAATGTTTTATACGTTTCAGTGTACAGATCTTTCACCTTCTCAAATGTATTCCTAAGAATATTGTTTTGTATCTATTGTAAAATAGGATTGTTTCCTTGCTTTCTCTCCTACATAATTCATTATTAGTGCATACAAAAACAGCTGATTTTTATACATTGATTTTGCATATTGTACTTTCATTGAATTTATCAGTTCTAATGGTTTTTTGGAAGAGTTCATAGGGTTGTCTGTATATGAGATTATGTCATCAGCAAACATAGACAATTAAACCTTTTTTACTGCTGGGATGTCTTTCGTTTTCCTTACTTAATTGCTCTGGCTAAGACTTTCAGTACTATATTGAATAGAAGTGGTAAGAGTGGGCATCCTTGTTTTATTTCAGATCTCAAAGAAAAACCTTTCAACTTTTCATCACTGAGTATGGTGTTAACTGTGGGTTTATTATATATGGCCTTTATTGAGTTGCAAAACAATATTTTTATATCTAATTTGCTTTTCCCACAGTCTTCGCAACTTGCAGACCAGGAAAGTCCCTCGGGTGCCTACACCACCAGGGCCCTGGGTTTTGAGCAGAATACTGGGCAGCTGTTTGGGCAGACACCAAGCTAGCTGCAGGAGTTTTTTTTTTTTTTTTTTTTTTTTTTTTCCATACCCCAGTGGTGCCTGGAACATCAGTGAGACAGAATCGTTCACTCCCCTGTAAAGGGGCCTAAAGCCAGGGAGCCAAAGTTGTCTAGCTCAGCGGATTCCAACCCCATGGAGCCCAGCAAGCTAAGATCCACTTACTTGAAATTCTCGCTGCCAGGACAGCAGTTTGAAGTCGACCTGAGACTCTTGAGCTTGGTGCGGGGAGGGGCATCTGCCATTACTAAGGCTTGAGTATGCGGTTTTCCCATCACAGTGTAAACAAAGCTTCCACAAAGTTTGGACTGGGTGGAGTCCACCACAGCTCTGAAAATTCCAAAACCAGAATGCCTCTTCTCCTCTAAAGGATCATAACTCCTTGCCAGCAAGGGAACAAAACTGGATGGAAAATGAGTTTGATGAATTAACAGAAGTAGGCTTCAGAAGGTGGGTAATAACAAATTCGTCCTCTCTGTGCTGGGCATCTCTGAAAAAAAGGCAGCAGCTCCAGTTAGGGGCTTATAGATCAAACTCCCATCTCCTTGGAACAGAGCTCCTGGGGGAAGGGGCGACTATTGGCACACCTTAAGCAAATTTAAACGTTTCTGCCTACCAGCTCTGAAGAGAGCAACAGATCTCCCAGCACAGTGCTCAAGCTCTGCTAAGGGACAGATTGCCTCCTCAAGTAGGTCCCTGACCCCCGTGCCTCCTAACTGGGAGACACCTCCCAGCAAGGGTCGACAGACACCTCATACAGGAGAGCTCTGGCTAGCATATGGCAGGTGCCCCTCCGGGATGAAGGTTCCAGAGGAAGGAACAGGCAGCAATCTTGGCTATTCTGCAGCTTCCACTGGTAATACCCAGGCAAACAGCGTCTGGAGTGGACCTCCAGCAAACTCCAACAGACGTGCAGCAGAGGGGCCTGTTGAAAGGAAAACTAACAAACAGAAGGGAATAGCATAAACATCAACAAAAAGGACATCCACACAAAAACCCCATCTGAAGGTCACTAACATCAAAGGTCAAAGGTAGATAAATCCACGAAGATGAGGAAAAAACGGCAAAAAAAAAAAAAAAAAAAAAAAGGCTGAAAATTCCAAAACCAGAATGCCTCTTCTCATCCAAAGGATCACAGCTCCTCACCAGCAAGGGAACAAAACTGAACATAGAATGAGTTTGATAAAATACGCTTCAGAAGGTGGGTAATAAGAAACTTCTCTGAGCTAAAGGAGCATGTTCCAACCCAATGTAAGGAAGCTAAGAAGCTTGAAAAAAAGTTAGAGGAAATGCTACCTAGAATAACCAGTTTAGAGAAGAACATAAATGACCTGCTGGAGCTGAAAAACACAGTGCCAGAACTTCGTGAAGCATACACAAGTATCAATAGCCAAATTGATCACGAGGAAGAAGAAAGGATATCAGAGATTGAAGATCAACTTAAAGAAATAAAGCGTGAAGACAAGATTAGGGAAAAAGAATGAAAAGGAATGCACAAAGCTTCCAAGAAATATGGGACTATGTGAAAAGACCAAACCTATGTTTGATTGGTATACCTGAAAGTCATGGGGAAAATGAAACCAAGTTGGAAAACACTCTTCAGAATATTATCCAGGAGAAATTCCCCAACCGAGCAAGACAGGCCAACATTCAAATTCAGGAAATACAGGGAACACCACACAGATACTCCTCGAGAAGAGCAACCCCAAGACACATAATCATCAGATTCACCAAGGTTGATATGAAGGAATAAATGTTAAGGGAAGTCCATCAGACTAACAGTGGATGTCTCTGTAAGAAACTCTACAAGCCAGAAGAGTGAGTGGTGGTCAATATTCAACATTCTTTAAAAAAAATTTTCAACTCATAATTTCATATCCAGCCAAACTAAGTGTCATAAGCAAAGGAGAAATAAAATCCATTATAGACAAGCAAATGCTGAGAGATTTTATTACCACCAGGCCTGCCTTACAAGAGCTCCTGAAGCAAGGAATAAATATGGAAAGGTAAAATAGGTACCAGCCACTGCAAAAACATACCAAATTGTAAAAACCATCAATGCTATGAAGAAATTGCATCAACTAACAGGCAAAATAACCAGCTAGCATCATAATGACAGGATCAAATTCACACATAACAATATTAACCTTCAATGTAAACAGGCTAAATGCCCAAATTAAAAGATGCAGACTGGCAAATTCGATAGAGTCAAAACCCATCAGTCTGCTGCATTCAGTAGACCCAATTTACATGCAAATACATACACAGGCTCAAAATAAAGGGATGCAAGAAGATTACCAAGCAAATGAAAAGAAAAAAAAAAAAAAGCAGGGGTTGCAATCCTAGTCTCTGATAAAACAGACTTTAAACCAACAAAGATCAAAAGAGACAAACAAGAGCATTGCATAATGGTAAAGGGATCAATGCAACAAGAAAAGCTAACTATCCTAAATACATATGCACCCAATACAGGAGCACCCAGATTCATAAGCAAGTTCTTAGAGACCTACAAAGAGACTTGGTCTCCCAAACAATAATAATGGGAGACTTTAACACCCCACTGTCAATATTAGACAAATCAACGAGACAGAATTTTAACAAGGATATTCAGGACTTGAACTCAGCTCTGGACCAAGCAGGTCTAATAGACACCTACAGAACTCTCTACCCCAAATCAACAGAATATACATTCTTCTCAGCACCACATTGTACTTATAAAATTTACCACATAATTGGAAGTAAAACACTCGTCAGTAAATGTACAAGAATGGAAATCTTAACCATCTCTCAGAGCACAGTGCAATCAAACTAGAACTCAGGACTAAGAAACTCACTCAAAACTGCACAACTACATGGAAACTGAACAACCTGCTCCTGAATGACTACTGGGTACATAACAAAAATAAGGCAGATATAAGTTCTTTGAAAACAATGAGAACAAAGACACAGCGTACCAGAATCTCTCAGACACAGCTAAAGCAGTGTTTAGAGGGAAATTTATAGCACTAAATCCCCACAGGAGAAAGTGGGGAGATCTAAAATCAACATCCTAACATCACAATTAAAAAAAAAAAAAACTAAAGAAGCAAAAACAAACAAATTCAAAAGGTAGCAGAAGACAAGAAATAACTAAGATCAGAGCAGAACTGAAGGAGAGACACAAAAAAGGCCCTTCAAAAAAGTCAGTGAATCCAGGAGCTGGTTTTTTGAAAATACTAATGAAACAGCTAGTCTGCTAGGCAGACTAATAAAGAAAAGGGAGAAGAATTAAATAGACACAGTAAAAAATGAAAAAGGGGATATCACCACTGATCTGACAGAAATACAAACTACCATCAAAGAATACTATAAACACCTCTATGCAAATAAACTAGAAAATCTAGAAGAAATGGATAAATTCCCATAAACATAAGTCCTCCCAAGTCGAAACCAGGAACAACTTGAATCCCTGAATAGACCAATAACAAGTTCTGAAATTGAGGCAGTAATTATTAGTCTGCCGACTGAAAAAAGCCCAGGACCAGACAGATTCTCAGCCAAATTCACCAGAGGTACAAAAAGGAGCTGGTACCATTCCTTAAGAAACTATTCCAAACAATAGAAAAAGAGGGGCTCCTCCCTAACTCACATTAGGAGGCCAGCATCATCCTGATACCAAAGGATGGCAGAGACACAACAAAAAAAGAACATCTCAGGCCAATATCCATGATGCACTTCGATGTGAAAATCCACAATAAAATACTGGCAAACTGAATCCAGCAGCACATCAAAAAGCTTATCCAACACGATCAAGTGGGCTTCATCCCTGGGATGCAAGGCTGATTCAACATATGCAAGTCAATAAATGTAATCCATCACATAAACAGAACCAATGACAAAAACCACATGATTATCTCAATAGATGCAGAAAAGCTATTTGATAAAATTCAACACACCTTCATGCTAAAAATTCTCAATAAACTTGGTATTCATGGAACGTATCTCAAAATAACAAAAGCTATTTATAACAAACACACAGCTAATGTCATACTGAATGGGCAATAACTAGGAAGCATTCCCTTTGAAAACTAGCACAAGACAAGGATGCCCCATCTCACCGCTCCTATTCAACATAGTATTGGAAGTTCTGGCCAGGCAATCAGGCAAGAGAAAGAAATAAAGTGTACTCAAATAGAAAGAGAGGATGTCAAATTGCAGATGACATTGACTGTATATTTAGAAAACTCCATCATCTCAGCCCAAAATCTCCTTAAGCTGATAAGCAACTTCCGCAAAGTATCAGGATACAAAATCAATGTGCAAAAATCACAAGCATTCCTATACACCAATAACAGATAAACAGAGAGCCAAATCATGAGTTAACTCACATTCATTATTGCTACTAAGAGAATAAAATACCTAGGAATAGAACTTATAAGAGATGTGATGGACCTCTTCAAGGAGAACTGCAAACCACTGCTCAAGGAAATAAGATAGGACACAAACAAATGGAAAACCATTTCATGCTCACGGATAGGAAGAATCAATATTGTGAAAATGGCCATACTGCCCAAAGGAATTTATAGATTTAATGCTATCCCCATCAAGCTACCATTGACTTTCTTCACAGAATTAGAAAAAACTTTAAAGTTCATATGGAATAAAAAAAAAACTCATAAAGGCAAGACAGTCCTAAGCAAAAAGAACAAAGTTGGAGGCATCACGTTACCTGACTTTAAACTGTACTACAAGGCTACAGTAACCAAAGTAACATGGTGCTGGTACCAAAAGAGATATATAGTCCAATGGAACAGAACAGAGGCCTCAGAAATGATGCCACACATTTACAACCATCCGATATTTGACAAACCTGACAAAAACAAGCAATAGGGAAAGGATTCCCTATTTAATAAATTGTGTTGGGAAAACTGGCTAGCCATATGCAGAAAACTGAAACTGGACTCCTTCCTTACACGTTACACAAAAATTAACTCAAGATGGATTAAAGACTTAAATGTTAAGACTCAAAACCATAAAAACCCTAGAAGAAAACCTAGGCCATACCATTCAGGACACAGGCATGGGCAGAGAGTTCAGGATGAAAACACCAAAAGCAATGGCAACAAGAGCCAAAACTGATCAATGGGATCTAATTAAACTAAAGAGCTTTTGGCCAGTGGCTCATGCCTGTAATCCTAGCACTTTGGGAGGCCGAGGCAGGCGGATCATGAGGTTAAGAGATCAAGACCATCCCGGCCAACATGGAGAAACCCCACCGCTACTAAAAATACAAAAATTAGCTGGGTGTGGTGGCGCATGCTAGTCTCAGCCACTCAGTAGGCCTATGCAGGAGAATCGCTTGAACCAGGGAGGCAGCGGTTGCAGTGAGCCATCGCACCACTGCACTCCAGTCTGGCAACACAGCGAGATTCTGCCGCAGGAAAAAAAAAAAAAAAAAAAAAAAAAAATATTCTGCAGAGCAAAAGAAACTATCATCAGAGTAAACAGGAAACCTACAGAATGGAAGAAAATTTTTGCAATCTATCCATTGACAAATGGTTAATATCCAGAATCAATAAGGAACTTAAACAAATTTACAAGAAAAAAACAAATAATCCCATCAAAAAGTTGGTGAAAGATATGAACAGACCCTTCTCAAAAGAATACATTTAGGCAGCCAACAAATATATGAAAAAAGCTCATCATCACAGGTAATTAGAGAAATGCAAATTAAAACCACAACGAGATACCATCTCACATCAGTTAGAATGGTGATCATTAAAAAGTCAGGAAACAACAGATGCTGGAGAGGATGTGGAGAAATAGGAACACTTTCATACTGTTAGTGGGAGTGTAAATTAGTTCAACCATTGTGGAAGACAGTTTGGCAATTCCTCAAGGATCTAGAACAAGAAATACCATTTGACCCAGCAATCCCATTACTGGGGATATACCCAAAGGATTATAAATCTTTCTACTACAAAGACACATGCACACATATGTTTATTGCAGCACTATTCACAATAGCAAAGACTTGGAATCAACTCAAATGCCCATCAATGATAGACTGGATAAAGAATATGTGGCACGGCCGGGCGCGGTGGCTCAAGCCTGTAATCCCAGCCCTTTGGGAGGCCGAGACGGGCGGATCACGAGGTCAGGAGATCGAGACCATCCTGGCTAACACGGTGAAACCCCGTCTCTACTAAAAAATACAAAAAACTAGCCGGGCGAGGTGGCGGGCGCCTGTAGTCCCAGCTACTCGGGAGGCTGAGGCAGGAGAATGGCGTAAACCCGGGAGGCGGAGCTTGCAGTGAGCTGAGATCCGGCCATTGCACTCCAGCCCGGGCGACAGAGCGAGACTCCGTCTCAAAAAAAAAAAAAGAAAATGTGGCACATATACACCATGCAATACTACACAGACATGAAAAAGGATGAGTTCATGTTCTTTGCAGGGATGTAGATGAAGCGGGAAACTATCATTCTCAGCAAACTATCACAAGGACAGAAAACCAAACACCACATGTTCTCACTCATAAGTGGGAGCTGAACAATGAGAACACATGGACACAGAGAGGGGAACACCACACACTGGGGCCTGTCGGGGAGTAGGGGGCTTGGGGAGGGATAGCATTATAAGAAATAGATGATGGGTTGATGAGTGCAGCAAACCACCATGGCTCATGTATACCTATGTAACAAATCTGCATGTACTGCACGTGTATCCCAGAACTTAAAGTATAATTAAAATAAGAAAAAAAAAAAAAAAAAAAACAGGACTTCATCAAATTAAAACTTTTGTGCTTCAAATGACACTATCAAGAAAATGAAAAGCCAGTCCATAGATAGCTCACCCAAATTAAAAATGGGCACAAGATTTGAATAGGTATTTCCCCAAAGAAGACATACAAATGGCCAATAAGAACAAGAAAAGATGCTCAACATCATTAGCGGCAAGATACAATTTCACACTCACCAGGATGTCTACATTTAAGACAACAGCAAAGATTGATGAGAATGTGGAGAAAAAGGATCCCTCATCCATTACTGGTAGAAATGCAAAATGCTGCAGACATTTTGGAAAATAGTTTGGTAGGTTTTCAAGTCTTTGAGTCTCCATATGACCCAACAATTCCACTCCTAGATATATCCAAAATAAATAAAAACATGCCCACAAAAAACTTGCACATGAATCATCATAGCAGCATTATTCATATACTCAAAAGGTAAAGACAGTCCATATTTCCATCAGCTGACAGGAATGAATAAACAAAGTGTCATACATATAATGAAATATTATTCAGAAATAAGGATCAAGAATTTGCACACAGAACAACACAGGCAAACCTTGGAAACATTTACACTAAGTGAAAGAAGTCAGTCACAAAAGGCTGCATATTATGTGATGCCATTTACGTGAAATGTCTAGAACAGGCAAATCTATAGACAGAAAAATCAGAAGAAGTTGCCTGGGACTGAGTTGGTAACATGGCAGCAGAGAAGGAATGGGGAATGACTGCTAATGGGTATGGGATTTTTGGAGGGAGAGAGTAATAAAACTATTGGAAATTAGATTGTGGTGATAGCTGCTCATCCTGCAAATATATTAAACAAAACTTAACTGTACACTTTAAATAAGGAAATTACATGGTGTGTGTGAAGTGTCATATTTTCTATTCTCTGGCAAATAAATGTTTCTTAATCAACCTTAAAACTGTAACTTCTGTGATCTTAAAATAATCTCAATATCTTAGAAATTTTTTGGCAGCATGTCAGAAAGATTCAAAGTTTGTAGTTGCAAATAACAGTGAACACAACTCCAAAAGATTTAGCCAATAAAATAATTCATAATCCCACATAAGCAGAAATCTAAACTAGGGCAGTATTTGAGGTTAATACAGTTGTTTGATATTTTCATTCAAATCCCAAAGTACCTTCCATTTCATCCGGTCTGTCGCTGTTAACATGTTGTCTTCAGTTTAGCTTCTCTCCTAACCCTAGACAGTTGCTAAAATCTCATATACCACATGCTGACATGTCAAAGGCAACTTGCAAAAAAAAGGGATTGCTTAAAAGACCCTTTATAAAACTTTATAAACCTCAAATAAACCCTTCCTAGAGCCTTCTGGTAGATTTACTGCCCTCACAATAGTTGTTTACAACTACATCATATGCCTCATCAGGGTGGATTTTGTTTAGTGTGAGTTTTGTTTACTGTGGGGGTGCACGCTGAACAAAATTCACTCTATTGGGCTGGAGAGGGGCCTGCTCCTCTGCAGAACATGAAATGTGGAAACTAAAGAAACCCAGGGAGTTCATTAGCTCAAGTAGAACCGCTGCTAATTATAACAGGGAAGGATAATTATCCGCTATATATAATCATTTCATTCTTATTTCTACTCTATTAATTAAAATGTGCCCTATTTTAGTTCCTTCTCATCTGAATCTATTCATTTCTAAAGCATACAATATTTGGTTTTCCATTCCTGAGTTATTTCACTTAGTATATTTATCTCATGCAGAAAAAAAAAAAATGTTTACTATCTCCAGCCATTCATTCCTATAAAGTATTTTTTCTACTCTCTGATGACAGCAATTGGTTTTATGATTGTTCTTAAACTAAATAAAAAGTGAATTAGAAATTATGGTAGTAAGTTAAAGACCACTTTATCCAACTGCAAAGTTTTGCAGGCAGGAGACCAATAAATAAAAAGGAGAGCAATTAAGAAAAGGAGAAGAGGAAATAGAGAAAACCAAGGAGATAAAAGAAGAGAAAGGAAGTAGAAGAAATACAGCAACCAGAAGAGAAGAGAAGAGGAAGAGGGAGAGTAAGAAAAGACAGGGAAGGAGAAATAAGAAGAGGAAGAAAAAAAGTGAAAAAAGGAAGAAAAGAGAAATGGAAAGGTAAAGGCAGACACATAAGACTGCAACACAAAATGTGCCATTTCTCCACACTTTGACATATAGCCGTATAGTAACCAATGTTGGAAGCAAAACTTTATAGCACAAAGAAACCTTCACGTAAGCAAATATAAAGAGTAATTTAGAAGTTGAGGTGACCTCAGAAAGGAATACAGGTGGTGGCAAGTCAATCTTACTGTATTATAAATGTATGTAACAAATTCACTGAAAAAAAGGTGATAGGGAAAACACTGATACTGACTTTGGAAATGAGGACTTCATATAAGCATTATACTCTAGTTGATAAAACTCTCTAACATGTAAGTAGACATTAACAATTCTTTTTTTTTTTATTATTTCCTTAGGTTATTGGGGAACAGGTGGTGTTTGGTTACATGAGTAAGTTCTTTAGTGGTGCTTTGTGAGATTTTGGTGCACTCATCACCCAAGCAGTATACATTGCACCCTACTGTAGTCTTTTATCCCTCACCCTCTTCCAACCCTTTCCCCCTGAGTACCCAAAGTCCATTGTATCCTTCTTATGCTTTGGCATCCTCATAGCTTAGCTCCCACTTATGAGTGAAAACATACAATATTGATTTTCCATTCCTGAGTTACTTCACTTAGAATAATAGTCTCCAATCTCATCCAGGTTGCTGCAAATAACATTAATTCATTTCTTTTTACGGCTGAGTAGTATTTCATCATATATACACACACACACACACGTGTATATACACATATATGCACACATATAATACATGCATATACACACATATATACACATGTATACACACATACACACATATAAACACACACACAAATACACATACACACACATATATATACACACACACATACACACACACACATACACCACAGTTTCTTTATCATTGATTGATTGACATTTGGGTTGGTTCCTTGGTGTTGCAATTGTGAACTGTGCTGCGACGAACATGCATGTGCAAGCATCTTTTTCATATAATGACTATTTTCCTCTGGGTAGATATCCAGTGGTGGGATTGCTGGATCAAATTGTAGTTCTAATTTAGTTCTTTAAGGAATCTCCACATTGTGTTCCATGAATAATGGTGGTATTATGATGGGAACTGGGTTTGGGAGATTGCTTTTGGGATTAACACTTCTGATACAGCGATCTATAAATATTGGAAATGAGAAAATAAATAAATGAGTGGCAAATTGTTGGAGCCAAATTTCATATTGTTGGAGCGAAAATTTACAGATAAGCCAAAGAAGAAGGCTGGAGTGACTTATGTGGTGATGGATTACAGTTGAAGACATCAGTATGAACTCATGTTTAATTTCATCAAGATACAAGTGGTTACATAAAACAATATTTACAGATATATCTATATTCATGGGTTGTTAATACATATATCATCCAGCTCTGTCAACTGAGAGAGCCTAAAAACAATGACACCCAGTAGTAATAAGCAGAATAGTGCTCAGATCTAGAGTCCTAATACTGTTCTCCAATAAAATAAGCCAAGGCTCCTTGGAGAAATGTCTGATTCTGAAACTTCAGCAGAAAATATAACAGATGAACTGGGAGAATCTTACAGTGCCAGGTATTAACACACACAAAAACACAGAATTATGGAGTTATGTCAAAATGACACAGGAGTCAATTAAAAGATCTGCCAATGGCCCAAGCTAAAACAAGTCAAGCAAAGGAAAAGGAAAAAGAACAAAACAGTATTGGGTTATAATCCAAAGTATAAAATAAAGATCTATGTGCATACTGACAAAAAAAATCAATCAATAAATGAATGGGAGTGAGAATAGACAAATCTCCTGTGCAGAAGAATTCCAAATAGCTAATGAAGACTCTGTGTGTCCTCAAATGGTGAGAGCACAACTCCTCCCTTCTTAAATCTAGACCGCATATAGTAATTCCTTCAAAGAATATAGTATAAAAGGGGGGGCTGGATAGAGTAATATTCCTCTGGAAAATTGCAGTGGAAAAACCTGGCAAATAATACCTGAGCCAAGTGATCAAGGTCATTATCAGCAATAATACAGTGAAAGCAGATACTCAAGATTATAAAAATAATACTTTACATCTATAATATTTCTCTGTAAAACCTACAACCCCAGATTAATCATGAGAAAAACAGTAAAATCCCAGTAAAAAGGCACCCCACAAAAATACCTCATTGTTGTCTGTCAGTTTTCATATTTCTTTCAATTCTTTTTTTTTTTTTTTTTTTTGAGACAGAGTTTCACTCTTGTCACCCAGGCTGGAGTGCAATGGTCCAATCTCGGCTCACTGCAACCTCCACCTCCCGAATTCAAATGATTCTCCTGCCTCAGCCTCCCAAGTAGCTGGGATTACAGGCATGCACCACCATACCAGGCTAATTTTGTATTTTTAGTAGAGACGGGGGTCTCTCCATGTTGCTCAGGGTGGTCTCGAACTCTCAACTTCAGGTGATCCACTCACCTTGGCCTCCCAAAGTGCTGGGATTACAGGCATGAGCCACTGCACCCGGCCTCTTTCATCTCTTTTTACCTGAAACAAACAGTACCTTGGTTTTCTTGTTTTTCATGAAGTTGATATTTTTGAAAGGTTCCATTTATTTTATTGATTGTTTCTTAAATTGAGTTTGCTTGATGTTTTCCCATAAATAGTCATGTTACAAGTTTTTCTAAGAGATTCTATAGAAATGATCTGTTTGTTTTTTTTTCAAGTGCATCATACTCATAGGCAAATGACTGCTCTGTTCCTTTACTGGTGATGTTAACTTTGATCACTTAGTTTAGATACTATTTGCCAGATTTCTTTTTCACTGTAAAGTTAATATTTTTCCCTTTGTATTTAATAAATATCTTATGTGGAAATATGTTAAGATGCTATATAAATATTCTGCTTCTAATTAAACTTTTATCCACTATTTTTAACATCCATTGATGATTATTACCTGAAACAACTATTAATGTGATAGTTACCAAATGGTAAGTTTAGAAAGTTTCATCAGTCTTTCTTTTTTCTTCTTTTTATTTTTATTATTATTATACTTTAAGTTCTAGGGTACATGTGCATAATGTGCAGGTTTGTTACATATGTATACTTGTGCCATGTTGGTGTGCTGCATTCATCAACTCGTCAGCACCCATCAACTCGTCATTTACATCATGTATAACTCCCAGTGCAATCCCTCCTCCCTCCCCTCCCCCCACCCCATGATAGGCCCCGGTGTGTGATGTTCCCCTTCCCAAGTCCAAGTGATCTCATTGTTCTGTTTCCACCTATGAGTGAGAACATGCGGTGTTTGGTTTTCTGTTCTTGCGATAGCTTCTAACTTGCAGCCCATTTACCCCTGATTTAAGTAGGTAAAAATATTAAAATAGTTGATTTATGGAGATAATTCATTTATCCAAGGTTTTAAAAAGTATTTTAAGATAGAGTAAGAATATGTATGTTAACTTAAAAAAGCTTCTGTAGCAATATACAAAAAGTTATTTTCAATATAACAATTTAAACATTTTCTATATGTAATTTAGATCTTTAGCATATTTTTTATGTTGACTAAATGAATATTTTAAGCCATTTTTTAACTTTTATATAATCAAGTTCACTGTTCTGTCACAAAATAAAATTACAGTGTGACTAGAACTCATTTTGGAATATGACTCCAAGCAAATTATGAGTTTTTCTGTATGCAGTGAAATGGAACAAGTTGAAAAGTAAATCAATATACTCAAATTTACTTCACTAGTATTTTACAACACTTTCCAGACAGTGTATCATATGATAGTTAAAGTAAATCTCTATGCAACCTGATAGAATGAACTCCCAGAAGGCAATGGTATATCATTTTTTGTATTAAATAGGAACAGTTATCTTTCATTGCTCATATAATGGAATGAACTGAGTCTAGTTAATGCATGTTTCTATAAACAGCTTATTGTTGAAGTAATATAATGTTTTAAGATAAAAGAAACTATATGAACATTTAAAAGCCAGAAACACATTGTCTTTCATCCTCTTGGCTAAGACCAAGTGTGAAAAGTGGAAATATGACTAAATTATAAGCAAAAACAGGGATAGCCTTAAAGAAACTGTATTAAAGTTGCACCTGAAAAGAGAGCTATGACTGAATGTGCCAATTTCTCAGAGAACATCTTTCTATAATACTGACATGAATAAAAGACAACTGGAGTTCAGTGGCCTTTGGTTTTTTTCTTAGAGTCAACATACAAAAACAGAAGGCTAGTGCACTAATTCTACAACAAAGAGTCATTTGAATTATACCACCAAATATTTCATTCAGATGACACCATATTGTGATCGTCTGCCAAATGTTCTCAGGAATGCTTACGCTTTCTAATACGTCCTTTTCTGGGCAACTGTCTTGCAATATCTGGGTACTTATGAAAATAAAAACCATCCCCTGCTTTTTCAAAGGCATTACATGGGGGCGAGGGAGGTGAGGAAAGGCAGGTGGAGCAACAGATTTTCACTCAGAAATTCTCTCCAGGGACTTTTTGAGCCTACTGGCAGAAGAAACCACTGTCTTCGCACTTGGAATGGTATTAATGTGATTTTTTCCCTCTCTTCTTGCCTATTTTAATCTATCTTTCACACTACTAGACAACAAGATTCCAGAATTTTAAAATCTTAAAGAATTCAATCCTTTCCTACAACTATAGGTGAAAATTTTAGATTTCTTATTGTAGAATCCTCAAATCTTAATAAGTTAAGCAAGTTTAAATGAGTCAACAAACATTCTCTGTTATATTCAGTTTTTACTATTTCTGGTTATTCTTCAGTTTTTAAGTTTGGACATCAAATTTTAAATCCAGAGTAATTAATGATTAATAAACTATTCAAATTTATTTTAAATGAAATCTGAGTGGGGAAAGGTGCTGTAATTTTTTGTGAACATAATAACGTATCTACTTGACTCTTCTAAAACATCTAAATTCATCACGGCTTTTTTCTACCTATTCCACCCCTTGAAAACCTCCAAAGTATCTATATTCTTTATCCCAGTATTTAACTGCTACACATTTCTGTAATGTCATATTCTGTAATGTGAATACATAACACATGGTTACATTGTCAGTACTGCTGCTAAGTAAATCATTAGCTAGAGAAGGATGTGTTATTTATACTACATAGCACTTAGAATTCTGCTGAATAACTAGAATACAGAGCAGGTATAGGTGCTACTACATGAGTTCTCACTGCTACATAGTTTTGATAATTAATTTTAATGTGAATTCTATGAGGTAGGTATTATTATAGCCAATTTACAGATGTGAAATCTGAAGCTTGAAGTGGTCACATAACTTTTTGAAGATAATTCAGCCAGTCGCTGAGAAGGATAGAAATCAAATGCACTTTTCTTTAATCACAGCCTGTAACTTTTCTACTACACAATACTGTATCTACACCTTTACCAAATAAGTACTTGTTTGTACATGTTCCCTTTATTTGTTCCATGTATGGATTTTTATAACTTTACCTTAATTTTATGCTCATTAAAGAAAAATAATGTATATCATATTACTTTTTATATTCTGTTCCTTATGGAGAATCAGACTGGTTTCTGGCCATAGCAAACGGAAGGGCCTCACTTTAAGTCATAATATACTCCAAAATGTCAAAATGAAGTTTTCATGTTAAAATGTATATATCCAAGAGTGAAAAATGCTGACAATCCCCTACATAGTAGGGCATCACACATGGCAGAGGATGACATGAGCTATAAAACTGGCAACCATAAATAATTTGTATTAGTTTTAAGACAATGTAAAAATTATAAATTCTTGATCTATATAGAAAGTAAAAACTGAAATTAATTCACTCTGTGAGAAAAATTTGTCACAAATCTTCATGGCAGGATGTGTTCTTTGCTCTGTCCCAATTTATATGGTAGAAATCACTTTAGAAATCTGTTTTAAATCTGTGTTCTATTTTAATGGATTTTGTAAAGTTAAATCATATGGAGTGACGCAAATTCCATTTAGATAGCAAAGTTTCTTTCAAAACATAGGCAGTAAGCTATTCTACAGAAGATGCAGGGTTTTATATTTTTTTTAAAAATGTAAATTTGTTAAATTATATATAAAGCAACTGTGGATCACCAAAACATGGAATGTCATAAAACTTACAAAATAAGTTCTTACAAAATAAAGGAATATTGACACAAGTTGCATTCAAAAAATGTTTGGGGAGAAAAACTCTCACAGTTGTTATGCTACTTTAATGAAAGCTAGCATTTTATCAACTGTGATTTTTAAATATATATATATTTATTGTAAGTTATGGCAGGGAAAGACAAAAAAGCTGTGGAACTAGGAAAGGTTTTAAAAAAGAGAGATTTTTCCCTTAAGTGGTAAGAAATGGGAAACTAAGCTTTCGGAACCTGGCCCAGCAAGAGGCACCATCATGGGAGTTCACATCCGCCACAACAAGGACCCAAAGGTTTGTCACAAGGAGCCCAAGAGACAGGATCTACCTGAGGCTGTTGGTCAAGCTATACAGTTTTATGGCCAGATGAACCAGCTCTGCATTCAACTAGGTCATGCTGAACAGGTTGTTTATGAGTCTCACCAACCGGCCATCTCTGTCCGTTTCCCGAATGATCCGGATGATGAAGCTTCCCGATCAGGAAAACCAAACAGCCATGTGTTTGGACGAACAGAGGCAAGATGGCGCAGTTCCGGGTTCTTCACCGTCAGCTTTCCCGCGCCCGGGAAAGACAAGGGTGGACTGCACGGCGCAACCCGACCTCCGAGGGAGAAAAACCGGACCCCGCCTAGCCACGCCCACTGCCCGGCCCCTGACCCGCCTACGTCCCGCCCACTGCCCTCCCACTCGCAGGCCCAGGACATAAAAGCCGCTCCCGCGGGCTTGCTGCGTGCACTTCCTCAGCCCTCACTCCTGTCGGGACTGTAGGAACTCCGCCCACCGGGTGACTCCC
Organism: Trachypithecus francoisi; assembly: GCF_009764315.1. Classification (NCBI taxonomy): domain Eukaryota; kingdom Metazoa; phylum Chordata; class Mammalia; order Primates; family Cercopithecidae; genus Trachypithecus; species Trachypithecus francoisi. The sequence goes on along the minus strand of NW_022681465.1, from coordinate 170,825,996 downwards.
CCGGCCTCCCCTGCCGGAGACTGACGGACCTCACCCCTCCCCCACACCTTCTTTCCTCAAGGGGGGGGGCGGGGGGGACCAAAAATAAAAGTGCAGTTTTGCTCCTAGCCTTGCCTACTGGCTAGTCATTTAATACTCGCCCTGGTTTCCTAGAAAGCAAATCAGCTTCCTGGAAAGCAAATCAGCTTCCTGGAAAGCAAATCACCATGGTTGTGGGGAACAACATGGATGACGTGTGGGTTCGGGAGGTGCCCAAACTGAAGGTATGTGCCCAGCGGGAGACCAGCCAGACCGCAGCAGCATCCTCAGGGTGGGGAGCAAGATCCTCACTTTCCACCAGCTGACCCTGGACTCTTCCAAGGGCAGCAGCACCGTCCTGCTCTCCGGTTTTCACAAGGGCCGAGAGGGGTACCGGCATTTCGGCAAGGCGGGGAGAACCATGCACAGCCACACCAAACCCTAAGTCCACTCCAAGGGCCGGAAGTTCGAGTGCACTGGGGGCCTACAGGCCTGCTGAGGCTACAAAAACAAACCTTGGATCCTACCCTCTTATTAAAATGATTTTGGATACTGACAAAAAAAGAAAGAGAGAGAGAGACAGAGACAGAGAGAAAGAGAGAAGAAACTATGGCTCCTCCTTAAGTGAAATCAAAGCCTGCTAAAAGATGCCTGGAAAGCATTTTAAAAGGTTTCTTTTCCCAAAGCTTATCGAGGGCATAACATAACAAGGGTTTTCAAAATTTAAAAAGAAGACTAAATTAGCGCCAAGAGAAAATTAGGAAAGCTTTGTCAATTATGTGCATGTACGCATGCCGTGTGACATTATTTTAAATTCCATTCCAATTATTTTATAGAGAAGGTAACTTAGTGTTGTTAATTGTATATGGTCACCTTATGACCTCAAGACAAATTTGGCAAAGAAGAGGAAGACCTATGCATTGCAAACTACAAAACATCACTGAGAGAAATTGAAAAGAACCTAGGCAAATAGATATACTGTGCTCCTAGTTCAGACAACTGAATAGTGTTAAGATGTCAGTTCTTCCAAAATTCATCAATAGAGATTAACAGCAATCCCAACCAAAATCCTGGCTTTTTAGTAGAAATTGATAACCTGACTCTAAATTTTATATAAAAATGAAAGAATCTAAACATTTGAAGACAATATTGATAAAGAAAAAAGTTGGTGGATTTAAACTACCTGATTATAAGAATTATTTTAAAACAACAATCTAATATGGTATTGTCATCAAGACAGATAATATAATAGAAAATAGAGTCTAAAATAAACTGACAACTCTGTAGTCAACTGATTTCTAAAGCATGCAAAAAAAATTAATAGAAAAAAATCGTTTCAAAAAATGTTACTGGAAAAATTCAATATCCATACTAAAACAAAATATTATGTCTCATGGTATAAAATAATTTACCCAAAATGATCATAGACCTAAAAGCAAAGAGTAAAACTGTAAAATTTCTTGAAGAAAGCATAGGTGAAAACCTTTAAGACTTTGGATTAGGTAAAAATTTCTTGGATATGACAACAAAAAGCATGATTCATTTTTTAAAATGATAGCACTTCATCAAAATTAAGAATATCATCTTTGAAAAACATTATTAAGAAAATGGGGGGAAAAAAAGGCCAAATTGGGGAAAAACAGTCACAAATAACATTATCTGAAAAAGTACTTGTATTCATAATGCATTTTTTAAAAAACTCAAAAGCACAAATGAACCTATTACAAATAGGCAAAATATTTGAATACACACTTCACCAGATATAGTAACCACATAAAAAGGTTTTTAATGTCATTAGCGATATATAAATTAAAACCATAATAAGATATCACTACACACATTTCAGAATGGCCATAATTATCAAGACAGCATACCAAGTGTTGGTGAGAATGTAGAGCAACTGAGCAACTGAAGCTTTCAAACACTGCTTCTTGGAAATGTAAAATGCTGCAATCACTTTGGGAAAAAAAATTTAGCTTTTTTATTTCAAAGTTAAACATATACCTGGCTTATGTCCCAGATATTTTACTCCTAGATGTATATACCTAAAAATAAATGAAAGACTATCTTCGTACAAAGGGTTATACATGAATGTTCATATGGTCCTTACATGCTATTGCTCAGAACTGGAAATAACCCAAATGTCCAAAAACAGCTGAATCAATAAATGGATTATGGCATATTCATAAAAGGGAATATTTGGCCGGGCGCGATGGCTCAAGCCTGTAATCCCAGCACTTTGGGAGGCCGAGACGGGCGGATCACGAGGTCAGGAGATCGAGACCATCCTGGCTAACATGGTGAAACCCCGTCTCTACTAAAAAAAATACAAAAAACTAGCCGGGCGAGGTGGCGGGTGCCTGTAGTCCCAGCTACTCGGGAGGCTGAGGCGGGAGAATGGCGTAAACCCGGGAGGCGGAGCTTGCAGTGAGCTGAGATCCGGCCACTGCACTCCAGCCTGGGCGACAGAGCGAGACTCCCGTCTCAAAAAAAAAAAAAAAAAAAAAAAGGGAATATTATTCCACTATAAATGGAATGAACTAAGGATGCATGCAGCAACATACAGGACTCTCAAAATAATAATGCTGAGTGAAAAAGGCAGACAAAAGATGGTACATACTGTAGTAGTCAATTTACATAAATTTATGGAAAATATAAAGTAATCTATAATGGCAAAAAGTTGTTCAGTGATTATCTTGGGTAAGCTGAGTGGGATGGTGTGATTACAAAGAAGCACAATGAAACTTTGCCGTAACAGTTACATTCATTATCTTCATTATAGTGATGGCTTCATGAGCATATAACTAGGTCAAAATATCGAATTGCATACTTTAAATATGGGCAATTATACTTCAATTAAGTTGTAAAAATAGTTATAAAAGCAAAAGGCATGTCTCTGTACTTATTTATATATATTCATTTTCATTTAAAAGGCCAAAATGTGTAGAATTGGCCACTTGTCTGACTTTTCTCTCTACTAAATAAAAAGAAATACTACTTACTCATACTTTGCTATTTCTGTTGTTCATCTGGTGTCAAAGTTCACATGAAAAGAGAAATGGTAAATTCTACATTACAGAGTACAGTAAATCTTCAAGTATTATGCTCTCCAATTATACCATAATTATAAATTGATAAGGGTAGAAACTATAACTATCTGAATGTCTGTGCCCCTCTTCGTTCTCTTAGTTTTCTCTCCCTTAGTAGAAAAAATGATGCAAGAACTTTAAGCAAACCTGTCACTCCTACGAAATTCAAATTCTAATCCAAACATTTTTTTAAAGTGGCCCCTTAAAATGGTTCAGGCCACATATATAAACAAAGTACAGCTGGAACTTGTGAAATGTAGCATAGAATGTCTAGTCCACAAGACTCTTAAATTTGAAAAATGTACATGAGCTAAGTAATAAAAACTTTTCACTTCCTAAATATCACAGCTTAAGATTTCTTCTTTTCTGAAAATACTAAGTACATTTTATTAATGTATTTCTAAAGGGAAAGCTAGAACACCAGACAGGTAAATTAAAGCATATTATAGTCATCTACTTGTGTATTTGCAAAAGCGTCACATCTGTTATAAAATAAATAAATTCCCCTTAGCTTATTTATTTTAAAAGATGAGAATCACTTTTTAAGAAAGCATATGCTATGTTGATTTACATTGTTAATATACTTTACAACTATAGATATTATGTATTAGTCAAGACACACATGGAATTTTCATTTTAACAATAAAATCTCCCTAAGGCAATAGAATTCAGAAATAAAGACAGTTACAGAAAGCCTATTCTTCCCCTTTCCATTGGCTAAATTCTTCTCCTCAAATCAACCATCCCTTGAAATAAGAAAAGCAAGAGAAATGTATAAACTGAGAGTGGCATTATAGAAGATAAACAGTAGGAAAACATGTAACTACCAGAGCAGCACATCGTAACCTTTTCCACATCATAGCACACATAGGCAAGATAATATTTGTAGGGCACACTGTTACTGCAGTTAAGAATGACTATGGCTAGAGGAAGTTCTATCAATTCTAGCCTCCTAAGGCCCAATCTGACCATGTCAAGGGCCACAGGGAGCAAAATCTCAGACAGATCACTCATTTGTGGTATACCCATTGTTTGCTCTGACACTGGGAACAGTTAAGTTAGAGGATTTTTATGTTCATTCACAACGTGGAAAATTGGAAAAGGGAACACTGAATTTTCTATATCTTACACATTAGAATAAGCAGATTGGTTTTCCCCAGGATTCCCTAATACTTGTGATCCATATGGTAGCATTTCTTCCAACAGACCACATATTTATAAATAATTATATTCCTGAAAAGGTACTATGAGCTGAAAATGTTATAACTTAAGTTTATTTTTCCCCATTACACATGTTTTACAAGAGACATTAATGTATTGTGACCAAGTTCAAGACCTCTAATAATTCGTATAATGTTACAACAACCATTTAATTTACTTAGTTTATATAAAAGACCTACTATCCCCATATTATCTTTGTTTAAAGTGGTTATAAACAAATAGACAAGACAGAATGTCACTAATACCATGAAATCACATTTAATATGTATGTGCCTCTATAATTCCTCAGTTTTAATATCAGAAATTTGAAAAACCTGCTTTGGGAAGAAAAGAATTAATGCTGGCAGATTTGCCCTTTTGCCAAAAACAACCAAAGAAAGAAAAAGATATATTAAGCAATGGTTTTCAAGATTCATCAGTGATTCCCAGATAAATAGGAAAAAAAATAGTAGTTTCCAAGATTGTCTCAGTTTGCTGCCTCGCCAAAATTCATTGGGTGGAGTACCAAAAAGGATAGAGTTATGAAGATAAAGTACTCTAGAAATCTACAGAAGATCATCACATGCATATGAGGAAGCTACCTAATATCTAAGAAAGAACCATCTGAAAGTATTAAGGGAACAAATCCCCTAGCCAGTGTGAAAAAAACTCATAATTCAGATATATCAAGTGAAGGACTCAGAACTGGTTTAAAATTAGCCCCACAGAAAACCTTGTCCTGGCCTCATTTAACAAAACTTAAAAGCAAGACCCCAAATGATCAAAATGTTTCCAAGTAACTTAACTGCATCATATAACAAAGGCTAAATATATTTATAGAAATACAAATGAACCTAGCACCTAAGAAAACAAAATCTACAAAGTCTACCATCCAATAAAAAATTATTAGCCATGCAAAAAAGCAATAAAATATGGACCATAATGAGAAGAAAAACCAAGCAGGCAAAATCAGCCCAATTTACAAACTGAATGTCATCAAACTAAAAACTTCTGCTCTTCAAAAACACACTGCTGCAAGAATGAAAAACAAGATACAGATTGGGAAAAACATTTGTAAGTTACATGCCTGATCAAGGATTTTTATCTAAAATGCATAAAAACTCTCAAAGCACAATAACTCAAATTACAAATGTGCAAAATATTTAAGCACACACCAAAGTAGACAATCACAAAACACATATGACAATAACCCAATAACCCCACTATCATTAATAATTAGAGAAATGCAAATTGAAACTACAATAAAATATCAGTATGTACCTATTAGGATGAAACTCTCAAACTGTGAAATGAACAAGGGTACAATGGCTTTAAAATGTTTGGGTAGTTTCTGAAAAAGTGAAACATATGCTTAAGATATGATCCAGCCATTCTACTTCAGGGCATTTACCCAGGAGAAGTAAAGCAACTGTCCACACCAAGACTTATACACGAATATTTAAGCAACTGTGTTTATAATTGCCAGAAACTAGAAATAATACAAATGCCCATTTGGACAAATAAATTCTCATATAAACATACAATTAAATACTACTTCTCTGTAAAAGGGGATTGATTATTGGGCGCACAACAAAGCGGATGAATTTCAAAATTAGTATGGTGAGGGAAGGTAGCCAAACAAACAAAAGAAAGCACATACCCTGTAATTTCGTTTACATAAAATTCTGGCAAATACTGACTAATCTACAGTGACAAAAAACAGATCAATAGTTGTCTGGGATGGGAAAGAACAGAAATGGATTAAAACGAGTGATTATAAAAGGTCAAAAGAAAATTTTGGGGTGTGATATGTTCAGTATTTCGATTATGGAGATGGTTTTACAGGTATATAAATATGTGAAAGCTTATCAAATTGTACATTTTATGTAACTCTTATTATAGTACGTCAATTAAACCTCAATACAGCTCTTAAGATTTTAAAAATCAAACAATTAAGAAATATTGATTTTGGGATTTGAATACTATTGTATTAGGAATTGTACTAGAATAAAAACCCTTGTGTTTTCCATACCTTGACTAACTTCTTCCCAGGGTGAAGGAGTGATTTGATTGGTGAACTTCAGAGAAGAAAATGGTTCTGGTGGCTCAGCCTCCTTCTGGATTCCCTCTTCCCAGATCTGCCTCCCACAGAGAGTATTCACTCTGGTCTTCCCTATGCCGTGCAGCAACAGACCTGAACTCTTCAAAAAATACATAAATAACTTTTATAATGTGCATTAAAATTTGCCCTTATTTATATAACAAATATTTTCAAGTACTCATTATGTCTCAGACATCGTTCCAAACTTGAGAGATAGTAGAGAGACTGTATTCTACCTTCATGAATACATTCTAACTGCAAGTGATTGATTTAATTATTGGATTCAGTACTTCAGCATTTCTTATTTCTACCTCCTTTTTCTTCCTTTATTTAGAAAAAGAGTAATGAATATATTGCATACCATAATTTTTTAGTTCCTTCGATTAGAGCTCTCCATTTGTACTCTTCCCCTGGTCTAAGTCAGTGTTAATAGAATAGTTGGTCTCAAACTTCATTGTGAAACCAATTAACCTAATTGTCTTGTTAAAACACAATTAACGGAACCTATACCTAGAATACTTGATTCAGTAGATCTGGAGTAGACTGCAACAATTTGCATTTTTTAACAACTTCCCAGGTGATACTAATGCTGCTGATCACGGAATACAAATTGAGAGCCGCTGTGTTAGAGGCAAGTCTACAGGTGCTCCTAGGAATTTAAGGTGAAGTTGAAGCTTATGAAAGAAAGACTTAGACTGCTATCAGAGCTGGCCCTACTCCTCCAGACTCTCTCCTGTCAGAGAACTTTTCTAAAAATACCCTGATAACTCATGGTTTCTATTTTCCTAAAGAGAGATTAGTTCTTTAAGTGTTTGCTACCTAGAAAGGTCATTATGGCTAACTCCAACATATTTTTTCTACATCTCCCTTGACAATTTTCAGCTTAGACCATTTCCACCCTCCCTTCTCTTCATTGTTAACCAATGATTGTTATTATACCGTATGCAAGGTGAGAGATATTATTGGTATACATGATAATATGATAATATAGAACCAGACTGTTATAAAGATTTTCAGAAAGTACACCAGGAACGAAGGTCATTTGGGTGTACCTCTAGCTTAGAAAATAAATGATTGTGGTGTAAGATATTGATATATTACCCTAGAACCAAATCATCAAACTTGGGAACTGTCTGTATTTATAAATAAGAGTTTTGTTTGGGGATCTAATATCTGAGTGAGATCTGTTTAAGATTAAGAAAGCAAAAGAAGGGTCAGCACTTGAGTGAGTGTATGTAGACTTAGAGAGAGGAGGGTAACTTGCTGTCTCTCACATTAGCCTCAACCACAGACCCAGGCTAATGCATCAAATATTGCAGTAAGAGAAGCTAAAGACAGCAGCTGCTAAGCTGGTTGAACTGTGATGTAATTGTAGACTTTCCTATTTGAACTTATACTGCAACTCTGTGTTATACCTTCTTCTTTTAATCCACAGGTATCCACAGGGCTCCTCCGGTCCAAGTTGAGAAAGTTTAGTGTTGTTCTTAAGCATCTGGCCATAATTTGCCATAATTCTTCCCTGTGTTCTGAAATTTGCCCTCTGCATTGAATTTTGATTCTTCTTGAATCATCTGTGTTTCCCTTAAAATGCATTTCTTATTTCTCATTATCAACTCTTTTTCTCTGGCAAGTAGACAAAATGTAGCAACCATGGATGACTGGCTGATCAGTGTCACTGTAGCAGAGTTGAACTTTAGTAATCAATAATATATTCTATCAGAGCTTCCTGTGTGAATTAAGATGACAAGCCTATCACTTTCAAAATTGCTATATCATACATTTATCATCATTATTAAATGAAACAACTGTTTCAAATATACAACTAAGTTTTAATATTTAAATTCTTGTGTGTCTGTGTGTGTGTGTGTGCAGGAATCTGTTAATGAACTTTAAGTAGCAAAAAATGCTTTTTTAAAATTCAAAACAATGTGTCATTACTCAATTGGATAAAAAGAGAAATCATGTTTCAGGAAGGAATAAAGATAAGACAAAAATGTGAAAGACAATCTAACTATTCCAAGCTTAGAAATAAGGGAAAAGAAGCATTTTGAACTAAACATAATCCTCTCTCTCTCTTCCCCCCACCCTATATATGTATAATATAAATATATATTATATTATATTATACATATATAAATATATATTATATTATATTATACATATATAAATATATATATATTATATTATATTATACATATATAAAATATAAGCATATATGTGTGTATGATATATATACAAAAAAATTTGAAACCATCAAGTTTAAATTTATTTTCGTATACTTCATAAACTAAAAATTAAAATTACTAATGCTATAAAAGCATTTTCTTAATGAAAACTAATATTAACATTACAAATTATAATTTTTTACCTTCTAAAAATTCAACCTAACATATTCAGCTTGCCTAAGTTTTCTAATGAAAGGTAGGTAGAGATTATTAAGCAGTAATCCAACAACAAAAATTGTAGTTATATAAAACTTATTTCTGTGTACTAATATATCTTGATCTGATGTCTAGGGAAATCTACTAGAATAGTAAATAATGATTAGCCATTTGAATTACCATTGGAATTACCAAGTTATTTATTTCTTATTACTAATAATTTGCCAATAAAGATTTGTGAAATACAACTCTCTGATACGTAAGCGTGTTACATAACTGACAATAACAAACATCTGGCACAGGCCTGTGCTCATTTGCTAAAATGGATGCTGGCTTCCTAGCAAGCTATTAATACTTAGCCAACACTATGCCTCTGCCAGAGTCAGTGCTAGGACCTGCAGAAGAGTTAATCTAAGAACCAACTGGAATAATCAGGGACTTTGTGACTTCTTACAGGACAGGGTAAAAGTAAAAAATACAGTAAAGTCTACAGCTTAAAACCTTCCTGGACTCAAATTTAATTTATTGGACACCACAGTGTTGATACGATGAGAGTGTATAGTCTAAATCAAGGTTTGAAAAATGAATTTTTTAGGTTGGAGGTAAATTTTATGTTCATTCTTTTTCCCTCTCCTGGACTGCCACTTCTGCAGCCTATTATTATTATTATTATTATTTATACTTAAATTCTAGGGTACATGTGCACAATGTGCAGGTTTGTTACATATGCATACATGTGCCATGCTGGTGTGCTGTACCCATTAACTCGTCATTTACATTAGGTACATCTCCTAACGCTATCATTCCCCCCTACCCCCTCACCACAATAGGACCCGGTGTGTGATGTTCCCCTTCCTGTGTCCAAGTGATCTCATTGATCAATTCCCACCTATGAGTGAGAACATGCGGTGTTTGGTTTTCTGTTCTTGTTATAGTTTGCTAAGAATGATGATTTCCAGCTGCATCCATGTCCCTACAAAGGACACAAACTCATCCTTTTTTACGGCTGCATAGTATTCCATGGTTTATATGTGCCACATTTTCTTAATCCAGTCTGTCCCTGGTGGACATTTGGGTTGATTCCAAGTCTTTGCTATTGTGAATAGTGCCGCAATAAACATACGTGTGCATGTGTCTTTATAGCAGCATGACTTATAATCCTTTGGGTATATACCCAGTAATGGGATGGCTGGGTCAAATGGTATTTCTAGTTCTAGATCCTTGAGGAATCACCACACTGTTTTCCACAATGGCTGAACTACTTTACAGTCACCAACAGTGTAAAAGCGTTCCTATTTCTCCATATCCTCTCCAGCACCTGTTGTTTCCTGATTTTTTAATGATTGGCACTCTAACTGGTGTGAGATGGTATCTCATTGTGGTTTTGATTTGCATTTCTCTGATGGTGAGTGATGATGAGCATTTTTTCATGTGTCTGTTGGCTGTATGGATGTCTTCTTTTGAGAAGTGTCTGTTCATATCCTTTGCCCACTTTTTGATGGGGTTGTTTCTTTTTTCTTGTAAATTTGATTGAGTTCTTTATAGGTTCTGGACATTAGCCCTTTGTCAGATGAGTAGATTGCAAAAATTTTCTCCCATTCTGTAGGTTGCCTGTTCACTCTAATGGTAGTTTCCTTGGCTGTGCAGAAGCTCTTTAGTTTAATTAGACCCCATTTGTCAATTTTAGCTTTTGTTGCCATTGCTTTTGGTGTTTTAGACATGAAGTCCTTGCCTATGCCTATGTCCTGAATGGTATTACCTAGGTTTTCTTCTAGGGTTTTTATGGTTTTAGGTCTAACATTTAAGTCTCTAATCCATCTTGAATTAATTTTCCTATAAGGAGTAAGGAAAGGATCCAGTTTCAGCTTTCTACTTATGGCTAGTCCATTTTCCCAGCACCATTTATTAAATAGGGAATCCTTTCCCCATTTCTTGTTTTTGTCAGGTTTGTCAAAGATCAGATGGCTGTAGATGTGTGGTATTATTTCTGAGGGCTCTGTTCTGTTCCATTGGTGTATATCTCTGTTTTGGTACCAGTACCATGCTGTTTTGGTTACTGTAGCCTTGTAGTATAATTTGAAGTCAGGTAGCGTGATGCCTCCAGCTTTGTTCTTTTGGCTTAGGATTGTCTTGGTAATGCGGGGTCTTTTTTGGTTCCATGTGAACTTTAAAGCAGTTTTTTCCAATTCTGTGAAGAAAGTCATTGGTAGCTTAATGGAGTTGGCATTGAATCTATAAATTACCTTGGGCAGTATGGTCATTTTTGCAATATTGATTCTTCCTATCCATGAGCATGGTATGTTCTTCCATTTGTTTGTGTCCTCTTTTATTTCACTGAGCAGTGGTTTATAGGTCTCCTTGAAGAGGTCCTTTACATCGCTTGTAAGTTGGATTCCTAGGTATTTTATTCTCTTTGAAGCTATTGTGAATGGGAGTTCATTCATGATTTGGCTCTCTGTTTGTCTGTTACTGCTGTATAAGAATGCTTGTGATTTTTGTACATTGATTACGTATCCTGAGACTTTGCTGAAGTTGCTTAGCAGCTTAAGAAGATTTTGGGCTGAGACAATGGGGTTTTCTAAATATATAATCATATCATCTGCAAACAGGGACAATTTGACTTCTTCTTTTCCTAACTGGATACCCTTGATTTCTTTCTCTTTCCTGATTGCCCTAGCCAGAACTTCCAACACTATGTTGAATAGAAGTGGTGAGAGAGGGCATCCCTGTCTTGTGCCAGTTTTCAAAGGGACTACTTCCAGTTTTTGCCCATTCTGTATGATATTGGCTATGGGTTTGTCATAAATAGCTCTTATTATTTTGAGATACATTCCATCAATACCGAATTTATTGAGAGTTTTTAGTATGAAGGGCTTTTGAATTTTGTCAAAGGCCTTTTCTGCATCTATTGAGATAATCAATGGTTTTTGTCTTTGGTTCTGTTTACATGCTGGATAACATTTATTGATTTGCGTATGTTGAACCAGCTTTGCATCCCAGGGATGAAGAGCACTTGATCATGGTGGATAACCTTTTTGATGTGCTGCTGGATTCGGGTTGCCAGTATTTTGTTGAGGATTTTTGCATCGATGTTCATCAGGGATATTGGTCTAAAATTCTCTTTTTTGTTGTTGTATCTCTGCCAGGCTTTGGTATCAGGATGATGTTGGCCTCATAAAATGAGTTAGGGAGGATTCCCTCTTTTTCTGTTGATTGGAATAGTTTCAGAAGGAATGGTACCAGCTCCTCCTGGTACCTCTGGTAGAATTCGGCTGTGAATCCATCTGGTCCTGGACTTTTTTTGGTTGGTAGGCTATTAATTATTGCCTCAATTTCAGAGCCTGCTATTGGTCTATTCAGGGATTCAACTTCTTCCTGGTTTAGTCTTGGGAGAGTGTAAATGTCCAGGAAATTATCCATTTCTTCTAGGTTTTCTAGTTTATTTGAGTAGAGGTGTTTATAATATTCTCTGATGGTAGTTTGTAGTTCTGTGGGGTCAGTGGTGATATCCCCTTTATCATTTTTTATTGCATCTATTTGATTCTTCTCTCTTTTCTTCTTTATTAGTCTTGCTAGTGGTCTGTCAATTTTGTTGATCTTTTCTAAAAACAGCTCCTCGATTTATTGATTTTTTGGAGGTTTTTTTGCGTCTCTATTGTTTTCAGTTCTGCTCTGATCTTCGTTATTTCTTGCCTTCTGCTAGCTTTTGAATGTGTTTGCTCTTGCTTCTCTAGTTCTTTTAATTGTGATGTTAGAGTGTCCATTTTAGATCTTTCCAGGTTTCACTTGTGGGCATTTAGTGCTATAAATTTCCCTCTACACACTGTTTTTAATGTGTCCCAGAGATTCTGGTATGTTGTGTCTTTGTTCTCATTGGTTTCAAAGAACATCTTTATTTCTGCCTTCATTTAGTTATGTACCTAGTAGTCATTCAGGAGTAGGTTGTTCAGTTTCCATGTAGTTGAGCGGTTTTGATTGAGTTTCTTAGTCCTGAGTTCTAGTTTGATTGCACTGTGGCCTAACAGACAGTTTGTTATAATTTCTGTTCTTTTACATTTGCTGTGGAGTGCTTTACTTCCAACTATGTGGTCAATTTTGGAATGAGTGTGATGTGGTGCTGAGAAGAATGTATATTCTGTTGCTTTTGGGTGGAGAGTGCAGTGGATGTCTATTAGGTTCACTTGGTACAGAGTTGAGTTCAATTTCTGTATATCTTTGTTAACTGTCTGTCTCATTGATCTGTCTAATGTTGACAGTGGGTTGTTAAAGTCTCCCATTATTATTGTATGGGAGTCAGAGTCTCTTTGTAAGTCTCTAAGGACTTGCTTTATGAATCTGGGTGGTCCTGTATTGGGTGCATATGTATTTAGGATAGTTAGGTCTTCCTGTTGAATTGATCCCTTTACCATTATGTAATGGCCTTCTTTGTCTCTTTTGATCTTTGATGGTTTAAAGTCTGTTTTATCAGAGACTAGGATTGCAACCCCTGCTTTTTTTTGTTTTCCATTTGCTTGGTAGATCTTCCTCCATCCCTTTATTTTGAGCCTATGTGTGTCTCTGCACATGAGATAGGTCTCCTGAATACAGTAAACTGATGGGTCTTGACTCTTTATCCAACTTGCCAGTCTCTGTCTTTTAATCGGACCATTTAGTCCATTGACATTTAAGGTTAATATTGTTATGTGTGAACTTGATCCTGTCATTATCATATTAGCTGGTTATTTTGCTCACTAGTTGATGCAGTTTCTTCCTAGCATCGATGGACTTTACATTTTGACATGTTTTTGTAATGGCTGGTACATGTTGTTCCTTTCCATGTTTAGTGTTTCTTCAGGATCTCTTGTAGGACAGGCCTGGTGGTGACAAAATCTCTAAGCATTTGCTTGTCTGTAAAGATATTTATTTCTCCTTCACTTCTGAAACTTAGTTTGGCTGGATATGAAATTCTGGGTTTAAAATTCTTTACTTTAAGAATGTTGAATATTGGCACCCACTCTGTTCTTACTTGTAGAGTTTCTGCCGAGAGATCTGCTGTTAGTCTGATGGGCTTCCCTTTGTGGGTAACCCGACCTTTCTCTCTGGCTGCCCTTAACATTTTTTCTTTCATTTCAACTTTGGTGAATCTGACAATTATGTGTCTTGGAGTTGCTCTTCTCGAGGAGTATCTTTGTGGTGTTCTCTGTATTTCCGAATTTGAATGTTGGCCTGCCTTATTAGGTTGGGGAAGTTCTCCTGGATGATATCCTGCAGAGTGTTTTCCAACTTGGTTCCATTTTCCCCCTCACTTTCAGGCACCCCAATCAGATGTAGATTTGGTCTTTTCACATAATCTCATACTTCTTGAAGGCTTTGTTCATTTCTTTTTCCTCTCTTTTCTTTAGACTTCTCTTCTCGCCTCATTTCATTCATTGGATCTTCAATCGCTGATACTCTTTCTTCCAGTTGATCGAGTCGGTTACTGAAGCTTGTGTATTTGTCACGTAGTTCTCATGTTATGGTTTTCATCTCTATCAGTTCTTTTAAGGTCTTCTCTGCATTGATTATTCTAGTTATCCATTCATCCAATCTTTTTTCAAGGATTTTAGTTTCTTTGCACTGGTTACGTAGTTTCTCCTTTAGCTCTGAGAAGTTTGATCCACTGAAGGCTTCTTCTCTCAACTCGTCAAAGTCATTCTCTGTCCAACTTTGTTCCGTTGCTGGTGATGAGCTGCCTTCCTTTGGAGGGGGAGATGAGCTCTGATTTTTTGAATTTCCAGCTTTTCTGCACTGCTTTTTCCCCATCTTTGTGGTTTTATCTGCCTTTGGTCTTTGATGATGGTGACGTACTGATGGTGTTTTGGTGTGGATGTCCTTTCTGTTTGTTAGTTTTCCTTGTAACAGTCAGGACCCTTAACTGTAGGTCTGTTGGGGTTTGCTTGAGGTCCACTCCAGACCCTGTTTGCCTGGGTATCAGCAGCAGAGGCTGCAGAAGATAGAATATTGCTGAACAGCAAGTGTTGCTGTCTGATTCTTGCTTTGGAAGCTTCATCTCAGGGGTGTGCCCCACCATGTGAGGTGTGAGATGTCAGTCTGCACCTAGTGGGGGATGTCTCCCAGTTAGGTTACTCAGGGGTCAGGGACCCACTTGAGCAGGCAGTCTGTCCGTTCTCAGATCTCAACCTCCATGCTGGGAGATCCACTGCTCTCTTCAAAGCTGTCAGACAGGGGCATTTACCTCTGCAGATGTTTCTGCTGCTTTTTGTTTAGCTATGCCAGAGGAGGAGTCTACAGAGGCAGGCCAGCCTCCTTGAGCTGTGGTGGGCTCCACCCAATTTGAGCTTCCTGGCGGCTTTCTTTACCTACTTAAGCTTCAGCAATGGCGGGCACCCCTCCCCCAGCCTTGCTGCTGCCTTGCAGTTAGATCTCAGACTGCTGTGCTAGCAATGAGGGAGGCTCTGTGGGTGTGGGACCCTCTGGGCCAGGTGTGCCATATAATCTCCTGGTGTGCCATTTGCTAAGACCCTTGGTAAAGTGCAGTATTAGGGTAGGAGTTTCCCAATTTTCCAGGTGTTGTGTGTCTCAATTTCCTTTGGCTAGGAAAAGGAATTCCCTTCCCCCTTGTGCTTCCCAGGTGAGGCAATGCCTTGCCCTGCTTCAGCTCTCGCTGGTCAGGCTGCACCCACGGACCAGTGCCAACTGTCCAACATGCCCCAGTGAGATGAACCCAGTACCTCATTTGAAAATGCAGAAATCACCCATCTTCTGTGTCACTCACACTGGGAGCTGGAGACTGGAGCTGTTCCTATTTGGCCATTTTGAGCACGCCACCCCCTGCGGCCCATTCTTTTGGCATGCTAAGTTTTGTCGTTTTTTAGGTCCATGTTCACTAAGGTGGCAATGCATGGGGGTCTTCCTTACTGTTATACCTGTAGTGGGATTCCATATCATTTCCAAAAGTTTTCTGTACTGAAGCTAAAGAAGACCATTAAAAGTCACTAGGGTAAAAGTTTTTCAGGCAAAATGAATGCTTGAACAGGGACTTGATGATTAGTCTCAAACTCTAGTAAATAGACTTCTTGTAGCCTTACCAAAGTTAGTAATGACTAAACGTAGATTTGCCATTTGTAATTTTTCTAAATATACTATACATTCATCATATTCATGAAGGCATCCTCATATCCAGCCACATAAAGTTCAAAAGAATAAAAAATTTTTACATTGCCAAAATAGGTATCACATTCAGTAAGTACTAATATCACAATATTTTATTATTAATTAGTGAAAACATACTTATTTTTGTATAAACAAAGTAGAAATAATCATAATGTCTTAGTCACCTTATCCTACTATAAAGCATACTATATAGAGAGGGTGGCTTATACAATGTGTACTTCTCACAGTTCTGGAGGCTGGGAAGTCCCACCATCTGGGAGCAAGCCAATTTTGTGTATGGTGACATCAGAAGTAAAGTGTGAATGTAAGAAGCAATGGTATACAGAAAATTGATGCTGAAAGATGTATTAATATAAACATTAACAGCATAGACAAGAGTTAAAATGTTTGATACTGGGCATAAAATAAAGAATTAAAATTGAAGACAAATAAAATTTCTCCTTGTGATATTATAAAAATGCAAAGTAAACTCACAGTAAGCATAAGGAAGGGATTAAAGTTAATAATAAAAAATAATGAGTTGGAAAATAAAAATAAATTAGAGGATTGATGAAGTCAAGCTATGGTATGTTGAAAAGACTAATAATGGATAAATATTTTGCATATTTGATTCAGAAAAATAAATATAAAAGTAGAAAAAAAAGATTCATAAGAGATTAAAAAGATAATGAAATAATATTGTGAGATATTCAACGTCAATTTTTGAAAATGAAGTGCTATGGTTTGAATATTTATCCCCTCAAAACTTTATACCAAAGACAAGTTGGTTCAACATTAGAAAATTCATTAATATAGTTTATTTTATTTAAACATTAAAGAAGAATAAAACAAAAAATTCTCTACTTTTAATACTGAATATAGAATCTGATCACATTTTACATTAAAATTTTTAATAAATTATAAATGTAAGGGAAGTTCTTTAATATAATTAAGACTACCAGTGAAATTTCTTAAAGCATCATTATACACAATGGTGGAAAGTTAGAAGTGTTTTCTTAAACTAAGTCTAGAACAAATGTATTTGTTTTTACTACTTTTGCTCGATATTGTACCTGAAGTCCTAATCTACATAAAAAAGAAATAAAAGCAAATTAAACATATAAGGATTAAAATGAAAAATTATTCTTATTTGAAGATGATACAACATCCTATATTCCATACAAAAGATAATTCACAGATAAATTATTAAATATACATAAGGGAGCTAAGCAGTTACCTAAGATGAATTTTTAAAATTTTCTATATACCTTCAAGAAACAGCTAGAAAATATTTACAAATACCATTTGTAATAAAAATAAAAATGTAAAGCACATAGGAAGAATTGAAGATAGGTAAGCTCTTTAAGGAGAAAATGAAGGAAGTGTATTATACAATATAAGAAAGACCTAATAGCAAAGTTCAGTTTGTTGGGTGGGCTTAAACAATGGAAATGGACTCATTTCCAGTCCTGGAGATAGGAGTTCAAAATTAAGGCATCATCAGGGAAAAATTCTCTCTGAGACTCTAGGTCTAATATTTTTTGCCTCTTCCTAGCTTCTGGTGGTGGCTGCCACACTTTGGCACTCACCCATCCGCAGCTGCATCACACCATCCTCTGCCTCTTTTGACAGGTGACATTCTGTCTGTCTCTTCTTATAAAGCTGCCAGTCAGATTGGATTAAAGATCCACCCTACTTCAGGATGAACTGATCTTAACTAATTACACCTGCAACAACCCAGTTTCCAAACGAAGTCACATTCTGGGATGCTGGAGGTTAGTATTTCAACATACCATTTTGGAGGACACAATTTAACCCGTAACAGTGTGCTCTCTAACCCCCCAAAATTCATGTACTTCTGATATGCAAAGTACACTTATCCCATGCCAACATCGCTGGAAACTGTAGCTCATTCCAACATAACTGTAAGTCCAAAATTTCATCTAAATACGATCAATTCAAAGAGTCCTAAATATCATCATCTGAATCAATAGATACAAGAGCTCTTTTCTGGATAATCACATCCCTATTCCTGGCTTCTGCTGAGAGGGTTGATTGAATTCGCGAGTTACATGTTAATTATTTTAGTAAATGGTTGCCCAGTCACACCCTTAGATCTGTTGCCAGAGCACACTATCTGAAGAGACAAATCATTTTCCAAATTATCAACTGCTGGTTTCCTTTGACTTAACAAATCATTCCCTAATTTATTCTCACATTTTCCTAAAACAAAAACAAGAAACCATATTGCATTTTCCATACTTTGCTTGGAAATTTTCTCAGCTAAATATCCAAGTGCATTACCTACAAGTTCCACTATCTACCTAACAGAAGAACATAATTCAGCCAAGTCCTCTGCTACTTTATAATAAGAATCACTTTCTTCCATTGTCCAATAACATATCTCTCATTTCCATTTGAAATCTGACCACAAACACCTTTAACTTACATATTTTTCATAACATGTGGCTTGTGATGAGCTATGTATTTTTTTCCTACTTTTTAAAACTGTTTTTAATGTTTTTATTTCAATAGGTTTTGGGGGAACAGGTGGTATTTGGTTACACGAATAAGTTCTTCAGTGGTGATTTCTGAGATTTTGGTGCAACCAACACCTCAACAGTGTACCCTGTACGCAATGTGTAGTCATTTGTGCCTCCCCACCCCACACCCTTTCCCCCGAGTCCCCAAAGTCCAATGTATCATTCTTATGCCTTTGCGGATTTATATATTCTTTAAAATCATAGAAGCTTTCTTTACAGCTTTCCTCACTTCTTTCTGAGCGCTCACAAGATTCACTTGTAATGTCCACATTCCTACCAACAATATCTTCAGGGCAATCTAGGGTTTTTACTACCTAATGCTTCAAATACTTCCAAGATCCTACCAATTACTTCCTTCAAAGCCACTTTTATATTTTAGTTATTGTTACATCAGTGCCTGTCATTCCGGTGCCAACACCTTTATTAATTTCCTAACACTGCAATGACAAAGTACCATAAACTAGGTGCCTTAAAACAACAGAAATGTATTTTCTTGTCATTCTGGAAACTAGCACTTTGAAATCAAGATGTCAGCAGAGCCATTCTCCCTCTGAAACTCTAGAGAGAATCTTTACTTGTCTCTTGAGGTAAGTGGAGGCCTCAGTTCTTGGGTTCCCTACCTTGCAGCCGAGTTACTACAATCTCTGCTTCTGTCAGCAGATGGCATTCTCCATGTGTGTTTCCATATCCACATTTCCTGCTATTTACTAGGACCTTACCCGTCTCAGACTCAGAACCCAAATGTTATAAGAAAGGGATTCTTAATTTAGCCTCTCAGCCTGTGCCCAAAATTTGAAAGAAATTATGTTGACTATTAAAAGCTGATCAGGTAAAGACCACCAGAAACAAATCTATAATCTGATAGGATCAGATTTATTGACTCAATGCAACAAGGGACAGCAGTCCAGAGGAATTAGAAATGCTACTTGACAAGAGGAAGGAGAGTGTCCTTTTGTAAGGCATCGGTTCATTCTGAATACCCTGGGAGTTAACCCAAGAAAGAGAACTCAAGAGAAGTAGGAATCAGTATGAAATGTTTGTTATTTCTGAGAAAAGATCAGGATACATGGGATAAGCTAGGGATTGAGTATTAGAATGTAGTAGGGACTAGCTTAGCTACTGAGTATCCCCAGTAATAGATGGGTATAGAGAAACTAATTTAGTGGCATCACTGATAATAAAGCAATAGTCATTGCCGGGCGCGGTGGCTCAAGCCTGTAATCCCAGCACTTTGGGAGGCCGAGACGGGCGAATCACGAGGTCAGGAGATCAAGACCATCCTGGCTAACACGGTGAAACCCCGTCTCTACTAAAAATACAAAAAACTAGCCGGGCGAGGTGGCGGCGCCTGTAGTCCCAGCTACTCGGGAGGCTGAGGCAGGAGAATGGCGGGAACCCGGGAGGCGGAGCTTGCAGTGAGCTGAGATCCGGCCACTGCCCTCCAGCCCGGGCGACAGAGCAAGACTCCATCTCAAAAAAAAAAAAAAAAAAAAAAGCAATAGTCACTCAAAGAGGGGATTGTTTGGCATTCTCCAGCTGCAATATAACTTGCCTTGGGGAAAAATAGTGTTTCCTGTTAACTTTACAGCTGACTTTATCTGTGTCTGTTCTCCCAGACTGATTAATTGCAGGGCTGCTTTTTTCTTTTTCAGTCTAAGTTGATTTTTCTCCCTTTCAGTCTGGAAACATTTTTACTCTCTCAAGACTAAAATTCAATATGGTATGGATTGTTTCCCACCACCCTAAATTTTGTCCAAAGATCACTGCATTTGTCAGTTTCTTCACAGATAATGTTTCTTTGGAGTTGTTTTCATAGAATAGTTCTGTTTTATCTCTTCTGACTTTTGTTGTTTTCTTTGGTTGGTTTTGAGGAAGAGAGTTAAGAAATATTGTACTCCCCCATACTTCACTCAATGAAGAAATTATTTTAAACCAGTACAAGTTTATCGAATGTAATTTTAGTAAACATTATTCACTACAGAATGACTTTGATAGAATGCAACATGATATGATCAGTTAACAACTAAGGTTAAAAATAAAACCCTAAACTGCGTAATGGAACACTTTGTTATGTTGTCAACATGTATGTGTAATTTTTGATTAACATATTAGATTATGTCTATATACAAATAACACCTGTTTGGAAAATAATTTAATCAATTAATATGTTATTTTCATGTAATCTGTGTTTTCCCAGAATAGGTAAATGTTAGTGTACCTATTCTGGGTACACTTCTTGCCTAAGAAGATCCTCCTCACTCACAAAGAAAATTTTAAACAACAATGAATATCAAAGTTATCAGTTATAGGGTTATCTCAAGGAGATCCATTCAGATTATTTTAAAGATGTTTGTGGATCACAAAAACATAAGATGGAATTTGATTTTATAAAGCACAGTTTAAAGACAATGCAACCTAATACTTCAACACAATGCTACAACAGCAGCAATATAATTGAAAATGGATCTTTAAAACTAATGGAAATTATGAATGTTCACTA
Organism: Trachypithecus francoisi; assembly: GCF_009764315.1. Classification (NCBI taxonomy): domain Eukaryota; kingdom Metazoa; phylum Chordata; class Mammalia; order Primates; family Cercopithecidae; genus Trachypithecus; species Trachypithecus francoisi. Next base: position 170,805,033 of record NW_022681465.1, on the reverse strand, counting down.
AAAAACTGAATAATTTTAAAGCAGATAAAGAAAACACATGTCCTTAAAAAATGTAATGAAATTGGTAGTTGCAAAACACTTCCCTTCATTTATACCTTCATCTGAACTTCATTTTCAGATACAATCATAAAACAAATATTTTTCAAAATTTAATACTAACTTCTTTGAATTGGCATCGTGTTTCTGGGAAATGCTGTGGTTGTCACACTTTTTTTCACACAAGCAATTACTGTGAGTACATTTACAAGTAACAAATATAAAAAGATATATAGTTGCAACGTGGTTTAAATGTTTATTTACACAAAATTAAAATAGCAGTAATAACAAGCAAAACAATCCTGTAAATTAAATCAAGACCAGCCCAGGAAGATACTTAGTGGGGGTAAAACGTACACTCTTAAAACTAGAAGCCTCCCTCCACCAAAAAAAATAAAAAATAAAAAGCAGCAGCAGCCCATCTTTTAAAAAGAGTTGCACTAAACATAGAAAAGAGAAGACATGACCAATAAAAAGGTGGGTTAAAAGAGGGAATTATGGAAAGAAATTGTATTTTTTAAAACTGTGTATTACCAAGACTAATATATACATAACACCAGATAGATATAGGGCTTGTCATAATTGCATCATTGGTATAAACTTTTTCAAGCAGAGTTCTAAAATAATTTTTGATGGAGAAATTTGCTTATAACATATACAATATATAAACTCAACTGGAATCCACCAATAGTTTTTTAAAAATGAAATAATCCTTTAAGAATATAAAGAATTCCAAAATTTTTTAAAGCCCTAAAAAATTAGAAATCTGATGGAATATTAATCAAAATATGTCTTAAGTCAGTTTAACAACAGTTATTTTCCAGTTTTAAACTATTTATTTTGTTACCAGTATGATGAAATGTTCCTCTTTACTACGGGTACTATGCTTTGCCCTGCTAAATTCTATTATTAGTGTGTGTTTGTGATATATTTTCCCATCATTTTACTTTTAACCAAACATCTATTTAAGTGTATCTCTTGTAAACATTAATGTCTTCAAAAGGCTTGATCTCTTTAAAGACAGACATTCTGAGGATTATCATGGAGAGTTTGGGGGTTTATGTTCTGAGCTGGAATGTAATCATAGATCTTTTGGCAGAGTGGTCAGCTTTTACACATAGAGGGAAACAGCAGACCCTGGGGCCTAACAGAGGGTAGACAGTGTGAAGAGAGAGAGGATCAGGAAAACTAAGTAAAGGCTACTAAGCTTAATGCCCAGCTGATGAAATGATCTGTACAACAAACCCCCATGATACAAATTTACCTCTATAACAAACTTGAACATTTATCCCTGAATTTAAAAGTGTTTTTTTTAAAAAAAAGAAAAGTGAGCCACATACTGTATTTTTTACTTAATGCAGAGAATAGCAGTAATGCAACCATACCCAGTAGGCAACCTGCCCCCTCAATTTAAAACACTCTTGTTATTTTGAATCTTCTCTGGGAAACAAAACAATCACAAAATCTGATTCCATTTAAAGAGAGAATTAAGTCTCACTCTCACCTTTCCTGCTTCCTTCAAATATTCCAGGACTCAGTCTCAGTCATTCTTTTTTATTATTTGTCAGACAAGAAAATGCTGGCATGGAGAGATTAATTGACATATCTGAGCTAATAAGTCAGACTCCAATGAGAAAATTGCACTCCCTGTCCCTAATTCTGGGCAATTTCCTTCAAGACTATTACATTTCTCCTCTACTCCATATTTTCTCCATACTCTATATTTTCAAAATACTTCCAAGATCCTACCAATTACTTCCTTCAAAGCCACTTTTATATTTTAGTTATTGTTACATCAGTCCCTGTCATTACAGTGCCAACATCTTTATTAATTTCCTAACACTGCAATGACAAAGTACCATAAACTGGGTGCCTTAAAACAACAGAAATGCACTTTGGGAGGCCGAGACGGGCGGATCACGAGGTCAGGAGATCAAGACCATCCTGGCTAACACGGTGAAACCCCGTCTCTACTAAAAAATACAAAAAACTAACCGGGCGAGGTGGCGGGCGCCTATAGTCCCAGCTACTCGGGAGGCTGAGGCAGGAGAATGGCATAAACCCGGGAGGCGGAGCTTGCAGTGAGCTGAGATCCGGCCACTGCACTCCAGCCTGGGTGACAGAGCGAGACTCCGTCTCAAAAAAAAAAAAAAAAAAAAAAAAAAAACAGAAATGTATTTTCTTGCCATTCTGGAAACTAGCACTTCAAAGTATTCTGAAAAATATTTTAGAGTCCTGTTACTAAAGCAGCCTGTTGCCCCTCCCCAAACCTGGAAACACATATACAAACCTACAGTCATTTACTATTATTATTTTTTACACTAAGCAAGAAAAGTGCAGCTATCTAAGTCACTCCAGACATCATCACCACTCTTAGTAAAATTGATCTCAAAGCTTGGCCTTGGTCATGTATTCTTGAAAATGGAGGAGAAATTCAACTTTCAATTTTCCTAATTGATTTCCACAGGTCAGAGCTCAAAATTCTTATCTCAGGTAGATATTTGTGTGTGGATTTTGTGTGTGTGTGTGTGAGAGAGAGATGATTGTTTTCTGAGAAATTGGTATTTTAATGTGAATTACACTCCTAAAGTGATATATAAAATACTTTTTGTCATCATTGCTGGATAGCAGGCACTATGGTTGTTCATGTTGAAGATACAATGTTAGCAATACGTAGTTTCCTCAAACAACTTAAATTCCAATACTGACGTTGTTAGGCAATTGTAGAAAACCTGTAATTCTAAACAGAAGATAAGGTCTTCGATAAATAAGTGTACACAAAGGCAAACAATGCCAGGAGCATAAGGAACGGCTTTATGAAGAATCATCATTGGATGCTTTTATCCAATAGCAATATTCAAAGATACACAAAAGGGAGGTGATTATTATTCCTAACCTACAAATGACAGTGCTAAAACTCAGAGAATCCAGTTGCTTAGCTCATGCTTATCCAGCTAAGGAGCAAAGGAATCATTTTTCCAACTCAAGTTATAAAAATTCAAATACCAACTATGTATTATCCTTTAGAGCACTACCTTCTATATCTAGCCAGCTAATGGGCTTAAACTAAATTATTTTTTAAAATCCTAAGATCACTGCATCTTCTGGTGAAAAAGAGAATATTTTTATAGTTATGATTCTATGTCAGTTATTAAGTCCATTCAAGTTCTGACATTTGTCATATACCAAAATAATTCTAGAAGTTTCCATTGGTAAATTACACAGGAAGCAAATAGGAATTGTGCCTTCCACAGAGAAACTATGAAATCTTTTTTCCTAGGTAATCTGTGACTCAGAAAACCATATCCAAATATTTCATTTTGGAAGACTGACATTAAATAATAAGCAGTACAGGAAGGAATCCAACAGTAGGCAAATGGCTATGTGATTTTATGTGCGTGTTTTTTTTCCTTTAATTTAGTGCTTTATTTGGAGCTCCTTATTCCAGTTGTAATAAGAAACTGGTGCTGCTGCTTCATGTGTGGGTGATTATGGGGGAAGATTGTCAAAAGTAGAAGATGCCCATGAGATGTCTGAAAATATAAAATTGCTTGTTGCAAAGTGATTGCTAGGGTTTATCTGCCATGTACAGGCTGCTAGGTTGCTAGTCACTAAAATTTGAATGAGACAGTCATATTGAAATATAGTATTGAAAACAAGCTTTTAATTTTAATTAACTACATTAACTGAATTTTTCTAATTCTTCAAAGTAGAAATGTAAAAATTGCTGATTATATATAACACTGCTTGTATTCACCATTATTCAATTATGAGCACTTAAAGCACTTACTCACTTTGCTACCATTTAAAATATCACAAAAATGCCTTGTGCTTGATTGTGATATGTTAATATTAATAATTTATTTCACTAGTCATTTATGTATACAGATATTGTTTACATTTCTAAAAAATATCTAGGTATACTGAGCCAGGAGAATAGGGCCTAGATGCAGGGAACCTAAGGACTTCCTAGAACTAAATTAAATGTAAAAGCCCCAACCTTCTAAGCCCAAGTAAATAACTATGTAACTCGACTTGAACTATGGCAGGAAACATCCTCTTCATTTGCATAGATTGTACACCAAGTAAATAACTTTGTAACCTCACTTCATCCTCCTCATTTGCATAGGGTGTACACCAAGTAAATAGCTTTGTACCTTTACTTCATCCTCTTCACTTACATAAGGCATACACCAAGTAACAAATGGAAACCTCCACAGGGTATTTATTATTTATTTATTTTTTTTTTTTTTTAAGGAAAAGGACAAAATATTTAAATGGACATTTCACAATAAGGTATGTATACTAAATGTATACCTACTCTATGACCCAGGATTCCACTTTTCTTTTTTCTTTTTTAATGCTTTAAATTCTAGGGTACATGTGCAAAACGTGCAGGTTTGTTACATATGGATGAAGCTGGAAACCATCACTCTAGAGGGTATTTAAACCCCAGAAAATTATGTAACCAGGCTCTTGAACCCCTATGCTCAGCCCATTCCCACCCTGTGGTGTATACCTCCGTTTTCAATACATCTCTGCTTTTGTTGCTTCATTCTTTCCTTGCTTTGTTTGTACATTTTGTCCAATTCTTTTTTCAAGATGCCAAGAACCTGGACACTCTCCAACAGTAACAACACTAGACTATCAATATTGTGGTAAAATTATATGTATTCACAAAAATTCTGAAATAATCATAAGTAAATTTTACACTTGTACAGGGAGATAAATGAATGTGATAAATACATTATCTGACTAAAATTATGCAGAATGTACAGGACTACTAAAATTTTCTTTGTGATTCCAATAGCATATAAAAGAAGTAGACAAGTATAAAGTAATTAGTAGGAAGCACTATCACCCTATATTCCTGTAAAAAATATGGATTTTAGAAAAATTAAGAAATATAATGACTATCTGAAAATAATCTTATAGCTCCAGAATCATCTTCTTGGACTCCATGTTCCACAACCAGGGCACACTGATCAAAAGGGTATACTCCCAGTGCCTCGGGCAGCTCTCCCCTGTGGCTTTGAAAGTGCAGCCTCTGTGACTCCTCTTTTAAGTTGGAGTGGAGTGCCTGTGGCTTTTTCAAATGCAGAATGCAAGATGCTGGTGGATCTACCATGCTGGGGTCAGGAGGGCAGTGGCCCTCTTTCCACAGCTCCACTAGGCAGTGCCCCAGAAGGGAGTCTGTGTAGGGGTTCCAACCCCACTTTGGCATGATTCTGTCCAAGACTCAAAGCCAGGGAAATCAACAGTGCAGCCCTTAGTTTGAGACCTAAAACCTGAGAGTCCCCAGGAGGCAACTGGTGCAAATCCCAGAGCCTAAAGGATGAAGAACTCTGGAGTCTGATGTCCAAGGGCAGGAGGAGAAGAAGCAAACACCTGGCACAAGAAAAGAGAGAGAGAAAGAGCGAGGGCCGGGCGCGGTGGCTCAAGCCTGTAATCCAGCACTTTGGGAGGCCGAGGCGGTGGATCACGAGGTCAGGAGATCGAGACCCTCCTGGCTAACACGGTGAAACCCTGTCTCTACTAAAAATACAAAAAACTAGCCGGGCGAGGTGGCGGGCGCCTGTAGTCCCAGCTACTCGGAGGCTGAGGCGAGAGAATGGCGGGAACCCGGGAGGCGGAGCTTGCAGTGAGCCCAGATCGCGCCACTGCACTCCAGCCTGGGCGACAGAGCGAGACTCCGTCTCAAAAAAAAAAAAAAAAAAAAAAAAGAAAGAGCGAGAGGCCCAGCAAGCTGCTTATACCTTCTTCTACCTACTTTGTTCTAGCCACACTGGCAGCTGACTGGATGGTATCCACCAACATTGAGGGAAGGTCTTCCTCTCTCATTCTGCTATCTCAAATGTCAGTGTCCTTTGGCAACACCCTTATAGACACATGCAGAAACAATCCTTAATCAGCCGTCTAGGCATTCCTCAATCCAGTCAAGTTGACACCTAGTATTAACTATCACAGTGACCATCTGTGGTGTTTTCCAATCAATTCAACAACCATTTCTCCAGTCCTCCAACACCAACTGGGTATCGAATAATTCAATTCAATTCTGACACTATTCATAGTTACCACAGACCCACAAGATTGTCCTTGGATGCCTGCTGCAAATGGGGTGCCTAAGCTACCTACACTTCGACCCAACTGACTACAAATTTAGGAGTTCCCACAACCTGAACTTCTATTCTAGAAGTTGAAATTCTATACAACCTGAAATTCTATTCTAGAATTTTCTAGAATGACTCACAGAACTCAGTAAGTGCTATACTTACTATTACAGCTTTATTATAAAGGATACAACTCTGGAAGAGCCAAATGGAAGAGTTACATCGTGCATGGAGAGGGGTGGTGTAGAGCTTCCATGCCTTCTTTGAGTGGACCACCCTCCCAACACATTAATGTGTTCACCAACCTGGAAGCTCTCTGAACCTCATTATTCAAATGATTCTATAACCCAATCTCCAATACCTTCCCTATTTCTGAAAGATAAAGAGGAGCTGAAACTTCAAACCCTCTAGACATGTGATAGGCTTCTCTTATGGCCAGCCTCCATTTTGAAGCTCTCTAGGGGGTCCTTCAACCAAGAGTCATCTCATTAGTATACAAAAGACATATTTATTTCTCAGGTAATTCAGATTGTAGGCGCTTTGTGCTAGGAAACTAGGCCAAAAACCTAAAATATATATTGCTATTATACCATGCCACCTTTAACCATTTAATCCTCCAAGACTTAATGGAAACCATCAATCTAGTTATTATTACCAAACAATACTAACAGATTGGGATATCCTGCCTCTGAAAAATCTCACAAACCCAAAGATAAAGTATTATTGCTATTTAATTACTTTATTTTATAACATTGCCCAAACATCACTATCATGCTCCAAGTAATGTTGGGAATAAGAATGTGGTCAATCCGGCAATCTGGATGTGCTGAGATTAACCTGTATTAGTTCTTATGTTATCTGAAGATAATCTATTCCCCTTTCTATTAGAAGGAAAAAGCTTTAGTAAACAGATTAAAACTGAAACTACAATTAACCATCAATATCAGTGACAAAGAACAACAGTACAATCAGAATGTATGTTTTTCATGACCCATCAGAGTGAATGAGAAGTAGAGCACTACAAGGTGAGAGCTGAAACAAAAGGTAAAATGCTGTGCTTAATTTCCCATGTAAACTGAGCAAAAATGTGCCCTCATAGATGCATAGACAACTCAACACATGTCAATAGTGATGAAAGGAAAAGGATTGAAAGCACAAAGAATATTTACATATGCACTTACATATGTGTGAATTCTTTAGAAATATTAGCAAAACAGCTATCAAGAGAGCACTAAGCTAGATATCATAATATTGTGAGAGACTCCTACAAACCACTTAGCTTTATCAGAACTAACTGATTAGATAATTGTGAAGCATTTATTTCTGGCAGGCTAAGAGGAAGGTTTGCTCTATATAAAAGACATGGTTTTAAGCAAAATAAGGACCTATTTAAATTTTTTACATAAGAAAAAGAGTGGTCTTCTACCCAAAATAGCTTTAACATCGATCTGTCTTAGAACCTAAAAATTTATACCATAATTATTCTTACCTTTTTCTTCATCTCCTCTCCTTTTCTCCTACCCCTCCTTCTCTTTTTTTTCTTCTTTTGCTCTGTAATATTAAACATGGCTCTTAAATTCCAAGCATTACCTGAGAAAGGTACTCTATTAGGCCAAATCAGTAATTAACGCCTTCAAGTGCTTCGATACTTGTCACAAAAGAGGAAGAAAATAGTAGCTTGGTAAACTTAGACACACATGATCAAATAGAAGATCAATAGCTTAAGATTGCCAAGTTGAAACCACTTGATGACAGAGCTAAAATTAATCGAAAAAAAAAAAAAGAGTGAGTCTAGAAGATGAACTTTATTTCTTTTATCAGATATACTGGGTATTTGAAAAATACAGAGGAATCAAAATGGCTGACTAGATGCAGGTAGTTTGTGCTTCCTCCACAGAGAAGAGTCAGAATAGTAAGTAGATATTCACATTTAAAACAGGTCATCTAGGAGAGAATGCTGGGATTCATCAGATAAGAGATAAGAAGTGCCAGAAGTAAGTAAGAAGAAGGTTTGAGTTAGGTTACCCAACCAGGAACTGACTAAAATCCAGAAGAAAGTCCTGGATATGGGGAAACAGTAGAAGAGGAATCCCCAGAGCTGTGAAATGGGCTTTATTGATCTTGGCTACTAGAGAAACCTTCAACCCACTGGGGCCATTTGCCTGACATATGGAGCTGCTTAAAGACTGTGAAGAGACATTGCTCCAGAAGGGGAACCCACACAGAATCCCACAGGCATCTGAGCTCAGAGCAGCCTCAAATGGGAGCCATTTCAAGTGGTTAGATACCAGGGATCTACAGAAAGGGTTGCTGCCATTGCACTGCTCTACAGAGGGAGAGGGAGAATGGTTACACACATACCTCTGGGAGTGTACTTGCTGCTCTGCTACAAGCTGCTGTTGAGGCTGAGATGGAAGTGAACCACACTCCCCACAGGTTTTTGCTCACACTGCTTGCCTAGGCGGTGCTCCACCCTCTCTGATCCCAGGCCCAAGGCACCATGTTGAGAGTTTAATGCTGAACTGCACCACATACTTGGCCTGAGTTTGGACTAAGGTGGCTAGAGCCACATCAAGGCCACGGACCAACAGGGAAACCAGGCTATTCCATTCCATGCACAGGCCAAGGACCAACAGGGAAACCAGGCTATTCCATTCCATGCACAGGCCAAGGACCAACAGGGAAACCAGGCTATTCCATTCCATGCACAGGCCACGGACCAACAGGGAAACCAGGCTATTCCATTCCATGCACAGGCCAAGGACCAACAGGGAAACCAGGCTATTCCATTCCATGCACAGGCCAAGGACCAACAGGGAAACCAGGCTATTCCATTCCATGCACAGGCCAAGGACCAACAGGGAAACCAGGCTATTCCATTCCATGCACAGGCCAAGGACCAACAGGGAAACCAGGCTATTCCATTCCATGCACAGGCCAAGGACCAACAGGGAAACCAGGCTATTCCATTCCATGCACAGGCCAAGGACCAACAGGGAAACCAGGCTATTCCATTCCATGCACAGGCCAAGGACCAACAGGGAAACCAGGCTATTCCATTCCATGCACAGGCCAAGGACCAACAGGGAAACCAGGCTATTCCATTCCATGCACACGCACACACACACACACACACACACACACATATATATATATATATATATATATTTTTTTTGAGATGGAGTCTCACTCTGTCACCCAGGCTGGAGTCCAGTGTCATGATCTCAACTCACTGTAGCCTCCACCTCCTGAGTTCAAGTGATTCTCCTGTCTCAGCTTCCTGAGTAGCTGGAATTACAGGTGTGCAACACCAAGCCTAGCTAATTTTTGTGTTTTTAGTAGAGATGGGGTTTCACCATGTTGGCCAGGCTGGTATCGAACTCCTGACCTAGTGATCCGCCCACTTCAGCCTCCGAAAGTGCTGGGATTACAGGCGTGAACTACCACGCCCAGCCTATTCCGTGCATATATAAGACAATGCATGCTACCTCGAAACTGGCTACTGTGAGACTGAGACTTGAGCAGGTTTTACCTCCCACAGCTTCTTGTCCATTCTCCTTGCCTTAGAGGCACCCTACCCTTTCCAGTCACAAGCCCACGGATGGCACCATTTTGAGAGTTTAAAAACAGTTTGGCAATCTGGCAGCAGTGGCCACAACAGGCATTTTAGTCTCTGGCTAGAGATTGGAGTGCTTGCTCTGGAATGGGGGAAGGGACCTCATAGCCAGAATCAAGCTATGAATGTTATCTATCAGTATATGCTGGAATTAGGCTCTCTCCCATTGCAGGACTGGAGCAGGAAGAGTTGCTGAAGCTGATGATTCTCCCAGGTGATGAGACATGCAGCCAGGAATAGCTTTGAAATATGATCCCTGTCTGCATGTGTCATTGCCAGATGCACCCAGCCTGCTCCCTTGGATAATCAGGGTACAAACCCCACTAGCTCCAAGGAGAGGGAGGGAGGTAGACCCCATTCCCATGGAGATATAACCTTTGGTGCAGTTCACCTCAAAGGGAGCAGGGAGTGCAGCCCACCAAAGTCCCTTTTGGGTCAAAGGAAACAAGCACGGTGCCAGTCACTGAATGCAGCATCACCAAAGTCCAGGAGAAGACACAGAGAAGGAGTCATTGCTTACCCTCCATTTCCCTCCTCGGTGTACTTTTGCAGACTCAGCAGCAGCTCTTCTTGTTGGGGCCCAGGAGTATGGGCTGAAAGACACTACTTCTCAGGCTTCTTCAGGGGCTCCACCACCACTGAAGATAAAGGTGCACTGGGGGAGGACACATTTCATGTTTCTCCATTGCCTTTGCCCCATTCCTACCTGCTGGCTCTTATTCTTAAGTACCACATACTGGATTGCAGCCTGAATTATGCCACCAAACAAAATCATGTCGTTATAACAAGCAACATCTGAGAAACCCACTGCATGAACCTATCTGCAACCAAAGAACACATACAGAGACTTGGTACCCTGAAAGCAGCCAGAAATCATGCCATCCATCATATATAATATAAAACATGGTCATACCCTCAAAGGAAACAAAAAAATCAAGAAGCCCTATTTAAAATATGGCAAATTAAAAAAAGAAAAGCAGCATCATCCATCTAGATGAGAAGGAATTAGTACAAGAAATTCAGCTATACAAAAGTCAGAGTGTTACATCACCTCCAAAGGGTCCCACGATCTCTCAAGCAATGGATCCTTACAGAATGATGTCTCTGAAATGGCAGATACAGAATTCAGAATATAGATGGCAAATAAACTCATTGAGATCCAAGAGAAAGTTTAAATGCAACACAAAGAAGCCAGAAAAGCAATCTAAGTTTTGAAAGATGACATAGGTATATTAAGAAAGAACCAAACAGAACTCTGGAATTGAACAATTCACTACAAGAATTTCAAAATAAAATGGAAGCCTTAAAAACAAACTAGGCCAAGCAGAACAAAGAATTTCAAAGTTCAAAGTCCAATCCTTCACATCAACCCAATCAGACAACATCAAAGCAAAAACAATTTCAAATAATGAGCAAAGTCTTCAAGAAATATGGGATTATGTAAAGCAACCAAATCTATGACATATTGGCATTCCTGAGAGAAAAGAAGAGAAAGTAAGCAACTTGGAAACAATATTTGAGAATATAATTCAGGATAATTTATAATGCCTAATTTTACTAGAGAGGTCAACATGCAGAGATAAAAACCCAGAGAAATCCTCTTAGTATGCAAGAATACCATCCCCAAGACCCAAAGTCATCAGACTATTCAAAGTCAACACAAAAGAAAAAAATCTTAAAGGCACCTAGGGAGAAGGGTTATACTACCTTTAAAGGAAAGCCCATCAGAATAACAGCAGATTTCCCAGCAAAAACCTTACAAGCCAGAAAAGATTGGAGACCCAACTTTAGCATTCAAAGAAATTCCAGCCAAGAATTTCATATCCTGCCAAACTAAGCTTCATAAACAAAAGATGAATAAAGTCTTTCCCAGACAAGCAATCCCCAAGAGAATTTGTCACCACCAGATTGGTCCTACAAGAGATACTTAAGGGAGTTCTAAACATGGAAATTAAAGAACAATACTTGCTACCAAAAAAGCACATGCAAATACATAGCTTGTGGATCCAATAAGGCAACTACACAATTGAGACTACGAAGCAACTAGTTAACAACACTACAACAGGAACTAAACCTCACATACCAGTATTAGTCTTGAATACAAATGGTGTAAACAATCCACTTAAAACACAGAGTGGCCAATTAGATTTTTAAAACACACATACACACTATAATCCATCCTTCTGCTGTCTTCAAGAGAGAAATTTCACATGTAATGACATCTAGGGGCTCATAGTAATTGGATAGAGAAAGATTCACTATGCACATGGAAAACAAAAAAGAGCAGGGTTTGTTGTATTAGTCTGTTCTCGTGCTGCTAATAAAGGCATATCAGAGACTGGATAATTTATAAAGGAAAGAGGTTTAATGGACTCACAGTTCCACATGGCTGGGGAGGCCTCACAATCATGATGGAAGGAGAAGCAAAGGCACATCTTATATGGTGGCAGGCAAGAGAGTGTGTGCAGGGGAAATGCCCTTTTATAAAACCATCAGATCTCATGAGACTTATTCACTATCATGAGAGCAACACAGGAGAGACCCAACCCCACAATTCAATTATCTCCCACCAGGTCACTCCCATGACACCTGGGGATGATTACAGTTCAAGATGAGATTTGGGTGGGGACATAGATCCAAGCCATATCAGTTGCTATTCTTCTATCAGATAAAATAGACTTTAAACTAACAACAGTAAAAGGGAACAAAGAAGAGCATTTCATAAGGATAAAGGGGTGCATTCAACAAAAAGGCTTAACTATCCTAAATATGCATGCAGCCAACATTGGAGCCCTGGGTTTATGAAACAATTACTTCTAGACTAGGAAAAGACTTAGCCATATAATAATAGTGGGGGGCTTCAACATCCCACTGACAGCATTAGAAAGATCATGCAGGTAAACGCTAACAAATTCTGGACTTAAAATTGACACTTGAGCAATTAGACCTAAGAGATGTCTATAGAATACACCACCTAACCATAGAATATACATTCTTCTCATATGCACATGGAAGATACTCCAAGATTGAACACACAATCAGTCACAAAGCAAGTCTCAATAAATTCAAAAAAACTGAAGGCATACGGAATATCTTCTTGGATCACAGTAAAATAAACAGATTATCAATACCAGGAGGAACTCCCAAAGTCACACAAATGCATGGAAAATAGACAACTTACTCCTGAATGACTTTTGAGTGAACAACAAAATTAAGGCAGAAGTCAAAATGTCATTTGAAACAAATGAAAATAGAGACACAACATACCAAGACCTCCAAGATATGGCAAAAGCATTGTTAAAAGGAAAGCTTATATCACTAAACACTTACATCAAGAAAATAGAAACATCTCAAATTAACAATCTAACCTTACATTTAATGGAACCAGGAAAACAAGAAGAATGTAAACCCAAAACTAGAAGAAGAAACAACAAAAATTAGAGCAGAACTAAATGAAATTGAAACTCCCCAAAAAACATACAAAGGATCAACAAAAAGTAAAGTTTTTTTTTTTGAAAGAATAAACAAGATTGATAGATCACAACTGATACAGTGATTGACAGCTAGATTAACAAAGAAAAAAAGATATCCCAATAAGCATAATCAGAATTGACAAAGGTGGCATCATAAATGATGCCACAGAAATACAAAAGATCCTGAGAGACTATTATGAACACTTATATACACACAAACCAGAAAATCTAGATAAAAACACACAACCTGCCAAGATGGAACCATAAAGAAATGGAAATCCTGAACTTACCAGTAATGAATAATGAAATTGAATCAATAGTAATAAAAAAATCTACCAATGACAAAAAGTCCTGATCCAGATGGATTCATAGACAAATTCTGCCAGACACACAAAGAGTTTGTATAAATCTTATTCAAACTATTCCAAAAATTAGGGGAGGAGAAACTCCTCCATAACTCATTCTATAAAACATGTACCATCCTGATACCAAAACCTGGCAAAGATACAACAAAAAGGGAAACTATAGGCCAATGTCCCTGATGAATATAGATGCAAAAAAAAATTCATTAAAATAATATCAAACCATGTCCACCATCACATCAAAAAGTTAATTCAACACAATCAAGTGGGCTTTCTTCCTGGGATACAAGGATATTTCACCATACACCAATCAGTAAATGTGATTCACAACACAAACAGAATTAAAAACAAAACCATATGATTACCTCAATATATGCAGAGAAAGTGTTCTATAGAATACAACATCCATTCTTGTTAAAAACCCTCAACATACTAGGGATTAAAGGAACATGCCTCAAAATTATAAGAGCTAATACGACGTACCAAAAGCCAGAATTATACTGAAAGGGCAAAAGGTAGAAGCATTCCCCTAAGAACCGGAACACATAAAGATGTTCATTCTCACCAGTCTTTTCTTTTTTTTTTGTATGCTTTAAGTTCTAGGGTACATGGGCACAATGTGCTGGTTTGTTACATAGGCATACATGTGCCATGGTGGTTTGCTGTACCCATCAACTCATCATTTACATGAGTTGTTTCTCCTAATGCTATTCCTTCCCCAGCCTCTGACCCCCCAACAGGCCTGATGTATGATGTTCCCCTCCCTGTGTCCATGTGTTCTCATTGTTCAACTCCCACTTATGAGTGAGAACATGCAGTGTTTGGTTTTTTGTCCTTGTGATATTTTGCTGAGAATGATGGTTTCCAGCTACAAACATGTCCCTGCAAAGGACATGAACTCATCCTTTTTTATGGCTGCATAGTATTCCATGGTGTATATGTGCCACGTTTTCTTAATCCAGTCTATCATTGATGGACATTTGGGTTGGTTCCAAGTCTTTGCTATTGTGAATAGTGCCACAATAAACATACGTATGCATGTGTCTTTAATCCTTTGGGTATATACCCAGTAATGGGATTGTTGGGTCAAACAGGATTTCTAGTTCCAGATACTTGAGGGATCACCACACTGTCTTCCACAATGGTTGAACTAATTTACATTCCCACCAACAGTGTAAAAGTGTTCCTATTTCTCCACATCCTCTCCAGGATCTGTTGTTTCCTGACTTTTTAATCTCCATTCAACCTAGTGTGAGATAGTATCTCATTGTGGTTTTGATTTGCATCTCTCTGATGGCCAGAGATGATGAGCATTTTTTCATGTGTCTGTTGGCTGCATAGATGTCTGCTTTTGAGAAGTGTCTGCTCATATCCTTTGCCCACTTTTTGATGGGGTTTGTTTTTTTCTTGTAAATTTGTTTGAGTTAGTTGTAGATTCTGGATATTAGCCCTTTGTCAGATGGGTATGTTGCAAAAATTTTCTTCCATTCTGTAGGTTGCTTGTTCACTCTGATGGTAGTTTCTTTTGCAGTGCAGAAGCTCTTTAGTTTAATTAGATCCCATTTGTCTATTTTGGCTTTTGTTGCTATGGCTTTTGGTGTTTTAGTCATGAAGTTCTTGCCCGTGCCTATGTACAGAATGGTATTGCCTAGGTTTTCTCCTAGGGTTTTTATGGTTTTAGGTCTAAAATTTAAGTCTTTAATCCATCTTGAATTAATTTTTGTATACGGTGTAAGGAAGAGATCCAGTTTCAGCATTCTATATATGGCTAGTCAATTTTCTCAGCACCATTTATTAAATAGGGAATTCTTTCCCCATTGTTTGTTTTTGCCAGGTTTGTCAAAGATCAGATGGTTGTAGATGTGTGGTGTTATTTCTGAGGGCTCTGTTCTGTTTCATTGGTCTATATTTCTGTTTTGGTACCAACACCATGCTGTTTTGATTATTGTAGCCTTGTAGTGTAGTTTGAAGTCAGGGAGCATGATGCCTCCAGCATTTTTCTTTTTGCTTAGGCTTCCCTTGGCAATGCAGGCTTTTTTTTTTTTGGTTCTATATGAAGTTTAAAGTAGTTTTTTTCCAATTCTGTGAAGAAAGTCATTGGTAGCTTGATGGGGAGGGCATTGAATCTATAAATTACTTTGGGCCATATGGCCATTTTCACAATGTTGATTCTTCCTCTCCATGAGCATGGAATGTTCTTCTATTTGTTTGTGTCCTCTTTTATTTTGTTGAGCCATGGTTTGTAGTTCTCCTTGAAGAGGTCCTTCACATCCCTTGTAAGTTTTTTACTCTCTTTGTAGCAATTTTGAATGGGAATTCACTCATGATTTGCCTGTTTGCTTATTATTGGTGTATAGGAATGCTTGTGATTTTTGCACATTGATTTTGTATCCTGAGACTTTGTTGAAGTTGCTTATCAGCTTAAGGAGATTTTGGACTGAGACATTGGGGTTTTCCAAATATACAATCGTGTAATCTGCAAACAGGGACAATTAGACTCCCTCTTTCCCTAAAGGAATACCCCTTATTTCTTTATCTTGCCTGATTGTCCTGGCCAGAAATTCCAACACTTTGTTGAATAGGAGTGGTGAGAGAGTACATCCTTGTCTTATGCTGGTTTTCAAAGGGAATGCTTCCAGTTTTTGCCCATTCAGTATGATTTTGTCATAAATAGCTCTTATTATTTTGAGATATGTTCCATCAATACCTAGTTTATTGAGAGAGTTTAGCATGGGTGCTGTTGAATTTTGTCCAAGGCCTTTTCTGCATCTATTGATGCAGAAACGTTTTTGTCATTGGTTCTGTTTATGTGATGGATCACGTTTATTGATTTGCATATGTTGAACCTGTCTTGCATCCCAGGGAAGAAGCTGACCTGATTTTGGTGGATAAGCTTTTTGATGTGCTGCTGGATTCAGTTTGCCAGTATTTTATTGAGGATTTTTGCACTGATGTTCATCAGGGATATTGGCCTAAAATTCTCATTTTTTGTTGTGTCTCTACCAGGCTTTGGTATCAGGATGATGGTGACCTCATAAAATGAGTCAGGGTGTATTACGGGAAGTCAGGGACCCTGGAGAGACTGGTTGAAGCAGTGGCAGAACAACATAAATTATGAAGATTTAATGGACATTTATCAGTTCCCCAAATTAATACTTTTATAATTTCTTATGCCTGTCTTTACCACAGTCTCTGAACATAAGTGAAGATTTCATGGACATTTATCACTTCCCAAATCAATACTCTTATAATTTCTTATGCTGTCTTTAATCTCTTAATCCCACCATCTTCATAAGCTGAGGATGTATGTCGCCTCAGAACCCTGTGATGATTGCATTAACTGTACAAATTGTTTGTAAAACATGTGTGTTTGAACAATATGAAATCAGTGCACCCTGAAAAAGAAAAGAATAACAGCGATTTTCAGGGAACAAAGGAGATAACCATAAGGTCTGACTGCCTCCAGGGTTGGGCAGAATAGAGCCGTATTTTTATTCTTGCAGAAAGCCTATAGATGGATGTGTGAGTAGGAGAAACATCTCTGAATTCTTTTCCCTGCAAGGAATATTAATAATTGATAGCCCTGGGGAAGGAATGCATTCCTGGGGGGAGGTCTATGAACAGCTGCTCTGGGATCGTCTGTCTTATGCAGTTGAGATAAGGACTGAAATATGCCCTGGTCTCCTGCAGTGCCCTCAGGCTTGCTAGGATTGGGAAATTCCAGTCTGCTGAATTTCAGTCAGACCAGTTGTCTGCTCTCAAACCCTGTTTCCTATTAAGATGTTTATCAAGACAATATGTGCACAGCGGGACATGGACTCTCATCAGTAATTCTAATTTTGCCCTTGCCTTGTGATCTTGTATTGCCCTTTGAAGCATGTGATCCTTGTGACCTACTCCCTGTTCATACATCCCCTCCTCTTCTAAAATCCCTAATAAAAACTTGCTGGTTTTGCATCTCAGGGTCACCATCACAGTCCTACCAATATGTGATTATACTCCCCAAGGCCCAGCTGTAAAATTTCTCTCTTTGTTCTCTTTCTATTTCTCAGATCAGACAACACTTAGTGAAAATAGAAAAGAACCTGCATTGAAATATCGGGGGCTGGTTCCCCTGATAAGGGAGGATTCCTTCTTTTTCTATTGATTGGAATAGTTTCAGAAGGAATGGTACTAGCTCCTCTTTGTACCTCTGGTATAATTCGGCTGTGAATCCATCTGGTCCTGGACTTTTTTTGGTTGGTAGGCTATTAATTCTTGCCTCAATTTCAGAGCCTGTTATTGGTCTATTCAGAGATTCAACTTCTTCCTGGTTTAATCTTGGGAGGGTGTATGTGTCCAGGAACTTATCCATTTCTTCTAGATTTTCTAGTTTATTTGCATAGAGGCATTTATAGTATTCACTGATGGTAGTTTCTATTTCTGTGGGGTCAGTGGTGATATCCCCTTTATCATTTTTTATTGCATCTATTTGTTTCTTCTCTCGTTCCTTCTTTATTAGTCTTCCTTGTGGTGTATCAATTTTGATTATCTTTTCCAAAAATGAGCTTCTGGATTCATTGATTTTTTGAAGGGTTTTTTGCATCTCTATTGTTTTCAGTTCTACTCTGATCTTAGTTATTTCTTGCCTTCTGCTAGTTTTTGAATTTGTTTGCTCTTACTTCTTGAGTTCTTTTAATTGTGATATTAGGGTGTCCATTTTAGATATTTCCTGCATTCTCTTGTGGGCATTTAGTGATACAAATTTCCCTCTTCATACTGCTTTAAATGTGTCCCAGAGATTCTGGCACGTTGTGTCTTTGTTCTCATTGGTTTCAAAGAGGATCTTTGTTTCTGCCTTCATTTCGTTATTTACCCAGTAGTGATTCAGGAGCAAGTTGTTCAGTTACCATGTTGTTGTGTGGTTGGGAGTGAGTTTCTTAATCCTGAGTTCTAATTTGATTCTACTGTGGTCTGAGGTCTGAGAGAAAGTGTGTTGTGATTTCTGTTCTTTTACATTTGCTGAGGAGTGCTTTGCTTCCAATTTTAGAATATCTGTGATGTGGGGCTGAGAAGAATGTATATTCTATTTATTTGGGAAGGATAGCTCTGTGGATATCTATTAGGTCTGCTTGGTGCAGAGCTGAGTTCAAGTCCTGGATATCCTTGTTAACCTTCTGTCTCATTGCTCTGTCTAATATTGGTAGCGGGGTGTTAAAGTCTCCCATTATTATTGTGTGGGAGTCTAACTCTCTTTGTAGGTCTCTAAGGACTTGCTTTATGAATCTGGGTGCTCCTGTATTGGGTGCATATATATATATATAGGATAGTTAGTTCTTCTTGTTGAATTGATCCCTTTACCATTATGTAATGGTCTTCTTTGTCTCTTTTGATCTTTATTGGTTTAATGTCTGTTTTATCAGAAACTAGGATTGCAACCCCTGCTTTTTTTGCTTTCCATTTGCTTGGTAGATCTTCCTCCATCCCTATATTTTGAGCCAATGTGAATCTCTGCATGTGAGATGGGTCTCCTGAATACAGCACCCTGATGGGTCTTGACTCTTTATTCAATTTGCCAGTCTGTGTCTTTTAATTGGAGCATTTAGCCCATTTACATTTAAGGTTAATATTGTTATGTGTGAATTTGATCCTCTCATTATGATGTTAGCTGGTTATTTTACCCATTAATTGATGCAGTTTTTTCATAGCACTGATGGTCGTTACAATTTGGCATGTTTTTGCAGTGACTGATACCAGTTGTTTCTTTCCATGTTTAGTGTTTCCTTCAGGAACTCTTGTAAGGGAGACCTGGTGGTGACAAAATCTCTCAGCACTTGCTTGTCTGTAAAGGATGTTATTTCTCCTTCACTTATGAAGCTTACTTTGGCTGGATATGAGATTCTGGGTTGAAAATTCTTTTCTTTAAGAATGTTGTATATTGACCCCCACTTTCTTCTAGCTTGCAGGGTTTTTGCCGAGAGAGCCGCTGTTGGTCTGATTGGCTTCCCTTTGTGGGTAACCCGACCTTTCTCTCTGGCTGCCCTTAACATTTTTTCTTTCATTTCAACCTTGTTGAATCTGACAATTATGTGTCTTGGGGTTGCTCTTCTCAAGGAGTATCTTTGTGGCATTCTCTGTATTTCCTGAATTTGAATGTTGGCCTGTCTTGCTAAGTTGGGGAAGTTCTCCTGGATAATATTCTGAAAAGTGCTTTCCAACTTGGGTCCATTCTCCCCGTCACTTTCAGGTACACCAATCAAACATAGATTTGGTCTTTTCACGTAATCCCATATTTCTTGGAGGCTTTGTTCATTTCTTTTTACTCTTTTTTCTCTAACCTTGTCTTCTTGCTTTATTTCATTAATTTGATCCTCAATCACTGATACCCTTTCTTCCAGTTGATCAAATTAGCTATTGAAGCTTGTGCATGCATCACAAAGTTCTTGTGCCATGGTTTTCAGCTCTATCAGGTCATTTAAGGTCTTCTCTACACTGTTTATTCTATTTAGCCATTCATTTAACCTTTTTTCAAGGTTTTTAACTTCCTTGCAATGGGTTCAAACATGCTGCTTTAGCTCAGAGTAGTTTCTTATTACCAACCTTCTGAAGCCTACTTCTGTCAACTCATCAAAGTCATTTTCCATCCAGCTTTGTTCCATTGCTGGTGAGGAGCTGCGATCCTTTGGAGGAGAAGAGGTGCTCTGGTTTTTAGAATTTTCAGCTTTTCTACTCTGGTTTCTCCCCATCTTTGTGGTTTTATCTGCCTTTGGTCTTTGATGTTGGTGACCTACACATGGGGTTTTAGCCTTCTCACCTGTCTTATTCAATATAGTACTGGAAGTTCTTGCCAGAGAAATCAGGCAAGAGAAAGAAATAAAAGGAATCCAAATAGGATGAAAATAATTCAATGTATGTCTTTTCATAGATGATATGATTCTATACCTAGAAAATCCTAAAGATTCTGCCCAAAGACTCCTAGAACTGATAAACAACTTCAATAAAGTCTTAGGATACATAATCAATTCACAAAAATTGGTAACATTTCTGCACATCAAACTGTTCAAGCTGAAAACCAAATCAAGAATATAATCCCATTTGCAATAACCACAACAAAATAAAATATATAGGAATACATCTAACCAAGGAGGCAAAAGATCTACACAAGGAACACTATAAAACACTGCTGAAAGAAATCATAGACGACAAACAAATGAATATGCATTTCATGCTCATGGATTGGAAGAATCAGTATCATTAAAACATTCATACTACCCAGTACAATATACAGATTTAAGACTCTTCTATGAAATTACCAACATCATTTTTCACATAATTGGGAAAAAACTTTTCTAAAATTTACATAGAACCAAATAGTTGGAATAGCTGAGGCAATTCTATGCAAAAAGAATAAAGCCAGAGGCACCACATTACCTAACTTCAAACTATATTACAAGGGTACGGTAGCCACAACAGCATAGTGGTGGTACAAAAATAGACATATAGATCAATGAAACAGAATAGATACCCCTAAAATAAAGCCATACACCAATAATCAACTGATCTTTGGCACAGTCAACAAAAATAAGCAATCAAGAAAGGATATCCTATTCAATAAATGGCACTGGGAAAACTGGCTAATTACATGCAGAAGAATGAAACAGACTCCTACTTGTGACCATATACAAAAATCAACTTTACATGGATCAAAGATTTAAATGTAAGACCTGAACCTCTAAAAATCTTGAAAGAAAACCTAGAAAATGATCTACTAAATATTGGCTTAGGCAAAATAATTTGTGACTATATCTTCAAAAGCAAATGCGGCAAAAACAAAAATTGGCAATTGAAACCTAAAGAGCTTCTTCACAGCACAAGGAGATATTAGAAGAGTTAATAGACAACCTACAGAAAGGGAGAAAATATTTGCAAACTATGCATTAACAAATAACTGCCATCTAGAATCTATAAGGACCTTACACAAATCAATGAGAAAAACACAATCCCATGAAAAAGTGAGCAAAGAATACAAACAGATGTTTCCCAAAACATATGTTGAATGTCTTGAATCCATCATTGAATCCAGGGCAAAATAATGAAATGAAATGAAATATATGGTCCTATCCAAATCTAAGAATAATAAAATATGACGGGATTTTCCAAACAAAGGTAAATTGTTAGTTTATCATAGGTATTCTTGTGTAGCAGACACTTTTGACCACTCTCCCATATATATCTACTCCCTCTCTCCTTTCTTACAGAACTATGATTTTGTTCATGTATGCATCCCTCTCATCCTGACATTTTTGAAAAGCCTAGAATAAACTTCAGCCCCAGTGAGTGAATCTTAAATTTCATAAATCAGTATCAGTGATTACATTACCCTACACAATTGATCTAAGCATAGATATGTGATACAATTCTAGTCAATGTAACCCAAGTGTTAAGATTACTAAGGGATCATGGGAAAGGCATTCTCACAAAATCGCATATTATCTCTTTTTTCTGAAACTTTTGTCTAGGTATGCCACCTGGAAGTGTTGCAGTCTGGTATCTGGCCCGAAGACAAAGTCATTGTGGTGAGAATTGTAAACAGGAAAGGTGATTACTTCATTGTGCCACTGACTAAACCAATCTTAGAACAGCTCCGACTGCCCTTCTTGTCATGTGGGAAGATAAATTCCTTTACTGTTGAAAACACTTCCAGTTGATTTTCTGTTAACTGCAGCCCCTGAACTCTATATTGTCAAATCTCAGGTACCCTTTTCAGTTCTACTCTTGACTAGAGCATACAGAAGTTTTGATACATTTACTTATTCCCCCCTTATTGAAATATTTAGTTTCTGTGAAACTGGTGTCTCCTATTTTTTTCTCCTTCAATAGGAAAAACAGTTATAGTTCTCCTTTGTGCAATCACTAAAATTCAGGATTCCTCAGGATTTCTCTTGGGTCCCTTTCTTTTCTTCTTTCTTTTTTTTTCTTTTTCTTTTTCTTTTCTTACAGTTGCTTAATACTTGTATTTTTCCTTTGACATCTGCTACCATCTATGAGCTAATTACCCTCAGGTAATTTGGTACAGACCTATTCTCTGAGTTCCAGGTATACATTTCGACCGTCTTGTTGAGACATCCTCTGATATTAACACAGGTTTCTCAAACTGAAAACATACAAAATTGAGTCCCTGATGCTTGACACTAAACTGTTTTTCCTTTGCACGATGCCAAACACACCTGCAGTTACCAGTTGGTCACATTAGAAACCTAGGAGTCATTCTTGCCTCATGTCCACATCTGATATATCCTTCACCTATCTGCCTCTCTTCATTTCTATTAGTGTCTTCCTGGTTGAGGGTAGTAATACCTTTAGTATGCTCAATACAACAGTTGCTTAACGAATATCCCCACTTTTGACTTTCTATGATCCATCTCCTATGCAGCAGCCAGAGTATTATTTTAAAAGTGCAAATAGATTCCCTAGTAACAGCCTCTCTCTTCAACACTATTTCTATACTTAGACCTAAATCCAAAGGGTTTGAACCTGCTGAGATGATCACATAATCTGAACCAGCTCACCTCTCCAGTATTATCTCATATGATTCTCTGACCTATTCACCATGCTCTAAACACACTGGTCTGCTGTCATATCTTTAAAGGAGACACAACTTTCCTCTCCCAACTGTTTTACTGAGTTAATTCCTGCTCATCTTCCAGGTTTCAGCCTGAATATTACTTCAAATGATGACTACCAGAACCACTCCATCTAAATTATATCCTTAAGCTTTATTATCTATCATGAGCTGTTCTAATTAATTTTGTAGCACATAACATTTAAACAAACATGTATACATATATCAATATACATATATACATATGTGTATAAAATATATGCATGTGTATGCATATATATACACATAGTAGAATTCCAGTGCCTGTTTTGTCCATCTAGCAAATCACAGAGAACTTAGAACCCAGCCAAAGAAAGAAAGAACTTTTCAAAAAGTTCTAGACAATTGACAAGGTCACAGGCAGTAAAATAAGCAAGTGGATACTGCTAGGCTTGAAGTATCTAGACCACTACCATGGCTCTAATAAACAGGACTGGCCTAGGCTAATGGTAAAGCAGAGGCAGACAGCTTTTACAACATTTCCATATTGCCTTGATATTAATGTTCTTAATCTTCCATTGTGGTTACATACAGAACTTATTAGATATCCCCAAGCAGAATAGGATAAATAACATTTATCCCTTATGGGAAATGTCTTAGTCTTTAAAACCTCCATGATAACATTATAATGAAGTACATTGTTACTTAATACTGATTTGCTGTGAATCAAATAAAATTATTGATTCCTACAGATTATTTGAATGCTCTTACTGGAAAGAAACACAGTGTGGTGGAAATATGACATTTACAGTCTATCAGAGCTAAATTTGAAACTGATTCCTGATAATTACTAGTTATAGATTTGGGAGAAGTTTATCTTTTTGTACTGTTTTTTATATAAATAGGGATATATTTACTTCTGATAGGGATTTTCATGGTGTTTATAAAAGGATATGTGTGACAGTAAATTTCTCAGGTCCTGGCACAGAATGAGAAGCTACAATGCTGCAGATGAGCAAAAGATGGTGATGTAATTTTATTGTACTTTTAGTGTTATCTGTTAGTGAAGAAGCTAATGTGTGCAACGTTTTCAAGAGAGGGCAGAGTTGGGGGTATTAAGAATCATTCATGTGGACATGAAATTTGAGCTAGAGGGGAAAGCCAGGGGAACAAGATGGAGAATTTAGTGGATTATGGCTAAGTTACTTTCAAATATGATTCCATTGATCCATTTATTGAAAAAAATTATTAGCTCACACACTTATAAATGTCAGTGAATGTATCAATAGTTTGCTCAAGTTTGTATTCTAGCATATTGTTACTTTTATTATACTGCAATATACATGAAACAATATTTTGCTTCCATTTCTGAGGCCTAATGAGCCATATAGATGCTAAGTCATGCTCAAATCTATTGGCAAGTTGCTTTACAAAGAATAATGCTATAACTCATCTATGCATAAACAGGAATTATAATGCCCTGAAAAGTTGAATTCAAAAGACCAAAGTTGAGCAGCAAAGACTGTTTCATACTGAGCCATATGAAAAGCGATCTCCTCTATTTGACTTGTTTAAGTCTTATTTCTGTCTTTGAAATTAAACAGTCATAATTTGCATTTTAACATTTCTGAAATTCTTTTAGAAATAGCATCAAAATGATCCATAGAGAGAATGCTATTTATAATATATATATAAAGGGAAGTATCACAGTTTAAATACACACCTTTATTTTTCTACCCATGCTCCACCACGTACATCATTGATGGGCTACACTGATGTTATCAAATGAATTATAGGCAAGGGAAATATAACAAAATACTCTTTCTTTACCTGTCTCTCGATTCAATTATGAAACTTCCAACTCCAAACCTCAAAAATTGCTCCAAATCATCTTTATTTGTCAAGTCCTGTACAAACCATGCTCAACAATAAGTTCTCCACACCCCATTTTCCACCCTCAATAATACTCACTGGAAAAATAATCCCTTAAAAATTCTGACTACTCTACTCAATTGTTTGCTTCTTTATGAATTCTTAGCCTTGGCAAGTAAATCTTTATTTTGATAACCATAGAAAGTCTAAGGTAAATCCTATTAACCATAAATAGAGATGAATCATTTTCTCCCTTGTTCTGCCACAGTACATTTTATCTTTGGGAATATTTTCTTTAAAAATCTTTATGTAAAGTTTTTTTCCCTTATAAAATATAATTGAAAAATTAAGTCTGTCAAAAATGATCGCTGTCATGAATTTTAACATTTAATAATGAGAAAATGGAAACATACACACAAAAAGAAAATATGCACAGCAAATTATGCCTAATGGTATTTAAGCTGAATATTTTTATGAAAATCTTATCATGCCTTGAGACAAGTCCATATTCTGAGTACCCAATTGAGTTTTTATAATTATACGTACAATTTAAACTACTATGTTAAACTACAAACTTTAAGCACCTATTGTTTCTGCTAACCTATAACATACTCTTAATGTTTGCCCTCTCTTAAACATAGTTTTAATACTAAAAGTAATAACCTCTCAATCTCCCCTATCTTTCTCTTTCCACACTTCCATCTCTCAAGTGAGTTTGGCTTTTTTGTGGGGGGCGGGGGGGGGGGGCAGGAATCATAGAATATTGGAAATATAGGACAAGAGGAAAAAAGTCAAAAGAAAGGTAATAATTAAATGACATCCGCTGTAAAATTATATAAGAATATGCTGCCTCCCTTTGTCACAAATATTTCACAAAGTCACAAAATCCATCTTTACACAGATCATGTTTGCAGCTCAGTTGGATGTAAGTAGGAATTAGCTACAGCTCAGTAAACACTTTGTCACGGACCTCAGGATTACACACATGTGAATCTAAATGATACTGGAGGCACAGAAACAGGCTCTTACCTCTGCTTTTTGCACGTACATTTTTATTCTAGTTCTTTCTACAGACGGGTTTCTTCTGCACACCATTGCATTTGGTGTACAGTATCAGTTTGAAGCTCCTGAAATTATCAGTTATGGTTATACAAAATGCTGACACTCTCTATCTCTCCTTCTCTTTGTGTGTGTGTATGTGGGTAACATATATCATAGACACATTTACACACCCACCATGGGAAAAAAGTCTAACTGGCTTACTTGGGTCAGGTGCACAATTTTGGATAAAATACTTATAATTAGATGACTAAGATGACTTAGTAAAAGCATAGCTTCTGTGGGTCTTCTCTAGACCTGTGAGTCTAGAGAAGACTTTACTATGATGTAAGTTTATCTAAAAGACAAAATGGAAAATTGAAAGTCTAAACAAAATTGTTAAATGTCTATTAAGTCAAGAATAAAAGCTTGTTTAAGAAAATCCATGTGCTTAGCAATATTAGTCTTGACATCCAACAAAGATTAATAAGTGAAAAGAATCATTAACTATTTTTAATACTGTTATAGGACCAATAGGTTTGTATTCCCGCTGTACAGTAACATATCGACACACTGAGATGGCATGGTTTGCAGAGAGTTTAATGATTACAGAGTGCTGAAATAGGAGATGCAAGGGGACCCTCAAATCCATCTCCCTCAGGAGTCCTGAAGCGGAATTTTTAAGGGAATCATGGAGGGCCAGCGGATGGAAAATTTGAGTCATCAATTGGTCAGGGCAAGGGGGATACAATCATCAGGATGTGGAAACCACATTATTTGGTGAGTCAGCTCCTTGGGGGTCCTTCAGATCAGCTGGTGTTAGTGGGGTGTGTTAGACTAGCTGGTGTCAGTATGCAGGAGTTGAAAGAGTATCTCAAAGGGAAAACATCAAATAGTGTTCACGTTTTTATTACAGAATAGTTAAGGGAACTGTAATTTAAGGTCTATGTGATTCTAGGACAATAGGCAACAGACATCTCAGACGAAGTAGACCAGAGAGCAAGTCAACCTTATGATTAATGATGAATGTGCTGCAAGCTTGGTTTATTTTTGTTTCTCCCCTTGCCTTCTTCACTGATTAATTTTATAAAGTGTATAGGAACAGTTTCAATACTATATTTCTTTGGCCTAGAAACAGCAGATTCTTTGTCTCCTATCATCTAACAGATAATATGGGCTGAGACCAATTCAGAAAGATTCCCAATTTCAAATAATAAATTTTTCATTGTCCCAAAGCAATTAAGTAGCAATTATAATGTGAAGTATTATTTAAAATCTGTAAACTTTACTTCACTGATATCACATTCAATTATAATTCTTTCATAGTCAAAACTTAATTGTACAATATCTGGAAATTGCAAAAGTTCAAAAGTTAGTACTACTATTTTTTGAATATCTGGCTAAATATTTTAGACTGAACTAAGATGTCTGCATTCTTTCAAGGTCAGTGAAAAGACACTGAAAAAAGAACACAACAGGGTGACTATAGTCTATAATAACTGTACATTTTCAAATAATTTAAATAATATAATTGAATTGTTTGCAACTCAACGAATAAACGCTTGAGGGGATGGATACCCCATTCTTCATGATGTTATTATTTCACATTACACACCTGTATCAGAACATTTCATGCACTCCATAAACATATATATCTACTATGTACCCCCAAATTTTAATTAAATAAAAATTAATTTTAATAATAAATTTAATTATTTAATTAATAATTAAAGCAAGTCGACCTTATGATTAATGATGAATGTGCTGCAAGCTTGGGTTATTTTTGTTTCTCCCCTTCCCTTCTTCACTAATTTCATAAAGTGCATAGGAATAGTTTCAATACTATATTTCTTTGGCCTAGAATACATACTAGGCCAAATACTATATATTACAATATTTACAATATATACAATAATATATATTAATAACAGTTATTTTTCCCTATTTAGGGTAAAAAAACACAGGAAGGAATCCAAGCAAATGTACAATTGTTACAGAAATAATCATAATGAAGCATTGAAATATTGAAAGTAGATATTAATAACAATAATTCGATCATTAATTGGACAAAACTAATAAACAAATTGGTCCTATAATTTCCACCTACAGTTTAAAGAATCTGTCATTCAAATGCCTAACACATTTTATATTATTTCTGTTAAAAAGTCAAACGTTAATGTAAACATTCATTAGTTTGAGTGTGTGGTGAAGTAGCTTGAATTTAGTAATAGTTATTTTAAAAGATACGCAATACAATGAAAAAACCTGAAGGGATCTCAGGAAGGGTGGTATTTTACCATCTATTGATCACATTAATAGACACAGAATGGCACAGAATCTAAGTGAATAGAAAAACTAAGACAAACTGTTACACTTTGGGAAATTTAAGGGTTTTTCCTTCTTGTTTTTGTTTTTTACTTTTAAAATAGTTTTAATTTATGTGCAAATACTAAACAGTGTTCTACCTATAAATTCTATTTTCCAAAACAATTAGGAGCTTTTTAAAAAAGAAAACCACACAATTAATTTTAAAATATACTGGAATTCCTCTGCTTCCAGATCATTGCTAAGCTAGAAAAATGAAAATTTTTCTACCAGGAATCACAAGTTAGAACTGAGTATTCTTCAAAGCAGAAATTATAGAGTTTAGTGCCATTTCAGGCAAATATTATTCAGCTCTCATCTCCGACATCCACAGTTACCTATAAAAACGATTAAACCAGGTCAAAAATAGTCCAGCATAATTAGGCTTCATCAAACAAGGCTATTATTTTCTTCTAAGATGCTAATACACTAAAACAGGAAACACTGAAATCAAAATAAATTTGAGAATTTATTTGAGAATACCTGTCTTACAGATAGTTAGTTCCTTATTATATTCCCCTTCTATAACACTAATAAAGGAAATATTTTACTGCAAAGGATATTTCATTTTATATATCACTTGCCATGAATTTTTTTCATTAGTTATTATATAAATGCCTCCTGCTGCCATTATCCAAATAATGTGACCATTTTATGTCCACAATTCATTTCTGTATTTACAAACAGAATTTTCATGATTTACACAAGTACATCTATCAGTGAAGGTTTAGCACTAAGAAGCAAGCTAACATTCATAATATCTGATGTCTTACAGACAGCAATGTAGGAGAAATGTTTTTAATCACCTTTTAAGGGACCACATTTTAAAAAATAAATAATTTAGAAGCTGTAAGTCTCCAAAGGATGTTTTCAAGTGTACATGCAGAAATGTGAAGTTTTTTAAGAAACATCTTCCATGTCCACATCCTGCTGTAATTGCTGTACCATTTTCTCTTACAGCTGCTTTCCTTTGCCTGCAAGAGGCGCTTGGATAAGATGGATGTTTTGCTTGACATTTTTGATCTCCTGAACTTTCTGTAGCTCTTTATTTTTCTTCAATCTGTTCATTATAAATTTAGCTTGACGTTTCTGTTTGATCTCTTCATTATATCAGTAGTTTTATTCCATAGCGCTTGCTGGTACTTTGTAGGTTCATGTTTACGTTTTTCAAAATCAAATGAATTATTCACTGTAAGCTCTTTACCAGTTTCTTTCTGGAATGCTTTGGTCCACCTGAACTTGCAAGGATTGTGTTTCTTTTTGAAGTTTTTATGACATTTGTATTTACAAAATCTGAACACCTTGCAATCATTGCAAACAAACATCATGCAGTGGCCAGGGTTCAGGGTACATGGGCCCTGTACAAAAATCACATTCCCAGATAGGCACGTTGAACCTGTGTGGTTCCCACCAACCAAATACCAAGCTTAAGTGGAAGTTGAAATTTAAGTGTTGAGTTTACATTACAACCAACAATTCTTCATCCTTGGATATATTAAAAGGATCTAGAATCTAGCTATTAATAATATCATTTTTAAAAAATCAAATAATTTTGCAATATTCTCTTCTTTCATATGGGTATATGTGTATATAAAACTTAATACATTTATGCAATAAAGATCTTTTATTAAGAAATGTACAAATGTTTATATATTTATATTAAATATATATTATTTTTATATTCATATTAATATATATTATTTATATATTCATATTAAATATATATTATTTATATATTTAACTTCATACATCATTTGATAATGCTTACAGAGACACATATCCTATATTATAACAGGGTACTTATTTCAATCCAAAATATTTAGATGGTGAATAGAATATAGTTCATTACCATTATTTACTTTTTCACACATTTATGAAGCTAAAGAAATTTCTAGAAACATAGACCATAGTTGGGTAGATGGATGGATAGATGAATGAATAGATGTGCATAGTACTTGGCACCATTCCAAAGTGTTTTGTCTTAGCTTAAAGGAAAAGAAAAAAATACAGATAGAGGCAGATTTTAATTTTTAAAGAAATAGTTGGAAATAAATGAATATGAAGGAAGTTTACATCAAAGATATTTGACACTATCTAAATACAAAATGCAGGGCTAATGAAGCAACATTCTTTGATATAGAAGACTATTCCCTCCTACTCATTACTGTTTTTTTCATCTGTGTTCTGGTTTTTGATTTCTAGTATAACTAAGGAATTAAATTTCTAGTTGTATTTAATTTTAATCCAAACAGCCCCCTGTGGCTAAATAGTTACAGTATTGACCAGGTAACCTATATTCTGCCCCAAAGCAAACTACCCAAACAACATGGAATATTCTGTCTAGAAAGGGCCCACTCTATTTCTAGAAAGATGTCCAGGCCTGGTTTCTTGCTTCCTTTCCAGCATTAGATCACTTTTTTAACCTGTTGTTTTCTTCTCTTGGCATTATTCCTTAATGAAAAACAGTGAATTATGTATATAAATTTATAGCAGCTTAAACGGAAAGAGAAGTTATTTATAATGTGTGACCATGCTTCCTGAAATGATTTCTAACCTTTACATTTGGAGAACAAGCTAAGAGATGGCATTTGCAAAGGTTTCCTAGGATGTAACTAACATTAACTACTTAAGATTTGCTCTGCGCCCTATTAATAAAAAGTGACTTTTCTCTTATTTGCTGCAAGGAAAAATTGGTCTTACTTGCAATATAAATCAAAAAGCTGGTCTCAAATCTGTGTCTTGTGATCTCACCCCTCAAAAATAAACAGTCCCTCACACTGAGTCTCTCTTGTGACACCGGGAGGTGGAACCAGCCACACATGGTCTCCTGTTCTCATATGCTGCTTGGGTTAATACTAAGGTTCAGTATTTGCTGCCACAGAGGCTAAAAAGGAGAAAGACATAACCATTTGATTCTCTGCTCCTAAATGTGCTTTTCCACCATGGCATCTTCTTTCTTGTCACCCTGCCCACTGTTACCTAGCCCATAGAGTCACCAGAAAACTTGTCTGGAATGTGAGAGAACTGAAGAACATAAATGGTAGATGGGCAGGTTCAATTCTATAGAGAGTTGTGCATTCTTCATTCACCTGTTGTTTGGTATTTGGAAGGCAATACACAACACAACTGTTCCTTGCGCAGGCTATGGAGTCAGACAGAAGTGTCCTCATATCTCAGCTTAAATAGATACTATGACCTTTGGCAAGTTATTGAACTTGAAGCTCATTGTGTCTATATTTTCTCAACAGTAAAATGGAGATATTAAAAGCTGCTTCAGAGAATAATTATTAGGACAATTTAAATAATACGTATGAATTTGTTACCCTGTCTGTGGCATAGAGTCTCCAAATGACAGCTATAATAATTTTTAAAAGGACAAAATAAGTGTAGGTATAACTCAATAACAATGATCTTAGGAAGTGTTCATTACCCAGCTGTATATCCCTGCTGAAATCCCTATGTTGAATTCTGCTCTTTATTAAAATTGCAAGCCAATTATGGGGGCATTTCATATGTCAGTTGTTTAATTTTGAAAAATGAATGTTACCTTTGTAAAACCATCTGGTCAAGAATTTATATTACATTACACTTAACACAGAGACTTCCATTGTACTTAGAATGTCTTCATCAAGTTGATTAAAAAGATGTAAGGCTTAGGGAAATTTACATCTGATATTCAATTACCAGATTTTTCTTTTTACAAATAGGAACTCTATGTGTTTAAGGCTTACAACATGATGTTTTGATATATAATTTATACATTATGAAATTATTGTCATAATCAAGCTGATTAATGTATCTATCAACTCAGATACCATTTTCTTTTCTTCTCTCTTTTTCTGTGTGGTAACAACACTTAAGGTTTATCCTCTCAGAAAATTTTAAATATACAACACACTATTGTTAACCATAACCACCATCCTCTATATTAGAGCTACATAACTCCCTCATCTTGTGTAACTGTAGAATCACCATTAGCAAAAAGACAAAGATAAGTGCTGGTAACGATGTGCAGGAAAGAAAAACTTATATGCTGTTGATGGAAATGTAAATTGGTATAGCCATTATGGAAAACAGCCTGGAGATTTCCCCAAAAGTAAAAAATAGAAATAACATATGATCCAGCAATCCCTCCTCTGGGTATATATATAAAGGAAATAAAATCTTCATTTCAAAGAGATATCTGCACCCCCATGTTCACTGCAACATTATCCACAATAGCCAAGTTATGAAAACAACCTGAATGTTCATTGACAGAGGAATGGTAATAATCACACACACACACACACACACACACACACAATATTATTTATCCTTTGAAAAGAATGAATTTCTGTCATTTGCAACAATATGGATGTATCTTGAGGACATAACACTAAGTAAAATAAGGCAGACACAGAAAAACAAATACTTTATGATCTCACAAGTATGTGCTAAAGCAAAATCCCACACCAAAAGAGAGGGAAAGGAAGGCAGCTATGCAGGCAGTTAGGGTAGATCCTTGGTAGAATTCTTTCCAACAAACAGCAGCCTGAAAAACCAAGCTGCAAGCACAGATAAGGAAGCAAAGTCTACCATAAAAAGACCTCTGTCCATTCAGTATGATATTGACTGTGAGTTTGTCATAAACATCTCTTACTCTTTTGAGATATGTTCCACCAATACCTCGCCTATTGATAGTTTTTAGCATGAAGAGGTGTTGAATTTTATTGAAGACCTTTTCTGCATCTATTGAGATAATCATGAGGTTTTTGTCATTGGTACCATTTATGTGATGGATTACATTTATTGATTTGTGTATGTTGAACCAGCCTTGCATCCCAAGGATGAAGCTGACTTGATCATGGTGGATAAGCTTTTTATGTCTGCTGGATTTGGTTTGCCAGTATTTTATTGAGGATTTTCGCATCAATGTTCATCAAGGATATTGGCCTGAATTTTTCTTTTATTTTTGTTGTTGTATCTTTGCCAGGTTTTGGTATTAGGATTATACTGGCCTCATAAAATGATTAGGGAGGATCCCCTCTTTTTCTCTTGTTTAGAATACTTTCAGAAGGAATGGTACCAGGTCTTCTTTATACCTCTAGTAGAATTCGGCTGTGAATCCGTCTGATCCGAGGCTTTTTTTGGTTGGTAGGCTATTAATTACTGCCACAATTTCAGAAGCATTCCCTTTGAAAACTGGCACAAGACAAGGATGCCCTCTTTCACCACTCCTATTCAAGGTAGTATTGGAAGTTCTGGCCACAGCAATCAGGCAAGAGAAAGAAATAACGGATATTCAAATAGGAAGAGAGAAAGTCAAATTATCTCTGTTTGCACATCACATGATTGTATATTTAGAAAATCCTATCATTTCAGCACAAAATCTCCGTAAGCTGATGAGCAGCTTCAGCAATGTCTCAGGATAAAAAATCAATGTGCAAAAATCACAAGCATTCCTATAAACCAATAATAGACAAAACAGAGAGCCAAATCATGAGTGAACTCCCATTCACAATTCCTTCAAAGAGAATAAAATACCTGGGGATGCAACTTACAAGGGATGTGAAGGACCTCTTCAAGGAGAACTACAAACCACTGCTCAAGAAAATAAGAAAGCACAAAAGCAAATGGAAAAACATTCCATGCTCATGGATAGGAAGAATCAATGTCATGAAAATGGCCATATGGCCCAAAGTAATTTATAGATTAAATGCTATCCCCATCAAACTACCACTGACTTTCTTCACAGAATTAGAAAAATCTACTTTAAATTTCATATGGAACCAAAGAAGAGCCTGTATAGCCAAGAGAATCCTAAGCAAAAAGAATAAAGCTGGAGGCATCACACTACCTTACTTCAAACTATACAACAAGGCTACAGTAACCAAAACAGCATGGTACTGGTACCAAAACAGATACATAGACCAACGGAACAGAACAGAGGCTTCAGAAATAACACCACACATCTACAACCATCTGATCTTTGACTAACCTGACAAAAACAAGCAATGGGGGAAAGGATTCCCTATTTAATAAACTGTGTTGGGAAAACAGGCTAGCCATATGCAGAAAACTGAAACTGGATCCCTTCCTTATACCTTATACAAAAATTAACTCAAGGTGGGCTGAAGACTTACATGTAAGACCTAAAACTATAAAAACCCTAGAATAAAACCTAGGCAATACTATTCAGGACATAGGCATGGGCAGAGACTTCATGAATAAAACACCAAAAGCAATGGCAACAAAAGCAAACATTTGACAAATGGGATCTAATTAAACTAAAGAACTTCTAAACAGCAAAAGAAACTATCATCAGAGTGAACAGGCAACCTACAGAATCGAAGAAAATTTTTGTAATCTACCCATCTGACAAAGGGCTAATATCCAGAATCTACAAAGAATTTAAATTTACAAGAAAAAAAACCAACAAACAACCCCATCAGAAAGTGGGCGAAGGATATGAACAGACACTTCTCAAAAGAAGACATTTATGTGGCCAACAAACACATGAAAAAAAACTCATAATCACTGGTCATTAGAGAAATGCAAATCAAAACCACAATGAGAGTCCATATCATACCAGTTAGAACAACGATCATTAAAAGTCAGGAAACAACGGATGCTAGAGAAGATGTGGAGAAAAAGGAACACTTTTACACTGTTGATGGGAGTGTAAATTAGTTCAACCATTGTGAAAGACAGTATGGCGACTCCTCAAGGATCTAGAACTAGAAATACCATTTGACCCAGCATTCCCATTACTGGGTATATATCCAAAGGATTATAAACCATTCTACTACAAAGACACATGCACACGTATGTTTACTGCAACACTGTTCACAATAGCAAAGACTTGGAACCAACCCAAATGCCCATCAGTGATAGACTGGATTAAGAAAATGTGGCACATATACACCATGGATACTATGGAGCCATATAAAAAGGATGACTTCATGTCCTTTGCAGGACATGGATGAAACTGGAAACTATCATTCTCAGCAAACTAACACAGGAACAGAAAACCAAATACCGCATGTTCTCACTCATAAGTCGAGTTGAACAGTGAGAACATATGGGCACAGGGAAGGGAACATCACACACCAGGGCCTGACAGGGGGTGGGTACTAGAGGAGGGATAGCATTAGGAGAAATGCCTAATGTAGATGACGGGTTAATGGGTGCAGTGAACCATCACGGCACGTGTATACCTATGTAACAAACTTGCATGTTCTGCATATGTAACCCAGAACTTAAAGTATAATAATAATAATAATAATAATACCTTTGTCTTTTCTGCAACCAGTGAGTTCTGTCCATACACAGCGGGCTTCTGTGAGCACATTCGTCTCCTTTTTGGGCATACTCAGATAAGGGAACTTACACAGGGGACTTCCTTAAGACATGCTTGCAGCTGCACAGATCAGAGGATTTACACAAACCAAACATGTCCACAGTGGTAAATTCCATCTGCTGATACATGTGTAGTAAGGGAAATAAAACAATGGAGTAACTCAGGATAAGGACCCACATGCTCACTAGAGGGGCAGTGTGGAGTTGCTGTAAATTACTGCTTTATGCAAATAAAATACCCAGTCCTAACTGGTTTTTTCACCTTATGCAAATGAAACACTCCACCCCATTCACTTTTGCATAAAAGTCTTTGTACTCAACTGTGAAATGCCGACCTTCCTTGGGCCCCTCCCCACAGTGGAGAGCTTTTCTCTCTCACTTATTAAACTTTCACTCAAACTCACCCTCGGTGACCATGCCCCTTATTCTTCTTGGTCGTGAGACAAAGAACTTCGGGTAATACCTCAGACAAGAAGACTACTTCGCTAATATCTCCCCAACTTCACTAATTCTTTGTACCACTACTTCTAGGATTTCCCTTGCTGATGAAGCATTGGCATGTATCAGTCATTAATCTGTCATTCCTTCTTTTTTTGAAATCAATGTCCAAGTCTTATAAATTTCACAACATTGATATGTTAAATATCTATTTCCATACCTACTGCCTTACTACAGATTCTTAATATCTCGTACTAATGATATTCTCATAGTTTCCTAAGAGGCCTTGCTCTGTCTCCATTTATAAGCTCTCTAAAGTTCTCAAGTGATCTTTTTATAATGCAACCCGATCATACCACTCCTTTTTCTGGAGGTCTGCAGTGATTTCCATTGTTTAGATTATAAAGCTAAACCTTTAACCATGGTATACAAAACTATTCGTGTTCTGTCCCTGGCTTTCTTTCCAGTCTCAGGTCTACTTCCTGTGCCTTGTTTTCTCACACTATTTTTTAGCCTTGCAAAACTGCCTAAAGAAAGATACCCCAACACCACTTGCTACTTTTGGATACACAGCAACAGAAACCCACTGAAAGCACTCTAATGTGTATTTTGAATTGAATGCTCATCCTGATCATAGAATAGTGTAGATGGCCAAGCTGAAAATGGAAGACAATTGTGACAAAGGTATTAATAGGTCATAGAATCTGATATTGGAAGTACAATTCACGCCGTGAAGAGTAAACTCTGAATTAGAAAGTCTTTATGAAGTTGGCAAATTTATACATGGTCTCTAATTTCCGTCTGAGTCTGCTCCATTTTTTTTTTTTTAATTTTGTTGACATGATTTCTCTATTCATCTCATCTTGCACATGGAACAACATGATCACCATCCAGAGTATACAATGTCCTCTCAGCTCCAGGGCCAACTGATGATTCTACGTCATTGATTCTACGTCAATGGGCTACAATCTAGCCCATTTCCTCACTACCTGGCAAAACTTTAACTCTATAGTCAAACCACGTGTTGATTGTCTCACATCTTTGTTTCTCCACTTAATTACCAATATCTTCCTTTATACACAAAAATACGTGAGCATTATTTCTCTGTGTGTGGTAGGGGCAGGGGATGGTGAGGTAGTGGGGAATTTAGCAGTTTAAGCTAGAAGTGACAGGTGGGTAGGACAGGCATGTGACTAAAATCCAGTACATACACAAAGCCCCTGTGCTTTCATCTGAAATATGCTCTTCTCCTCCTTGTCTGCTGGTGATAACCATCCACTTTTCAAAACACTGTACATTTCCAGAGAACAAGGATTTTGTCATGCTCGTTACTATATCTCTAGCCTGGAAAATATCATGCAATCTTTAAAGAGTTGTTGAATTAATGAACAAATACATTCTTTTTATTTTCCTATAAGGTCATCCCTACCAAAAAATGGCCACTCCTTCCTTTATACCCCATTAGAACACCCTTTATGCATACCTTTATTAGAAACTGAAATACTGATGTACTTATTTGATTCCATCACTTTACTAGACTGTGAGCTCCTTGAGGAAACACCTTGAGAAACTATGATGTACTAATTTCTAACGTTTCTAATCCAATGTAGATGGTGAAAAAAAAAAATGCCTGTTGAATCAATGACTGAGTAAATGGGCAACATTAACAAGCCCTTCACATTCAGAGTCTTTTTGTTCCTTTTTTTAAAAGAGTACTATTGTATGTAAGGTTTCAGGAAGCAGAAACAAGTAAAGCAGCACAAATTTTGTCACTGTGAAGAACATGCCTTACCCTGCAAGCAAAAGTATTTTTCAGTGCATTCCCGTTCCTTTCTCTGCTGGCCGTCCACTGGAGAAACTGGTGTTCAACACACCCTGTCTCTGAAGAACACCAGAGAACTTTGGCAAAGATCCTGACATAAGACTTTGACTGATTTGTTCCAAAGACACAATTATAAAACAAGTCTCCATGGAGTATACTACTTGGCTCTGTTTTAATATCCTTTAATCACAACACATATAATTATTTTGCTTGGAGATCACCTAAAGACTATGCCCAAAACAGTCAGATATATTGTACTTTCATCTCCTTAATGAACTTTGCTATACTTTGTCTTTTCTAGTAAATTACAAATGAGTCACAGTTTGGAAATAATTCTAAAAGAAAGCACTTTCCAAGCATGGAAGTGGTAAATATAAACTTCAGTGTATGACCATCTGTCAGAGTCAATTCCCTTCAGGGATTTCTTCCTGAATTATTTGTTTCTATAGCCAATGTAAAGCAAAATTCAAAGAGTGAACTTTGAATAGTAGCAAATTCTTCATATATTTACCAATTTGTTTCTAACACTAATTAATTTTCTTCAATATATAAATAATTTTTTTTTTTTCTCTATGAAACAAACAAGAAAGTGAAATTTTCTATGTTCCATTCTCTGGAAGTAATCCTAATGAACATTAATTTTTTTTTCAATAACTTGCTTTTAAAAGCATATAGGGTTGCTTATCATTTTTAGGTTTGTCTAATTTTATTAGGGTTGCCTCAAAGTTTTAAATAAATTTGGTTGAGTAAAACAGGCATCACTAATTTGCTTATGTTGATGCAGGGTCATTTTAAACATGCAATATAGACAAGCATTTTCTACGATAACCTTGAATAATTACAATGACAGCATTTTTTGCCCTCTTCTGCTCTCTCATATGACAGTGAAGTGGCTAATTGCTCTGCAACGTAGCCTATTACAGCCACAGTTAATTAACTGCAATAATTATCTATGGGACTTTTTTGTACAATTAGAAAGTTTCAAATATAACAAATAAAATTTGCTTCCCCTTTTGAGGTGTGCAGCTGTATTATATTCAGCAAACATACATTGTTATTTATGGTAAGTACACTCAATTATGATTATCCTCTAGTACCATGAAAGTGAGATAGGAATCCACTTGGGGACAAGTTACTAAAAGTTTTCTTTGAAACAATAGTCACACTCAATATGTTTTTCTTTTGAAAGCGGTGGATATGGCTGGGCATGGTGGCTCACGTCTGTAGTACCAGCACTTTGGGAGGCCAAGGCAGGCAGATCATGAGGTCGAGAGATCAAGACCATCCTGGCCAACATGGTGAAACCTCGTCTCTACTAAAAATACAAAAATTAGCTGGGTGTGGTGGTGGGTACCCGAAATCCCAGCTACTCGGGAGGCTGAGGCAGGAGAATTGCTTGAACCTAGGAGGTGGAGGTTGCAGTGAGCCGAGATTGCCCCACTGTACTCCATCCAAGTGACAGAGTAAGACTCCGTCTCAAAAAAGAAAAAGAAAAAAAAAGTAGTGGATACTTATAATCATTATAAAACTCAGGGTGTAAACAAAAAATAGCCTGGAGCAGGCAGAAGGATAATTCAGCTGCTCCTTTTTCATTTTAAATGAATCCTAGAGAGAATCAGTGTGGTTGAAGCCATGCCCCACAACTGCCTACAGCAACTCCGTGCCCCCCACTCCTCCCTATGCCCCAACACAAAGCTGAAATCCCCTCATTTCACCAGGCTCTTGGGCTCTTTCTAATTTGTTAAGTGTTGGATGAAAGAAAAAAAAAAACTTCAAGAGAGATAATTAAGTAAGGTCTTAGGAAAAAGAGTCATCACAATGGAATGAGAGTTTGTCTCACTTTTTTGGATAGAATAATGAACTCAATGAGTAGGAAAACCTGTTTCTGGCTAAAATGATAGAGATGTGAATGACAGCAATAGAACAGGCGAGAACTATGGGGTGAGAAAATCTAATGATGCAATTTTTAGAGAAGATATTGTCCTCTCAGAACCCCAACACCCAGCTACCCGCTAGTTTACTGAATTTAGTGAAAAGTTATTTAAAATGGGGAGAAAAGGCAAGATACTGGAACCTTACTTGGAGCTCACCTAAAGAATATAATAGTCTCAAAACAATCAGATACATTGTACTTTCATCTCTTTAATGAACTTTACTATTCCAGTAAATTACAAATGAGTCACAGTTTGGAAATAATTCTAGAAGAAAGTTAATGATTTCTTTTCAGGGATACATATCTTACGTACTTTTTAAATCTCATGCTGTTTGAAGAGCAAAAATTTACTAAGAAATGTTACATTAAAAATTAGCCAAAAATTATAAACTAAGCAGTTTACTAAATTATATGGATAGTCTTTTTCCCTAACAGTAAGAACTTTTTAAAAAGCATCTTTTAGCATTAGCCTATAGATAATCCTTGGGAGGATATAGGTTGAATTATGCTATAGATTAAAAGTATTAGAATCATAGGATCAATGTAAAGTATTAGGCATAGGAAGATATACAAATGGCCAACAAACACATGAAAAAATTTTCAGTGTCATTAGACATTAGAAAAATGCAAATCAAAACCACAGAATTTCCCATACTAGGATAGCTATAATAAAAATAAAACATCTTTAATAGAAAATAACAAGTGTTGATGATAATGTAGAGAAATTAGAACTGTAACACATTGCTAATGGGAATGTAAAATGATTTAGCCACTGTAGAAAACAGTTTGATTGTTCCTTAATAAGTTAAATGGAGAATTACCATATCACCTAGTAATTCCATTCCTAGATATACCCAAAAGAATAAAAAACAAATGTCTAAACAAATACTTGTCCACAAATGTTCAGAGCAGGACTGTTCACAATAGCCAAAAAGAAAGAAAAACTGAAAATTTCATCAACTAATGAATGAATAAACAAAATGTGGTATCACCAAACAATGGAATATGTTCAGTCATAAAAAGAATAAAGTACTAGTAT
Source organism: Trachypithecus francoisi (assembly GCF_009764315.1). Taxonomy (NCBI): domain Eukaryota; kingdom Metazoa; phylum Chordata; class Mammalia; order Primates; family Cercopithecidae; genus Trachypithecus; species Trachypithecus francoisi. The sequence continues at coordinate 170,764,012 of NW_022681465.1, read as the reverse complement.
ATGCTACTGATACGGGAGGTAGAAAGAAATTATTTAGGCAGATAGTGAGGGCAAAAGAGTCCTCAGCAAAGCTTCCCTTTGAACAAAAAGTAGCCCCCAAAAGCATTTCTTTTCTAATGAAGAGCAGCCTGAAAAATGGAGCTGCAAATATAAACCAGCAAGCTAGAAGCTTGCATGGGATAATCCTGGCAGCTGCACCAATAGAAAAGGGCTATCTCAGGGCCAGGCATATCCAACATAGAGGCTACATCTTCCCTTTGTGTCACCATGTGTACAGGAACAAAGAAATGGGCAACACGGCAAAGCTCAGGCAGGGAACCTGCCTGCATAATAAAAGATGAGGGTGGAGGCTACCAGAGATTTGCACCCTAGGCAAATAACACACCTGGTGGTCTAACCAGTTTTTCATGCCCTATGTAAATCAGACAGTGCCTCCTCACCAGCTCATCAATAAGATCCCCTGAATTTCACCAAGGATTCAGCAACCCATTTTTCTGAGTCCCCTCTCTGTAGCAGAGAGCTATTTTCTTTCTTTCACCTATTAAACTTCCAGTCTCAACCTCACTCTTTATGTGTCCACATCCTTGTTCTCCATGGCCGTGAAACAAGCCTCAGGTGTTACTCCAGACAATGAAGCCATTTCAGTACCACATGAGTGAATCTGAAAACATGATACTAGTTAAATAAGTTAGACACAGAAAGTCACATATTGCATGATTTTGTCTATATGAAACATCCAAATAGGTGAATCTATGTAGATAATAAGCAGGTTAGTGGTGGTAGGGGCTGGGTGGAGAAGAAAATAAGGAATAGCTGCCTGGGGTCCAGGGTTTCCTTTATGGTTGATGAAAATATTCTGAAGCTAGACAGAGGTGATAGCTGCACAACACTGAATTTACTATATGCCACTGAATTGCATACTTTAAAATGGTTAAAATGAGAAATGCTATGTTATATGTATTTTATTACCCAAGAAAAGTATTAGAAAAAGGAATAGAATTGAGGAAAATAGTTGCCTTCAAATGAAAGTTAATGTCTCAAAAAAAAAAAAATCATTGATTTTGATTTTGTAGTCCATAGCACTTGCTAAGAACACGCCACTTAGGAAGCTTACTGATGCTTCTCATAAAGCCCAACATCACACTTCTCATTGGTGCCCTTTCAACCTCCAGACCAAGTGCTTGAATCAGTGCAAGTCATGTCAGTTTTATGGCACTTGACAGAGTAGTTTATTTTTATTTTGATATATGTTATAAAAAATGGACTTTGTTAAAAACTTATTTTTACTTTAATGTATTCATTAAAAAATGGTGCTTTGTGTTATCAAGAAATATCATCTCCTTAAGCTACTTTAACAGAAGATTGAAAATGATGATCCCCATAAGTCTCTGCTCATGACTCCTGTTCTTCGTCTTTCAGAGACTAAATGTTATAATGAAGGTTTTTAGTTATTTTTGTTTGCTTGTTTTAGTCAATGATCTCATGTATGAGGCTTAATGTCAACCTTAGCGCCTTGACATGTTCAGTAATTATCTTAAAATAACACTCACTGTAGGCCGAGCACGGTGGCTCACATCTGTAATTCCAGCACTTTGGGAGGCCGAGGCAGGCGGATTACGAGGTCAGGAGATCGAGACCACCCTGGCTATCATAGTGAAACCCCGTCTCTACTGAAAATACAAAAAAAAATTAGCCGGGCGTGGTGGTGGGCTCCTGTAGTCCCAGCTACTCAGGAGGCTGAGGCAGGAGAATCGCTTGAACCCAGGAGGCGGAGCTTGCAGTGAGCCAAGATCACGCCACTGCACTCGGTGACGCTGCAGTGACACTCACTGCACTAGGTGACAGAGTGAGACTTCGTCTCAAAACAGAAACAAAGAACACTCATTGTAAAATTGTCTATCAACTTTAAAAGGAAAACAAAGCATTTTATTGATATTTGTGGATATATTGGCCATATGAAATAATTTGTTTACTCATGGTAGACCACACTACCTTGCAGTCCCAAGCTGCCATGATGCTTGTATTTAGAACTTGAGATGAATTGTTAGTTTGAGAAGCAAAGGTTTCTAGTCACCAAAAATTCATAGTGAAAGAAACCAAATGCAGAGCTCTCACTATCTACATGCCAATCTGAGTGTCTGTACAGCAGGTTAAAGTTTAACCATTCACAGAAGTTTAGGCAAAAGGAAGAAAGTAAAAGGAAAAATAATTTTCCTGCTGCCCCACAAAACAGAATCTAACTATCAAAAACAATACAATTCAGATGGTTCACACTGCACAGGAAAAAAATGGCATTTACAATATGACCTCTATGTGAATGTAGTGAGACAGAGTGAAGAAAAACAAAGAGCTGACCATTACAAGTACAAAAATTAAGGTTCAGAAGAGGAGTTAAGTTTTGGCTGGAAGGATTTGAGAAAGTGGGATTAGACTTCGGCTTTATAGTATGGTTAAGAACAGACTTTGTGAAGTGTCAGACATCATATGCCAAAACCCAGGTGTCAGAATGAAAGCAGTATGTAAGGCCAATACTAAAGAGCCAAATCTGACTGAACTCAGGAGGCCGTGTTGGGATATAGTAAAAGATAATAAAGTGAGAAATGCAAGATGGGCCAGAGAATAAAGTTCCTTAGATGCCTAGGAGGAGTTTGGGTTTATACAAAGGAAAATGGGAAAACAGTGATTTTCTTTGAGCTTGCCTGCTGCTGAAATTCTCAGACGAGGAAGATGGCTTGGTTTCAGTATGCTGTATGAAGAGAAAAAAATCTAGTTAAGGAAACCATCTGGAAGTTGTTAGAGTGAGTTAACTATGCAATGATGAAGAGCAAAAATGGGGAAGGGATGTGGAAGTAGAGAAGGTACAGATTCAAGAGCCATTTCAAACAAACAATAGGATGTTCTCACAGGACAGGTAGAAGGCAGAGAAGGCAGCTGAGGTGGCTAGCCTGGATTTCTGAGAGGAAGCAATGGGGAGGGTAGGAAAGTGAGGTTAATTTTGTTGATGTTAGGCTTGAGGCAATATTAAGTCATCTAATTAGATGACACATCAGGAAAAAAATACTATCTTTACCACTAAACTCAGTGTATTTCAAATGTAAAACAAGATAATATATATGAGCATATTTTCCCAGTTATATAAATGTAGGGTATGTAAAAAAGATATCTTGTTTTTCCTTGAATAATAATTATAACATGAGAAGGCTGAGATTTGAGGAGGCCCAAGGCTGGATAGAATAGCGCATATCTCCTTGATGGAACTAAAACCTCAAGCATGCATTAATTTACTTGGTAATGTGGTTAGATCAAGAGCAATAGGATAATAATGTTCAGAGAAAGTTCAAGAAAGAACTAATGCTGGAATTTCAACAGGGGATTTAGATTTGCATACCTGAGTAAAGGTTGTGTTTTCTTTGTCATAGAAGTTGAATTTCACTGGCATCAAATTCAATATTTAGACCTAATGGGCAATTCAACATACTGCCACTTTTTAACTGTTACTGCTGTAACACACAGAAACATGAAGACATATACACAGAAGCAAAATAAAAAAGAATTAGATGGCCAGTGGTGTTATGGTGTGGAAATCAATGGTTTTACCGTATTTTCAATCACCCTTATGAAACTAAAATCATGGTTTTATTAAGAGATTTGTCTGTTTGTAGTTTGTTTATGTGAAGTGACCAGCCAGGGTGCTATGAGATCTGTTTCTTTGCAATTCAATAGTATCTGATGAGAGAAAATGACTCTGTTGATTTGCCTAGTGAAAAGGTAAAGGAAGCTGATTGTCCTTAGCTTTGATAAGTAAATTAAAACAGCTAAATTCTGGAGAGACTGAAATGATGCCTTGAGTGAATTAATGGCTAAGACAATCAATAGGCTATAACTTTCTTGTTGGTAACAAGATTTAATTTAAAGCTTATGGCGGCTGGGCGCAGTGGCTCAAGCCTGTAATCCCAGCACTTTGGGAGGCCGAGACGGGCGGATCACGAGGTCAGGAGATCGAGACCATCCTGGCTAATGCGGTGAAACCCCGTCTCTACTAAAAATACGAAGAAAAACTAGCCGGGCGAGGTGGCGGGTGCCTGTAGTCCCAGCTACACGGGAGGCTGATGCAGGAGAATGGCGTGAACCCGGGAGGCGGAGTTGGCAGTGAGCTGAGATCCGGTCACTGCACTCCAGCCTGGACAGAGCAAGACTCCTTCTCAAAAAAAAAAAAAAAGCTTATGGCTGTTAGAATTCTGTTAGAATTCCTCTAACAGATGTTTTTTCCTGAAAAAAAGTTTGTTTCAGATTTGTCTTTTCTCATTATTTAGCACTCACAACCAATATAGTTGTGCTTATTCTGATTATTACCGTTTTTAAAGTACCTGATCAAGTCACAGAAATGAGATCTTTGGAATGTTACCCAGAAATTGTACCCACATTCTGTTTGTAATACATTCAGTAATGAGCATGTATTACCTTTAGGGCAGCAATAAAAATAAGTGCCATTATTGACATGGCAATATAATGGTATCACAATTCAAAAATACAGTAACATTTAAATGAATTAAGTCTTCTATAGCAAGATAAAGAAATAAAATGCTGATGTAAATACATAAGAAAGAAAACTATAGGGACATTTTTTATGCTAAGTAAAATACCATCAGGAAAATATCATAGATTGTAAAACATTTGACTTTTGTGTAAACTCTTAACAAATTTCTCAGTTTTTCTTGCCCCAGACAGAATTTGTTTTCTTTTTTTCCTCACCCAATATTATGTATGTGTGTGTATCGCCTCAAAAACCTTACTGAAGATTTCTGTTCCTCAATCAGCTCAGCATTCTGCTCCATTTAGCAGCTCTAAGGATTTGCAGAGGCCAAATCATGTCAAGCCAGAGCTAAATATCATAATTGACAAAGTGTGAATCAGCAGTTAATGACCTTCGGTAGAAAATGTGCTTTTTTGAAACGTTAAACCCTAATTGTATATATTTACTAAACATCTTAAATGCTCAAAGATCCAATGCTTATCTTTTTCAGCTTATGATTTTTGCTCATTCTTAATAATATGAAGTAGAGGTCTTTTTGTGTTTGTTACTCATAATAACGAAATAGAATGCCAGCCCCTTGAAGTCAGGGAATTTGTCTCACTTGTTCCATTATAAACCCAGCACTTCAAAAGTGCCTAGTGCATTAGCAATCATTATTATTATTAATAGTTAAATGGAGATGCTTATATAAAGATACAAACAATTGTTGAATATGACAAAGCTAAAAGTTATGTCTTTCACCTGGGAACATATCCTAATTTACTGTATTTGACTAATGTTGGATTTTATGCCTGAGTCTACATAGGCTGGATCACATTAAAAAAAAAAAATTATCAGAGAGTACTAGCTAATAACTAAAAATGAAAAAAAGAAAACAATATAAAGCAGTCAACAACATACACAAACATTTATTTACAAACAGTCCACCTCTGGATCTTGATCTCATCTCCAGAGATATAGAGGGATATCTTGACCTTGTAATAGAAAAGTTGTACTGAACACTTGTTAAACATGACAAGAAAGATTTTATTCAAGACAAGTGCAATAGGAGTCAAGGCTATGGCCGTAGGGTAGAGGGCCTGTCTGAAACAAAAGGTAGGAGGACTTTTAAATGCTGGGTTGAGCTAATGGAAAAGTACTAGAGGACTTTGATGTGGAGGAGTGGGGAGTTGGCTAATGTGATTAGGTCATCTGTATTTGCTAATTGGCTCCTACCCTTCCACAGAGGCTAGAAGACAGTGGCCTAATCTTTCTTGATTATCTTCCTAAGAGATGGCCTCAAGGTCTTTGAGAAATGCACTCCAGAGTTGTAACACTGGCAAGAGGCCAGGGGAAGATTTACATCTCAAAGAGTCAGAGAAAGAATTTACAAAGGAAAACTTTCTTAGGTAAATGCCCTAAGAAAAGGAAGGTCAGCGACCTAAAGTCAAAATGCCTGTCTAAATTTTAATAGGGCTGAGAGGAATATGAAAGTTCCCCTGGTAATGCACTTAGAACTAATTCAGAATTGTAAAGCTAGAGAATAGCTGCAAAATTAAGGAATGACTTATGGGTCAGAGCATGCTCCCTGGGTGTCCCCTGTACAAAAATGGCTTCCTTGCAGCTATATTCACTGAAGTTAGATGAATAAAACATTATTTAAGCCATCAAGCAGTCTTTTAAAATCCAAATATTTTTAAGACCTATCACTCAAAAATCAGAAAAGTGATAAGGACTTCATCAACAGTATTGGGAATGAAAAACTAGTTTCCTAACAACTGACTTGGAGGTAATATAGAGAGGAGGTAACAGACTCCAAAGCCATGTTCAAATTTGGACTTCACTCCTTATTGTCTAAATTTCCTTGTACCAGTTATTGACACAATTTTCTGTTTTCTTATCTGTAGGAAACAGACAAACAAGTTTATTGGGCTGTTTAAGTAAATTAACATTATTCAGTACTTAAAAGTATAGTTACAGGGTTAGTTATTTCTATTAGTGTTTCAGAAATAGAAGAATTTTTTTTAAACTTTCAAAAAATAGATAAATAGAAACTTTAAAAAAGTATTTCAAGTTGAATTCTGATTTGCTGTTTTGTATTTGCTCTCTGGAAGCAAGCGTTACTTTCCCTGTCATAAATTTTCTAAATGTGCCCAATTAAAATAAATTCTTACTGAACTAAGAAGGATAATATATCTTCTGGCATTGATATTCGATGCTTTGATTCCTTACCAAAAATTAGCCAAAAAAAAAAAAAAAAAAAAAACATGTATTGCAACAGTATTTCCCACAGAAGCCCCAAATGTAACCATGTGATCATGAAACAAAGCATATGTGTAACTAGATGAACTTTCAACAATTTATAGTTCAGAGAAAATCTGTCTTCCTGTATTGCCCTGGCTAGAAGGTAAAGTAGTAAATTCTTTGTCAGGCAAATAAATAATGTAGCACAGAAACATAATACATCATTATAAGTCATATGAATAACTATGATTAAAACTTGCATGCAAACCTATTGCAGGAAATAAGGAAAAGAGATTTTGTAATCAAAAGTTGCAGTAACAGTCTTTTAAATTGTATAGATGGCATATATACCACAAGATGCAGATAATAATTGAATATTTTGTTCCTGAAATTATTTGTGAGAGTTTAATTCTACCTTGCTTGCAAACAGCATTTTATATTGAGAAAATCAATATTCGTATTTGACTTTGACTTAGAAATAAGAGATATTTTGTTTCTTCCCTGGAATATTAGCAAAGTTAGCAAGAGTATTATCAGAGAACTGTGTTTTACTTGTTTTATTTAAACTTATCTTGCTAAGTGATATATAAATACAATAACTTTTCATTTTAATTATAGATGTGATTTTTGTTTCATTTGCCAAAAAATAATATTAATTTTCATAAGGTCCATGGAGAAATACTTCTTCTGTATCAGAAACATTTGAAATTTATCATTATATATCAGCAATAGTTCTAACTTTTGGCTTAGAGAACCTGATTGAGCCTTGTGAATAATGATGATTATAATAATAATATCAAATGTTTGTATAGCTCACTATGGTGTTAAAAAAATTCACTTAAATTAAAGGTTGAATTGAGTAATGAACAATTCATGAGTTAGGCAGCCCCCAGTATCACAGCAGGTTCAAGGAGACTCCAGGGATGCCTCATGGTCAGAACAAATTTATAGACCAAAAAAAAGGGAACGAGGGGAGTCATATTGTAGAATTTTCTCCTTAGTTCAGCTGAAAATGGGGTCCTTGTCACATGCCCATGAAATATTAGACTTGCAGACACTCTGAAGGGTGAGGAAAATGGAATTTACTGAGAAAAAAGGGGGATAAAAGGGAAACAGACCCTCAGCAAAGTGAGTGCTGCTAGTATAGGCTTCCCGCCTCACAGACTGAATTCCAGGTTCCACTCTGGGACAGAAGAGGCCAGGCTCCTCCTTCCTGCAAATTCCTGAACGTCCCCAAACCCCATCCTGTTCTCCCAGTGCACAAGCTGGAGTTTCCCTAGGGACCCCTCCACACTTGGCTGTCTTAGTGACATATAGAAATCAAAAGTGAGGTATAGAAACAACTGGATTGGTTATAGCTCACCGTTGGCCTTAACTGAACACAGTCTGAACACTCAGCAGTGCATGAGTGGTTGAAGTACGGCTCGTGGGATTGGCCAAGACTCAGCTAGTGTTACAGGTACGTACTCTTAAGTTAGGTTTTCAATCTTGTCTATCTATTAAGTTAGGTTGCAGTTCATCCACAAGGACTCAAATATAGAAGTAGAGTCCTTTTCAGGCCATAGTTTGCTTTAACAATGGTTTTGAAAAGTATATTGATACCCATTACCATATATACACCAGCCTACAGTACTGTGAAATTGGTATTCTTAGATCCCTAATTTCGTTGACAAAGAAACTGAGATTCTAAGTGTAAATGACTTCCCTAAGATCATGGTAATAGTAACTAACTTCAGTAAAAGATTAGAACCTATATCTTAAATATTTTATATTTTCTGAAGGAAAAAAAGTTAAAGTTAGATGTCTAACACAAGATTTTGAAAATCCTGAAAATTATCATGCTCTCAAACACCTAAATATGACACAGAAACTATTAAAGATGTCCATTTTTAAATATAGATGGAGAAAAAAGGAAAAATCTCAAGAGGCTAGAAACAAAGCAGGCATGGAAATCACCGAATACAGCAACACCTGGAAACATTTGGTGATTTGTGGCAACAAAGAGCTTTTATTATAAAAAGCTAATGGAGAGTCTGAACACAGAAAATGCTTAAAGCTTGTGCCTCTGAAGAGATTCACCATTAGTGAAAACATAAGCTAGAAAAATAACAAAGCACTGCCAAAAGAAATAGCAACAAAATTTGTTGATCTCTGATTCGGTCATGGGTACAGTGATATAATCCCCCCTGAGACCTTTACCTTAAAGTAAGGCCACATGCAGGAATGACATTTAAATGGATTTAAATGGTTACTACTCACATGGTTTAAAAGTCTTAATTAATTAATTTAAACCAGCTTTCCTGGATTTGATAAGCTCCCAGGTACCTGGGGAAAGCCTACCTTCTCGTTGAAGGCATCATTGAATTACCACGTGGAACATCCCAATAAAACCATCAGATACAGTGAGTAAAATAACAGAAATAGAACTTCAGACTCTACAGATGTTGTAATTACCAGACACAAGCTATAACATTCAGCATGTTTAATGTTTTTAAGGATGTAAATGAAAAAAAAACCAACAACATGAGAAATTAATAAGAAATCACCAAAAGTGAATTAGAATATAAGAGGATAAAAACCTACAGAAACAAAAATACATACAATAGATGAATTAAAAAACAGAACAGTAACCAATGACA